>NC_080621.1:4749637-5429270 GCF_027887145.1 Ammospiza caudacuta | reverse complement strand
TCTTGTTTCTTTCTTCTATAATTTTCCCTATTCAAATTCTAAAATAATTGTCTTTCCTTACACTCTGCTGAAGCAAGTAGGGTCCTAAGATGGTCTTTCTCAATCATAAGTTGATCCACTTGGATTCTCAGCTTTTCTCCTGTCTCCATCTCAGAGGCCAGTGGTGACTTTGATACCTCATTTTCTGTGTAAGTCTTACTTTTGGGGAGCTTCCTTAAATGTTTGCAGCTGCCAGCCCCCAGCTCACTGAGGATGCCAAAAGTTGTTTCTAAGACTCCAATTAACAACATTAGCCTGTGAGGCCATAGTAATGGTAGGTCTCCCAGGAGTTCCAACTCCCACATCAACATTTTTATCCTGCTTGTGGCAAAAGAGTGCAACTTTCCTTTTCCCCGGGTACTAAATTCTCCAGAACAGCAGTGGATAATTTATCACTTCCCAAGAAATTCCTTTCTGCAAGCCTTTCACTCAAACTGCATTCCATTATGTACTGTGTCCTTGCTAATGCAGCTGAGTCAAAATTCAAACAGGAAAAAACGTAGCATACATGACTTAGACTGCAGCAAGATAGGAGATCCACGGTTTTGGGGCACATTCAAACAGTTGATGGTTTCAACTATCTTGCCAGGAGGATCTGCCAATAAAGCCATGAATTTAGCAAAACAATTAGGATACTGGGCCTGTGATGATCAAATTGATGTCTGGGTCTCCTTCCGTCGACACCCCATCACCAGCATGCCAGTCCCAGGGAAACCTACCCAGGACCTCCACCCAAGTGGAGACCCTCCCAGTTCTGCTGTACCCCAATAAATGTTTGTGACCCCTAGGTGCTGATGCTGGGGAGCTTGGAGGGGATTTGGAGTTGAGGCACCGCAGGGGGGAACTCGGGAGGGGAGGAGAAGCCACAGGGAGAGGGGCTCTGAGTATTCTAGGTAAGGGCACTTGGGATGGGGGCCAGGAAGGTCTTGGGGCCTAAGGGCTTCCACGTATAGAGGTGGGGGGGGGGGGGTCGGCTAGGGGGTGGCGCTTAAGGGATTCGCTTTTTGAGCGGAGGTCAGGGCTTTGGGGGCGGTGCTTAGAGGTGGCTTGAACGTGGTAGGGTTGCCTCTGCTGGGCGGGGCTTAGTACCCCCGCAGGGGGGGCTCTGGAGGTCTCCCGTCCATGGGCGGAGCTCTGGGGGTGGGGCTTCAATGGGGTCCCCGCTATGGGGCGGGGCTTGGGGAGGGCCACACTTGGGGGGCGGGGCTATGGGGTTCTGGGCCGTCCCCGGCTGCTGTTCCCGCTGGTGCCGCTCGGGGCGCTGCTGAGCGGGGAGGGGCGGGACCTGCGGGGGCGCTGCACCGGCAGCGCCTGTGCCCGCGCCTGAGGGCACGGGAGGGACCCCAGAACGGACCCGCCCAACCCCAACCTTGCCGTGGGACTCCAACCCCCCCTTCCTCATGCCTTGGAGACTCCCCCCGAGCCTCAGAACCCAAAACCTACCCAAAGGTAGGGTTCCAGGGGGATCGTGGGTAGGGGTCCTCAGTAATCTGAGAGGTGCTGGACTAAGGAAGGGGACCTTCACCCAGGATGGGTCCCTGAAGGGGTTGTTGGGGATCCTGAGGTGGGGGAGTCTATGGGGTGGGTCCACGTGGGGGGCCTTGGGGGACCCCATGGTGGGGGGGGAGGGTCTTAGCATGATGGTCCCATAGGAGGTCCCAGTAAGATTATGGGTGTGAGATTATCAGGAGAGACCCCTCAGAGGGTCCTCATTCAGATGCCCCCCAGCTCGGGTCCCTGCAGGCGCCAGGCCAGCTGCAGATCCTTGAGGAACAGGGTGACTCGGCAGGTGTGCAGCGAGCACAGGTATGCTTCTTCCAACAGCCTCGCCATGAAGGCCTCTGCTGCCTGTGAACCAAAACCTGAGGGAGGGTCCCCAAAGCTCCCCAGCATGCTCCAACCCCCACACCTTCCCCCAGAGTCACCCCCCCCCAAACACACACCCGGGGGGGCAGGGTCCCTCCAAACCCACCCATGGGTGACCAAAGCACCTTGTGCCTGTAAATGTCTTAGGGGGGGGATCAATACCCAGTGACCCATCCTCAATCCCTGACAGACCCTGGGAGTAAGGGACCCCCCCCCACCCAGCACCCAGAGACCCTCTCAACATCCATGGAACCCTGTCCCAGAACCCATAGACCCTCCCCCCAGCCTATGGAGACCCTCCTAGACTCCTCCTCAGCTCCCATCACATTCACCCAGCAAACCTCTCAGCCTTATCCAAGCATCCAAAGAGACCTTCCTGAACCTCCTCAGCTCCCAGAGACACCCCCAGCACCCACAGGCCCCCCCTGCAGCACCCACAGACCCCCAACCCCCATGGAAACCTTCTCAGTACCCATGAGATCCCCCTCAGCCCCTTCCCCACGCCCCTAAGTCCCTGGATACCCCTGCAGGACCCATAGGACCCCTCCAGCCCCTCTGTGACCTCCCTCCACCATGCCTGGGCCCCGCGAGCCGCACCTCCTGCAGCGCCAGCAGGGCCATGCTCTGCCAGTGGTAATCGACCCCACGGGTGAAGAGCAGGCAAAGCTCCCGCACCTGCGGCAGAGAGGGCACAGCAAGGGGGGCACATGGGGGCAGCAGGGTCACAGGGAGTGTGGGGACATCGGGACAACATGGAGGGGATATGGGGGCATTGGGGACATCCCGGGCTGGGGACACCACCATGGCGATACCCTGGAGACATGGAGACACTGCCCTGGGGACATCCCAGGGACCTGGGGACATCCTTGTTGTCACCCTGGAGACACTTTGGGGACACCCCAGGGAGAGGAACACTGGGGACAGGAACACCTGGGAATACACTGGGGAGTGAGGACATGGGAACACCATTATGGGGACACCCTGGGATCTCCCAGGTGGGAGGAAGGGGCGAAGCACCACTCTGGGAACATCTTGGGAACACCCTCAGCCATGGGAACATGGGGACACCCCAATAGGACAGGGGGACAGTGCCAGCACAGCAGGAGGGGCACAGGGAACTCTCAATGCATGCAGCCTCTGAAGGTGGCAGGACACAAGGATGTCTGGAACCACAGAATGACATTGGAGGATATGCAAGGATGTTGGGGGAGGACAGGCCCACTATGTCACGAGGATGGGGAGGACAAGGACATGGGGAGGGCTGGAACAGGGTTGAGGGGGAGGTCTGGGGAAAAGGGATGGTCTTGAAGAGTCCCAGGGGGTGATCTGGGGTTCTAAGGGGTAACTTGGTGGGTCTGTAGGGGGTTGGAAAATTGCAGTGGGTTTTTGGGATGGGGTCCACGGGGAGGTTGGAGGGTTCCAGGTTGGATTTCAGGCGTCCCAGGGTGGATTTGGGGTTGGATTTTAAGGGGCCCTAGGGATTGCTTGAAGGGTTGCAGTGGGTATTTGGGAGAGTCCAATGGGGAGCTGAAGGGTCCCAGGGTGGATTTGAAGGCTCTGGGGGAAGTTGCAGGGTCAAGAGGGTTGATCTGGGGTATCCAGGGACAGATTTGGGGATCCCAGGAGAGGGGATCCAGAGTGGTTTGGAAGATCCCAGACAATGCTGGAGGTTCTGGGGTGAAAATGGGGGGGGTCCTGGAGGGGTTTGGGGGTCCCACAGTAGATTTTGTGCGTATCTGAGATGATCTGTGTGGTCCCAGGGGAGTTTGGGACTCCATGTGGGGTGCTGGGGAGGTTCTGGGGGGGGAAATCAGGATGTCTGGGGATTTTAGGGATGTGGGGGGTTCTCACCAGGCGGGCAAAGGGGCCAGGGCGCAGCAGCAGGCGGGTGCTGCTCTGGTACTTGCGGATCTCCTGCAATGCCCGCTGACCTGGGCGGCACCCTGTGGGGGCATCAGATAGGGGTCTGTGGGGGCTTTAGGGGATCTATTTAGCCTGGGGGACACAGATGGGGAGCTCTGAAGGAACATGGGGGGTATAGATCTATAGCCTCTGTCAGAACACAGGGGGCTATAGGGGATCTATGGGGGCTATAGGGGCCTGGGGACAGGGTGAGGCTGTGGGGGTTATAAGGGATCTGTAAGGTCTGGGGGGACATTGTGGGTATAAAGGATCTATAGAGAGCTAAAGTGATGTCTGATATAGGGGAGTTATAGGGACAGGGAGTATGGGGGTAGAGAGGCTATAGGGGAGAGGGAGTGTGGGGTGACTGTAGGTGATGGAAGTATATAGGGGTATATAGGGTGCAGACTAGGGGCGGAGGAAAACAACAGAGGGAGTCCATAGGAATGCTCTAGAGGGGGGCCTGAAAGGGGGCTCGATGTAGGAGGTCCATAAGGGGAGTCCCCCGCCCCTCACTCACTGCGTGCCAGCGGCGGGGGCGATGGGGGGGCTGGGGAACGCCCGCGCCGTCGGGGGGTGGGTTTGGGGCGGGGCATGGTGTGGCCGAGTCCACCGCAGGGTCAGGGCGAGTTCAGAAGGGGACCCAGCGGCTGGGGAAGGGAGAGTCAGGGTGAGCTCAGCTGTGCGGGGTCTCGACACGCTGCCGCCATCCACCGCGCCGTTCAAATCTCCCGCCGCGCCGCTCGTGACGTCACTTCCCTCCGCGCGCCTATCGGGGCGCGCGACCGCCCGGTGCCGCTCCGGACTCCGCCCGCCGAGGGCTCATTAGCATAACTCTGCATGGCCCCACCCCCAGGCACCCCGCGCCTCGGTGCTGCCGGGGTAGTCTCAGTTACCGTCCCCGTGCGGTGCCAGTACGGGCTCTGTAATCGTCCTGGTGTGATCCCAGTCACTCTCATGTGGTTCCCGTTGCTCTCTGCATGGTTCCATTTACGCCCAGAGTGATTCCAGTATGATTCCAGTCCCCTGCAGTATGATTTTAGTGCTTTCCAGTCACTCCCAGTGTGAGTCCAGTATGATCACAACGACTGTCACTATGATCCCTGCCACATCCCCAACGGTCCCAATCAATTCCTGTCACTACTAGAATGATCCCACCATGATCCCAATCACTCCCAGTATGATACCAGTTGCCCCCAGTGTGGTTCCAGACACTCCCAGTATGAACCCAGTGTGGTTCCAGTTGTCCCCTCGTGTATGATCCTAGTTGCCCCAGTTATGGTCCCAGTACCCCAAACATGGTTCCAGCATCTTCCCTTTGCTCCCAGTGTTTCTTCAGTTGTCTCCCAGCATGGTCCCAGTAGCTCCCTGTGATTCCCAGTACCCAGTAGGGGTCAGTCAAGGATTACAACTGTCCATGAAATCCATTTGGAGAAGTAGATTGGGGCGTTAGTGAACCCATGGTGGCCCAGGTGGACTTTGGGGTCTCTTGAGGGAATTGCCTCACAGACCTCCCAGCTAACCCCCAGTTTTCCCAGCGGGCAGCCACACTCCTTATTTGACCCCATCAAGCCTCCCAGTTGCCCCTAGTTGTCCACCCAGGCCAGATGTTGAATAGGACCAGCCCCAACACTGAGCCCTGGGGAACCCAGCAGTGCCCAGCCCCAGCTAGCTGTGGCCCCATTCCCACTCCTCCTTGGCCTGGCCACCAGCCAGGCATTCCCAGCGAGAGGCACCTGTCCCAGCTGCGAGCTGCAGGTGCTCCAGGAGAGGCAGGGAGATGGAGGCAGTGCCAAAGGCTTTGCTGAGCTGCAGGCAGACACACCCACACATGTCCAACACCCACTGGGGTCACCTGGGCGCAGCAGGAGATCAGATGAGTCAGGCAGTACCTGCTTTTCCCAAGCCCTGGCTGTTCCCAATGCCCTGGTTTTCCTGTCCGTGCCATGGGTGCTGAAGTCCCAGTTGGTGCCATGTTGCCAATGGGACACCGTTGTGCTGGCCATCAGCACCTGTTGTTCTTCAACTGCCTCAGCAGTCCCACAGCAGAAGGGTCCTCTGAAAGACCAAGCAAGGGATTCAGCTGTCTTAATTTCTTCTGTTTCCACAGCAGCTTTCCCAAAGCTCAGTGGTGTCCTTTTGGATCCTTGAAATACCTCTCCTGAGGTGATTTGTGCCAAGGATACATGCAGCCTCTAGGCCAGCAACAATGGCGTTTTTCTGCCACTCATGCTCAGTCAGGAGCTCTTCAGCTTCCAATATAGTCCCTGTTGGGATCCCCCTGTCATCCCAGAAACAGAGGTGGATTCTGCCCCTGCATGATGGAATCAGGGTGCATTGTGCACCCATGTCAGCTAAAGCCTTGTGCTCCTGTGGCTCTGCTGTGCCAGGCCATGGATCCACACAGTCCAACTGACTCCACTGTCCTTTTTCCACACCTGGCTGGAGCCAGGGCCCCTCTAGCTCTGATCATGGTACTTGTTGCTTGCTCCTTGTAAATATGACTTGGAGGTCCCTTCCAGAGGGTCAGAAGTAACATCAGCCCTTCAATTCCACCTGAAGACTTGCCCAGTGGAAACTGAGTGACATTTTTCCTTGAAGAGTTTTCTGTGGTGGTTAATTTTTCTTCTCAACTCACATACCTGTGCTGCCAAGGCAGAGGTGGGTTTTCCCTCCAACTTCCATATGTCTTCACCATGGCCAGGCAAGTAAAACCACAGGTTACCTTGTGGTGTGCCCCTCTCTCTTGAGCAGGGGGCACCTGCCCCCTATAGAGTCCAGTCTGTGCTAGTGGAGCATAGGGCACTTTTTTCAGTTGCTGGAGGTCTTTACCACAGACAAGATGCAAGCCCATAGGGTGAAAAAGATACTTTCTTCATATTGTAAGAGTTTAGTAACCAAATTATCGACTCTTTGTTCTCCTTTCCATGACATCACTGCCAATGAGTTGGTATATGGTGATGGCACCTCAGTAGGAACTTCCATCACGTGGTTTGTGTACACTGAACCTCATGTGGATCTACAGGGAACTGTAGGTCTGGACACAATCCTGTGCCATGTGCCCCCGATGATCCTGCCTGAGCAGGAAGGTTGAACCAGATGATCCGCTGGCCCCTTCCAACCAAACTGATTTTGTGATTCTGTGAAAGCAGGAGCAACTCGCAAGTGATGATGGCATACAGACAATTGGGGGAAAGAAAGTTCTAGTTACAGGGCGGAATTATGGTACAGGGAGCAGGACAAAGGGATACAGAAAGGAGATATAGCACAGGGATGAATGATGGCACAGTGTTACCGTATTTTAGCTGGTTTGTGATAGACAAACCAACCGTCCCCTGGTTTGACTGACAGGGGCCTTGCCCAGTCACATCTCTCCCAAGGCTGCAGGCGTTTCCTTGGCCAGGACCTGAAGGGGAGTAGAGTTCTGAACTATGGAAGCATCCAGATGGGATTTTTCAAATGCCCTATATAAGCAAGGGCTTGGGAAATAAAAGCTCTCTGTTGCCACATGAACATTGGGGTTGTTACAGATTGAATTTATTTTATTGATTCCTTGTTAAGTGGTTTGTTCTGTTGTACCTCCATGTTCTCCCCAAGTTGGTTTACCCCTGGGTTTTATCCTCCCTCAAAGCTGTCCCTCATGCCATTCCCCACCCCTTGTTCCAGCTCTTTTCCTGCCTGTCAAATCCAGCCCTTGATTCCTGAACCTACCTGCCACTTAAACCTCAGGCCAATCCCCGTCCTGCAACACCCCTTTGGAATTCCCCTACTCCTGGAGGCCCCACTGGCCCATGTGACCCATCCTCTCCACCCTCCTCCCCCAGCTGGCCTGGGGCACTCCGTGTAATCCCCTCACTCATCCCCTGAGGATTTCGTATTGGTTAGTTGTTTGTATCTCCCCCTGACTTGTATCTGTACAAAACCCCTTGCGCAATGGAGCTAGGCGCTCTTTGTCCTGCTCCCTTCATCTGGAATAAACTGTTCCTTGTGGAACCTCAAGATGGAGAGCCTCCTCCTTTCTCTTCTGCCTGCTCCCTGTCGTGGCTTGTGTCTGGCACCTTAGAGCAAGTGGCTATAAAGGTTCTGCCTCTGGTAAATCCCCATACCGAGGCAGTTCCCCTCTCCTGGCATGGCACTGGAGCTCTAAGAGCCAGCCCGAGTTCTGGCAGTCACTTCAGGGGTGAGTGGTCTTTGTGTCCTGCCAATTTCCCCCCCCACCACCGAACACTCACAGCACGGGGAGCAGGACAGAGCAACTGGAGATAAACCAGGAGGAAGGCAGGGAGAAGGTTCCCCACTGGACTCCATAAAATTACATCATAGAACCGATCTAATTGCCTTCCATTGCGGGGTGTAGAGGTTTAGGGACATCACACCATGACCAACATGATGCAGTGAAGCCAAATTTATTATCCCTAAAAAGACTCCATTTATAATAAATCTCTACTGTCCACGTGTCTCTAGCTAATACATGATTGGTTAATCCTAGCTGTTCATGCGTCTAAATTAAAATGCTGATTGGATCATCTAATTTTTCACACATCTTGCTGTGGTCGTCTGGCCCACCCATGACTCACATTTTTCTTACTTTCCCAGGCTTGCTGGCAAACTTGCTGAGTGCTGATGATTCTTCTTCTTGTATCTCTTTCAAGGATATACTGACCCCATTTCTGAATATGTCCATTATTCATTGTTTGTGAACGTGTTCATTATCCACGATTACAAGCAGGCTGGATTGTGCATCGGCTGAATATGGCCATTGTCTTGCCAAAACTCATCAATCTACAAAAAACTCTCAACAGTTCCCTGTTTTTTGTTTTTTTTTTTTTTTTTTGCCACAAGCCAGACTGATTTAAAAACACGGTCAATTACTTTTTGCACACAGAGTAGTAAGAAAGGCACTATAAGCAGAATTGAAAAAAGAATACAAAGTAACATAATACCAAAGAGTACCAAGTCCTTGAGCCAGCCTGTTATTCCCCAGGATTTTAGTCACTCATCAAAAGAATTCTCAACAACTGTCAGCTTTTTCATATTCTCCTTAAGCAATGACAGTTTCTTGTCAACAGATTCAGAGTGGTCAGAGAGATTCATGCAACACATCCCTTCAAAATCTTCACACCCATCTCCTTGTGCTAGCAACAAAAAATCTATAGCAGCCTCATCCTGTAACACAGTGTGGCGTATGCTACCTACATCAGTGGGTAAGCTCTTTCAGTATTGCAGATGTAATGTTAATTTGTTTGTCTGGCCAACAAGCCAATCGTTTGAATTGTATAAGGGCCTGTGATGAAGCTACTCCTGGTGTAAAAAGTGATGCCAGTATAACCAAAGGCATATTCTACAATTCTACATTATCCTTACAGTCTGAGCCTAATAGATGCACACTACGTTTTGGACGTTGGAATTTGTGCCTGGTGTCAAGCATCTCTTGAATGCTAGGGGCAAACTGTGTCAATTTCCCAAAAGAGCACGGTCCTCCTCATGCTTTCTGAGGAATTGCAGGCTAAGCTTTATCTCCACAAATGAGAAAAACTCCAGGAGGTGACATCCTTGCAGATTTTTGTTTTAGGGATACAGACCATGTCCAATTGGCACAGTATGCCGTGGTATTGTAATACCAGGAAGAAACTGGAGATATCCAAGTGCTATCATCTCTGGGTTTTCCTGATTTCTCCCTAATCAGCTCTTTACCCTCATGGTGCTCAAAGAACAAACAATAATTTCCTGGCACTGATCCCAAAATATCCAGGTCCTGTGCTTCCTGACTTGTAGTATTTAAACCTTGAGCGATTGTAAATGCTTGAGTTCTTAAAGGATTTCTAAGGATTTTTTGTTTTTCACACCAATTTTCTGTGATCACCCCATTTTTATTAGTACACCAATTTGACCAGGCCTTACTTAAGTTGCCATAAATTTGAGCTCTGGTCCAATGTCCGAATTCTTCCATTGAGTCTAAGGGCATCCCAATTCAACAGGTGCCAAATGGTTCTGAAGGTGTAGCTAGTGATAAGCAGAAAGATTCTTGCCTTGTTCTGTTAGCCTATGTAACTCACATGTTAGCTTGCTGCTCTATATTGTATACTCCCTGCATTTCCTTAATCACTCCACTAAACAACATTAATATTTGCCAGACTGGTGCCACTGTTGCCCTTGTCGTCCATCAGGCATGCGCTTTGCCCAAATTGCTTTAGCTTCTTCTCACTCCAAATCTCTCAAGTGATGGATTTGTGGTATTGCTATTCCTACTCCACATTCAGTAGCTATTATCTTGCTTTCTAGTACAATTTGGTTTACTATAGCAATTAAAGCAAAGTTAAACTGCAACCACAGTAACAATCTTTGCTTATATACTTCTATCAAAGATACATCTTGGAGAAAACTCTGATATCCTCCTGAGGTACGCCCTAAAACTTTAGCTAATGGTACTCTCGGGGTACTAGTATTAAGTATGTGAAAGCTGTTATTGCATATTAGGTTAATAGGCCTAAATTTTTGCTTTTCCCCTCGGACCACTGCTAAATTATGCTCTTGACAAATTTGTCGCCAAGTTTTTAAGTTACACTTTATACAATGAACCTTAAGCCATGGCTTACATGTACAACCATGCAGATATCAAGCATTTTCTATCTGACTTACAACTTGTGATGGAAGTGAAGGTAAAAGAAGTCTGTCTATATCTAACTCGTGTGTATTAAGCTTATCTGGAGTTGCTCGTACTTCCTCAGCATAGTCCAGCAAACTTGGTAGGTATTCCAACCATTGTTCAATGGTCAGCTGTTGAAGAATCGGATTCAAGGTCATCTGGAATTGGTGCTTTCGCTGATTCTCCACCTCTGGGCACAACATTGGTTGATAACAATGGTTTCACCCACTTGGCTGGAATCCAGCGAATGCCTTTATCTGTAAGTAAGCACATAGAACCTCTTCCTTGTAATTTGACTGTAGCTGGTCCTTTCCACACCCCTGTTTCTGGATTTTTGAACATGACCTGAATACCGTCAGGCAATTCCTCCCTTGGATTATGTGTGAGGGCATGATGCACAAGAATAGGTGGATCTTCCCTATCTCCTGTTGTTCTAAGGTAATTAAGTACAAAAATAGCTTTAGCTATTTTTTCTTCAGAGGATAACCCTGAAGTTCCCCCTTTTTGTTTTTGCAGCATGCCCTTGAACATCTGATGGGCATGCTCAATAATTGCCTGTCCAGTAGGATTGTGAGGAATACCGATGTCACGTCAAATACCCCATAAATTACAGAAATGTTTGAATCTTAAGGAACAGGAAGCAGGACTATTGTCAGTCTTAATTGCTAAGGGGATACCTAATATGGCAAAGCAATTGTACAAATTTTCTCAACATGATGTCTCACCTGTTAAGGGAGTAGCCCATAAAACACAAGCATAGGTATCAATGGAAACATATACAGATTTTTTCTGACCAAATTCTGCTACATGAGTTACATCCATTTGCCATAATTGCAAGGGTTGAGTACCCCTAGGGTTAACACCAGTGCCTAAACCAGTGCCATCTCATTGACAGGTCAGGACAGGATGGCACAATACTAGAAGCATCAGTAAGGGGAATAGCAAATTGTTTACCTAATATTTTTGCAGATTGATGAAGAAATGCATGGGAAGTTTTGGCTTGCTGAAATTTATCAGAGTTTGGCATGGGCCAGACAGTGACTACTAACCCATCAGCTGGAGCGCTACCTTCAGACAGACCAGGGAGAGCTTGATGACTACAAACATGAGTAATAAAGTATTCCTGCTGTCATTGATTTAGGTTTTTAAGCAGTCAGCTTAAAAGGGAATACAAATGCTTATTAGTCACCTCCTTAAGTACTGCTCTTTCAAGGCGTTGGACACAGCCAACTACATAAAGTGAATCAGAAACAATGTTAATGGCCTCATTATTCCAATTTTCAAAAGCCCAAATCACAGCTTTCAATTCTATTGTCTGCAACATATCTCTTACCTCTCCAAAAAATGACATGCTTTTCCACACTTTGTCTTGCTGCCAAGTGCAGGCAGCCCTTTTGGACCTTTTACCTGCATCTGTAAATACTGTCTGCCCAGACACCGGACAATCAGATCTCCAGGGTCTGTCCTCCAGACGCTGATGCTCCACTAAAGATAACACCCAGTGCCGTGGATAAGTATTGTGAACTTTACTGTCATATCCAGCCCAAGCTATCTCTAACGAAACAGAATGTCTAATTCCCCATTCAAGATACCAGTTAGCCATTGAATATGGTTCATGTCCCCAGATTTCCAATATTCTCCCTCTGCCCTTCATCATCAAATGAGCAAAAAGTTCCAGTCGAGTGGTAATAGCTCTAGATTGTTTTACAGGTAAAAATACCCATTCCAAAATAACTAAAGGATTAGCCCGAGTTTTAATCCATTGACAAATCAAGGCAAAAGGATGCTTGGCATAATTGTCACCCTCCTTGCTCTGATTGATGATCATCAGCTGAACTGGAACATGCTGGATCAGAGGATATGCATACGATGTAGCAACCTTTCTGGCAATGTGATCCAAGGCCTGCTGTTGTCTCTTATCCAGGCTCTGGCGTTCATCTGTCTGAGAAAAAGTGCCTAGTAACTCTATTAACGGTCCAAGTTCTTCATTAGTTATCCCACAAATAGGTCCAATCCATTGAATATCTCCCACTCACTTCTGGACACCATGTACAGTTTTAATTTCAGTAGTAATGGTGAGTTTCTGTGGCTTCACTACAGACTGATCAATTGGCCACCCAAGATATTTCCAAGGAGCAGAATATTGCACTTTATCAGGAGCAATTTTTAAACCCCTTTCCTCTAGCAAAACTCTCATGGTTTTTAGAACAGTTACAGAGTCTAATTGTTTTCCAGCCACTAATATATCATCCATGCAGTGATAGATGATATACTCAGGGAATTGCTGCCAAACAGGTTCTAATGCCCAAGCAACATAAATTTGGCACACCATAGGGGAGTTTCGCATGCCTTGGGGCAAAGAAATCCATTCATACCTTTTGTAGGGTTCTGCCTTCTTGATAGATGGAACAGAAAATGCAAAATTACTCGTGTCATCTGGATTCAAGGGAATGGTGAAAAAACAGTCTTTGAGATCAATGATCAATAGATTCTATGACTCAGGTATCATAGTAGGAGATGGAAGACCAGATTGCAAGGCACCCATCCTTAGCATTACTGCATTAACAGCGTGTAAGTCATGGAGCAACCTCCATTTCCCACTCTTTTTTGGGATGGCAAAAATTGGAGTGTTCCAAGGGCTAGTGGATGGCTTTATGTGCCCTTCCTCAAGCTCTTCTTGCACTAATTGTTGGATTATGGGCAGCTTTTCCTTTGACAGAGGCCACTGATCAATCCACACAGATGTATCAGTGGTCTAGCTGATTTTGAGGATTGGCTGCCTTCCAGTGGCCGCTGCTAAAAAGGCTGTGGAACAATGGCAGCTTTTAACTGGCCTAAGAGATCCCTAACCAAGCAAACCTAGTAAAGTACCAGGAGTTTGCATGACATAAGGCCTTGTAGATACATTCACTCCATCTGGGAAAGTAAAAGTAATTACTTCCCTGCTCATCTGAGTTGCCTGAGTCCCTCCAATACCCACAATGCCTAAAGCAGGATTGACCAATGCCTAATGTTTTGGCCATATTGTGTTTGAAATGATGGTTACAACTGCTTCAGTATCAATTATGAGTTTCTTAGTAATGGAATCACCATTAGGATGTGTCAGGGTTACCTGTTTGTCTGGTTTACCTCTTGTGATGTCCATGGCCCACTATACTTCTGGTTTATCTGTGGAACCAAAGCTTCCTGTTCCCCCTTCCTTGTAGCGTGTACAGGGGACACAAGACTTAGAAGAAACAAGCTGAGCAATTAATGAACCTTTGGGAATAGATACAGGAAGGAAAAATGTTCTAACCATAATTTTAACAACCCCTTGATAGTCTGGAATTACATCCAATCCCTTTTTACTGGTAGATGATCTCCCTAACAGAAAAGCACTCAGCCCATCCCCCAAGGGTCCTTTTACATTAGTATCTATCAGGTGCACAGCAGAGTCGGTGATGGTAACATCTACTGCGGTTTCCATGTCCACTCTGGCGCTTCTAGAAGTTGATTATCTGAGTGAGCAAAGTCCTCCTCCTCCTCCATGGGAGGCTGAGCTATCCAGACAGCTCTCTGTACTTGTTTCTTTACCCACAGAGATTATGCGCTCCTAAGTTTGTTTCCCTGGAACCAACATTATTTAGTATTGTGGTTATCTTTTTTGCAGATAGAACAAAATTTTTTCATAGTTGCAGAGTGACACAACTCCCAACATGTCCAATTTTACCACACTCAAAGCATTTAATGTTCTTTCCTTTGGCTCTCTTTTGCTGTTTAGAAATCAGTGGTTTTACTGCATCCTGTACTGCAGCAGCTACATAGGCTGGTTTTTCTCTCTCTGTAGTTCTAGCCATAAGTTCTGGCATTTCTGTAACATCAGCTCCCTTCTTTAATGTTCCCAAAATCTGACGAGTTTTAGCATTAGCATTGTCAAAAGCAAGCATATTAAACAATTGTACCTTTGTGTCTGAATCCAAATCAGGATGATCATAGATAGCTTCATGCAATTTGTCTACAAATTTATCAAAGTCCTCATTCATTCCTTGGCAAATCTGTGTAAAAGACTTAGTGTGTAACCCATCTGGAAGTGCAAGGATAGCATTATATGCTAGTTGTTGGCTCATCTCTAAGACTTGATCAATGCTCCTAGCCTGGGCAGTGGCAGTAGCCCAGGGCCCTTTGCCAAGTAACTGTTGTGCTGTTAAACCATACAGAGGATCACCCTGCACTCTAGGTCTTGCTGCTTCTTGAGTACACTTTTTCTCCCAGCTTTTATGACACATCACCTGCTGAGGGGGTGGCATTATAAGTCTTATTAGGGTATGCACATCAGCTGGAATTAGTGTTAGATGGAAAAATATACTGCAGAAGTGGCTGTGCAGGTTGGGATTTTAAACCAAATTGTGAAATTGCAACTCTCAACTTTCCTAAAATCTTCCAATTGAAAGGTTCTCCAACTCAACTTGCAGCATTAGTTACTACAGGAAAACCTTCTACATCATTTGAGAGAAAAGTCCTTTCTACAATAGCTTCTGTAATAACTCCCTTCCACTTTCATTTCTGAGCTGCTTCTATTTCAAGGTCACATTCCAACTCTAATTCCACATTCTTTACAGCATGGAGGGAGGATTTCATTTAACCAGCTTGAATACTGGCTCAGAGACAAAATGAGAGGGTGGTAACTGCTTTCCTGGTAGTCTGTCTGAACCTACTATCATTGGCAAGTCCATTTTCTCGAAAGAATAGTCTCTTTTGGGGACAACTGAATCTTTTTGTTGAATTACCAATTTTTGCAAAGTGTCCACTAAAGATTTTAAATCCTCTTCGATAGAAGCATTACTCATAACATATCCTTCCTTATCCTTTTCACTTTCAGCATGTTTAGTTCCTAAATTACTGTTATCAACAGTTTGTTCACTCTGAGTACAACTGTCCTCTGTTCTGCAGCCTAACCCCCCTTAAGAGGCAGCAGCTTCCTCATTGCCGCTCTGAGCTGGAGGAGCAGTTGGTGTCATGCTCGATTCTGAGCTGAGGGGTTGTGGGCTGCATGAGGGAATATCTAAGGTGGTAGGAAACAGTTGCTGAACTGAAGTTACTGGAAATGCCTGAGGCTGTTCCGACTCAGAGGCAAGGGCTGTGCAAGCCGCAGCAGCACTTTTCTCTCTGCTTTTAAGGCTTGCAACACCTCTATGACAGTTTTCTACAAAGTAGCATATTTAGATGCCTCTTTTGCCTCACTCCTGCCAGATGCAATGCTATCCCACAACTTCCGCCCCACAACTTGCCATGTCAAAATCTCTAAAGCAACCTGTGCTCCTGCTATGAGATTATAGTCCCAAACCCAGTGTAATAGTCTCTTCAAATTGGAAGCATCATACTTTTGTTCTCTCTTAGAGAGGACATGTTGGAGGAGTTTCTGAACACTTTCCCTTTCATGTTCAGACCCCATCTCCTCCCTGGCCGCTCGCCTTGATCAGGGTGAGATTCAAGTCATCTACGATTGGAGCTCCAGTAACCCTTTCCTCTCACCGGGGCAGCGAGGATACTTTCGACCGGCTTCTCCGCTCCTCGAGGGTTGGCTCTGATCCTCTGCACAGCAGCCAAATTGCCAACCTCGAGTCCCTCTGGTGCTACGACATTGGGCCTGCCCATGTTCTCCACCAGAAATGTGGGGTGCGGAAGTTCAGGGACATCACACCATAACCAATATGATCCAGTGAAGCAAATTTATTATCCCTAAAAAGACTATATTTTATTATAAATCTCTACTGTCCACGTGTCTCTAGCTAATACATGATTGGTTAATCCTAGCTGTTCACGTGTCTAAAATGGAATGCTGATTGGATCATGTAATTTTTCATGTGTCTTGCTGTGGTTGTCTGGCTCACCCATGGCTCACATTTTTCTTACTTTCTCAAGCTCACTGACAAACTTGCTGAGCCCAATGACTCTTCTTCTTGTATCTTTTTCAAGGATATACTGACCCCATTTCTGAATATGTCCATAATTCATTGTTTGTGAACATGACCATTGTCCATTATTACAAGCAGGCTGGATTGTGCATTGGCTGAATATAGCCATTGTCTTGCAAAAACTCCTCAACCTGCAAAATATTCTCGACAGGTGTTTCTTATTTGCAGGGACAGGGCATGGCCCAGTATCACTTCACACATCAAAGGCGGACTTTGAAGCTTGGAGAGGCTTACCTTGCTGGCACCCACCATGAAAATGATTCATAGCCAAAGAGATAGAGTGAAAAGATCTATGCACTACTTCGAATCTGATTGCAAAGACAGTGTTATGTATTGGAGTTAAAACAAGACAAAATCAGCCTCCATCTTGTGCCCTTGGGTGGCTGAATCCAAAGCCTTAGTGATGGTATAGGGATAAAATGTTTCTAAAATCATGGAATATTCGGGTGAGTTAGAAAGGAAGGATAGGCCTGGTAGGTCCTGGGAAAATGTTGAAGGAGACCCTGGGAAAATGTTAGGCTGCACCTGTATAATCATTTAATGACTGTGATAAATTATATGATTGTTAGATGCTTGTTGGATGATTGTTTGGTAATTGGATATAATCACTGTTAGATGATTGTTAGATGATTGTTTGGTAATTGGATATAATCACTGTTTAATCGTAACAAGGATAATGAGAAATTATGTTAGGGGGGTTTGATGGAAATTACGGAAATCCATTCTTGGATGAAATCAATGTATACAATAGAACAATGTAAGTTTAATAATTAGTATGTAGTTATATAACGATAAGTGTATAAAACCATGTTCATCCTGAATCCATGTTGTAGTCAGATTTGGGTCTGTGCCCCTGACACCCAGAGCTCTTCAATAAAAGCACCTGCATACAATCATTCTGTGATTATGTGTTCCTGAACGCTAACATTAGGACAATTAGACCATCTTGGGTGCCTAAGTAAGCAAACCAATGCTACCTCCCTTGCATTGAGTGGCCTGCTGTCAGATGTAGATATCATCAGACACACTACCTTGCAGAACAGGGCAGAATAGACTTTCTACTTTTGGCACATGAGCACAGCTGTGAGGACTTTGAGGGAATGTGTTTCATGAACCTCTCCCGCCACAGCAAGTCAATCCACAGCAGCATTCAAGTGCTGAGGGGAGGGTTCGAGAAGCTTCAGGTGGAAAACAAAGACTGGTTGAATGAACTCTTCAAATCCTGGGGAGTGAAGGGTTGGATGATGTCTTTAGTCAAGATGGGACTGTTAGTTTTCTTGGTTGTTGTTGCTGTGATGTTGGTTGTTCCATGCTTGTTTGGATGTTTTTACAGTTTTGCAAAGTTCTTTCCGCTCCATTTTTGTTAGGAAACAGAAAGGAGGAGATGTGGGAATTGGCCCAGCTGTGACGCGAAGTCAGCCAGATTTTACCCCAAAAGAACTGGGCATTAGTTTCAAGCCCTGGGAATCATTTGTTTAACTTAAGGTGAGCCTGAGAGTTCCCCCATAAGCCCGTGGTGTTATTATGTTAAGTTGTCCAAGTTCTGCTCCCCTATTGATTACTTGTTTCCCATATATGGTTATAGTTCCAGAATGTTCCACCCCCAAGTGTACATGTTGCTGCTTCCCCTTTGTTTTGGGTCTCTGGATGCTGCCCCTCACACTGTGCTCAGCTACTCCACATTTGCTGTTTTTCACCCTTTATTAAAGTTCTTTCCAGGCAACTCCATTGAACCCGCTCCTTTTCATTTTCGCCACCCTCGCCCTGAAGTTAGGGAACCAAAGAGGTTTGCTGCAGCCATCCTCACCATGACAGTGATGGATCTTAATCACTGCAGGTAATATTTGGTAGTGATGATTGGGTGCATTGCTGAGCTTCTCCTTCTGTGATTCTTTGCTGCTTTGAACTACAGTAAATTACACTGATTCCTTCAGTTCATGTTTGTTTCTTTGGTGCTGACCCTGCCCACTCATGAAACAAAACTGGCACAGTCTGGCCAGATCAAAACAAAATGTCACTTCTTAAATGTAAATTTAAGGAATCAGTTCCATCTGAAATTCACAGATGGGAAGCCCTTCCCTAGAGTTTGCTGACTCTGGAGTGGACTGAGGTCAAAACACCGTCTGAGCAATAAGGCAGTCACTTTAAAGAAACTGAACCACTGGATGTATTAAAATGCATCCAAAAATTGCATATGGAGAAAGGAAAACAATTTGTGAGTGGGTAAAGATGAGGATGAATTTTGTTAACAGCACATTGGAAACAGCACCAATAGAAGGACCGGTTGTTGTTGCTCTCACATGGAGCGACAGCAGAAGTTTTTAATCTTGAGCTTATATTAATTTGTTCAAGTGAAAGAATATTAATATAATAACTATATACATATGTGTAATAAAATATAACATTTTAATATATATTTATAAACATTTATCTATGTTTCTATCTATATCTTTATCTATATATAAAATAATAATGTGAAATAATGCTGACAATTCTGATTTACCACCTGTGACTTCTCAAGGATCTAGCACTAAATATCCTACAGAAAAGCGTTCTCCAGGACCCGAATGTCGGTGGTAAACTTTGTAAGATTGTATACAACAAATAAAGGAAGAATGGATGAAATTGGCTATTTTTATGGGGTTTGCTGATACTGTGATGTGGAATGCTTTGTCTGTTACTGTGAAAAATACAGTGATTAAGACTGCTAGGTTTTTCATACACCAGACTATCCACAATCTGCTAGATTGATTGAATGGGTAAAAGGGTTATTCAAAGAGCAGTTGAAAAAAGGAGATGGGAACCTGCCCCCCGTGGAGAACCCATCTCACAGATGTGCTTTATAGATTTAACAAGGGTACAAGGGGCCCCCTGGGAAATGGAAACCCCCTGGATGTGCATGGCTGCACCCAATTCGCAAATACAACTATAACTATGAACAGTGACACTTTAACTTCCTGAGAAATTATTCTGGTCTGATGGCCCCTGACAGGGCCCTCCTAGAGGCTGCAGGGCTGGACCTTCATGCATTATAATTAATTAGGATAAATCAAAAGCAAATGAGAATTATCAATACTGACACAGGAATTCCAATTCCTCTAGGACACTTTGGTTTGATAACTGCTCACTGGAGCTTGGCTTTGAAAAGTGTACCTGTCATGGGAGGAGTTGATGCAGATTATCAAGGAGGAATTAAAGTAATTAATGTAATTAAAGTCACTAAACAATAATGAATAAAGTGTGATTATTCCACCCCATGACAGGGTAGCACAGTTATTGATATTGCAGTTTTAAAAACAATTGTGAAAAAAGGAGATGCACCTCCAAATATCACTGTTGTTGGAGATAAAGGGTTTGAATCCATCAGTCCTAATAATGGAGCCAAAGCGTGGGTCCAGAGGCCAAAAGGCCCTCGTAATCCATCTGAAGGAACAGCTGTGGGGAAAGACAACACTGTTTGAATCCTGAAACCAAAATCACCAAGAAAAGGGGGCTAAAATCACCCACACGGGCTTAAGATCCACCCATATAGGTTTAAAATCATCCAAAGGGACCTAAAATCCCCACTAAAATGCTTGAAATCACTCAGATCTAAAACCCACCCTAAACTTGCCCAGCTTGGCCTAAAATCACCCAAACAGGCCTAAAATTTCAGGGACTGGGACCAAGACTGGGACCAGAACTGATACCAGAACCAAGACCAGCACCGCTCTGGGACAGGCACCATTACTGGGACCGCAACTGAAACCAGCACCAGAACTGGCACTGGGACAAAGACTGAGACTAAGACTGACACTGGGACTTGCTACCGGGAGTGCTCTGGGACCAGGACCAGGACTGGAACTGAGACCAGCACTGGCACCAGGACCTCTCTGGGACTGGGACCAGGATGGAGACTATCTGGAGCACTGCGGGACTGAGACCAAGACTGGCATTGGAATCAGCACCGAGACTGGCAGCGCTCTGGGACTGGGACTGAGGCTGGCACAGGGAGCACTCCAGGACCAAGACTGGCACAGGTACCAGCATTAGAACCAGGACAATTCAGAGACCGAGTCTGAGATGAGGACTGAAACCAGAACCGGCACCAGCACCGAGACTGGCACTGCTCTCGGACTCAAACTGAGACCAGGACCAGCACAGCTGGTTGACATTGAGATCAACACCAGGATGAGAATCAGCACTGGGAATGCTCCAGGATCACCCTGAGACTGAGACTGGACTGGGACTGAGACTGACACTGGGAGTGCTCCTGGACAGAGACTGAGACCAAAACTGGGAACGGGATTGGCACCGGGATCGATCCAGGACTTCCGTGTTCACTCTGGAGAGTTTTGGCTATGCCCCCGTGCAGGACTGGGAGGGATCCCTGGGCGGGGTGGGACTGCCTCAGTTCACATTGTTCTGGTGCAGCCATCCCAGTCCATATGATCCCAGTCCGCATGATCCCAGTCTGTATGGTCCTGCATGGCACACACTCCAAAAGTCTGGAATTCCAGTTCCCCCTGAGGAAAAGGTGTTCCTGCCCTTGAAGGCAGAGCGCTTAAGAAGGGGCTGAAAGCCAAGTCTACTTGCAAGATCTTACAGTGACATTTCACTGCCAGCCTTCAAAACCTCACCGATCGTTGCTGTAGCTCCTGCATTGGGAATTAAATCAGAGCAGGGTGGCAGCTGCCCTGACTCAAGGGAGGTACTGAGAGAGAAACAGCAGGCAAAGAGAGGCAGGAGAGAAAGGAGGACACAAAAAAATCAGCTGTGAAGGTGGCACTCAGGAAACAGAACTGCAACTGACTGAAAATGAATGGGACAGAAATCACTAACTCTGAAAGTTTTATTTACTATCAAATACATCCCACTCACCCAGCCCCACACAATCCCAATCCACCATTCCAAATTTGGATCCCACTTCTCCCAATCTCCTTCCAACCCCTTCTCACCATGGCGGCTTTGGAATCAAGCGAGTTTGGCACACAGTTGAGATTTTTGAGGAGGGAACAAGGAATTTTGAGTTGGGTTTGAGCCGTTTTGGGGTACAACTGTATGGTTTTCAGTGGGGCTGAGTTGCTATGAGGAGACAGATTGATCCCTCTTGGTTTCTGCAGTGCAAAGAGATGGAAAACACTGCCCAAAAGCCTCCCAGAACCCATAAATCCTCAAGATCATGTCCCCAAATCATAAATTCCCTCTAAAACCGTGAAATGGTCGGACTTTAGATATCTTTGATCAGTTTCTTTCTTTTCAAGCCTGTTTTGCCTGTTTTTAAGGGATGAAGATGAATCAGAAGAAAATGAAGGCCAAAACAAAAGAATAACCAGTACAATAGTACTGAGAGTATGTAAGAGTGACTGGGATCCTACTGGAATCAGACTGGGGTGACTGGAAAGGTGCTTGCCATGACTGGAACCATACTGGAGGTGACTGGGAGCGACTAGGACCACACTAGGAGTTACAGAGAGTCACTCTGGGCATGACTGGAATAATACTGGGAGGATCTAGAAGACACTGGATGCAACTGGGATCATACTAGGAATGACTGGAACCATACTGGCAGTGACTATGGACACTACTGGGACCACCCTGGGAGCTACTGGGATTACAATGGGTGTGAATGGAACCTGACTGGGGGTTACTGAGAGCTACTGGGCCCATGTTGGGAGGAAATTGTGGACACATTGGGAGCAACTGGGATCAACTGGACTGTACTGGAACCATGCTGAGGGGACTGAGCTCACAACTGAGATCATACTGGAAGCAACTAGGACTATACTTTGGGCAACAAACAAAAACTGGGATCATGCTGGAGGCAACTGGGAATAACTGGAAAAGACTGGGATAATTCTCAGGTAACTAGAGCCTCACTGGGGCAACTTGGAGTGTCTGTAACCATACTAGGGATAACTGGAACAACACTGGGAACAGCAGGGACCATGCTGGGGATGACTGGGACTACTCTACAGAAACTGCAAGTGATTGAATCTACACTGGGGGACACTGGATGTGACAGGAACCATGCTGAGAAGGACTAGGACTATTCTAGGGGCAACTGGGATCATACTTGTAGGAACTAGGAACAACTGGAACTATGCTGGGGGCAACTGGGATCATACTGAGGGTGACTGGAATCATACTGGGATTGACTAGGAGTGGCTGTGGGCAACTGGAATCATGCTGAAAGTTACTGGGAGCATGCTGGGGGTGACTGGGATACACTGGGAGAGACAGGGATTTACTGGGATCATACTGGAGGCTACTGGGGTCACTCTGGCATTGACAGGGAGCAACTGGGATCACACTGGGGGCAACTGACATCAGACTGGGAGTGACTGGAATTATACTGGGATTAGAGTGCCTGTCATTGGACCCTTATTGGGGGTTATTGGGAGCTACCAGGCCCATGCTGGGAGCCAACTGGGGACATAATTAGAAGAACTGGGAGCAAGTGGGATAAAAACAGGGGCAAGTAAAACAGGAGGTTCACTGAGGTAACTAGAAGTGCCTGGCAATAACTACGAGAAAGTTCAGGGTACCTGGGATATACTGGAAGTGTCTGACACCATAGAAGTAGTGCCTGGGACCAAAGTGGGAGTGGCTGAGAATGCTCTAGAGGACCTGGGATCATGCTGGGGGCAAGTGTAAGTGACTGGGGCCATGCTGGGAGAGACGGGGACCATATTGGAATGACTAGGACTATGCTAGGGGCAACTGGGAGAACTGGGAACACACGAGATGAAACTGGGAGAAAGTGAGATCTTGCTAGGAGCAAATTGCATCATCATAGGGAATGACTGGGAGTGACTGGGCTCATAGTGGGAATGTTGCGGAAACTGGAAACGGGGGGAGCAACGAGGGGGCTCATAGTGGGAGCAGCCACTTCCAGCACCAGGAACCCCAAACCCCATTCCCAGCTATCCCACCTGCTGGGGTCCTGGCAATCCCAGGGTTCCCCCCCTCTCAGGGTCCCCGCTTTGCCCTTCTGGGGCTCTCCTGGGGCTCCCCAGAACCGGTGTCCCCCCGCCGGTGCCGCTGCTCCCGCGCGCTCCCCACGAGGCCCCAGCAGAGCTCGGAGGGCCGGGAAGCCCAACACCCCCCGCCAGGGCTCTGCCACCACCCACACCAGGACCCCCCAAAACACCTCCCAGGGACCCCTGATGTCCCCCCGAGGGCCATCCACGGCTTGGCTTTGGAGCCCTGCCAGATGCAAACATCCCCCCCAAAAAACCCCAAAGTCAGCTCCCCCTGCCCAGGCACCTGCAGGATGGGGGACGATGGTTCCGGGGCTGCAGCGAGTTCAGGAACTGCCAGGGCCATGAGATTCCCCCGTTGTCTCTTCCTCTGTTGCTTCCTGCTGCCACTCCACCTCTTCCTCCCTCCCTCTCCCCCATTCCCAAACCCCAAACTGTGAGGCAAAAGGGGCGCGGTAGAGGGGACACGCACTCCTATAAGGACCCAGTTTGGCCTAAAATCAGCCAAATGGGATTCAAGTTATCCAACGGGGTCTAAAATCCAACCAAATGGGCCTAAAATTGCCCAAAGTAGTTTGCACAAAATGGCCCAAAATCACCCTGAATTTCCAAAATGGGCTTAAAATCCACCCTGAAAGTATCTGGTTTTGCCTAAAATGACCCAAATGTGTATAAATCCACCCTAAAATCCACCTGTTTTTTACTAAAATCACCCACACGGACCTAAATTCACCCAAACATGCCTGAAACCAACACAAGAGGACCTAAAATCACCTTAAAAAGACTTGATTTGACCTAAAATTAACTAAAGAAGCCAAAAATCTAACTAAATGGGCCCAAAATCACCAAAACAAGGAACCTAAAATCACCCACCCAGGATTAAAATTCACCCAGTATGGGCATAAAATCAGCCAAAGGGTCCCAAAATCCACACTAAAACTGCCCAGTTTATCCTAAAATCATCCAAACAGGCCTAAACTCTATACAAATGGGCCTAAAATCATCCCGAGGGATCTAAAATCCACTCTGAAACCCACAAGATTTAGCCTAAAAGTCATTCAAAGAGGCCTAAAATCCACACTACAAGGCTTGAAATCACTCCAAAGGATCTGCAACCCACCCTAAACCCGCCCAGTTTGGCCCAAAATCACCCAAATGGGCTGAGATTGGGGCCGAGACTGGGATTGGCACCAGGATCGGTTCCGGGATCCGCGCGTTTGGCTGCACCCCTGGATGGGACTGACTTGAGACTGGCAGGGGCCAGGGCTCTCAGGAGGGCTTTTGGGGACACTGGCCTCTTCTGAGCTTCGGGGAAATTTGTTGGGAGTTTAAGGGAAATTATTGGGTTTTTTGAAGATAATTGCAGGGTTTTCGGTGAGTTGAGGAACTTTGAGGGGTTTGGATTTGGGGGGATTTTATTGGTGCTTTGCGGGGTTGTTTTCTAGGGGTGTTTGGGAGCTTATTGAGATTTTTTTGGGTTTTGTTAAATTTTAGTGGGGTTTACTATGATTTTGTTGGAGTCTGGAGTTTTTAATGGTTTTATTATATTCAGGGGGGTTGAGGGCATTTTATTAGAATTCGGGGGGCATTTAGTGGGATTCTTTGAGGGTTTGGGTTCATTTGGGATTTTTTTGGTTTTTGAGATTTTGGTGGGTTTTTGTGGGGCTTTTTGGGTGTTGCCAGGATTTCTTTGGATCT
Source organism: Ammospiza caudacuta (assembly GCF_027887145.1). NCBI lineage: Eukaryota > Metazoa > Chordata > Aves > Passeriformes > Passerellidae > Ammospiza > Ammospiza caudacuta. The sequence goes on along the minus strand of NC_080621.1, from coordinate 5,404,203 downwards.
TGGGGGGATTTTGTGGGACTTTTTGTGGTTTTGGAGATATTTTTGGGGTTTAATTGGAGTTTTGAGAGGTTTGTTGGGATTTCAAGAGATTGTGTGGGCTTTTACTGAAATTCTAGGGTGTTCTAAGGGGATTTTGTGAGATTTAATTGGGATTTTACGGGTTTTATTGGGACTTTTGGGGGTTTTAAGGAGATTTTGGTGCCTCTAAGCCCTTCCCTGCACCCAGGGGCAACCATAAAGCCCCCCAACCCTGAAGCCCCCCCAAACACCCACTAAAAACAAAATCCTCTAAAAATCCCAATAAATTCTTCGAAAAACCCAGAGAATACCTCAAAATCTCAGTAAAACCCACCAAAATTCAAAAAAACTTCCCAAAATTTCTATAAACCCCCCCAAAACCCCAATATAATCCCCCAAAATCCAAAACCCCCCAAAACCCAGTAATTCTCTCCAAAAACCCACTAATTCCTCCTAAACTCCTGACAAAATCCCCCAAAGCCCAAAAAAGCCCCCCCAAAACGCCCAAAAATCCCCACAAAATCCCCCAGACTCATGGGGGCTGTCTTGGATCAAGGGGGCACTAGCTGGAGGAACAGGAGACACTTCAGTGGCCCTTGAAGCTTTTTGGGGAGGGGGAACGATGGGAGACCTGCATAAAAACGGGGATTGGGAACCCCTGTTGTGCCCCCTCTGCCCAAAACACCCAGACCCCGGTCCAGGGTGGGCCTGGGACCCCCTGGGACACCCAAATCTCCCCCAGTATTTCCCAAATCACCCCTCCAGGAACCCCAAACCCTTCCAGAGCCCCCCAAGGTTGGCCCAGGACCACCCTGGACCCCTAACCCCTCCCCAGGTCCCCCATACCCCCAGAAACCCCTGAGACCCCCAGGAGCCCCCTGAGAGCCCCCAGACCCCAATCAGGCCCAGCCCAGGATGTCCCCGTGTTGGAAAAGAAATGAAATTTAACAAAATATTTAATTATAGTGAGTTGTGTGTGAACTGGTTTGTTAAAAAGTAGTTTTGTAGCCGTTAAAAGTGTGTGTTGGGTTTTGTGTGTTACCTAGCAGGTAGTCTTAGAGATTTAATAAATAATTAAACTAGTGCAAGAAGGTAAGAATGCTAACCTGTCTAGAGGCAGCATACAATGCTCTTAGAATAAGATAAGCAGAGGATTAATGACCTTGTTTGTGAACCAAGGAATGTATCACAAGGGGTCTGTGACCAGGCAAGGGGAACAGAGGACTGTTCCTTAGAGACTAGGCAAGGGGAACAGGGAACTGTTTCTTAGAAACTTTGTTGTGAATCGCATGTATAAGAGGGAAGCACCCATACGTGAATTTGGGGGCTTGGACTTTGGGACGTGAGTCCCCCAGTTCCCCGGGCCCTTAATAAAGCACCCACAAAACTTATCCGAGTTTTGTGTCATTTATCAATCGGGCAACACCCGGAGACCCCCCCCCACCCAGAGCCTTCCCAAGACCCCCCCCCAATCCCCCTCAGGGATCATCCGCAGATCCCCCAGACCCCTCCCCAAAACCAAGCCAGGACCCCGCAGGGCCCCCAAAACCCCTCACACAACACCCCAGGACCTCCCAGACCCTCCCAAGACCTTCCTACGACCCCCCCCTCAAGACCCCATCCACATCGCCCCCCCCCCAGATCCCCCCCATCAATGCCCCACGACCCCTCCCCAGAGCCTCCCTGACACCTCCAGGACCCCTCAGAATCCCCCCTCACCAAATACCCCTCCCCAGACCCTCAGGACCCCAAGAACCCCCCCCAGGAACCTCCCACAATTCCCTCTTAGAACCCCCAGCCCCCCCCCCCCCCCCATCTCCCATCCCCCACCCGTCCCGGCCGCCTCAGCAGCTCCAGGATCCCTCGGTCCTCTCCCAGCGCCTCCCGGAGCACCCGCCCGAGCCCGGGACGGCGGAGCAGGAGGAGCAGGAGGAGGAGGGAGCGCCCGCTTCAAGCCCGACCCCGGGGTCAGAGGGCTCCACTTCCGGCTCGCCTCTAATTGGCTGGAGCGGAGCGGGGGAGGCGGGCGTTGTGAGGCGAGCCGCACGATGAGTGGTTGGTTTGGGGAGGATCGCGTCGCTATTGGTTGGAAGTGGCCCGCGCACGCGGCGGACGCGGTCACGGCAGTGGCAGTCGGTCGTGAGGGGAGAACGGCTGAGGAGGGAGCTGAGGTGGGGTATGAGCGGAATGGAGTGGTCTTAGATGGCTTTGGGGGGAAATAGGTGGGGGTTGAGGCGGCTCTGAGGGGAAGTGGGAGGTGTGAGGTTGCTGGTTGCTGCGGGACGGATTTGGGGGAAGTTGGGCGGGTCTGAGGGATTTTTGCGGGGTCTGAGGGATAATTAGTGGCATGTCAGGTTGTTCCGGGGGGAAACTGCAGGGAAAACACGGGTATCTGAGGTGGGTTGGGAATGCGTTTGGGGGCAGTTGGGGTTGTTTGAGGGGCTTTTGTGGGGTGTGAGGCGGATTTGGGGCGAACGTGAAGGGAATTGAGGCGGTTTGAGGGGGATTTGGGAGGAGTTAGGGGCGTTTGAGGTGGGTGTGGGTGCATTGAGTGGTCCGAGGCTGTTGGGGGGCGCTTTGGGTGGTTTGAGGAATTTTTGTGGGGTCTGAGGTAGAACTGGGGGGAAATGGAGGGGGAGGGGGGGCTTTGAGGTGAGTCTTGGCAGGAATGGGGAGATCTGAGGTTGGTTAGGGGGTTCTGAGGTGAGTCTGAGGAGAAATGGACGATTTTGGAGGAGTGGTTAAGGGAAAATAGGGGGATCTGAGGTCGGTTTGGGGGGAATGAGGGAGTCTGAGGGGCTTGGGGAGGAGCTTGAAAGGGTCTGGAGGGTTCTCAGGTGGGTTTAGAGGGGTCTGAGGGGGATTCTGAGCATCTGGGGGGTTCTGAGGTGACTCTGGGGGGAATTTGCGGGGTATCTCAGGTGGGTCTGGGGTCAATTTTGGGGGGAACTGGGCGGGTCTGTGGGAAATTTGGGGGGGTTTAGGTGGGTCTGGGGGCACCTAAAGGGGGTGTCGGGGTGAAGGGGTCCCAGATGCCCCCTAAAGCCCTCCTGTCCCCACAGAGGAGTCCTGGCCATGGCAGTGCAGGACCCCCGGCCCAACCACACCATCTACATCAACAACCTGAACGAGAAGATCAAGAAGGATGGTGAGGAGGGGCTGGGGGGGTCTCTGAGTGTCACCAGGGGCTCAGGCTGTCCCTTGTGCGTCCCCACTGTCACCGTGATGTCCCCATTGTCCGTGTGCTGTCCCCATTGTCACCGTGCTGTCACTCTGTCCCCAGAGCTGAAGAAGTCCCTCTACGCCATTTTCTCGCAGTTTGGGCAGATTTTGGACATTTTGGTGTCTCGCAGTCTCCGCATGCGGGGCCAGGCCTTTGTCATCTTCAAGGAGATGAGCAGTGCCACCAACGCCCTGCGCTCCATGCAGGGCTTCCCCTTCTACGACAAACCCATGGTGAGACAGAGACTGGGGGAGAATTCTGGGATTTTGGGAAAAAAATGGAATTCTAGGGAAAAAACACCAAAATGTGACCACAAATGTCCCTAAAATCTAACTTATAATCCTTCCGAATTCACCCTGAGCACCCCAAAACTTCCTCCTCTATGATACACTCATGGTGAAACAGAAATTCTGTGGAAAAACACTGGAATTTTGGGAAAAATTCCTGGTATTTTAGGAAAAAGACTGAATTTCTGGGAAAAAAAAACGCAAAATCCTGCTGGAAATCTACCAAAAATCCCCTGGGAACACTCTCAAATCAAACTACGAATCAAAGCTTCCCCTTCTATGACAAGCCCACAGTGGGACAGAAACTTGATGAAAAAAATCTGACATTCTAGGGAAAAACTGGAATTCTGGGGGAAAAAATGCCAGAATCTGGCCTCAAGTATTCCCAAAATCCAACCTGTAATCTTCCAAATTCACCCTGACCACCGTAAGGCTTCCCCTTATATGACAAGTGCATGGTCATAGCCAAACCTGAGGGAAAATTTTGACATTTTGTGAAAAAATCCTGGAATTCTGGGGAAAATCCTGAATTCCTGGGGGGAAAAACCCCAAAATGCAGCATCAAATATCCCCAAAATTCAACCAGACCACCCCAAAGCTTCCAATTTTATGGCAAGTTTCTGGTGAGAGACAATTCTGGGGGGAAATGCTCAAATTACAGGAAAAGTCCGCAAATTTTGGGGGAAAAAAACCTGAATTCTTGGGGGGAAAAAACGAAAAATTAAATCCAGCCTCAAATATCCCCAAAATCCCACCAAAAAAAAAAACCAAAACAAAAAAAACCCAAAAAACCCCAAATCCCACTAGGAATGCACCAAAATCAAGCCAGGACCTGCCCCAAAGTTTCCTCTGCTACGGCCAAACCCAGTGAGAACCAAATCATGGGAGAAACCCCAAAATTACTGGAAACCCCCTGAAATCTAGCCAGGAATTCCCAAAGCTTTCACTTCTATGGCAAACCTGTGGTGAAACTGCAAATTCAACCTGGAAGCCCCAAAAATCTGTTGGAAACCCCCAAATCCCTCTTGGAGCTCCTCCAAAATCTCTGAATTCCTCAGAAACTCCCAAATCCCTCCTAAATCTTTCTGAATTCCCTCAAAATCCCTCAGAAATTCCTAGATCCCTGCTAGGACTCCTGAAATACTCCCAGATTCCTCTTGGAGCTCCCCCAAACGCCATCTGAAAATCCCAAAATACTTTCTGGAACCTTCCCAAATCCCTCGCAACCCCTGAAAATCCCTTGGAAAACCCCAACCGCCCCCAAAACCTCTTCAAATTCTTCCAAATTCCCTCTTGAAATTCCCTAAAACCCCTCAGAACCCCCCAAAATCCCTCAGAAACTCCCTGAATCCCTCCTTGAATCTCTCCCAAATCCCTCAAAACCCTTGAAAATCCCTCAGAAAACCCCAAAATCCCCCTTGGCAATCCCAAAATCCCTGTTGGCACCTCCCAAATTCCTCTGAATTCTCCCAGAATTCCTTCTTGAACTTCCCAAAATTCCTCAAAAATGTCTCTAATTGCTCTTGGAATTCCCCCATATCCTGTCTGGAACCTCCCCAAATGCCACAGAATTCCTGAAAGTCCCATGGAAAACCCCAAAATTCCTCTTGGAACTCACCCAAATCCCCTCTAAATTCCCTCAAATTCCTCTGAAATTTGCAAAACTCTTTCTAGAACTTCCCAGAGTTCATTGAAAAACCCAAAATCTTTCTTGGAACTCCCCCAAATACTTGAGAAAGTCTCAAATCCCTCAGAAAACCCCAATTCCTCCCCAGATCCCCCCAAAATCCTCGGGAACACCCCCAAAACCCCCTGGACTGATCCCAAATTTTCTGGAACCACCCCAAAATCCCACGGAACAACCCCAAATCCTCTTTGGAACCTCCAGAAATCCCTTGGAAAGCGGCAAATCTGAGCACCCCTGGGAAACCCCCAAAATCCCTCCCAGAGATGCCCCGAATGCTCTGAAATCCCCCAAATGCCCCAATCTTGGGAATGTGCCATCCCAGCGGATCCAGTACGCCAAGACGGACTCGGACATCATCGCCAAGATGAAGGGAACGTTCGTGGAGCGGGAGCGGGATCGGGACCGGGAGCGCAAACGGGACAAGCGCAAAGCCAAGGGGGGAGAGGCCCCTGGCCCCAAAAAGAGTGGGGCTGGAGTGCAGGGTGCAACGCAGGGGGCAGTGCCTGTGAGTGCCAGGGGATTGCTTGATTGGACTGGGGTCATTAGTGGGATTGGGGTTGTTCGTGGGATTTGGGGTTATTCGTGGGATTTGGGGTCATTCGTGGGATTTGGGGTTGTTTGTGGGATTTGGGATCATTCGTGGGATTGGGGTTATTAGTGGGATTTGGGGTCATTCGTGGGATTGGGGTCGTTTGTGGGATTGGGGTCGTTCATGGGATTTATGGGATTGTTTTGTGGGATTTGGAATCATTTATGGGATTGGGCTCATTTGTGGGATTTTGAGATCAGAATCAGGGCACAGGGGATGGTGCCAGTGGGTGCCAGGAGATTTATAGAATCTTTTATGGGATTTGGGGTAATTTGTGGATTTTGTGATTGTTGCACAAGGGTCAGTGCCCATGAGTCCCAGGGTATTTATGGGATTGTTTTATGGACTTTGGGGTCATTCATGGGATTTGGGGTCATCTATGGAATTTTGAGATCAGAATCAGGGCACAGGGGGTGGTGCTCAGTGGGTGCTAGGAGATTTACAGGATCATTTATGGGATTTGGAGTCATTTATAGGATTTGGGATTGGGAACAGGGCACAGAAGGCAGTGCTCGTGAGTGCCAGGGGAATTTGGGATGGCTTTGGGGGATTTTGGGATTGTTCCCAGGGCATTTGGGATTGTTCCCAGGGCATTTGGGATCACTACAGGGAGTTTGGGATTGTTTAATGAGACTTTGGGATCATTTTGGGGGTGGTTCTGGGGGATTTGGGATCATTCCATTGGATTTTGGGGTGGATTTATGGGATTTGGGATTGGGGCACAGGGGGCAGTGCCTGTGAGTGCCAGGAATTTGGGATCGGTTTAGGGGATTTTGGGATCAGTCCTGGGGGATTTGGAGATGTTTGGGTGGGGATTGGGGATCATTCCTGGGGATTTGGAATCAGTTGATGGGAATCTGGCATCATTTTATGGGATTTTGGGGATTGTTCTTAGGAGATCTGGGATTGTTTAATAGGGTTTTGGGATGGTTCCAGGGGATTTTGGAATCATTACAGGGGGTTTGGGGAAAGGTTCAGGGAGATTTTGGGATTGTTCCAGAGAATTTTGGGGGATTTGTGGGGATTTGGGATCATTCCAGGGGATTTGGGGGATGATTCTGAGGGATTTTGGGTAATTTGGGATCATTCTGGGATCATTCCAAGGGATTTGGGATTGTTCCTGGGCATTCTGGGAGGGCATGGGGGGATTTGGATGGGATTTGGGGAGGATTTGAGTTATTTGGGTTCTTTGTGTGCCTTTGGGGTTATTTAGGGTAATTTTGGGGTTATTTAGGGTGATTTTGAAGTTGTTTGGTGTAATTTTGGGATAATTTTGGGGTTTTTCAGGGTAAGTTTGGGATAATTTGGGGTAATTTTTCATAGTTTTGGGAAAATTGGGGGGTTTTGGGGCCCGCATGTCTGTAGGGTAATTCAGGGATAATTCCATGTGGGTTTGGCATAATTCTACATAGATTTGAGATTCTCACTGTACTTTTGGCATAACTTTGGGATTCTGTCTGTGCCTTTGGGATGATTTGGGATGTGTTGGGGTCTCTCCTCAGGGGATGCCGCCACTGGCGCAGCCGCCCCGGATGCTGCCGCACCTGGGGGGACAACCGCCCTACATCCCCCCCCCGGGCATGATTCCAGCCCCAGGAATGGCCCCAAATCCCGGAATTCCCCCGGGAATGGCCCCACAGCCTGGAATGGCGCCAATCCCTACCCCACAGCCCGTGAGTGACCCCAGAACCTGAGTAATTTAGAGGACTTGTGGGATTTTTGGGATGGAATTTGGTGGGATTTTGAGGGAATTTTTGGTGGGGATTTTTTGGGTGGATTTTCTGAGATTTTTGGTAGGATTGAGGGAACTTGGGGGCATTTTTTGGTGGATTTGTGAGGGTTTTGGTGGGATTTTGATGCGGATTTTTTGAATGGATTTGCAGTGGATTTTGTGGCTTTTGGGACAATTTTTGTGCAATATTTTAAGGGGATATTTTGGACGATTTTGAGGAATTTTTTGGGTGGATTTTGTTTAATTTGGGGATTTTGGGTGGGATTTTTGTGCAGATTTTTCTGCATGGATTCTGTGAGATTTTCATGGGGATTTAGTGGTACTTTTTGAAGATTTTTACTGTGAGATTTAGGGGGATTTTTGGGGTGATTTTTGTGGGATTTTTTGGGGATTTTGAGGGATTTCTGTGGGCTTCGGTGCATTTTTTGTAAGGATTTTTGGCATGAACTTTGTGGTCTTTTGGGTGGAATTTTGGTGAATTTTTGGTCAGATTTGGAGAGACTTTTTGGGGGATTATTTAGAGAGATTTTTGGGGGGTTTTGGTGGGATATTGCGCAGATTTTTATGGGGGTTTTTCCAGGATTTTTGGGCAGACTTTTTTTTAGTGTGTACACAGTGTGACTTTAGGTAGATTTTGGGCCTGATTTGGGGCAGATTTGGTGCTGATTCTGGGGTTTTTCTCTCATTCCCCACAGCTGTCGGAAAACCCCCCAAACCACATCCTGTTCCTGACCAACCTCCCTGAGGAAACCAACGAGCTGATGCTCTCCATGCTCTTCAACCAGTGAGAACTTGGGCAATTCCGGGAATTCCGGGCAGGGACTGGGGGTTTGGGGTATTCTGGGGCTTCGAGAGGGTGGAGAGAGGTGAGGAGGCCTTTGGGCTCAATTTTTTTTTTTTTGGCAAATATCAGGATTTTGGGGGGGAAGTTCTGGGTTTTTTGAGTAGGAATTTCTGGGTTTTTGGAGGAATGTTTCCAGATTTTTTTGAGGAATGTTTTTTGTTTTTTTTAGGGGAGTTGGATTTTTGGGTTTATTTGGGAACGGCTCTGGAGTTTTTGGGGGAAGTTCCACGATATTTGGGAATGCTTCAGGATTTTTTCTTGGAGAAACTTTCTGGACTGGGGGGACAGGTTTATCAGTTTTGGGGGGAACATTTCTGTTTTTTCTTAAGAAAGTTTCTAGATTCTGAGGAATTTTTCCAGATTTTTGGGGGAACATTTGTGGATTTTGGGAGGAAGTTCCTTGATTTTGGGGAATATTTCAGGATTTTCTGCAGGGAAAGCTTCTGGCTTTTTGCGGGGACAGTTACGGATTTTTTGCGGAAAGATCCTCAATTTTAGAGTTTATTGGGGTTTTTGGGGGGATGTTTCTGGACTTTTTGAGGACCATTTCTTAGTTTTTGGGGGAAATGTTTCTAGATGTTTTGGGGGACACTCCTGGATTTTTTTGGGGAACATCTCTGGATTTTTGGCAATCTTTCTGGATTTTTTCAGGGAGGCTTTGGTGGGGGGGAATGTTTCTTCACTTTTAGGGAGGTTGGATTTTGGAGGTTTTGAACAATTTTGGGAGGGTTTTTGTGGGATCTTGGAGGTATGTTTCTGGACGTGGTGGAATTTTTCGGGATCTTGTGGGATATTTCTGGATTTTGGGGGGGTGTTGGGTTTTTGGAGTTTTGGGAATTTTGAGAATGTTTAAGTGGGATTTAGAGTTGGATTTTTGATTGATGGGATGTTGGATTTTTGGAAATGTTTTGGAATCTTTGGGTTTGTTGGATTTTTGGGGAGTTGAACATTGAAAGATTTTCAGAGCATTTCCCTGGAATTTTGGGGAAATCCTGCAGGACTTTTGGGGTTCTTGGGGATATTTTGGGATTTTGAGGGACGTTCTGAGATTCGCAAGCCATTTTGAGAGCATTTCAGTCGTATTTTGGGGGTAATTTCCCAATACTGGGGGTTTTCCCAAACTCGGGCTCTCCCCCTTGGATTTCTCAGGGATTTCCCCAAATTCTCAGCTCCTCCTGACCCCAACCCCCCATCCCAAATTCCCAGGCATTGGGAATCCAGGAGCTCCCTCGGGGGCATTTGGTGGCATTCCTGGAATTTGAGACTTTTTTGGGTATTTTGAGAGGAGTCACGTGGGGAATGCGTTGGATTTTGGGGGGAATGTTTCCAGACGTTAGGGAATGTTTATGGAGTTGGATTTCTGGGGTTTTGGGGAGCATTGCTGGATATTTTTGGGGATGTTTCTGGATATTTGGTGCAGTTGGATTTCTGGATCTTTTGAGGGGGAAGAGTCTGGAATTTGAGCGGAAATTCTGGATATTAGGGGAACATTTCTGGACTTTTATGGGGAGTTGGATTTCTGGAACTTTTTTTGAAGCGTTTCTGGATTTTGGGGGGATGTAGCCAGATCTTTTTGGGAATGTTTCCAAGTTTTTTGGGGGGAATGCTTCTGGATTTTGGGGGAAAATTTTTAGGTTCTCAGGTTTTTTGGGGAATATTTCTGAGTTTTTGAGAGAAGTTTCTGGATTTTTTAGGGAACATGGCTGGATATTTGGGAATGGTGCTGGATTTCTAAGAGACACTGTTTCAGAAGTTTTTGGGGGGGATGCTTCTGGATTTTTGGGGGCTGCATTTCTGGATTTTGTTGGGGAACATTTCTGAATTTTTGGGGAACCATTTCTGGAATATTTTTGGGGAACATTGTCAGATTTTTTGGGGAACGGTCCCAGGTTTGTGGGAGAACGGTCGCAGGTTTTTTCAGGCTCTCCTGACCCCACTCCCCATCCCAGGTTCCCAGGGTTCAAGGAGGTGCGCCTGGTGCCCGGGCGCCACGACATCGCCTTCGTGGAGTTCGACACAGAGGTGCAGGCAGGCGCTGCCCGTGAGGCCCTGCAGGGCTTCAAGATCACCCAGAGCAACGCCATGAAGATCTCTTTCGCCAAAAAGTGACCCAAAACACCCCAAACCCCACCAAAATACCCCTAACCCCCCCAAAAAAAGGGCCTGAAATACCCCAAGATCCAAAAAAGCGCCTCAAAACCGCCCCTAAATACCCAAAACCTGCCCCAAAACACCCCAAAATCCTATAGAAACACCTTAAAATCCTTCCAAGCCACCCCAAAATCCCATAGAAACACCCTAAAATCCCTCAAAACCACCCCAGAACACCCTAAATCCCATAAAACTACTCCCAAATCCCAGAAAACTGCCCCAGAAAAAGTCCTGGCCCCGATCCAAACCCCACACACACACCCACTCCCCCAGGTAAGTTCAGGTCCGCCCAAATCTTCATTTTTTAACCCAAATCCTCCTTTTTCCCACCTCAAATTATTTTTTTTCCAGCCCAAATCCTTTGTGAGTCCCCAAATCCCTTTTCCTATCCCAAAATCTCCCTTTTCCACCTCAATTCCCCACCCCAAATCCTGTTTTTTTCACCTCAAATCATTTGTGCATCCCAAATCTCCTTTATCTACCCCAGATAACCCTTTTCCACCCCAAATCCTTCCCTGCCCACCTGAAATCCCCTTTTCCCACACAAAATCTCCTTTTTTAACTCCAAATCCTCTTTTCCCACCCCAAGTGCTTCCCAGCCCACCCTAAATCCTCTTTTTCCACCAAAAATCTTTCCTCACCCTAAATGCCTCAATTCCCACCTCAATCTCCCTTTTCCCCTCCCCACCCTAAATCCCCCTTCCCCCACTCAAAATTCCTTTTTTACCCCAAAATCTCCTTTTTTCATCTTAAATCCTTCTTTTTCCACCCCAAATCCCCTTTTTCCACCCCAAAATCCTTTTCCATCCCAATATTTCCTTTTCCCACCCAAATCTCCTTTTTTCCATCCCAAATCCTCCTCTCACACCAAAATCTCCTTTATCCATCTTAAATGCTCTTCTTTCCTCCCTACATCTTCTCACCCCAAATCCTTCTTCTTTCACCCCAAATGCCCTTCTTCCACCCTGGATCCCCACCACAAATTCACTTTCTCCACCCCCCAGGGGCTTTTGGGGTTCCCAGGGAGTTTTTGGGGTTTTTCCCAGCATTGTACCCAGGGTCTCTCTGCAGACATTGCACCTGGAGCTGCCCCCACCCCAGATAAGCCCAAATCCCCTTTTCCCACTCCCCCACATGTTTCTGGGGTTCCCAAGGGGGTTTTGGGGTCTTTCCCAGCATTGTACCCAGAGTCTCTCTGCAGACATTGCACCTGGAGCCTTCCAAAATAAACCCCACTATGCCCCCCAGGGCTGGAGTGGTTTTGGGGGGATGTTGGGGGGGGGGCGGGGGGCATGACCCCTGAGACTTCGGGGACTGGGGGAATTTGATCCTGAAATTTGGGGGTTGGGGTGTTTGACACCCCAGGGTTTGGGGGTATTTGACCAGGATTTGGGGTTTTTGGGGGGCTTTGACCCCAGGATTTGGGGATTAGGGGATTGGACCCCAGATTTTGGGGATGAGGGTTGGATACCCCACATATTTCAAACCCCAGGAGTTGGGGATTGGGGGTTTTAAGCCCAAATTTTGGAGATTGAGGGTGTTTGGCACCTTAGGGTTTGGAGATATTTGACCCCAAACTTTGGGAATTTGAGATGGTGGACACCCCAGATGTTTTAAACCCCAGGATTTGGGGCTATGGGGATTCTACCCAAACACTTGGGAATTGGGGATTGTTTGACACCCTGGGATTTGGGGGTTTGATTCTAAAATTTAGGTTTCAGGGAGGAGGGGGGAGGTTGACATCCCAGAATTTGGGTTTAGGGATGTTTGACCTCCCCTGCCAGTGTTGGAACCCCCAGGATCTGGGGTCAAGGACTTGACCCCAGGATTTGGCATGTTTGACCCCAGGATTTGGGGTGTTTGACCCCCTCAGGTTTGTGGTCGGGGTTGAGATCGGAGCCATTCCCTCGAAACAGCGGCGGGATCAGGAAAGGGAGACACCTCAACCCAATAATGGTCCCTGACCCTGGGGAGAGACCTCGTCCCAATCCCGGAATGGACCCATCCCCACAATCCTGGACCCCTCCCCATTCCTAGACCCTGTCCATCTTATGGATCCCTTCCCCACTCCTAGACCCCTCCCCAGTTCCAGATCGTTGTGTTAACTGATCTCGGAGTGCAAAACACAACATGGAAAGGGGATTGCAGTATCAATTAAAAACAAATGCACCTTTATAGAATGACCACAGCAAATGTGTGAAAGAAATTAGGGAGAGGAAAAGAATAGAAAAGAGGGGGAGAAAGAGAGAGGGAGTATATCTACCAAATGTGGAGAGACGAAGTCCTTGTAGTCCAGCCAATGGAGTTTGCCTAGTCATGTTGGCAAGATCGCAAAGTCCTGGTTAACTCAAGGTTCTATTACAGTCCATTGCTGAGGGGGGAAACAGATCTTGAAATGGCTGAGGGGGAAGAGATACAATCAAGAAGTCTATTGATATTGCTGAGGGGGGGAAAGGTATTGAAGACAGGTACAGACAGTCATGTTCTCAGCAGGATAAGTCAGTATCAGCAGTGAGTGGGACCCACTGTTTCAGGACTGCTTTCTATGGGAAACCAATCTATGTCCAGTGAACACATCTGTACGCAACACTTAGCAGGCCTCCTGCTTCAGTCAGGCCAGCACCCCTGCATCAGAATTACGGGGGTCTGAGTCCTTGGCAGGGGGCTTCAATCTCTGTCCCTCATGGTGGTAGTGGAGCAGATGAAGGATTTTCCATGGTGGCTCTACCAAAGTTGCCCCAGCAAGTTCATGTGTCCAAGAGGTGGGAAAATTCCTGGCCTATTGTCAAGAAGCAGGTGCAGTCATAGGGCGTGTTGCCCCTTGGCAGGCCCTGCTAGAAGCAGTCACTGTAGACACAGCTGTGAACAATCACTTGGCAGGCCAGAATTCTGCTCAGGGGCCTCAGGATTTTTGGTGTTCATCCACGTCAAGCAGGCCAGAATTCCGATCAGGATCCTCAGGGTCCCGATATCTGTCCTGGGGATGGATGGTCGTGAGGTAAATGAGGGGAACTTGAGATCATCTCTCATACCAGCCGGTGATAGGTCTTCATCAGCAGGGTTCCATAGCATAGTTGCAAAGTCTTCAGGGCTTGTTGAGCGTTGGTAGTATATCCTGGAAAACAGAGACAGAATGTAGAGAGAGAGAGAAAAGAAGGAAAAGAAAAGATAGAAAAAGGGGAAAAGGGAAACAATGAACAAATATAATTAATATTAATTAAAACAATATTCTTTTCAAACAATTTCTTCAAATGATCCAAACAAATCACAAATAATCAAAGGCATTAAAGCAATAAACAAATACAGTAAGTATTAATTTAAAATAATTTTTGCAAAACAAATCACCAAAAATCAAAAGTAATTTTCACAAAATCACAAAAGAAAATTGAGGATTATTTCAAAACACATACTCTAATTTATAATCACCTTGTGTCAACAGTTTTGGGGATGTCCACAGTGAAGAGGACATCAGCCAAGTTGTGTGCATTAATTATAAACTTCAATTTTGTTAACCATTTCATCATTCTCCAATTCATAATGAATAAGATTGCTGATAAAACCAATCAGAACTAGAATCTAAAGCATAATGATGGGATGATACATATTGTTCAGAACACTTGTGGCAGTAGGTGATCATGTGAAAAGTGTCCCACCACCTGTGTTCGGCCTCTTTTTTTACTTTCTCTATGACACGGTGTATTTCTTCCACTTTGTGATGAACAGTTACCAGGGCTTTCTGTGCATTCTTCTTGATCTTCTCTAATATTTTTATTAAGTCCTGGTGAAGCAGCAATTGCTTTACCAAAGTAATGTTCATCCCAATGGGAGTAGGTAATAATTTGTGAATTGGTGTTTAATTGGATTGTAAAAGGTAATGAGAGGTAACTGGAGCTTCATAAGAAGAATCACATCTTGCAATTTTGGTAAAGTTACAAGCACAAAAATTTGAATTACTTTTAGTATCCACTACTACATTTTCTATAAATACAATATCACAAGCAGTTCTAAAGCATGCACACCTATTGCCTATGTGTTTAAGGACTCCTTTCAGAAGTCTTGTTAGGACGAATTTCAAAATGACATTTTGCTCTGTGTCCAAACGTCTTGAGCTATAATTGCATTGCTTTCACAGATGAACACTTGTTCTTGGACAATACAAGGTTCCAAATTACCAGTTTGCCATTTTTTACCAATTTGACAGGCCCATTATCTATGTTCAGAAGGATAGAGAACAGCTCCATCATGATTCAGCCCTAATGCATTGATAGGAAATCTCAAATGCACTGAGGCATTGCATATAGTTAACACAAGAGCTATGGCTGTGTTTGTAATGAGGTCATAAGTAAAATTCACCAAGTTCCACCAGGACTGGAATTCTCTTTCAATATCAATGGCACTGTCCCAAATTTTTTTCTGAGTTTTAGTAGGAAAATTCCTTCTTCACCTTCTCTTATCATTGAGGCAGCAACTGACTGCATCCACAATTGTGCCTGGATACAGCTGAGAACCAAAGAAAGGTTGTTGTGTGTAGCACTGAGCGCATCAATTACCAATTTGTGATCGTTTACATTTACCTTCTTCCAATTTGGTCATATGTTTGATAACAACCAGTGCAGTCATCCTTATTGGCTTTGGAAACGCAGCAGTTGTTGTTATAATTTAGTCAAATCCCTATTTGTGGCAGCCAATTTATTCATTAGTACTTCTGAATCAATGCTATTTAGCGTTCCCAAACCTGTTCCTGCAACACCAGTTATGTCTCTTAGCATCCATTTTTTAAAAGAGCTCCCTTTTCACAGCCAGGTTGTCCAACCCTCAAAGGAAGTCTGCAATAAAGGCAAACAGGCCGGCTGAATTTCTGAGACATTGTTTTGCATCAGCAATTTGACTTGTTTAAGAGACCATGCCGGATTGAATATTTGTTGTTGTCCAGTTTTCCTGATTATGTATGGTCCAATTTCAAAAATTCTCAGACTAAGCATAATCGGTGGTTGGGAGGGAGTGGTGGTAGTAGAAGGTTGGGTCATAGCATTTATTATAAACTTAAGAGAAAGGCCTTTAATATTTTTAGACCAGACATAAACTACTTCTGTGGTTTGTGTTAATGTAAAATTGTGCCAACAGTCTTCTACGCTGGGTGCATACAAACCTGTTCACACTTATTTGTCTGATCTGTCAAAACACTGATTGAGATTGCTTTGCTATAAGTAGTTCTGCAAATCATTCAGCTAATTTCTTCTCCCAGTACCCCTTGAAGCTGCCAGGATTTTTGTTTTTTCCATTCCTGCAAAGTGAACAAAAGCCTGGGACCAAGGCCATTCGGTAACACACTGACTAAGGGGACTCTCAGTCCCTTCTACCAGTTGGGGTATAACTATTGTACTTAATGTGGGCTTCGTAGTCTCAGTCCCTTCTGCCCACTGGGATGTAACTACTGTACTTAATGTGAGCTTTGTGCTCTCAGTCCCTTCTACCCATTGGCGTGTAACTACGGTTCTCAGTGTGGGCTTCATGCTCTCAGTCCCTTCTATCCACTGAGATGTAAATACAGTACTCAGTGTGGGTTTTGTTATAGCATCTATCCTAAATTTATGAACTAAGCCTTTTCAACCTAACGGGTCAGTCAAGTTATTTTACAGGTGGCATGTCACATAAGTCGGTTTAGCTAAAGTAAAATTATGACAGCAATCAATTGGTTCATTTTTACAATCCTTTGTACTTGCAACATTGTTTGTTTTGGGACCTAGCGTGTAATGCCCAACATACTCCTGGCAGCATCACAGAGTAAGGGGAATTTGTTTGGCACACTCCCACTTGTTTGTATGACACAGTCTCGCTGAAGGGATATCCAGATCATTTTTCCCACCTGCTTCCATAAAATTTCTGACAACTGTAATGGAGGTGGCTTTCTCATGGAGAGATCTTTCCACTTTTCTGCATGCTACCACAATCATTTCACCAATTGTTCCAGTTAGGATTCTAGTCCAGTCCTTCTGATCCCATCCCTGCTCACTTGGATGATATACCTCGGAGTCATGCAGCACTACAGGCTCTAGGTTCGGGTGGCCACCCTTGGGATACGCTCCTAGATCATTAGTGTGATGGAGGGTAGCTTCAGATCATGACCATTCATCAGGATTCTGTCCATGGAATTGTGGTAGGATGCAGAAAGCAGGATTCTGTCCATGGTATTGTGGTAGGATGCAGAAAGCAGGATTCTGTCCATGGAATTGCGGTAGGATGCAGAAAAGTATCACCAGTGTTATCATGGTTCAGATGATTCTCATGTCCCTTGGGGTTCTTCTGTAAAAGTAAAAACAACAGAAATCCTTCCACTGAGGGGCAGAAAAGACTTAAAATGATAGGATTATCCAGCATGTATTTATCCAGTGCTTTTTCCCTAGAGCATCAGAGGCTGCCCATGCATATTTATTCAGAGGGGTTTTCAGCACTAGTGGTACTTCCCCTACAGTAGGGAGGTCCACCAGAACAGGTTGTCCAGGGTAATGTGCTGGATTTTTTGAATTGTCAGGTCCCTGTTGTGAGGGAATGATGCTTGGAGCTGTTGGGCAAAAGGCAGTGATTTTGGGACATGCATTCACCCCCCCCCCCATATACTGTTCACTCCTTTAGCAGCTTCCCATAACCGAATTTCCCAATTTCCCTCCTGTGGCTTCAGAAGTCGTTTCAAAAGACCATTGGTCCTTTCCATTAGCTTGAGGGTAGTAAGGGGTGTGGAAAGTCCACTTAATTCCTTCACCTTTTGCCCAGTGCTGTACACCTCTAGCAGTGAAGTGGGACCTGTTGTCAGATTAAATTTCCTGTGGCTTTGGGAAAGTTCCAAACCACCCCTGCAAAGCTTTAACCGTATTACCACCTGTGGCCCTTTAAAAAGCATCAGCTTGAACGAACCCAGATACAATTTCTGCTCCTACCAGCACAAAGTGTTTACCTCCTGACTTCTTAAAGGGACCGATATAGTCTACCTGCCACGCGTCCCAAAAGCCTTTACCCTTTCTTCAATGCAGAGGGTCATCTTTTAAAGGATGTTTTACACATTTCCCTGGTAACCAGCCAACCACAAGCATGAGCTTCTTTGTACAAATCTTTCGCACCCATGTGCTTTTTACGTGCAGCCATTCTAATAGTTGATCCCAGTCCTCAGTAATTTGTTCCTTATCCAGGGGGCTGAGTCTTGCTAGTTCATCAGCTCTATTATTCCACTCTCCTGCTGGATTTCCATCTGTTTGGTGAGAAGCTACCCAACCAACAGCAAAATTTCCTTGACTTGCAAAATCTAAAATTTCTTGCCACTTTTCCTTTTGCCACACTGGAATTCCTAACTTCCCAATCATTTTGCTGCCAGAAAGAAAGCCACTTGGTACAACCTTTGTACACTGCATAAGAGTCGGTGTAAATGCAGACAAGAGAAATGTTCTGTGCCTCATGTCAGAAAACACTCCAAACAGCTATGAGTTCCCCAGCCTGAGGGCTGCTTTCCCCTTCGGTAATGATTCTTTCACCAGATGAAATGTGTAAGGCAGCTGCTCTATATCTCCATACCTTCCCTTCCCGTTTTGCAGAGGCATCTGTGAACCAAGAACTTGCTGCTAGTTCAGGGAGAAAGGAAGGGCAGCTTTGATTACAGAGGCAGGTTTATCTTAGTTTCTAGCCAGGTTCTCAGTGCCTTGGATTGCTAGATTTTTAGCAGCATCTTCTGTTATTGAGACGGTATTACAGTAGACTTCCATCTGAGCATACCATTTTATAACTGAGGCCCTTTGGGCTACCCCATCAGGTGGGGGGAGGTCCCATTAGTGGCAATTTTGATAACTTTGAAAGGGTCTCTTAAAACAATAGGCCATTGTTGTGCAATTTTTTCCACTTCTAGGAGAGCTAAGCTAACCACAAACAACCCCTTTCCCCAGGTAGTGTATCTTTTCTCAGCATCTTTGAAACCACAGGAACAAAAACCAAGAGGCCCCGTCAGACCCTCAGGACCCCACTAGCAAATATGTACTGATAGCCCTGAGGAGGCAAATCCCCATTCCACTTGAAAGGGGTCTGTGGGATGGATAGAGCCTAGTGCTTGGTGAGCTGTTGCCTCAAAAATCAGTAATTGCAATGCTTCTTCCTGAGAAGGAGTCCAATCCAGTGTCATCCTTTTCCTCAGCAAGTCATAAAGCAGCCTAGCAATTATTGAGAAATCTGGGATGTGTTTTCTGCAGAACACTAATAGTCCTAGAGCTTGCTGGAAGTCTTTCCTCCATTCAGACATTTGAATCTGATCTAAAGAGGTTAGGATATCAGTGGAATACATGTCATACTTCCTTTCCACCAAATTCCCAAAAACTTCACTTCCTGAGAAGGCTTCTGAATTTTCTCTGGGGGCATCTGCAAACCAATACTTTCTAAGTAAGAGATTATTTTCTGCTGATGTTCCCTTACTACCTCTCTTTCAACCCCCCTCCCCCCGCCCCGCCCTCACCCCAGAATGTTATCAATGATTATCAGCTACAGGATCAGGTTTGGGTATATTTTCTAATTCCCGGGCTAAAGCATGGTGGGCTAAAGTGGGGGAGTGTTTGTAGCCTTGGGGAAGCCTAGTGAAAGTGTATTGCTGTCCTTTCCCATGTGAAGGCAAAATGGTCCATATCTTCTGGCTGTATAGGTATCATAAAGAAGATGTCTTTGACATCCATAGTTGCCATTGCCGTGATTGAGTGAGCCTTTTCTTGAATTGATGTTATTAATTCAGCTAAGTTTGGGACCGCTGCTGTAAGAGTGTCTGTGTTGGCATTAAGCCTGTGAAAATCTATTGTTAGTCTCCACTTTCCATTGGCTTTTCAGACTGGCCATACTGGTGAATTAAAAGGAGAATGTGTGTGAATTATTACCCCTTGGTTTCTCAAGTCCTGTAGAACCGCTTTGATACCTTCTCTGGCACCAGAAGGTAGAGGGTATTGTTTTACATTAGTTGTTTTATTATAGGGTAGAGAGGGTGCAGCTTGAAGCAGCCTAATGTTAAGTGGCAGTGTGCCAAAAGACCACAGAAATCCCTCAGAGTCTTCCCACTGCCTCCCAGCAAGGACATCCATTCCTAATCAATTATTTGCAATGTTCCAAATTACCATTTTGACGACTAGTTGATGCTCATCTCCAGGGAGCGTCAGTTTGACTAAGACAACATTCATAGATTCTATAGTTCCCAGAGCATTAGGAACACAGCATTGTCTCTTATTTGGAACAATTCCACACCTCTGGGTGTCCTTTTTTGTTAGTGGAGAGATTTGATCCCCAGTGTCAATCAAAAAGGTTACTAGTACTCTTTTGGGGCCCATGATAGCTGTGATTAATTTATCTCCTGATTTATTTTTAGTGAACATTCTTAAATTCAAGCTCTGCCCCTTTGCCCACCTGTAAGCAGCAGAGAGATTCTTTTTCCCGAAAACTCTTGGTTTTGGTTCACTGCCTATGTTCTGTGGGAGAGGCTGGGAGAGGGTTAGTTTTGGTTCCTGAGAAGGGAGGGGTGCACTGGGTTGAGTCAATGAATTAGGTGCTAATTATTTATTATTTTCTGCAATTTATCAAGGGGCAAACCATCCATCACCTCCTTGGGGACCCCCTTTATAATTCCCAACAACCACCAATGGTGGCGGTTAGAGATCTGTTTTCTCTTCTCTATATTTTCACTGTGAGGAGCCCCAATAAACCAAACACCTTTTGTTTTTTCTGATTTCTCCTCCGAGGTTTTTATAGGTCCATTAATTAATTGTCTACAATAACTAATCAGATCTACTGCAATTTCACCCCATGTCCAAACTTTACAGCTACTGGCAGGTGAATCAGATTGAGAAGCTGAAGGCTGTGAGGGGGAAGAGTATGGAGTGAAGCCAGGCTCAGTAGATCCACTTTGGTCAGTGGAGTTCCTGAGGAATCTATCTAATCTTTCTACAGGATTCAAAGCCATTATGGTTTTGTGTAGAGTCATTGCTGTAGGTTTAAGCATTTCTGGAAGCCCACAAATTCAAGGGGTCATTAGTTCTGGCTTCACAGGTAATTGCATTGGGGATTCAAAACCAGGATGTAATTTCTTTTCATGAATCATTTGCAGGCCGCTTTGTGGACACTTTCAAAGAGCTGGTCAGGGTGCCAACGATTGCCCGGGGGGGTCATCCCTTTCCAAAGGATTCATTTTCCCCGGCCCAGAAAG
Source organism: Ammospiza caudacuta (assembly GCF_027887145.1). Classification (NCBI taxonomy): domain Eukaryota; kingdom Metazoa; phylum Chordata; class Aves; order Passeriformes; family Passerellidae; genus Ammospiza; species Ammospiza caudacuta. The sequence continues at coordinate 5,383,459 of NC_080621.1, read as the reverse complement.
ACGCGCCCTGTGTCAGGGACCATCCGTCACGCTTATCTCCTTATCTCCTGTTGTTAAGAAGATTCCATGTCCCCAGTATCCACTGGCCTCCTGTTCAGCTAATTCAATTTGATCTCCACCACTAAGGGACACTCGGAAGACATATTCTGTCTCCAATTCTTGTGGGAGGTGCCTGAATTCTTTTTTCAGCTTAGCTAATTAGGTAGCACTGAATGGTATTTGTTTAGTTGTGATGTGTGGGTCAAGATCCTCATCATTAATATAGTTATATTCTGTTTGAACCAAGGGTCTCAAGCGAGGACAGCAGTACTCCCCACAATTTTTTACCCCCTGAAATTCCTTATGGGGATAGATTTTTTTAATCTGAGGAGTTTCCTTTCCCTCTGTAGAGGAATCAGTATTATGTGAATTCTTAACATATTCCTCTCTAAGGGCAGCTCACAACATATAGATCTCGTTTCTATCTTCATTTAATTGTTTTTTCAAAATTTCAACTAGGTTTTGAGGGGAATCTATTATTGCCCTTTTCTCACTTCTTCACTTAAAACGGGTCTCTATGGCTGCTGTGAGACAAGCTCCCAAAACTGAGCAGAGGATAGTCTTTTTTTGCCCAGCTAAATTTTGTTTTGTGTTGTAAAGAACATATTCTGTCAATAACATTTTCTAAATTAAACCAGTTGTTCCCTGCCCAAACTTCCCAGTTTGGCATTGTATTTAGCGAACAGAGCACAAAACTCAGCTTTAACTTTTTCACTGAAGTTTTCACTCATTTTGTGAAGAGACCAGAACCATGACAAGGAGATACAGACTTAAGTTACACAATCACACAGCCTTTGCTGTGTTCCCCTTTGCTTCCCTGGGTGGGTGAAGGGACAAAGCTGCCTGAGAGGCCCTGCTTAGTTACTCCAAAGGCGTCCCCTCCTTCCCAGACAGTCCAGATACACACACTAAAACAGTTCTTTTGTGAAGGGACCAAAAACAGGGAGGTACAAACTAAGTTACACAACTACACAACTCTTGCTGTGTTTCCCCTCACTTCCCTGGGTGGGTGTAGGGATGAATCTGTCTGAGAGGCCCTGCTTAGTTACTCCAAAGGTGTCCCTTCCTTCCCAGACAGTCCAGATACACACAAACACTAAAACAGTTTCCCCTTTTTGCACTTAGAGATCTTTTGTGAAATTCTGAAGACAGAACCCTCAGTTAAGTATTGGGATGTTTTTCACCTAGGTGTGTGCAGTTTGCGGGAAATTCTAGTAACGCCCCTTGCTATCCAGATATGTTCAACTCTTTGGGGAATGAGGGGCTGGGTGCGGCTGGTGTAGAACTTTTTACCTGTATCATCAGCCCATGCCTGGTGCTTCTTCAGTCTAACATGGTTTTAGCTAATTTTGCGGTTTGCAAGTTCTGTTAAACTTGTTATCTCGCTCTTGATAGCATTTGTTGTGTCACTTGCTCTGCTATCTTGCTTTCTCTTCTGTCTCACTTTATGTGCACATCTCATTCCAGTGCTGCTTGTGGTGAACCTTTCCTTGCACACCACTGTCGAAGGAAGGAGACCCAGACATCCGTTGATCATCATAGGCCCAATTTTATTGATCAATACGGCGGGTTAAATACAGTTAATAATAAGCTTCATACATATTGCAAAAGTTGAGCTCAGGATTGGTCAGCTTACATATCAGCATCTACGCCTACTTCTACATTCCTATGGTTCTACTTTTGATACTTTTCACATATTCTCAGGATATATTCAGGAATATCTCTACTCCCTTTCCTCATGTTGCAGCAAGGTCACTGCTGACCTTTCCTTTTAGCTTGCTGACTGCTGGCTTTTCTCTTTCAGCTTAACCAGCGGCATTATTTCAGCGTGGCCTTTCTCAGCTAACCAATTATTAATAAATCTCTCCACATTTCCCCCGTTTTCTTCTTGCGCAAGGAGATTAGTTTGCCATGTTTTTGCTATTGTACGGCTAACCATGTTTTGAATACAGTTAAAGATACAAGGCAAAATAAGCAAAAACAGTAAGATTACACCCAGCAGGCCTATAGCATAGATCACAAGGTTCCTCAGCCACGGTCCAAGTCCTAAGCCTTTAAGCCATTCGTCAATTCCTAAACCATCTTCTTCCTTAAGTTTGTGAAGTCCCTGTTGCAATTCTTTTATCTTAGAGTGAATGGACACCGAATGATCAGACAGATTCATGCAACACATTCCCTCGAACTCTTCACATCCATGCCCTTGTGCTAAGAGCAAAAAATCTACAGTAGCTCTATTCTGCAAAACAGCATGGTTAACACTTTGCACATCTGCAGTTAACATGTCTAAAATTTGTGATGTCTTGTTCAACTCATCCCTTGCCCAGCATCCTAATTGTTTTGCTAAATTCATGGCTTTATTGGCAGACCCTCCTGGCATGATAGTTGAAACCACCACCTGTTTGAATGTGCCCCAAAACCGTGGATCTCCTATCTTGCTGCAGTCTAAGTCATGTATGCTACGTTTTTTCCTGTTTGAATTTTGACTCAGCTGCATTAGCAAGGACACATTAGGGTGAAACAGTGACAATTTTCCCAAATAACAGGGTCCACCCTGTGGTTTAGCTGGTATGCCATTCCACGCCCTGTCTCCACAAATCAAAAATATTCCTGTGGGTAATTTCATTGGTGCCGTGATATTTGTGCCGTTACATTGATTGTAATGCTGTGGAGAGAATTCACTCACATTCAGGGATGAATCTAGGGTGGCCCATGTTTCTTTAGGTTGGTTTAAATTCTGAGCACCCAAAAGTCTGAAGCTAAACCATCCACCAGCTGTAGTGTTAGATACGCTGGCATTTGTACTTCCAAAAAGATCCAGTTCCTCAGGAGGAGAATGCAAAGAGGTGTTAAGTGATTGGATTAGTAAGCATTGACGATAGCCATCACTCTGACCTGCAGTATACCCTTGTTGCACTGGCAATGTGATGTTTGACATGTTAGACATACATAAGGTTTGGTCGTTTATCAAACTGCAAAATTCTCCAGGAGACCACAGCGGAAGTCCCACCAGGCATGTTCGAAATGGGTTAGTGACTCCTCCAAGACTAAGACAAAGTGATGATTGGTTAGTTTGATTAGCAAGTGTCACCCATAAATTTTCCCTTGGTTGACTAAAGTGTGTTATTCCTACTGCTTCACTTGCTACAGCATTGAGCAGTATAACAAGAACAAACCTCATTTTTCTTTCTGCTTGCTTTGCTTCTCCCTCTCTTCCTTCTGCTTGCGTTGTTTTTCCTTTCTTCGCTGTCTTTTCCCTGGTTTGTTAGATTGTCTATTGTAAGGCTGAGTTAATTTTTGAATATACTGATCTAATTCTAAATCAGCATCCTTGCTCACAGGTATAGCATGAGATAAGTTTGAAGGCAAATCAGCTTTACAGCGAGCTGCTATGATGCGTGAGGCTTTAGTAATTTCAAGTACTCTAAGGTTTTCCTGCAACTTCCACCTAAGATATGCTATAATCACTTGTTCTGCACTCTCAAAAAGCTGTAATCCTGTCCGTCCTGGCAGGCCAGTACTTTGTTCAAGAGCTCTAACCCAGAAATAATTTCGAATCCACTTTCCAGAACAAGGTTTACACCATAAATAATCTACTGACCTCTGTGAATACCAATAAACCTGATTACAATCTGCACAATGCAAAGCTACCCATGCATAGCATTTATCATTATCCCTTTTGCAAACGTAACAAGGAAGTGAATATAAGTAAGGACCACTATGAAATTGTGGTTCTTCAATCCAAAGCAACCAATTCAATGGTGGTGATCGCAAAGCCTCTTCTGCCTTTTTGCTGTATGAGGCTAACAGCTCAAGGTCTCTCTTTAACACAAGACGTATCTTATTTCGTAATCGTAGTTCTTGTTCGTTATCCTCCTCAACAACTATATCTTCCCGAGGGTCCCACAACTGTAAAAGTGTTCTAATCATAGAAAATTAATTAGCAATCACTGATACCCTTATTCAAATGAGACCCTTCCCCTTTTGCCTTCTTTTTCTTATCTGTCTTCAATCTTGCTGCTCCTGATCTCACTGGTCCTGCCACTTGCAAACTCAATTCTTGCAACTTGTCAATGCAGCAATCTAATGCTCTATCAGGATCCCCTTTGAAGGGTCCTACAATTGAATGCTGTGTTAAAGGCACTAATTTCCTACACCTTATAGAAACTATACGTGATTTACTTTGAACCTTAATTCTATTCACAATACATTGTAGTTCCCATCGATAATAAGCAAGAATTTTCTGTTCAGGAGACTCATAAAGATTTAAAGCTATATATGCATTTTGCCCTGTTTGTCTCCTTAATTCATCTTGCCAACTTTTACCCCACGTGTGCTCTTGTTCACAAGTATGACACCACAAATCCCACAATAGTGATTGTTCTATCCAAAAAGTTCTTTCACAACCCCCACAACGTAGAGCTATCCAGGCAGCACAATGTGGATTGTAGCAGTCAAGGCAATGTAGTTTCGCTGGATTCGTTAAATGAAAAGTTGATAATGAGTCAATAAAACCAATCAGCTCCTGGGCTGTCCGATAGTGACGTGTCAGTGCTCTGTCCAACGCTTCCGAGTACCCCTTCAATTGTAACAGTAGTGGTTGTAGGACTAAAAGCAGTTTCTTCCCCAGTCACTCCCTGTCCTCCTCCGTAAGGCGATCCACCAGAGGCTGCATCAAAGACAGGTTTAGTCCACTTAGCAGGCACCCACAAAGGCCCTGTAGGTGAGGAAACACAAAGATACCCCCGACCCCAATATAATACTTTTGCAGGTTTTTCCCATAATCCTGTACTCGGGTTCTTATACTTAACCCAGACCTCTGTTTCCTTAGTATTTTCCTGACCTGACCTCGGATGATGTTTCATTGCAGGGGGGGTATCATCTTCCCCAAAAATGCATAAATGGTTAATCACATACAAAACCTTAGCCAAACATGCTTGTGGATCTGCCAAATCTTGATGTTTTTCAATATACTGCTTAAGGGTACCGTTTGCTCTTTCTACTATTGCCTGTCCAGTAGGAGAGTGTGGAATACCTGTCACGTGCTTAACAGACCACTGATTCAAAAATTTCCGAACCCTAGCACTTACATAAGCTGGACCATTATCGGTTTTAATACTCTTTGGAACTCCCATAACAGCGAAACAACTTAACAGGTGTCTGATAACATGTGTAGCTTTCTCTCCTGCCTGAGCCGTAGCCCATATGTAATGACTATATGTATCTATGGTGACGTGCACATGCTTGACTTTACCAAATCTGGCTATGTGTGTAACATCCATTTGCCATTTCTCATTTATTTCTAAACCTCGAGGATTTACCCCGATGCCTAGACCTATCCCACCATTATGATAACTACATGTTGGACATGCTCTGACAATGGCCTTGGCTTCTGACAAACTCAGCTCAAAGTGTTTTGCTAAACCTCTTGCATTTTGATGATATCTACTATGTGCTTCTCTGGCCAATGTGTGCTTGTCAATAGGACAAGAATTATCAATGGGTAGGGTAACCAATTTATCTGCACGTTCATTCCCTTCTCCTAAACCTTCAGACCATTTATGACTCCTAATATGAATCACAGAATATGCTGCATTTCTTTCTCGTAAAGCCTTCCTTAACTGTATCAGTAACTCATACAATCATTTATTATTCACTTCCTTAATTGCTGCTTCCTCTATTCGTTTGGCTACTCCTGCAACATACATAGAGTCTGTGACCACATTTAAAGGCTCCTGTAAGTTGGATACCGCCCATACTACTGCTAACAATTCCAAAGTTTGTAAGCTATCTGCAGGGTCTGCTGTGAGGAGTTGATGCTTCCATTGTCCCTTTTCTTGCCAGGTAACAGCAGCACGCCTTGATTTCTTTCCTGCATCTGTAAAAGCTGTAATAGCTCCTTCTATGGGGCGTTCTTCTCTCAAAGGTCGAGTAATCCAGTTCCATTCTGTCATCCATTGCAAAACTCTAGGCACTAATTTACTAGTCTCTACTTTAGCAGGTGACATCAATAATGCTTCTTGTAAATTCTTTGAATTAATCAAGTACCAGTCCAAGGTTTCTTTTTCCATAGGCAATCTAATAGTAGCAGGTTCTCTACCATCCACTTCAAGAATTCTGAGACGCCCCTTTTTGATTAATGCAGCCAATTGTTCAATTTTTGAAGATATTGTTTTCTTATGCTGTAGTGGTGGTGATAACCATTCCAACACCCGTATCTCCCCCGTTTTCTTCTGCAACTGAGAGAGAGCACCAAGCAAGTGGCAAGGGCTATTCCAGATAGTAAGGTCAATGGGGTGGTCGAGTTGTCGACGAGACACATACCCTTGCTGTACACAGTTACTAATTTGCTGCAAGGCAAGATGATGCTCCTTTGTCAGGTGTACAGGAGTAGTAGGGTCCACGCCTCTCAACAAAGGCCGTAGGGCTTCTAGTAAATGATTTGGTATTCCCACAATAGGCTTCAGCCACTGTAAGTCTCCCAGCAACTTCTGTGCATCATGTAAAGTTTTAATGTCCAATTGTAATTCCAATTTTTGTGGTATTACTATTTGATCCATCAGAGTCCATCCCAAATATTTCCAGGGCTTTGTAGCCTGAATTTTCTCTGTAGCAATAACAAGTGAATATGCAGCAAGAGTATTTTTAATGGTTTCAATCTGTAAAGAGGAGAATGGCTGTTGCTGTGCAAACAAAATATCGTCCATGTAATGATATATTATAGTTGCTGGCCATTTGCGACGTAGTGGCTGTAAAGCAGCATCAACATAAAGCTGACATAAAGTGGGAGAGTTGCGCATGCCCTGCGGAAGAGATGTCCATTCAAATCTTTTATCTGGTTCTCCACGATTTATTGCTGGTAAAGTGAAGGCAAATCTCTTCATGTCATCAGGATGTAGGCCAATAGTGAAAAAACAATCCTTTAGGTCAATAATTAAAAGTGGCCAGTGTTCTGGAATCATAGCTGGATTTGGAAGACCAGGCTGTAAAGCTCCCATTGGTTCCATTTGGTCATTCACAGCCCTCAAATCGTGTATCAAACGATATTTCCCTGATTTCTTTTTGATTACAAAAATAGGTGTATTCCAAGGGCTTGTAGATAGTCGTAGGTGCCCTTTTGTATATTGTTCCTGTACCAATTCATGGGCATGCATAAGACTCTCCCCTTTTAATGGCCATTGCTTAACCACCACCGGTGTATCTGTTTTCCAGGTGAGTGGAATGGGGAAAGTCCAAGCAATGGCAATTACCCCAAAGGGTGCTGATTAGTTAACACCACTCCCAATTGTGTTAAAATGTCCCTTCCAATTAAGCAAGAAACTGTAGGAGGCAGTTGAACAATTGAAAACACAGCAGATATTTGTTGATTCTCAATACACACAGACAAAGGCGGCGACCTGCTTGCCAGTGTAAATCCTCCCACTCCTGTGAGCATGTTTGATGAGGGAAATAGAGGCCAGTGTTGTGGCCATGCTTCTGGAGAAATGATGCTAGTATCTGCTCCTGTATCCAATAATCCATAAAGGGTAATGCTTTGATGCCCATAAGTAATTCCAACCTTTTGCTTTGGTCTATTTTGTAAATCCACAGTTAAAAGTGTAACACCAGTAGAGCCAAAACCTTTTTCATCCCGTGTTTGTCCAGTAAATGATTGTATTCCTGATGTCATTTGTGACAGTGGTACCAATTGTGCAATGCGTTGTCCTTTTGTAATTTTAATCGGAGGATAAAGGGTGTAAGCCATGATTTGTATTTCCCCAGTAAAGTCTGCATCGATAACACCAGGCAAAACAAATAATCCCAACATAGTTATAGAAGAACGTCCCAGCAATAATGCTCCACATGTTTGTCCATTTAATATAAGAGGGCCCTTTACTCCAGTGGGTATCCTCTCAGGCCGATTCGTCATTAGTGTGACGTCTACTGCTGCTGATAAGTCCAAGCCGAGGCTCCCTGCTGCTGCGGGTTGCAGACAGGAGGTAGCAGCGATGTTACGGCAGCAGCTGGTGTCTCCGATGACACGGTGGCAACTTGTGTCTGTCCCTCATTGCCGCATCGGTAACACTTGATGAATGGTCTCGAGCCTCCTTACGTGACCACCAGTGAGCTGCTTCGGAGAGGAGCAAGAGCAGCTAACACCTGATTTTGAGTAGACTATGCTTTTGCAACCCTAATCCTAATTCCTTTAAGGCTTCTACTATAAATGCCTGTGAAGCTGTTGGCATTAATGCCATTCACTCTAATGCTTCCTCAATAGCCCAATTTGCCCCTAAAGTAGCTAGCACTCTTTGGGTTGCTGGATTGCTATTTTGCAAGGCACACTACTTCAATAGGGCCCTGCAACACCAGCCCGATCTATAGCAGTAGCTGCTCTATCGATAAAATTTCCAAATGATTCTTCTCTACCTTGTTTAATGCCCATATAAACCGGTAACCCTCCTGGCTCTTTAACCATGTCAATTGCAGCACTCACTAACCACACAGACTCCCTAAGTTTATCTTCTCCCGATATCATCTGTGCCTCTGTACGTAAATATGCCCCTAAGCCCATCAGCTCCTCTACTGTCACCCCCTGTAGTGGGTCTCCCTGGGCTCGTTGTACAGCAACCGATTCATTCACCAACGCTTGCCAATGGGCGTTAAATAGTAACTGCTGATGCTGAGTAAATATCAATCGAGCTATTCCTCTTAAATCATTAGGACATAAAACCTGAGTATTAAAAAGATAATCTAGCATTTGCTTAACAGGTTCACTTTTTACTCCAAACTGACTAACCGTAGAACGTAGCTGAGTTAACAGCTTCCAATCTAAGGGAGTATATTCTGCTATATTATGCGTAAGGTTCCCCTGTGCATCATAGTGTGGTGTGTATGTAACTGGGCATGCAAGACTAGAAGCTATTTCCACCGCCTCACCATCCCCCATTTGCATTACTTCTTTCGCCAAAGCAGCCCAAGCTTCCCTCCTCTGTTTAGCCATCTCCCCCCATGGATCACGGTGTGCCCCTGGGATGGGATCTGGCTCTTTAAGGGTGCTATGCTGCTGGCGCTTCGGTGCAGGCACCGAGATTTCGCACGGGGAAGGCAGTGAAGCAGAGGCTGGCTCGCGCGGGGGAAGCAGGGGAAGCAGCCCCCCCGCTAGAGCTGACAGTGAAACCGGAGCCGGCTCAGGCTGAGACGGCCCGCGGGGGGCAATCAGCCCCCCCGCTGGAGCTGTAACCGGAGCCGGCTCAAGCTGAGACGGCCTGCGGGGGGCAATCAGCCCCCCCGCCGAAGCTGTAACCGGAGCCGGCTCATTGAGGGGAAGCGGCGGAGGCAAGGCTGACGGCGGAGGCGAAGCTGGCTTGCTCCCACTCCCACCGTCCGACCCGCCCGAAGCCGGTAGCGGAGGCAAAGCTGGTTTGCTCTTACCCCCACCATCCGACTCGCCCTCCCCCTCAGACAGGAAAGGTGCAGACGGTTCCACTGCGCCTATAGGAAAATCTTCCACACTACTTTCCTGGGGACCCTTAGGCATAAGTATCTTAGTTACAGAAGGTGCCAGGGGATCATCCTCACGACCATACCCTATATTCCTCCTATGAGCTTCTGTTGCCCTTTCTGCTGCCTTTCTCTCAGAGACCTGCTGCAGTAACGTGTTATACACCACCCGCCATAACTTCCCGAATTTCTTTGCTGACTTATCATCGTCCAACACTGTATCCCACAATATTTCCCCAAACTTCTTCCACTCTGCTAGCTCATGAACTGTATGAGGGTTAGAAAAAATACCCTTAGCATGGCCATAGGCTAATAACCCTGGTAACTCCTTTTTTAAATCTATCCCCTTTATCCCACGCCGCTCTAAATAGGCGGTAAATAAATCATATGCCGCTTGCCTATCCATACCTATTAATCAGCGCTGTTGCAGCTCTCCAGGCTCCGGCGGCACGTATTGGCTTAAGTCCACCGTTGTGAACCTTAAGGGTGCTTCAAATTCCGGCACCGTCCCTGCTGCCGGGACCCAAACCCAACTTCCCGACCGTGGCGTAATCCCTTTTTCTTTTAATCCGAGAAAAAGGGTAGAGATTCGGTTATGCCCGCATTCTCCACCATTTGTCGAAGGAAGGAGACCCAGACATCCGTTGATCATCATAGGCCCAATTTTATTGATCAGTACGGCAGGTTAAATACAGTTAATAATAAGCTTCATACATATTGCAAAAGTTGAGCTCAGGATTGGTCAGCTTACATATCAGCATCTACGCCTACTTCTACATTCCTATGGTTCTACTTTTGATACTTTTCACATATTCTCAGGATATATTCAGGAATATCTCTACTCCTTTTCCTCATGTTGCAGCAAGGTCACTGCTGACCTTTCCTTTTAGCTTGCTGACTGCTGGCTTTTCTCTTTCAGCTTAACCAGCGGCATTATTTCAGCGTGGCCTTTCTCAGCTAACCAATTATTAATAAATCTCTCCACACACCACTAAGGATTCCCCCACACCCCAGTGTCCCAGCAGCTCCATGCCCAGCCAGGAGGAGCAGCAGGTTTGACAGGGCATCCCCCCAGATTTCACCCACACTAATGATACAGCCGGACACTTGGGAAGCTGCCTTAGGCTTCATTGTCCACCACCATCCCAGGAGGGAGCAGAAAATTGTCCCCCCTCCTGCAGACGCTGATTCCGGGGGCTCACAATGCTTCCTTGCTTCCATGAGGTTCTGTTAAGTCCCAGTGAAACCTTGGTGCCATATTGTTCCAGAGCCTCACACTGCTCTCCTGGCTTCCACAAGGTTCCTCTGTTACCCACTGCAGCCTTGGCTGCATGAGGGTCTCTTGGCTTCTATGAGGGTCTCCTGGCTTCCAAGTTCCTCTCTGACCCACTGCAGCCTTGGCTGCATGAGGGTCTCTTGGCTTCTGTGAGGGTCTCCTGGCTTTCATGATGCTCCACTATGTCCCAAGGGGCATCTGTGGCTTGGCTTTGGAGTCCTGCAAGATCCAAAGATTTCCCCTCAAAAAACACCAGCCCAGGGACCCCCAGAGTATTTGGGCTGAGCTGCCCTTCTCCAGGCATCTGCTTGGAACCCAAGTGACTGTTGTGACTCCATGGAATGTCATGGAACAAACTGTCCCTTGTAAGACTGTGGGGTGCCACTGTGAACATTGCCACTGCCCATGGAACCAAGTGTCCATGGTGACAAATTAGGCCAGGCCTAATGGAACACGGGAGGCCACTGTGACCCAATGGAAACTCATGGAACCAAGGCTCCGTTGTGAAACAGAGGGGCCTCATGGACCAAGGAGACCATTGTGAGGCAATGAAATGTCCTGGAACAAGGAGTAAATTGTCAACACAACAGGGCCTGATGGAGCCCAGGTGCTGATGGGACATTTCCAAGTGTTCATAGTGACAGAGCCTGGTCTAATGGCACACAGGACAACATTGTTACCTAATGGAATCTCATGGAACCAAGTGTGCACTGTTTTACAGTGCAGCCTCATAGCAGTGAGACCATTGTGTTGCAATGGAATATCCCGAAACCAAGGCTCTGTTGTGACAAGGACACCACTGTGATGGAATGGAATCTCAAGGAACCAAGGGTCAACTGTCAACACATCAGGTTCTCAAGAAACCAAGTAAAATACTGTGACACTGTGGAATCTCATGGAACCAAGTCTGAATTGTTACAAACGGGCCTCATGGGACCCAGGGAACCATAACAACACCATGGAATCTCATGGAAGCAAGTGTCCACAGTTTCACGGTGCAGCCTCACAGAGCGCTGGACACCATTGTGTTGCAATGGGAACACATGGAACAAAGGCTCCAAAATGACACAACAGGGCCTCATGGAATGCAAGAGATCATCCTGATGGGATGGAAACCCATGGAACCAAGGGTCCACTGTTTTACAGCATGGCCTCATGGAGTACTGGAGACCATTGTGACACCATGGAAATGAATAGCCGAAAGGCTCCACTGTGACCCAGCAGGGCCTCATGGAATCCAAGGAGACTGCTGTGATACAATGGAATCTCTAAGCTCCAAGGATCAATTGTCAACCCATGAGGTTCTCATGAAAGCAAGCAGAACATTGTGACAGAGTGGAATCTCATGGAAGCAAGGCTCTACTTTGATCAAGTGGGGCCTCGTGGGACACAGGTGCCACTGGACATTGTCAGGCCTAGTAGGAACAAGACACCACTGTGGCAGACCAAGGCCTCATGGGACCTGGGAGAGCACTGTGACACAATGGAACCTGATGGAACCAAGGGCCCATTGTGACACAGCAGGGTCTCATGGAACCCCCGTGCCACTGGGACATTGCCAAGGCTCGTGCAAGCAAGGTTCCACTGTGACAAAGGAAGGCCTCATGGTAGCCAGGAGCTCTCTGTGATGCAATGGATTCTCATCAATCCAAGGCTCCATTGTGACAAAGCACGGCCTTATGGAAACCTGGTGCCATTGAGACATCCCCAGCCTTGGTGGAAGCAAGTGTCCATTGTGACACAGCACAGCCTCAAATCACAGGAGAGCAGAGGGATGCCATGGAATCTTGGGGAACCAACTGTCAATTCTAAACATATCGAGGACTCATGGAACCCAGGAGACTATGGTGATGCTGCACTTTGCCACAATGGGGCCATGCTTCTGTGAGAATCCATGGACCCACAGTGTTCTCCTGGGTTCCAAGAGGCCACGCTGTGTCACAATGGCCCCTTACTTCCACAAGCCACGACATGGTCCCAGTTGCCCCTGGGTTCAATGAGGCCATGCTGCGTTCACAACTGACACTTGCTTCCATGAGATTCCATTGCATCACAGTGGTCCCCATGTTTCCATGAGGCTGTGCTCTCTCACAATGGACACTGGGTTCCACAAGAGCTGGCAATGTCCTGGTGGCACCTGTGTCCTATGGGCCCCACTTTGCCAAAGTAGAACCTTGGCTCCATGAGATTCCAGGCTGTCCCAGTGCTCTGCTGAGTTTGATGAGGCTGTGCTGTGTCACAATGGACACTGAGTTCCACCTGCCCTGGCAATATCCAACTGGCACCTGGCTTCCACGACGCCCCGTTGTGTTTGCAGTTGACACTTGGTTCACCAAGATGTCATTGTGTCACACTGCTCTCCTGGGAGCCCTGAGGCCTTGCTGTGCAATAATGGAGCCTTATTCCAACTAGACCTAACAATGTCCCAGTGGCACCTGTGTCCCATGAGGCCCCACTCGGTCAAAGCAGAGCCTTGGGTTAACAACTGACCCTTGTTTCCTTGAGATTCCATTGTACCACAGCCATCTCCTTAGTTCCATGAGGCCCAGTTGTGCTACAATGGTCTCCAGCATTCCATGAGGCCCTGCTGTGTCACTATGGAGCCTTTGTTCCATGTGTTCCCATTGTGACATGATGGTGTCCAGTACTCTATGAGGCTGCGCCTTGAAACTCTGGACTCTTGTTTTCATAAGATTCCATGTTATCACTGCCAGGAAAATCCACAAACGCCAGAGGTTTATGTCCAAAAATGAGACAGAGGAGTCCTCCAACTTTATGTGAATGAAGGGAGAGAGTTCAGTGGGGCACACAGCTGAAGGGTTTTTTCTCTCAAGGTTTCCGAGAGCGCAGCTTCTTTTTATCCTAAACTCCCGGCTGCATGCTGTCCTCTTCCTTTTCCCATTGGCCAAGGTACTAGGAAGGCACAGCCTTCTCAACCTGCCTACCCCATATTCCTTCTTGAACCTGGCATTACCCCTCAAAGTTCAGGCTTGTGCAGACCCTTGTCTGTTTCAGGAGTCAAGTTGTCTTCACCCAGCAACAAGCCTGCTGCCCAAAGGCAGTAGAAATATTACCACCCATTTCAAAGATATTAACACCCATCCCTTTACCCATCAAATTATTTGTAAAGACATTAGCTCACATATTTTCTCTCAAATTGATGTATCTTGTGCTGGTGACAGTCTTTTAAATCCAGCCTTCTGCTTGACCTTTCTGTTGTTGTAGTTCCATGGGCAGAGGTTGTTGTGTTTTACACCTTCCCATGGGCAGGCTGGTGTTCAGCCATCTCCAGGACAGCAGGGCCCCACCCCACATCACTGTGACCTGGGAAGACAAAATCCATCACTCCAAATGTCCCTCCTGTCTCCTTCTTCCCAGGCATTTGGTTTGCTGCTGGTTACTGCAGGAAAAAGGAGATGACTGTGACACTTTGGGGCACATGGAAACAAGGAAACTCCTATGACACTCTGGAGTCCCATGGAACCAATATCCATTGTGACACACAGAAGGTCAGAGAACCAAAGAAAGTCCTGTGACACTGTGGGGACCATGGAACCAAAAGGCTGACACGTGGAAATAGAGATTCCGCAACCAGCAGGTTAGTGAAGTAGATATGTTTGTTTATTCAGCACTGGACACATGGGGAATCACTTCTTCAAAGCTGGGTGTGTCCAGCAGAGCAGATGCTCTGTATTATATACACTTAAACCCATACATATTTATCATTGCCTATTCATATCCATAACCTCTCCCTGCTTGCTCTCACTTTGTATGTCAATCAGCTTTTATTGTTCTGTGCTTGTACACTTTTAGCACTCTTCACATCTGCAATTCTCCAAGGCTTCTTGTCATGGTCCAAATCACAAATCCAGTTTTTACCAATTTTTCAAGCACTGGTTCAGTCTTCAACAATAGGCGAGATCCCTTAAAGTACAGAAAGTCCCCTTAAGGTATAGGAAAGAGGACCATCTGCTCTTGATTACACAGCAATATAGGAAAAGGACCAACTTTTCTTGATTACACTGTGAACTATAGTCTGTTTAAACCTTGATTACACAGCCAACTATAGTCTGTTTAAGCCTACATCAATCCCCCTTTTCAAAACTATAGGCAAATTCTTTTGCCTTCTAGGTGATACCACAATATTTTTTATTGTGTTTTCATGTGCTTCAAGAATTGCAATCGTTACATTTATAGATTTCATTATCCTAACAATCCAAATAAGCATAAACAATAATACAACTAGACTTATGCAAACTAAAACTAAAAGCACTATTATAGGATGACACAACATATTTAAGATCCCAGTGGCGGTAGGGGACTGTCACTTGTATTAGGGATGGCTGAATAAAGCGACACAGACTCCAATGTTGTCAAGAGGCAAATGCCCAGTTTATTAGCCATCACATTCTTTTATAGACTGTTCTGACAAAGCTGGACCTGATTGGTCCTCAATAAACACTCCTCACATCATTGGCTAATTAGGAATAACACCCTTCTTGTTAACATCATACAAGTAAATAATAAAACACCAGCTGCAAAGATAAAATATTGTTTTAATTCTTTCTCTGAGCTCTCTCAAAAATCCCCAGAGCAATGCCTGGGAAAGTTTATCTGACTCTCTCTGACCAGACTGTCAGCATCCACAGGGGACCATCCAAAAAGTACTTCCCACCAATGGTGTGTCATGTCATCCCTTACTTGCCTTAAAACTTTCCCTATCTCCTCAACATCATGGTGGATTGTGATTAAAGTTTTCTTTCCGGTCTCCTTTACTTCTTTGAGAATGTTCCCTAGGTCTTCATGTCTTAATAATTGTTTTACCAGAGTAAGGTTCATGTAGGTAATATCTCCTGAACCGAAGTAAAATTAGTTTTTGCATGCCCACCTATTTTGACAAAATTGCAGATACAAAGGTTAGAGTGGTTATAGATCATAGAATCATCTATCAGTATGGTGGGGCATGCTGTTCTTAGATATGCACAGCCTTGGCCTATATACACAAGCATAGTTATTTGGTTAACTGGATGAACCTCAAAATGACAGATGCTCTGTTCAGTATCTAGGCAAATGTCTTGTTCATCTATGGTGTTGCTTTCACAAATGAACCCTAGTTGTTCCCTTGCAAGACAAGACTCTATATTTACAGTTCACCACTTTCCTTTAATCTTTCGTGCGCAAGTTCTATGTTCTGAAGGATATAACAAGGTTTTGTCACGGTTCAATCCTAAGGCAATGATGGGGTGGATCATGTGTATTGAGGCATTATGAATGGTCAACATGAAATCAGTCACTATGCTAGTGACAGGCTCATAAGTGAAATTTACTAAAGCCCACCAGGGCTCCACCAATCTCTCTTTCTACCTCAGCAGTATTGTCCCAAACAATCCTTCAGATCTCAGTGGGGAAGGCGCCCTCCCCTCCCACTTGTATAATTGAGGCAGCGATTGATTGCATCCATAGTTGTGCCTATATACAGCTGAAAACATTTTAATGAAATATTGTCTTGGAATGTATTTAGTGCAGTTATTGTTAACTCATAATGCCACAGTTCCTCCATATTTTCCCACCCTGGTAATACTTTCAATAATTTGCATTGGCTAGTGCCTTATGCTAGCAAGGAAGACTGAGAGGTTTTTATAAATTAACTAGATTGCCGCCTGCTATAGCTAATCTGTTCATTAATCCTTCTGAATCCATTGTATTCAAAACCCCCAGTCCTGTTCCCAGCACCTCTGTAAGGTTTTTCTTCCTTCAAGTTGTAGGTGTAAGTTTCTGTAGCCAATTGGTCCATTCCATGAAGGAAGTCTTAAGAAATGGAGCACATTTTGACCAGATGTTAGAAGCACTCACCTGCATTGCCATTTCGACTCACTTCAGGGACCATTCTGGGTTAATCAATAGCTTTTGAATTCCCGAGGGGAATTGGGCCCTATTTTGGTAATCAGAGGTTGGAGCTCCTTTTTATATTGGGGCTTTTAATTTTTTGTTATGTTTTCATCAAGATCCTTGACTTAATTTAAATAAATTTGTGTTATTGTATAGAAATTGTATACCCCAGTGTTCTTTGCTTTCAATAAGAATTCAGAAACTGTACAGTTAATTAAGCTTTTATTGCCAACCTCTGTTGAACCTATGGGCCCATATTTTGTTGCATCATATAATACTTTCCCTAAGAAGTTTGTAGCATTCCCAGTAACAATCATACCTGTAGACTCATAGAAGCCTCCCAACAACTTTTAAATAGTGGTGATGCCATTGAAGGTGCACATTGGTATGACATTTTTTGGATTTTGCATATTCACACATCCTTTGATTAAGATTAGGATTGTGTAAAGAGTAGCTTTCCAGGACGTACTTGTGTGACCTTCCAGGAAGACTGTGAAGCCTTTTTGATTCTTGTGTGATGTATCCGTGATGCTTGTTCCTTGATCTTGACTGCTGTGAAGGATGTGAGGAGCCATTGGAATGGTCTCTCCCACTGTGGTTCCAGAGTTTTTTTGTGAGAGTCTTTACATACACACAATCTCCAAGTTGGATGTTATGCACAGGCCCATCCAAACCCCTGCTTCAAGTCCCAACTACATTTCTCAGTTTCTCAGTTTTGTTTAGTTGTTTGCCTAATGCCACTATGTATGAGATCATAATTTCATCCCTAGCTTATGTGGACATCCGTTTTTGTATTCCATAAGGTCTCCCATACAAGATTTCAAAAGGGCTCAGTCCTTCTTTTCCCCTTGGCCTAGTTTGTAGGCACAAAAGTGTTAGAGAAATAGACTGAGGCCAGGTCAAGTTTGTTTCTTGTTCTAATTTCACAATCTGCTGTTTGATTAAGTGGTTCATCATTTCTTCCTGTCCACTTGACTAGGATGATATGGGGTATGAAGCTGCCAATCGATACCCAAATGGTAGCTGATTTGCTGCACTATTTTTGAGGTAAAATGTGGTCCTCTTAATCCTCTTTGTCCTCTTAGGTCCTCTATGTCCTCTTAGACATAGTTGCTGGAACTCCAAAGAGCAGTATGATTTCCTCTATTTGTATTCTTGTTACCTTCCAAGCCTTGGCTGTTCTGGTAGGGAATGCCTCTGGCCAGCCTGAAAAGGTATCAGTTAGTATCAGTAAATATCTATACCCCCCTTTTCCTGGAGTTCCATAAAATCATTCTGCCACTGATGCCCAGGTCCTTTGCCTTTCCCAGTTTGGCCTAATTTTGGTTTGGGGGTATTATATTTTTGAGATTAGTCTGGAGGCAAAGATCACATTGCAGAGTCACCTGTTTCACAGTGGCATGTAATTCTTAGCAATAATTCCTTTAAGTAGAAACTGGTGTAGGGCATCTGCCCCCCAGTACCTTTTCTTGTGCTCTTCCCTAACCAAAGGCCATATTAAATAGGAGGGAATGATCAGTTGTCCTTGTGGGGTGACAGCCAACCCTTCTTTATTAAATGACCCATCTAGGTCAGAAATGAGGCTTTGATACACTTTGGTATATTTTGGCTCACCTTCTAAGGAGATTCGCCTATCAAGGCTCCTGTTTTTACCTTTTTCTTGGCTGCCTGTTTTGCCTCTCTGTCCACCAGCTAATTTCCTTTTTCCAGTTCCTAACTTACTTTTTGGAGTGCTTTGATGTCCATGATTGCCCCTTTCTCAGGGAGTTGGTCTGCCTCCAACAGTTTCAGGATCTCTTCTACACATTTAATGTTTTTGCCCTGTGAATTTAATAGTCCTCTTTCCTTCCAGATTGCTCCGAGTGCACATACGACTCAAAGCTATATTTTGAGTCTGTATAGATATTCACAGTTTTGCCTTGGGCCAGTTCCAAGGCTTGAGTTAGAGCAATTACCTCTGCCTTTTGTGCAGAGGTATTGATGGGCAAAGGTCCTGACTGTATTATTTCTCGGCTGGTGGTGATGGCATATCTAGTGTGTCTTTTACTGCTTAGGGCATAACTGCTTCCATCTGTGAACCAGTTTTCTGTGTTCTCCACAGGACTATGTTTCAGGTCTGGACAGCCTAAATATGTCACTTTGGTGGTTTCCAGACAGTCACGATGTGCTGGTTCCTCTGTATTTCTGCTGAGGAAAGAGGCTGGATTAACAATATTATTTACCACAATTTACACATTGTCTTGTTCTATCATTGTAGCCCGATATTTCAAAAGTCTTTGTTGGGAAAACCACTGCCCACCTTTCATTTCTAGTACTGCAGATACTGTATGAGACACTAGCATGGTCATTGTCTGGCCCAAGATAATTTCAAAATTATAGTAATTTGGAGGGAGGGGGGTTTACATTTTCAATTTTAAGGGAGTCTCTGCCTTCCTTAGCAGACACTTGTCTTTTCAAATCAAGACAGGCAGTGGGACCATGAAACCAAACATGCTCATTCCTTGTTTTCCCCCAAACCAGGATTTCCCATTCCCAAATCTTGGCCTGAGGGAGGAGAAGGAGGAGGCTGCAAGGAAGAAGATGCCCAGGGAGCCCCAGACAGGTGAGGAGGAAGTCAGTGCCCCTTTCCCCCTCTGTCCTGCTCCATCTCCCAGCCCAGCATGGCCCCCGGCTGCAGGACAACCCTGCTGCCAAAGCTGTCCTGCTGGGGACGCACTGGGGGGATCTCCTTGCCCTTCCCTGTGGCATGGAGGCAAATCCCATCCTCTCCTTGTCCTTCCTCCCCCAGACCAGGAGCTGAGGATGCAGACCAGGGAGGACAAATCCCCACAGCAGAACCTCGTGGAAGAGGCCCTTTTGAGCAGCTCCACAGCACAGGAATACAATGGGGAGGAAAAGCCCCGGAGATCCCTCCTGAGGAGGGGCTGCAAACGCAGATCACGGGGATCTGAGGAGGAAAGACCCACCCTGGGACTGAGAGGCGGCCGGAGCTCAGAGCTGGGGGTCCATGAGCAGCTTCAGGATGGGGAGAATCCACACCAGTGCTCAAAGTGTGGGAAGAGCTTCAGGTGGAGATCGGAACTGATCCGCCACAGGAGAATCCACACAGGGGAATAGCCATACAAGTGTGGAGAGTGTGGAAAGAGCTTCAGGATGAGCTCTGAACAGACCAGACACTATAGGAACCACACAGGGGAACAGCCCTACAAGTGTGCCATGTGTGGGAAGAGCTTCTGCGACTGTGCCAACCTGATCAAACACCTGAGGAGCCACATGGTGAACGGCTCTACGTGTGTGAGGAGTGTGGGAAGAGCTTCAGCCAGAGCTCCCACCTGATTGTCCACATGAGGAGCCACAATGGGGAGAGACCCCACAAGTGCAGGGAGTGTGAGAAGAGCTTCGGCCACAGCCTCAGCCTGATTGTCCACCTGGCAAACCACAGCAGGGAGAGGCCCTACAAGTGTGAGCAATGCAGGAAGATGTTTCTGAGCCGTCCTCCACCACCAGCTCATTCACACAGAGGAGAGACTCTTCCACTGCCCTGACTGTGGGAAGGGCTTCAACCACAACTCCAACCTCATAAGGCATCTTCACATCCACATCAGTGAGAGGCCCTGTAAGTGTCCCGAGTGTGGGAAGAGCTTCTCACAGAGTGGTAACTTGACCAGACACCAACGGAGCCACCACTAAGGGAAGCCCTGTGTTGAAGATTGCAATGCAAGATGTTTCCCATTACCATCTGTATGGAAGATTACCTTTGTGAAGCTGACAGTTTACCTTATCTCTCTTTTTGAGTGACCACATTCACACCTCCCTGGGGAGGGGACATCTGCTGATAACAGACTATTGAATGTCACTGCATGACTGATAAGAACTATAACATACCATTGTGAGATGCTCTGCCCAGAGGGAGCAGCCAAGCATTGGACACAGATATAATCCAGAAGTTTTTTAAACACCAGCAGGGCTTTCTCCATGGGATTCCCCAGAGGAAGAGCAGCTGCCTCTTCTTACACTGGATCTTCAGAAGAAGAATACATCCTTCTCTACAGATCCCCCTTGCTCCAACAGGACCGCACCTGATACTTCAGGAGGACTGCAGCCACAGTTCCAATTGGACTGCCACCCACAGGGTGTCAGGTTGGGTTCTGACTCTGTCAGTGTTGTTCTAGTGTACATTGTTTATTTTATCCATTTTTTTCCCTTTCTGTATAAAAGAACTGTTATTTTCTGCTCCCATATTTTTGCATGAGAGCCCCTTAATTTAAAATTTATAGCAATTCAGAGGGGTGGGGAGGGTTTACATTCTCCATTTCAGGAGAGGCTCCTGCCTTCATTAGCAGACTCCTGTCTTTCCAAACCAAGACACCCTGTGAGTGCCCTGAGTGTGGGAAAAGGTTTGTGCACTGCTCCAGCTTTATCCCCCACAGTAGGACCCACCCTGGATGTTCCCCAGTGAGTGCCGGTGGGCAGAGTCCTGGTGATCCGTGGTGTCGGTGATCTGTGTTGGGAAGGCACCTGCCTGGGGGGCTCCACATCCTCCTGGCTCTCCCTGGTCACCTGAACTCATCCACAGCCCAAGATCAGAAATCCCTTGGGGAGAGCCAATTTGTCAACTTCTGACCCCAGAAAAATCTGCCTTTTTGCATCTTTTGGTGTCATCAAGCAATGCTGGATAGCCTTGGAGTTCCTCCTACATAAATCCATCGTTTTGATTCCCTCTGCTCCACGGGCATCTTCCACAGCCAAATGGGGATGGACTGGGGAAAACCCCATGATTTTGGAGATAGTGGGGTGGAAACCCTTCTAAAATGTTCTTCCCACCCACCCAAGCACATGAATACTCTGCTGGCAAAGACACATAAATTATTTTGTTTTATCCTTGAAACGAAAAGGTTTCTGTTCATCTCTGTGAGAGCCCTGAAACTGGAGTTAAAAAAAAAAGGCATTGAACTAAGACATGTCTGGATGCATGTGGGGGACAATGACATGTGTAAGGTCATGGAGGGATATGGACATGAGAGGTCATGGACATGGGCGGGAACATGGGAATCATGAATGGGGACATGAACTGGGACAGCATCAGTGCCACCACCTGTGCCACCACAGTACCAGCAGCACCTTCGTCTTGGTCATGTCCCTGATGCACTTCCTGTCACCACATCCCCACTGTCACCACTGCGGTGTCCCAGCTGAATATCACCACCCACCAGGGCAGGATGGGGACCTTGTTCAGCTGGTGACAAGTGGCCCGGAAGCCAATGGCAGCCACCAGTGTGTCCCAGGGCCACTGCACTCAGGAGGCCCCAGTCACCCCTGGGGACAGACTGGGGACAGGGTAAGGCTCAGTGTTGCTATGAATATGAACAAGGCCAAACTGTCTCCAGAGAAAGAGGTTCTCATTTATTAAAATAGCTGCAAGGAACGGAGTACCCAGGATAAGCCCAGGCACCCACACAGCGAGCCAAAACCAGAACAGTGTGCTAACCCCAAATGCACTGGGTTCTCCCCAAAAAGAAAAGTATCCAAAAAGAAGAACCCTGACCCAACTGAACTCCCCACATTTATAGCCCCTTTTGAGTCCAGGATTGGTCCATTTTGGATCCGCATGACAATTGGTCCATTTCCAGGCTTCTCATTGGTCTTTAGCGCTGTTCATTCTGGACCAAATGTTTCTGCAGGGCTTTGAATGATTGGTCAGATCTTCCATCCAATCCATCTTTGACCTCGCCTTGCCCTGCCAGAGCACTGTTCCACCAAATCCTGGACCCTTCTCCTAGCACATTCTAATAGGCCCCCCTCTTTTGACATAATACAATTAATATAACATAATTAATACAATATAATTCAACTATACTCTTATTTAACTTAACTTTTACCTAGAACATGTGTCATGTGCGGGAGTCACGTGGCCCTCTGCTGGGTGTCACCAGAGGCGCCCTGGTGGCAGTGTCCCCACAGTTGTGATGACATTGTCCCCTGATGTGTGTCCTGGTGGCATCACATCCCCTCCCCTCCATTTGTCCCATTGACAGGGACCGTGGCTCCCTGTCACCCCTCTGTGCTTCCCGGGCCTGGCCTGTGTGTCCGTGTTACCCCTCTGTGAGTCCATGTCCCCATCTCCCCCATTGTGTCCCTGATATTGGAGACACGACAGAACACACCAAGGCTCCTGCAACAACAGCCAACTGTTATTGAGTGCTTTTCTGATATAGTTTTGAATGTGTCCATGGTTTGTCATAATTGCCTGAACTAGAGTCCACCCAGTCAACTGGCCAACAGCTAGCTGTGTCTGCAATGGCCAGGACCTGCTCCCCAACAGTCCAGTTATATGGTTGAGGTACTTACATAATTAGTTATATAATTAGTTCTATTTTATTTATAAGATTAGGATTATTTATAACTTTGAGGTCTTCAAGCCAGCTGTTAGCCACAGCAGTTGCCACTTTTTGTTTTTAAATACAAAAGCATTATCTGTCATCCTCTGCAGGGCTTTGCAGACATGATGATAACAAGTTCTGGCCTGGATGGTATGCCTCAAAGTTTTTAGTAGATCAAAAAACTGTGCATGGTCAATTTCTTTTAACAGGGCGAGCCCTGTGAGGGGCTTGCCCAACGCATTGTGGTAGTACAAGACCGTATTAGGTCTTTGATCTCTGTCTTAGGTTGAAAGTTTTAGCTGGGGGTTGCATCCCATTTGCCATCTATTATCTTCTGTTAATTGGGCAGCTTTCTTTATCTCTTCCACAAACCACACTGTCCTCTGCGAAGATATCTTCTGTTAATAGGCCATCAAGTCTCACTGATAAAATTACATCAGCCCATTGTGAGATGCTCTGCCCAGAGGGAGGAGCCAAGTTACAGAGGGTCCAAAGCCAACTTCTCTCCCACAGAGAAGGAAATCTTGGCTGCCTATGAAGGAGTTCAAGCCCCCTCAGAGGAGACTGGCCCAGAAGCACAACTCTTCCGGGTACCCCAAGGACCTGTGCTGTAGTGGATGTTTAAAGGAAAGGTTCCCAGTGCCCACCATGCCTCTGATGCTCCATGGAACAAATGGATTGCCCTCATCACACAGCGCATCCATGTTAGAAACCCAAATTGCCCTGGAATTTTGGAAATAATTACAAACTGGCCAGAAGGTGAAAACTTTGGTCTCATTGATGAAGACGAGCAGGAACAAGTGACAACGACTGAAGAAGCTCCACCATACAACCAACAAACTCATGTTTCCTACTACTGAGGAAACACAATAAGCTCTTTTGGCTGATGGTTCGTGTCACATTGTAGGGATGAACTGAAAGTGGAAAGCAGCTGTATGGAGCCCCACATGATCAGGTTGCACAAGCTACCAAAGGAGAAGGTGGATCAAGTAAACTTGCTGAACTCAAAGCTGTTTAGCTGGCCCTGTACATTGCTAAGAGAGAGAAATGGCCAAAGTTCCACCTTTATACTAATTAATGGATGGTAGCCAATGCTCTCTGGGGTTGGCTGGAAAGGTGGGAAAAGGCCAACAGGCAGCGTAGAGGAAAACCAATTTGGGCAGTTGAAGAGTGGTTGGTTAGAGAAGCTGCCTGTGAAAGTCCACCATGTAGATGCCCATGTCCCCAAGAGTCGGGCTACTGAGGAACACCGAAACAATGAGCAGGTAGACCAGGCAGCAAAAATAGAGGTGTCAAATATAGACTTAGATTGGCAAAACAAGGGAGAGTTATTCCTAGCTCAATGGGCACATGATGCCTCAGGCCATCAGGGCAGAGATGCCACCTATAAGTGGGCACAAGACCGAGGGGTGGATCTAACCATGGACAGTATTTCTCAGCTTACCCGTGACTGTGAGACGTGCTGAGATCAAGCAGGCCAAGTCAGTGGAGCCCTTGTGGTATGGCAGGCAGTGGTCCAAATATAAACGTGGGGAGGCCTGGCAGTTGACTACATCACACTGTCCCAGACACGCCAAGGCAAGCACTACGTGCTGATCATGGTGGAAGCCACCACTGGATGGTTGGAGACCTACCCTGTGCCTCATGCTACTGCCTGGAACACCATCCTGGGTCTGGAAAAGCAAGTCCTGTGGAGACATGGCACCCCTGAGAGGATTGAGTCAGACAATGGGACCCATTTCAAGAAGAGTCTTATCAACACCTGGGACAAGGAACATGGATAGATCATATCCCCTACCATGCACCAGCTGCTGGGAAATTTGAACGATGCAATGGACTACTTAAAACAGCCCTGAAGGCACTCGGGGTGGAGGGGACTTTTAGAAATTGGGAAATGAACCTAGCAAAAGTCACCTGGATGGTCAACACCAGAAGGTCCATGAATTGAGCTGGTCCTGCCCAGTCTGAACCTCTGCACAGAGTGGATGGAGAAAAAGTCCCTGTTGTACACATGAAAGGTGTCTGAGGAAAGACCGTTTCGATTACTCCCACCTCAGGCAAGGACAAACCCATCCGTGGAATTTTTTTTTTGTTCAAGGACCTGGTTACACTTGGTGGGTAATGCAGAAAGATGGAGAAAGCCATTGTGTACCACAGGGAAACCTAGTCTTAGGTGAGAACGGTGTGTAAGGCTTCTTTGTGATGCAGATGGAAAAAGAAAAAGGGGTGGATAATGTTGGAGATTGCAATGCAAGTTGCTTACAATTACTATCTGCATGGAAGATTACCTCTGTCAAGTGGGCAGTTTGCTTTATCTCTCTTTTTGAGTGACCACATTCACATCTCCCTTGGGAAGGGACATCGGCTGATAACAGACTATTGAATGTCACTGAATGACTGATAAGAACTATAGCATCCTATTGTGAGATGCTCTGTCCAGAGACAGGAGCCAAGCATTGCTACCCAGGCATAATCCAGAAGTTTTTCAAACACCAGCATGGCTTTCTCTACGGGATTCCCCAGAGGAACAGAAGCTGTCTCTTCTTACACTGGATCTTCAGAAGAAGAATACATCCTTCTCTACAGATCCCCCTTGCTCCAACAGGACCGCACCTGACACTTCAGGAGGACTGCAGCCACATTTCCAATTGGACTGCCACCCATAGGGTGTCAGGTTGGGTTCTGACTCTGTCAGTGTTGTTCTAGTTTACTTCATTGTTTATTTTATCCTTTTATTTTTTTTCCCTTTCTGTATAAAAGAACTGTTATTTTCTGCTCCCATATTTTTGCGTGAGAGCCCCTTAATTTCAAATTTAGTATCTCAAGTCCTCAAATCTTTTAAGTACAATGTTTACACAAAGAACCAAAGTTGACTTACAACCTAACTCATCATAGAAGAACAATTTACATTACAAGCACACCAAATACTAGCACAAATATCACTGTAATCTCTTACATGTTTTAGCCCAGTGATTAAGATCTAGTAGCTCCTGCAAGTTCCCTCACAAAGATTAGAGGCACTACTCTGTGTTTACAAAGTACATCCATAATGAACAAGTCCTAAACGAAAGGCAGCAGCAGCGCATCCTTTTGTTGTTCAGAATCCTCTCACCGTCTAGAAGAGAAACGTCCTGTCCCAATAGAGAAGAAAACTAGAAGGATGCCTGTGATAAAAACCACGTCAAAACTAAACTAGAAAACTAATCATCCTATATAAATTGATCAATAACCTTTAAAAAAATCCTTAAAAGATTAATAAAAGAACAATTATAGCAAAGTCACATCACCCCCACAAATAGTCTCTAAAATTCAGCAATAGTCATCGCCTATAAAAAGACATTAGACTCCTAGAATTTACTTCATGTCCTGAAAAAGATCAATAAAGTGATTAAAGACATAAGACCTCTTCAACCTAAACTCCCTTCTTTATCAAGAATCCCAAAACACCAGCCTCTCATTATCATTAATTTAAAAGACTGTTTTTTCCACATCCCAGTTCATCCTAATAATACTCCAAAATGTACCTTTTCAGTTCCCATCATCAATCAAAGAGAACCCATACAGAGATATCACTAAAAATCATTGACCCAAAGAATGAGGAATTCACCTATAATTTATCAATATTTTGTCACACAAACTTCGTCTCCCGTCCAACAAAAGTATCCAAGATCCATGATTTTACACTACATAGGTAATTTGCTCATCACAGCTCCATCACAAACAAAAATAAAACAAACTGGTGCTAGTGTTGTTACTAAAATCCAAACTACTAACCTTCAAATTTCTATAACCAAAATTCAGAAAGTTTCACCCTAAAAGTATCTAAAACAAAAGATAACTGAAAAACCAATTACACCACAAATGATACAGCTCCAAACCAGTGTCAACAACCTACAAAATTTACAACTTCTAAGAAAAATCAATTGAGTAAAACCTATTTTAAAAATTACCAACGATGAGCTAAATCCACTTTTCAATTTATTAAGAAGAAACTGCAACATCAACTCTCCTAAAACTCTAATGCTCATACAGCCCTTAACAAAGTCATAAAAGCTCTCCAAAGACAACAAACTCATCACTATATTCCAAAAAAGCCTTCAGTTTTTACAATTTTAAGAGAAAAAATACATCTTTATAGTCTCATTTTTCAGTAAAACTCTTCTAAGAAAAATCCTTTGTTGATAATAGGTTTTTCTTCCCTACAAGTTTCCAAAGACTATTTTTACAGTTTTAAAGATGATTTCCCAAATTATAATTAAAGCCAAAACAGTTTATTAAGTTTAACAAGTCAAAAATTTCCAGTTATCTACTTACCGTTTTAAAAATATTATCTTAATTTAACACTACAAAATTCTAATGATTTGTAATATACATTGTTGAACTTCCCACGTGTTTGTTCTATTCATTACCCAACTCACAAATTATTACAAACAAAACAAAATTAAACTTTAGAGAGAAACCTATGTTAAGTAAAGAATCTTTAAATACAAGAACTCTCTTCACTAATAAATCTAGCAAAAGTCACAAATCTGTCATCACTTGGTTAAACCAAAGAACTAATGCTTAAGAGTCAGATATTCAAATATAGTCAGATATTCAAATAGTAAAAAGATCTCCTCAAATTGTTGAACTTACTACTAGAGTTCAAGTTTTCAGCTCTTTTCACAACCTTTTAATTTAATCACAAATTCTACTTATGTTGCTCATGTTGTTAAAAGATTAAAAAGATCAGTTTAAAAATGTTAGTAATAACAGTTTATACCATTAGCTTTCATACCTTCATGTAACTTTACAATATAGAATTAATCTATATTTTGTTTCTCACATTAAGACTCATTCTTTGCTTCCTAGATCTTTAGTAGGAAAACCGTGAGAGCAAACAAACTAACAATAGTTATTTCAGACACTTTACCAAACATTTTTAAGCAAGCAAAACTAAGTCATGCCTTTTTCCCCCAAAATGCACAAGCACTTGTATGAATGTTTCAAATTTCCAAAAGTCAAGCTAAAGCTATTGTCAGTACTTACCTGTCAATTTATACAGCCTCCTGTTTCTACAAGAGCCATCAACCCTCAAAGCTTACAAAACCTGCAGTTGTGGCAAACAAATACCACTAAATACCATTCTTTCAATAAATTTTAAGATATTCATGTTTCAGTAAACACATTCTCTAGTAAAATTTTTACTTCTCTTCACACAGGCAAAACAAGTAATCGTACCTATCACCATTTTTTACAAATTTTTGCATCATTAAGTTTACCCCAGAAAGTAAAAACCAACAATAGTCCCACATATATATCTCAAAAATTACCCATATTTTAAAAAAATTGGGTGTTCATCACATCTTTAGTATTCCTTGCTCTCCCACAAGCCAAACAATTATTAAAAAAAAAAATCAAATATTAAAACACATTCTTAATCAAGAGAAGAGGGGAGTAAAGGTCACACCACAAATAAAGTTAAACAAAGATTTATATGTTTTTAATTTTTAAAGAACTCTGTTGTAAAACCCAATCCACCAATTTTTAAACATTTTTCAAATAACGCACCAGCAAAACTCAAAAATAAAAAAAATATTTTTGTTTTAATTAAACACCCTGTTTTAATTAAAAACCCTAAAACCAAACAAATTAAAAGTCCTTTCCAATTAATTACTTAAAGCAAAAGGTATACTTCTGTCTCTGCAAGTACAAAAATTGAGTTCCAACCAAAACCATCAAACCATATCACACCCCAAAACATGTTAACAAGTCCAAAACCATGAAAACAAGTACACAGATGTGAACCAAACCAAAAGATCACCAGCCACACCTAATGTTCCTTATTCGTCAGTAAAACCTACAAATGCTAATTTTATGCTATTTAAAAATGTGTCAATTATTAGTTTCATAGAGCTAATTTTTGGCAAAAGCATAATTTTTATTTTGTTATGTTAAAAATATTAGACTTTTGTCGGAACTCAGTACATCCCTCTGGGTGTCCAGAGTTGCTGGGCCCCCTGCCGGGAGGCTCGGAGACCCTGGCACGCAGCCCAGAACACCTGTGGGTTTGATTATGAGCCATGGAGCAAATTACCAGCTCTGTATGAGGACCTGAAAGTCACAGAAGTTTAAATAATGTAATAATAAAATTATCACTGGGTGAAAAGGTAGATTTTGGGATTTTGAGAATAGGGGTTTTGGGGACAAGATGGAGGGACTTGGGCATGTCTAGTCCTGCTTCTTCTTCTTCTCTGCCTCCATCTTCTGCTGTGACGCTTAGCACTTTGGTTTAGAATTAGAAGTGCACTGTCTAACATAGGTGATAGGTATTGGAAAGTAATTGTAAATATGTTATACATAGTTTGTAATATAAAAATACAACACTGCCCCAAGGGTGGTCAGAGTGCTGCTGGCTGCCCTGCTGAGCAGACCTCGGCTGGGCAGCAGAAAATTTTTGTAGATAAGATATAATAAACAATGTTGAGACTGAAAACTGAAGAAGTCCGGCTCGTTCGTTGAACGTGAGGGCCGAAACAGAGACTTTTCACAAATCTCAGGGCTGCAATTAGAGAGACTTTCAAAAGTAAAATTTAATTTAAAGTCAAAACCAAAGTTTTAAAATTACTATATATAGAAATATTTTTTGCCAAAAATTAACTCACAAAAAACCCCACCAAAATTAAATAATATACTAGTGTTAGTTAGTTTTAACTGCTTCTTATAATACAAACAGTTTCATACCTTAAAATACTACAAAAAGTTTCAACAAGTTTATTTTTACCCCCAACTAATTTCAACAATAACATTAAAACAATTAAATCAAGTTGGCTAAGCAAACAAACTAATACCACATCCACTACAAACAGTGATATGTTAACAAATGTTAATAGTGTTAAACATATTACCCTTCAAAATAAAGCAACTGTTAGTTTTTTTTTACTAACACATAAACACAGTTGTAAAGGATTTAAAAGACTGCATTGTATATACCTATCTAATAATTTTAAATCCATCCAAAAAAACATACAAAAGCTAAAAGATTTAACAACTCAAATTAAAAACAATAGTGAATCATAATCAGATAATTCATTCCAAAAAATAGAAATTTGCACCTTAACTAAACAAACTTTATAAAATAAGTCTATATGTGTTAAGTATTTTAATAGTCATATTAGTAGTAACACCTTACATACTACAGTGTGCAACAAACAATAAACAAAATGATCAAAAAAGTTTTTATCATACAAAAGAAAAAAATTTCACAGAGTTCTCAAAATCTTACAAAAATAGTAAAAGTATAAACATAGAAAAAAAGTTTTAAATTAAAACCTTCAGACCAACAAAACTTTTTCAAACAATAACTTATAATTGGTTTCAAACATAACTTATACCCTTTAACTAAACTTTCACAAGATTAAAACTTCTATATTATAATATAACAATACTTAATGCAAAATAAAATACTTTAGGTAAGTAATAAACAAATATATTATAGTAAAACTACAAAACACAAAGTAGTTTATACACAACACAATTATAAAAGTTTCTTTTAAAGTAAACTGAAAAAGAGAATTGTAAAAATCCCTAAAATCAAAAAGTTTTTAAAAGGGTACAAAAAACAAATCATAAAACAAAAAAAACTATAATCAAAGATAAACAGTAACCATAAGATTAATCAACAAAAAAATTATGTAAAAAATAGACAAATAAAGACAAATAAAACAATAGTCTCTATATTGACACTTAAATAACTCCCTAAACTACAAAAAAATCTAACAAAATATTAAGAAGTTCTAAGCTTAATAATAAAGCTCTATACATTGTATTTTAAAATTTACAAGGGAGTATGTATTCAAAATAAACAAACATTTTTTTTACCAAAAATATGTACACTTATAGTAGGTAGAACTACTGTCAATATACTTTTACTTTGTGTAATTAGTCAAAAAACTTTTAAAGTAAATTGTAACATTAAGTTCTTAGTCTGCTACCTAAGATGTAAACTAATAGCATCTTCCCATTATCATGAACATATAATAAAACTAATACCAAAAAATAAGACAACTCTAAACATGTTCCCAACAATCCCATCCCATTCACAATTTATACATAACCCCCAACTAACAATAGGTGGAAGCCACCATTGGACAGCTGAAGACTCACCCTGTGCTTCACACCACTGCCTGGAACACTATACTGGGCCTGGAAAAGCAAATCCTGTGGAGACATGGCACCCCTGAGAGAATTGACTCGGACAATGGGAGCCATTTCAAAAACGGCCTGACAAACACCTGGGGCAGACAAATGGTATTGAATGGATAGATCATATCCCTTATCACGCACCAGCTGCTGGGAAAGTTGAACGGTGCAATGGACTACTTAAGACTTCCCTGAAGACTTCCCCTACTTGGCAGGGGAATTTTTAGAAACTGGGAAAGGAACCTAGCAAAAGTCACCTGGATGGTCAACACCTGAGGGTTCATCAATTGAGCTGGTCCTGCCCAGTCTGAACCCCTGCACACAGTGGATGGAGATTAAGTCCCTGTGGTACACATGAAAGGTATTTTAGGAAAGACTGTTTGGATTCATCCCACCTCAGGCAAGGACAAACTCATCTGTGGGATTGTTTATGCTCTACTGGTTACACTTGGTGGGTAATGCACAAAGATGGAGAAGCCCATTATGTACCACAGGAAAATCTAGTTTTAAGTGAGAGCTGTGTGTAAGATTTCATTGTGATGCAGATGGAAATAGAATAAAAGGTGGAAAATGTCTTAGGTTGGAAATGGGTGTGTGTATTCTATTCCTGTCAGTTAGAGGTGGGGCAGTTATTGCCTGTTAATTGGGCAGTTTTCTTTATTTCTTCCATAACTAATCCTCCCTCCATGGAGATATCTTCTGTTAATGGACCATTGAATCCCACTGCATGACTGATAAAAATGACATCATTCCATTGTGAGAAGCTCTGCCCAGAGGGAGGAAACAAGCATTCCTACCTGGATATGATCAGAGATTTGGAAGTCCACAGCCAACCTTTCCCACTGGATTCCCAGAGGAGCAGCTTTTTTCTCTAATGGATTCTTAAAGGAAGACCAGGCCCATCTACAACACCACTGGATCTTCAGAGGAAAAGTACAGCCTTCAACAGGATCATTGCTCAACAGAACCACATCTGTCAGTCCAGGAGGACTGCAGCCACCATTTAATCAGACTGCTGACAACACCCTGACCAACAAGGTGCCAGGTTGGATTCTGACTCTGTCAGTGTTTTTTTTCTGTTTGTACTATTGCATTTGTATTTTAAATTTTCCTAGGAAAGAACTTTTTATTCTTTTTCCCATATCTTTCCCTGAGAGCCTCTTAATGTCAAAATCATAATAATTCAGAGGAAAGAAATTTACATTTTCCATTTCCCATTAGCAGATTCCTATCTTTTCAAGCCAAGACATGGATTCATCCAGGGCAGTGTGGAGCTTTCCTGTTCTGAGGAGGCTGTAATCTGACACTAAGGCTCCTCCCATGGACACCTGATAAAACCCCCACCGTGGGTCTGCTTTGTTCTTTTTTCTCTCTGCTCTGGGGCTCTCTGGGGCTCTGCTCAGGCTCCCAGGCCTCTGCCTCCTGCCCCCACTACCACGGCACGGGATGGGGGGGGAAATAAAATGGACTCCTGTGCTAAACAACGAAGGAGTTTGTCTTGTCTGTTTCTCCTGCTGTCAGCTGTGGCCTCCCTGGACACGATCTCATCATTGTAGCTGCACACTGCTACAGGGCAGCACAAAGGGGAATTTCTGTGGAAGCTGCAGAACCTCTGCCAGAAGTGGAATTCCCAATGTTTTACCCACTGTCTGAAAGCAACACCCAAACTCGGCTCTTCCCACCTAACCCTGGGTTTTCCCACCTAAACCCTTCTCTTCCCACCTAAACCTGTCTCTTCCCACCTAAACCCGTCTCTTCCCGTCTAAATCCAACTTTTCCTACCTAAACCCGACTTTTCCCACCTAAACCCAGCTTTTCCCATCACCAGCTCTGGGAAATTGCACATGCCAAGGACCCGAAATACCAGACACGGCACCAAAGCAGAGACACAAAACTTCCTGCAGAGTCCATGCCCAAAATCCTGCAGCTGCTTTGGCTGTTCCCAGTCTGGAGAACACCCTGAGATTGCCTGGAGCACAGAGATGGAGGACAAGAACACCACGAGCCCCTCAGTGTTGCGTTGTGATTTCAGGGTTTATCTCAGAACCTCGGGTCCCTCCCCTGATAATTCCCTGCAAGGTGTGTCAGTCACCTCTCCTTCCCCCTCTCTTGCCCCCTCCTAGCACTGTCTGTCAATCTTGGAATTCCAGGAGGGCGTCGAGTGATTGGCAGATCCAAAGGATGCCCTCTACCCCTGGGCATTGGGCCATCCATGTGTCCTTTGTCCCTTGAGACCTCCCTTCCTGCACCTGGTTAGTGGGATCCCTACCCCTTCCCTACCCTTCTCCCTGGGGTTAAAATGAACAGCAACCACGGGGTCAGGGAGTTCTGTTGGAGTTGTTGCTGGATAGTGGGCCAGAATAAAGATCTGGATCCAAACCCTCCATCAGAACTGGCTCCTTTCCTTCACCATCACCTTAAAGCTTCTCTAGCAGAAGTAAACTGAGGAGCAGACCCTGTTATGGTGGGAAGATCCATCCCAGCACCACCCGAGTGCTGCATGCCTGGACTTGTCTCCACGTGCCCAGCTGCAGCACCTAGCCAGCCAAAAGTGTCTCTGGGGTGAAACACCACACACCCAGCCAGCCAAAAGTGTCTCTGGGGTGAAAAAGCCAAAAGTCTCTGGGGTGACCCCTGTCATGTCCTCATGTCCTCTGTGGTGTCCCCATGTCCTTTATGATGTCCCCATGACCCCTGTGGTGTCCACATGACCTCTATGATGTCCCCATGTCCCCTGTGGTGTCCCCACATCCCCTATGATGTCCCCATGTCCTCTATGGTGTCCCCATGTCCCTTACCATATCCCCATGACCCCTCTGAAGTCTCCATATCCCCTCTCATGTCCCCATGTCCTCTCTGATGTCCCCACTCCCCCCCACATGTCCCCCCTTCAAGGACACCAAAGCCAATTGCTGAGAAATTACTTTTTTAACCAAAACCCCAAAAAACCATGAGGGGACAAAAAGCAACAGGAGTAGAGCAGTGATACCCCAGCACTGGGTGCCACCAGCGGGTTGGTAATACCCCAGGGTGGTGGCACTCCAGGGTGGTGGCATCTCGGGGACTCAGCTGGGACAGCCAAAGAACGTCATGGACTCGGAGAACTCGACGAAGTCCTGGCAGCGCCGCTGGAGCAACGCGTCCTGGCAGGCGGCCTCTGAGGGCCATTCCTCCAGCCAGGTGTCCTTCCCGATCAGGTATCTGTACCTGGGGACACAGGGGACAGCTGGGGACACAGGGAGAGACAGGGGGACATGGGGACAGTGGGGACAGTGGGGATATAGGGATGGCCTCCGAGGGCCACTCCTCCAGCCAGGTGTCTTTCCTGATCAGGTACCTGTACCTGGGGACATGGGATCAGCTGGGGATGTGGGGACAGACAGGAGGATATGGGGACAGTGGGGACAATGGGGATAATGGGGACATGGGGGAAATGGGGATTTATGGGTAATGGAGATATAGAGACAATGGGTACAATAGGGACAATGGGTACAATAGGGACAATGGGGACAGTAGAGATAATGGGGGCAATGGGGACACATGGGGATATAGGGGGCAATGGGGAGACAGGAGACAGCTGGGGACATGGGGACAGCCAGGGGGACATGGGGATATATGGGGATATAGGGGACAATTGAGACAATGGGGATATAGAGACAGTGGAGACAATGGGGACATGGGGACAGTGGGGACATAGGGGACAGTGGGGATATAGAGGTGGTCTCCGAGGGCCACTCCTCCAGCCAGGTGTCCTTCCTGATCAGGTACTTGTACCTGGGGACACAGAGGACAGCTGGGGACATGGGACAGCTGGGGACACGGGGACAGCTGGGGACACGGGGACAGCCAGGGGGACATGGGGACAGCTGTAGGGACAGACATGGGGACAGTGGGGACAATGGGGATAGAGAGGCAATGGGGACAGTGGGAACAGTGGGGACAGTGGGGACAGTGGGGACAATGGGGCAATAGGGACATCTGGAATTCAGGGGACAATGGGGACAATAGGGAAAATGGGGATTTAGGGTCAATAGGGCCAATGGGGCCAGTGGGGCCAATGGGGACCCAGGGGACACAGGGGACAGTGGGGACCATGTCCTACTGTCTGCCGCTGGCCCAGAGGTCGCTGGCCTGTCCCCAGACCAGGTAGTCCTCTCCTCTCTGCAGCCTCAGGGTCTCCCTGCACTGCTGGTGGCTCACAAAGGTCCTGTTGCTGCCGGCCGGGTCCTCGTCTGTGCCTGTCACAGTGTTACCATGTCACCGTGGCACCGTGTCACCATAGCATTGTGTCACCGTGGCCTTGTCCACTCTATGGTGGCCTTGTGTCCCCCTGAGGTGACCATGTCACCTTGTTGAGGTGACCTTGTCCTCCTTCCATGTGCACCCATAACGGTTATGTCCCCCCATAATGGCCTTGTCTCCCCTGTGGTGGCCTTGTCCCCCCCGAGGTTGCCGTACCCATCTTGATGACCGACAGGATCTCCATGATGTAATTGTCGTAGGTCGGGGTCTCCTCCTGTGCCACCACCCTCACCTTGTACACTGCCAGGGGACACATTGGGAACAATGGGGACAGTCACCCCTGCCAGGGTGGCCCTTCTGTGTCCCCTGTTCCCACCGTGTCCTTCCCTGCCCCCACCAAGTCCCCAATGTCCCTAACACCACCTGCCATGACCCCATATCACCCCATGTCCCCATTGTCCCCAATGGCCTCAATGTCTCCAATGCCCCAACGTCCCCAATTCCCCAACGTCCCCACTGTCCCCAAGGTCCCCATTGTCCCCAAGGTCCCCAATGTTCCCGTTGTCCCCCAATATCCACATTGTCCTCAACATCTCTGATGTCCCCAATGCTCTCAGTGTCCCTAATGTCTCCATTGCCCCCAATGCCCCATTATCCCCAATGTCCCCAATGCCCCATTGTCTCCATTGCCTCCATTGTCCCCAATATCCCCATTGTCCCCAACGTCCCTGAGGTCCCCATTGCTCCCAATGTCCCCGATGTCCCTGATGTCCCCAATTCCTCCAATTCCCCAATGTCTCCAATGTCCCCAGTGTCCCAGATGTTGCCATTGTCCCCAGTGTCCCCAATGTCCCAAATGCCCTCAATGTCCCCAATGCCCCCAATGTCCCCAATGTCCCGTGTCCCGATTTCCCACCGAAGTCCACCCCAGGCTCGCAGGCACGCTCGATGCGTTGGTTGACGGTGATGTCCCCAGGCTCCTCCTGATGCTTGAAGCAGCTCTCTGTGGGGACATTGTGGGGACATTGTGGGGACATCATGAGGACATCACGGGGACATCATGGGGATATCGCAGGGACATTGTGGGGACATCACGGGGACATCATGGAGACATCATGAGGGTATCACAGGGACATCATGGGAACATCATGGGGACATCACGGGGACATCACGGGGACACAGCCATGACAAGGTCAACCCTGGCAGGGACATGTCCCCATCAGAGTCATGACATATGACATCTCATCAATGATGTGTCCCAGCCAGGGTCATGACGTGTCCCACCACAGCAGGAACGTGTCCCCATCATGGCCGTGATGTGTCCCATCATGGCCAGGGTATATCCCCACCATGGTGACATGTGACATCTCATTATTGATGTGTCCCACCATGACCATGACATGTCCTTACCATGCCCATGACGTGTCCCACCATGTCCATGTCACATCAACGTGTCCCACCATGACATGTCCCCATCATGGTGACATGTGACATCTCATCATTAATGTGTCCCACCATGACCATGACATGTCCTTACCATGCCCATGATGTGTCCCCATCAGGGCCATGAAGTGTCCCATCACATCAGTGTGTCCCACCATGACCAGGACATGTCTCCACCATGGCCATGACACGTTCCCATCATGGTGACATGTGATATCTCATCATTGATTTGTCCCACCATGTCCATGATGTGTCTCACCCTGGCCATGAAGTGTCTCATCACATCAACATGTCCCACCATGGCCAGGACATGTCCCCATCATGGTCATGACATGTCCCACCCTGTCCCCATGTCCCTGTGTCCGCGTGTCCCCGTGTCACCTTCAGCACAGCGACAAACGTCCCCCTGGCAGATCTTGTTCAGTTTCCCTCCCTCCTTGTCCGGGTGGTAGAACCGGGTGCAGCGATCATCTGCAGGGACACGGGGACATCAGAGGACAGCAGGGGACAGCTGGGGACAGCTGGGGATGTGGGGACAACTGGGGACATCAGGGGACACGGGAACATCAGGGGACAGTAGGGGACAGCAGGGACAGCAGGGGACAGCAGGGGACAGCAGGGGACAGTGGGGACAGCAGGGGAGACAGCAGGGGACATCAGCCAGGGAGACACAAGGAGATCGGGACACAGGTGACAGAGGTAACCCAGGTGACCTGGGTGGCACTAGGGACAGGGACAGGGACAGGGATGGGGTGAAGACGGGGAGGGGACAGGGCACAGAGGAGTGGGACAGGGGTCAGGGACAGGGACAAGGATGGAGACAGGGACGAGGATAGGGGACAGGGATGGGGACAGAGGAGACAGTGACAGTGACAGTGACAGGGAGGGGACAGTGACAGTGACAGTGAGAGAGGTGACAGAGGGGACAGTGACAGTGACAGGGACAATGACAGAGGGGACAATGACAATGACAGTGACAATGACAGTGACACACTGATGCTGTAGTAGCTGTAGACAGTGACACAGTGACAGTGACAATGACAATGACAGTGACACAGTGACACAGTGACACAGTGACACAGTGACAATGACAATGACAATGACACAGTGACAGTGACAGTGACAGTGACAATGACAATGACAATGACACACCAATGCTGTAGTAGCTGTAGACGCTGATGGCCGCCGGCTGGATCAGCCCCACCTGGAACCTCTGGTGGGCCTTGAAGGCGAAACACTCCTGGGCCCTGTGTGACACCTGGGGACAGCGCGGGGACAGCACGGGGACAGAGACAGGGACAAGGGACAGGGGACAGCAGGGGGACAGGGACAGGGACAGGGGACAGCATGGGGACAGGGATAGGGACAAGGGACAGGGATCAGCACGGGGACAGCACAAGGACAGCACAGGGACAGGGACAGGGGACAGCATGGGGACAGGGACAGGGATGAGGACAAGGAACAGCACAGAGACAGCAAGGGAACAAGGACATGGGACAGCATGAGGACAAGGACAACACGGGGACAGGGACAGCACGGGAACAGGGACAGCATGGGGGGACAGGGGACAGGGATGGGGACAGGGAACAGGGACAGGGGACATGGGGGTGGCACTCAGACAGGCTGTGAGTCACCTTCACAACACACTCGGTCCTGTCCCCAGCCATGTCCCCATGCTGTCCCCACCCATCCCTGTCCTTGTCACCACCTTGAGACTGTTGCTGTCACCACCCTTGTCCCCAGCTGTGTCCCTGTCACAGCCCTGTCCCTGCCCATGTCCCCAACTCCATCCTGATCCCTGTTCCTGTCCTGTCCCTGTCCCCATTCCTGTCCTCTCACATTCCTGTCCCATCTTTTTCCCGTGTCCCTCCTGTCCCCAGTGTCCCCCGTGTCCCCACCTTCATCATCACGATTGTCACCCTCCTGTCCCTGCTCATGTCCCCAATCCACCTTGGTCCCTGTCCCATCCTGTCGCCACCTCTGTCCCACCTTCTCCCTGTCCCTGTCCCTGTAACATCCTGCCTTTGTCCCATCTTGTCTCTGCCATCACCCCAGTCCTGTCCCCACTCCCGTGGCCCCAGTGTCCCCACCTTGTCCAGGTAAATGACGACATTGCTCCGCTCTTTGTCCTGGTCGAGCTCAAACTTGGAGATGTACCTGTCCACACCCTCGGACAGCTGGGGACAGCGGGGACACAGTGACATTGGGGACACTGGGGACAGAGTGACACCGATGACAGCGGGGACAGTGACATTGGGGGCAGTGGGGACAGTGTGACACTGGGAACAATGGGGACAGAGTAACATCAGGGGCAGAGTGACATCGGGCATGGAGGACAACGGGGACAGCGTGACACTTGGGACAGTGTGACATTGAGTGTCCCCATGTCGTGTGTCATGTCCGCCCCCCCCCACCCCCCAGTGCCCCAATGTCCTCTGCTGTCCCCTGCTGTCCCTATGTCCCCCTGTTGTCCCCATGTCCCTGTGGTGTCCCCATGTCCCTGCAGTGTCCCCATGTCCCCCTGGTGTCCCCACAGTGTTCTCATGTCCCCACACTGACCCTCCTGAGGTCCTGCACGTCCGGTGTGAATCCCGTGAGCATGGACACGTCCAGGATGGACATGGTGGCATCCACGGTGTCCAGGTACCTGTGGGGACACAGCTGAGGCCACCCCACCTGTCCCCACCCCTGCAGTGTCCCCAGGGTCCCCTCCCTGATGTCCCCAACACCCCCATGGGACAAGGTGAGTGCTTTTTGTCCCCAGTGTCCCCCATCCTTGTCCCTAGTGTCCCCAATGTCCCCAGTGTCCCTTCATCCCACTCCCCATCCTGTCCTCACTGTCCCCAATGTCCCCATCCTTTCACTGATATTCCTGCCCCCAATGTCCCCTCTATCTCCCCAATGTCCCCATGTTGTCCTCAATATCTCCATCCTCTCTCTGGTGTCCCTGTTCCCAATACCCCCTCTCTGTCTCTGTTGTCCCCAGTGTCTCCAATGTCCCCAGTGTCCCCAACGTCCCCATCCTTTCCCTGCTGTCCCTGTCCTCAATGTCCCCATTTTCCTCCCTGTCCCCAATATCCCCATTTTACTCCTTGTCACCAATGTCCCCATTTTCCTCCTTGTTCCCAATGTCCCTCCCGCCCCTTCTCCCTGTCTCTGATGTCCCCCGTGTCCCCACTGTCCCCAATGTCCCTGCTGTCCCCATCCTTTCCCCAGTGTCCCTGTCCCCAACACCTCTTCTCTGTCTCAGTTATCCCCAGTGTCCCCAATGTCCCCAGTGTGCCCAATGTCCCCTGTGTCCCTCCATCCCATTCCCCATCCTGTCCCCACTGTCCCCAATGTTCCCATCCTTTCCCTGCTGTTCCTGTCCCCAGTGCCCCCATTTTCCTGGATGTCTCTGCTGTCCCCCTGTCCCTGATGTCCCCATATTCTTCCTTGTCCCCAATGTCCCTCCCTCCCCTTCTCCCTGTCCCCACTGTCCCCAATGTCCCTGCTGTCCCCACCCTGACCCCAAAGTCCCCAATGTCTCCATTTTCCTCCCTGTCCCCTATGTCCCTTCTTCCCCTTTTCCTCTGTGACCCACTGTCTCCAATGTCCCCAGTGTCCCCAGTGTCCCCAACATCCCCAATGTCCCCACCTGGTGCAGATGTTGATCTTGACTGTCCTGATGATGTCCTCCTCTTCCCTGCCTGGGTGGGGACACCGAGGTGACATTGAAGGTGACACGAGGTACTCACAGAGGGGACATGGGGAGGGGATGGTGGTGAAATTGCGAGGACAGGGAGGGGACAGTTGGGGACCCACCCTTGTTGACCTCCTGCACATCCACGGTCAGGTTGAACTTGTCACACTTGTCCTCCCTCTCAGGGACCTTGGCGTGGTACACAGTCACCACTGTCATTGTCCCCTTGCCCATGCCCTCCGCCTTGACCGTGAAGTCCTCGTTGTGCTTCGTCTGAGGGGACAGTGGGGACACTGGGGACACTGGGGACATTGGGGATGTGGTACATGGTCACCACTGTCGTTGTCCCCTTGCCCACGCCCTCCGCCCTTGGTCTGAGGGGACATTGGGAAGGGACAGAGGATGTCCCCAGGAGGGACAGGGGACATTGGGAGGGGACAGGTGACATTGGGAAGGGGACAGGGGACAGTGGGAAGGGACAGAGGATGTCCCCAGGAGGGACAGGGGACATTGGGAGGGGACAGGTGACATGGGGAAGGGGACAGGGGACATTGGGAAGGAACAATGGATGTCCCCAGGAGGGACAGGGGACATTGGGAAGCTACAGGTGACATTGGGAAGGGGACAGAGGACATTGGGGAGGGACAGGAGATGTCCCCAGGAGGGACAAGCAGAGGTGCAGGGGCATGTGGGAACATGGACGGGACGGGCAGGACACAGAAGGGGTGGCAGCGCTGCAGAGATAGAGGGGACAGGGACATTGAAGGACACGGAAGGGACGCAGAGATCAGGAGGACAGAGAGGTGACAAGGACATTGCAGGTCACAGCAGGGGAGGGGACAAGGCCAGCCTGGGACATTCCAAGCCTGGAGAGGATACAGAGGTGACAGGAGGGGACATGGAAGGGACAAGGACAATGGTGGCCATAGTCATGGGATGGGATTATCCCACGAGGAGACCCAGAGGTGACAGTGTCAGGTGACAATGCCAGGGACAGGTGACAGGTGCCAGTGACAAGGACAGATGACAAGGACAGGTACCTCAGCGGAGCGCGCCACCAGCGCATTGCGGTTCTCGATGCGGTACTTGACGGGGCTGGCGCGGCGCGGCAGCAGCACCGACACGTCCAGCTCCAGCTGCTCCTGGGCCTGCGCAGCCACCTGGTACTGGGCCAGCGCTTGGAACACGAGGATGGTGGCCTGAGGGGACACTGGTGTCACTAGGGCTTGGGGACACTGGGTGGAGATCCCACAAGGGCTCCAGGGTGGACTGAGGGGACACTGGGGTAACCAGGGTTTGGGGACCCTGATGGAGAACCCACAAGTTCTCCTGTGTGGCCTGAGGGGACATCAGGGTCACCATGGCTTGGGGACACTGGTGGAGAACCCACAAGATCTTCTGAGTAACCTTGAGGGGACACCCGTGTCACCAGAGCTTGGAGACATCACCTGGAGCATGCCCAAACTCTTCTGAGTGACCTTTGGCTCCTGTGCCACCCAAGATGTCCCCGAAATGACAACGCCCATCCCTGTCAACCCCAGCGCCACCAGGTGTCCCAGGGATGTCCCCGCGCATGGCCGGGGCTGTCCCATGTCCCACCTGGGTGGAGCCGTAGGTCTCTCCATAGTAGTTCTGCTGGGCCAGCCACCGGACCACTGGCCCGGCCAGCTCGGACTTCTTCATCTGCACCAGGGCCAGCAGCGCATAGGACGTGCCCTCGATGTTGTAGGTGCGGGCGTTGCGCTCCTCCCAGCTGGCCCCACCTGTGGGGACATCAGAGACATCTTCAGCCACCAGGGACCCCCACGGCCACCTCAGCCTGGCCACAAATTACAGCCCCGGGTGAGGCATTATCTCAGGAGGGTCCTAAACCACTTCTGGAGAACCTCAGGAGGACCCAAACCTACTCCTCTGATCCCAGTTTCATCCCTTTTAACCCCAAGGTGAGGTTGGAGAACCTCAGGAGAACCCAAAACCAGATTTGGAGAACCTCAGGAGGACCCAAAACCACTTTCCCTGACCCTAAAATACAACCCTGGGTGAGAATTCAGTTCTGGAGAACGTCATGAGGACCCAAAACCAGATTTGGAGAGCCTTGTGAGAACCCAGAACCACCTCCTCTTACCCCAGTTTCATCCCTTTTAACCACAAGGTGAGGTGTCACCTTCGAAAACCTTAGGAGAACACAAAACCAACGTTGGAGAACCTTCTGACGACCCAAAACCACCTCTCCTGACCCTAAATTCCAACCCTTTCCACACCAAGGGGAGATGTTACTTTTGATGAACCTCATGATGATCCCAAACCACCTCCTTTCACCTCAAATTGCATCTCCCAGGTGAAACTACCTCCCCTCACCCCAATTTCCACCCCAAGTTTGGTGTCATCTTTGGAGAACCTCCTGAAGACACAAAACCAGTTTTCCTGATGCCAATTTTGACCCCTTTGGATAACCTCATGAGAACCCAAACCCACCTCCTTTCACCCCAATTTGACCCCTCTTGAAATGTCACCTTTGGAGAACCTCCTGAAGACCTAAACCCACCTCCTTTCACCTCGCTTTGACCTCTCTTGGGGTGTCTCCTTTGGAGAACATCCAAACCCACCTCCTTTCACCTCTATTTTGACCCTTCTTGAGGCATTACCTTTGAAGAACCTCCTGAAGACCCAAACCCACCTCCTTTCACCCCAACTTTGACCACTCTTGAGGCATCACCTTTGGAGAACCTCATGAGAACCCAAACCCACCTCCTTTCACCTCAATTTTGACCCCTATTGAGGCGTCACTTTTGGAGAACCTCATGAGAACCCAAACCCACTTCTTTTCACCCCAGTTTTGACCAATTTCCACTCCAGGTTTGGTGTCATCTTTGGAGAACCTCCTGAAGATCCAAAACCAATTTTCCTGGTGCCAATTTTGACCTGCTAAGGCATCACCTTTGAAGAACCTCCTGAAGACCCAAACCCACCTCTTTTCACCCTGGTTTGACCCCTCTTGAGATGCCACCTTTGGAGAACCTCATGAGAACCCAAATTCACCTCCTTTCACCCCAATTTTGACCCCTGTTGAGGTGTCACCTTTGGAGAACCTCATGAGGATCCTCTCACTCTTGAGCTTCCCAGCCAGGGCCAGTGCGTAGGACGCCAGGGCCACTGTGTAGGGCCGGGCCAGCCCCTCGTAGCGCCGTGCCAGGAACCCAGTGGCCTTGTTGATGCTGTCATCCAAGCTCTGGGAACCAAGGATGGAGAATTTGGCATCTCAGGTGGCTTTCATAATGGTCTGAAACCGCAGGAATGTCACCTGTGGGGTCACTTACATTTATGTGGTCCTTGCAGATGCCCCGTGCCTCCTCCAGGGCGATGAGGATGAAGGCGGTGAGGGACACCTCGGGCTCGGCACCTTGGTAGCCTCCCTGTGGGATGAAAAAGAGGGAAAAAATCTCGGGATCAGGGTTTTCCAAACATTTGGTGGTCCACCAGCAGCTCATTCCAAAGATCTGTCCTTGACTAATCTGAGGGACATTCAAATGTCACCCGAGGGACATCCAAACAGTATCTGACCTTCATGTGAGGAACACCCAAGGGATACTCAAGGGACATCCAAAGAATATTTGACCTTCATCTGACCTTTAGGTGAGGAACACCCAAGGGACAATCAAGGGACATCCAATGGACACTCAAATGTCACACAAGGGACACCCAAAGAATATCTGACCTTCACCTGACCTTTTTATGAGGAACATCCAAGGGACATTC
Organism: Ammospiza caudacuta; assembly: GCF_027887145.1. Lineage (NCBI taxonomy): Eukaryota > Metazoa > Chordata > Aves > Passeriformes > Passerellidae > Ammospiza > Ammospiza caudacuta. Next base: position 5,339,094 of record NC_080621.1, on the reverse strand, counting down.
AAGGGACACTCAAGGGATACCCAAGGGACACCAAATGGGCATCCAGACTTCACCCAAGGGACACCCAAGGAACACCCAAGGAATGTTTGACTTTGCCCTGACCTTCATCCCAGGAAGGTCCAAGGAACACCCAAAAACCATCTAAGGAACACTTGACCTCCAGGCAAGGAACACCCAAAACCCACCCAAACTTCAACCAAGGAACACTCAAAGAATTCCTGAGGTTCACCTGACATATACCCAAGGAACATCCAAGGAACATCCAAAGTTCACCAGACCTTCACCCAAAACCCACACAAAACCTCCCATCCTCCACCCGAGATCCCCCAAGCTTCGGCCACCAGCACTGACATGGTTGAGGTGTCCCCTTACCATCATCCCCTTATGGATGACAGGCGCGTCCTCCTGGAAGACCCCGTCTGGCTTCTGCTTGTTGAGGATGAGCCACTTGATGGGGCCGCAGATCTCACCGTGCTCGATGTCTGTCAGCTTCCTGGCCATGGCGAACACCTTCACCACGTAGGCGGTCAACCTGGAGATGGGGACACCTGAGGGTCACACCTGTCCCTGTCACCTGGGCTGGGTGGTGGTGGCGGCAGCAGGTCCCTCACCAGGTGCTGGAGGGGCGATCGAGGAAGGCGGCGTATGAACTGTCGGGCTTGCGGAAGGCCAACTGCTGGGTGTAACCTGCGAGGAGATGGCTGTTGGTCAACGTGAGGGGTGGCCTGGGTGGGCTTCAGGTCACCAATGTCTTCCAACCATTGGTCAACATGAAGGGTGGCCTCAGGCCACCAATGTTCTCCAACCACTGGTCAATGCAAGGGGTGGCAGTCGGTGGCTCCAGGCCACCAATGTCCTCCAACCGTTGGTCAACATGAGGGGTGGCTTGGGTGGGCTTCAGGACACCAATGTCCTCCAACCACTAGCCAACACAAAGAGCACCCACCCAAGCTGAGGAACCCTCAGGACACCAACTCGCTCTGGAGCCCCTCCCAGTGCACACCAGTAACTCTGGAAACCCCAAACTGGCATCACCCAACCCAGGTCACCTCCAGAGGAGCAACCTTCTGTACCACCTCAGATGACAGGAACCTTCTGTGACGTGAGAGCAGACACCAAGGGACATTCCTACCCCTTTTGAGGACATTTCCACAATTTCTGAGGCTGTTCACACCATTTTGGGGCCATTCCCACCCCTTTCGGAGCTGTTCCCACAATTTTGAGGATATTCCCACCATTTTGAGGATGTTCCCACCATTTTGGAGCTGTTCCCATGCCTTTAAGAGCCATTTCCACCCCTTTCAGGCCTGTTCCCACCATTTTGAGTACATTCCCACCACTTTTGAGGCCATTCACACCACTTTTGAGGACAGTCCCCTCCCTTTTGGTGCAGTTCCCATAATTTTGAGGACATTCCACTATTTGGAGTACATTCCCACCATTTTGGTGCTATTCCCACCATTTTGGGGACCCTCCCACCACTTTCGGTGCTGTTCCCACCATTTTGGATCCGTTCCCACCCTTCTGAGGATATTACCACCATTTTGAGGACATTCCCACTATTTTAAGGACATTCTCACCACTTTCGGTGCCATTCCCACCCTTCTGAGGACATTCCCACCACTTTTGAGGCCATTTCCAGCATTTTGAGGGCATTCCACCATTTTGAGGCCATTCCCACCACATTTGAGGACAGTCTCATCCCTAGCAGTTCCCACTATTTTGAGGACATTCCCAACATTTTGAGGACATTCCCACTATTTTGAGGACATTCCACCATTTTGAGGAGGTTTCCACCATTTTGAGGACATTCCCACCATTTTGGTGACATTCCCACCATTTTAAGGACATTCCCACCACTTTCAGTGCCATTCCCACTATTCTGAGGACATTCTCACTACTTTCGGTGCTGTTCCCACCACTTTGGGGACACTCCCACCACTTTTGGGGCTGTTCCGACCATTTTGGTGCCGTTCCCACCATTTTAAGGCAATCCCTCCATTCTGGGGCTGTTCCCACCTTTCTTGATCAGCTCAATGGCACCAGCCCGGCGATCAATGCCGAAGGTCTCCCACTGCATGGTGTTGTCCAGGTAGTGGACAGCGATGACCGTGGGCGTCATGAAGATCATGTTCTGCTCCCCACAGCCCTTTGGCGTCACGATCAGGTGCTGCAGCTTGGCCCCATCAATGGCCTTCTCCACAATGATGGACACGGGGTTGCCTGGGCCAGGAGAGGATGTGTCACGCTCAAGATGTCCCACCCCTCAACCAGGTTGTCCCCATGTGTCATCTCCATGGTGCTCACCCTGGATGCTGACTTTGGTCTCCGACTCGGTGCTGGGGACAATGTCCGAGAGGTCTGCGGCCTTCACCTGCTCCTCCTGCACCCCGTCTGTGGGGTGGAGTGGATGTGGTGACCCCAAATCCTCTCCTGAGGTGACCCCGCCCCACCCCACATCAGGGTGTCACTTGTCCCTTGAGATGTCCCAGTTCCATGGTGGAACACCCCTTGTCCTCCAAGTTGTCCCAAACCTGAGCTTGGAGGTACCTCCTTGATCCCTCCAGATGTCCCAGACCCACGGTGAAACCTCCCTGGTCTCCAAAAGATGCCCCAAACCCACAGTGGGACCTTCCTGGTCCCCAAAGACGTCCCAAAGCCACCATGGGACCACCATGGTCCCCAAAGATGTCCCAAAGCCACTGTGGGACCTCCCTGGTCCCCAAAGATGTCCCAAAGCCACTGTGAGACCTCCTTGATCCCCAGAATGCCCCAAAGTCACCGTGGGACCTCCCCAGAGATGTCACTCACTGACTCCCTTGTTCTGCGGGTCCAGCTCCACGATCTTCACTGTCTTCTCCAGCCGCCTCCCCTCGGGCTGTCCAGGGCAGAGTCCGGCAGTGAGGGTGGGCTTGGGTCTGGGGTCCTCCCCATCCCAACCCCTCTGGACCACTGGGAGAGGCCTCTCAGTATAAACCAGTACCCCCAGTGACACATGGGGACCAGCCCAGGAGGCCACACCGGGTCACACAGGTCACTGAGGTCCTGGAGACCCCAAGGTCACTCTTGTGTCTTGGTTAACTTCATTGTGTGGCCACCATGGTCAGCCTGAGCTTGGTGACCCCATTGAGATCATCAATGAAGATATTGATTGAAAATATCAAATCAATGACGGCATCAAGTCCCATGGTCATCCTGGCCTTGGTGACACCATCCAGATCATCAATGAAGATTTTGATTAGAAACATTAAATCCCATGGTCAGCCTGATCCCATCCAGGTGATTAATGAAGATACTGATTAAAAATTCCAAATCAATAATGCAATCAAACCAAATTGGCCACACACACTGAACCCTTGGTGCCACCACGGCTGACTGGACGTGCCACCACCCACCACCCCCCTCTGCTGTGGTGGACCTGGCCCACGCATGGTGGTCACCCAACCACTGAAGGAGAACATCATGGATGCTACCATGCTGGGATGCCACCATTGATGCCACCATGCTGGGAACATCTCAAGAACGCAGATGCCACCACCACCACCACGGCCACCGGTGGCCACTCACCACCACTCGGAGCTTCTTCTTGACGCCATCACCCACAAATCGGTCACGGACAGATGCCTTGACCTCAATGTCCAGCTGGCCGAGCTTGAGGGGGACGATGACGAAGGGCACGGCGCGCGAGGACTGGGCCTTCATCTGCAGCACCTGCTGGAAGCGCTGCTTGGCCGTGGAGGGGCTGCACAGGTCGGGGTTGTGGACCAGTTCCACGCGCACCTGGACGTTGACAAGGAGGTCACCCCTGAGGTCTGGAGAGGGTGATGTTTGGTGTCCCCAGAAAAATGTCCCCAACTGACCGTGATGTCGTGCAGCCAGTAGTTGTAGAGGATGGCGCGGATCTCCACCTGCTCGTTCCTCACCACTGAGTAGGGCAGGCGGAGGTCGATGAAGAACTGCTTCATCACTGTGATCTCGTAGGGGGTGGCCACGCACAGACCTGGGGTTGGGGACATGTGAGGGTTTGGGGTTGAGGACTCCTCGTGTCCCCAAGGCAGCCCCGAGGTTTTCAGAGATCCCTGGAAGTCCAGGGAGTCCTCAAAAGGTTTGGGATATCCATCAAGACCCACAGAGCCCTCACAAGATTTAGGAGATCCATCAAGATCCACAGAGTCCTCCCAAGGTTTAGGAGACCCCTTGAATCCCAAAGTTTAGGAGATCTCTCAAGTTCCATGGAGATCCCTCAAATCCCAAGGATGGCCACCAGACTTTGAGGCATCTCCCCTCAGATTTTGGAGATCCCTCAAATCCTGGTGAAACCCCCAAGCTTAGGGGACCCTTCAGGTCTCAGGGACCCCCCACAAGGTTTGGGGATGTTCTGCTGGCCTCAGGAACTCTCTTGTCCTCCATGACCCCATACCTTTGGTGGGGGAGAGGCTGACGGCCAGGACCTCCCAGGTGGTGATGGAGTCCTGCAGGAACACGGGCACTGTCTTGCCCGAGACCCTGGAGAGGATAGGAGTGACCAAGGGGGTCATGGCCCACCCCAGGCCAGGCTCAGGGGGTGTCACCATGGGATTTTCCTGGTCCCTAGAGAAGTCCCAGCCCTGGGAACTTTCCTGGTCTCCAAAGATGTCCCAAACCCACAGCAGGACCTCCCTGTTCCCCAAAGATGTCCCAACCCCACAGCTGGACTTTCCTTGCCCCCAAAGATGTCCCAAACCCTCAGTGGAACATTCCTGGTTTCAAAGATGTCCCAAACCCACAGTGGGACCTTCCTGGTCCTCAAAGATGTCCCAAACCCACAGCTGGACTTTTCTTGTCCCCAGAGATGTCCCAAACCCACAGTGGGACCTCCCTGGTCCCCAGAGATGTCCCCGCCCCACAGACCCCCAGGCAGGACCAGGAACTTGGAGATGACCCCTGAGTGGACCAAGAACCCCTGAGGCTGGACTGGGAGTTTAGCAGTGACCTTTGTCTGGCTTTGGGGTGACCATAACTGGTCTCCAGAGATGTCCAAGCTGGATGGGGACAGGATGACCGTGCCCAGGCTGGGCTGTGGAGTGGGAAGGTGGTGGGACAGGAGGTCCAAGCTCACCCCAGCTCGTTGGGTGGCTCCGTCAGCTGCTCCACCTGCCACAGCCAGCTCTCGGGGAAGAGGGTCCGCGAGACGATTTCATCGTCCTCCAAGAAGGGATCCTCGTCCTCATGGCCTGGGGGAGGTGGCATTGGACCTCTTGAACATGGCCTCAGGGCTGAGACCCCTGAGTGGAGACAGTATCACCCCAACACCACCCCAGTGCCACCCAGCACCACCCCAGTGCCACCCTTTGTCTTGCCTAAGGTCACCCAACTGCCACCTAAGCATTGCCTTGATGGGTTGTCCAAGGATCGCATAAGGAATGCCTGAGGGCCACTTGACTTTCATCCAAGAGATGCCCCAAACCCACCCAAGACCCTCCCAACCTTCACCCAAGTTCCACCTGAGGAGAACCCAAGGAATGTCTGAGGTTCACCTGACCTTCCACCAGGGAAAGTCCAAGGAACACCCAAAGAACATCCAAAGAACACCCAAGGGACACCCAAGGAATCCCCAAGGAACATCCAAGGAACACCCAAAGAACATCCAAAGAACACCCAAGGGACACCCAAGGAATGCCCAGGGAACATCCAAGGAACACCCAAGGAACGCCCAAGGAACACCCAAGGAACATCCAAGTAACGCCCAAGGAACATCAAAGGAACACCCAAGGAACACCCAAGGTTCACCTGACCTTCCACCAGGGAAAGTCCAAGGAACACCCAAAGAATATCCAAGGAACACCCAAGGAACACCCAAGGAACATCCAAGGAACACTCAAGTTTTGCCTGATCTTCACCAAGGAATACCCAAGGAACACCCAAAGAACATCTATGGTTCGCCTGACCTTCACCAAAGAACACCCAAGGTTCACCTGACCTTCACCAAAGAACATCCAACCTTCACCCAAGCTCTGCTCAAGCTCACCTTCACCTGAGATCCACCAATGAACACCCAAAACCTACCTAAGACACTCCACCAAAGCTCCACCCGAGATTCCTCCAACCTCCCTGACCTTCTCCCACCCTCCGTGACCCAACACTTGCTTCTGGCCAGGCCGGTGCTGGGTGAGAGGTTCTGCTGGTCCCTCTTGGCCTTGATGTATCTGCAGCAGTCGAGGAAGGCGTGGACGCAGGACTCGCCCTCCAGGATGTACTCACTCCTCTGCTCGCAGCCGTGTCCCATCGGGTTGTCCTTCATCCCATCCTCACAGCACCTCCTCTGCAGCTTGTCCGAGTACTCAGCCGCTGATGGACACCAGGACAGGGCTGGGACAGGCCCTAGTGGCTCTTGGGAATGGGGACCTCAGGGGTGTGGGGCATTCTGATGGCTCTGGAATGGGGACCTTGGAGGTGTAGGACATTCTGATGGCTCTGGAATGGGGACCTTGGGGCGTGGGACATTCTGGTGGCTCTTTGGGACATGGGACACTGGTTGCCCTCAGGGACATGGGACACTGGTGGCTCTCAGGGACATGGGACACTGATGTTGACTGGGATATGGGACACTCCAGTGGCCTTCAGGGACATGGAACACTGGTGGCTCTCAGGGACATGGGACACTGATGTTGACTGGGATATGGGACACTCCAGTGGCCTTTAGGGACATGGAACACTGGTGGCTCTCAGGGACATGGGACACTGATGTTGACTGGGATATGGGACACTCCAGTGACCTTCAGGGACATGGAACACTGGTGGCCCTCAGGGATGTGGGACACTGGTGGCTCTAAGGGATGTGGGGCACTCTGGTGGCCCTCAGGGACATGGGACACTGGTGGCTCTCAGGGACATGGGACACTTGTGGCTCTCAGGGACATGGGACACTGGTATTGACTGGGACATGGGACACTTTGGTGGCCTTCAGGGACATGGGACACTCTGGTGGCCCTCAGGGACATAGGACGCTCTGGTGGCCCTCAGGGACATGGGACACTCCTCTGGTGGCATTTAGGACATGGGACACTTGTGTGCCTCAGGGTCTGGGACACTTTGGCAGCCTCAGGGACAAGGGACACACTGGTGACCCCTGGGGACAAGGGACACCCCAGTGCCACCTACCCTTGGTGCCCTTGTACTCGGCGAGTGCCAGCGAGCGCCGCTTGCGTTTGGCAGGCTGGGGACACAGGACCTCTGGGGACAGAGGGGACACTGGTCAGGACCTCAAGGTGTCCCAGGTGTCACATCCCAAAGTTCAGGGTCACCTCCACCATCCCTGAGATGTCACCTCTCCCATCCTCAAGGGGTCATCTTTCCCATTCTCAAGGTGTCACCTCCCCGGTCCCTGAGGTGCCACATCCTTGAAGCGTCACTTCCACCATCCCCAAGGTGCCACCTCCTCCACCATCCCTGTCACCTCCCCCATCCCCAAGGTGCCACCTCCACCACCCCTGAGATGTCACCTGCTCCATCCCCAAGGCTCAACCTCTGTAAGATACCACCTCCTTGAGGTGCCAACACCTGTCCCCAAGATGCCACCACAGTTGTACCCACCTGACCGCTGGGGCGTGGTGACCTTGACGCTGGTGGTCAGGCTCAGGCCAGCGTCCGCGAAGACGCCGACGTTGTCCCGGCCACTGCCCACTGTGCAGCCGATGTCACTTTTCTCCACCGTGTCCCAAACCTGTGCCCACAGGAGACGGCTGTGATGGCCACTGCCACCACCCAGAGGTGACAGGACAGCTGTGACAGCCAGTACCACCACCCAGAGGTGACAGGACAGCTGTGATGGCTACTGCCACCATCCAAGGACAATGGGGATGGGGACAGGGACAGCTGTGATGGTCACTGCCACCACCCAGAGGTGACAGGACAGCTGTGACAGCCACTGCCATCACCCAGGGATGATGGGGACAGCTGTGATGGCCAGTGCCACCACCCAGAGGTGACAGGACAGCCATGATGGCCACTGCCACCACCCAGGGATGATGGGGACTGTTGTGATGGCCACCATCCAGGGACAGCAGGGACAAGGACAACTATGACAGCCACCATCCAAGGATGCTGGGGATGGCCATGGCCATCCCTTGGGGACATCGAGGACAGTGCCACCCACCTTGGTCTGGGTGAACTTGTTCTTGTTGAGGATGTAGACCCCCTTGTCTACGGCCACCACCAGGGGATGATGGGGACAGGGACAACCATGATGGCCACCACCATGGGACAGCAGGGACAGGGACAATCATGATGGCCACCACCATGGGACATCAGGGACAACTGTGATGGCTACCACCAGGGGATGATGGGGACAGGGACAACCATGATGGCCACCACCATGGGACAGCAAGGACAGGGATAACCATGGCGGCCACCACCCACGGATGCTGGGAATGGCCATGGCCACCCCTTGGGGACATCGAGGACAGGGCCACCCACCTTGGTCTGGGTGAACTTGTTCTTGTTGAGGACGTAGACCCCCTTGTCCACGGCCACCAGCCCCACGTGGGCCTTGTGGTCGCCCTCGATGCGCAGCCTCATCCCTGTCCCCGGCTCTTGGACACGGTTGTCACCTTCCGTTGCCCCCTTCACCATCAGCTGCCACAGACACAGGAGGTGACGTCCCCAAGATGTCCCCAAAAGCCACTTTTGTTCTCCCCCACCACGGCAGACATCAAATTTGTACCTCCAGGAGCAGTTGGTGGCCATGGGCTGGGCTATCACTGGGCCACCAGGGCTACCAGGGCCACCTGGGTCACCCAGGAGATGTCCAAGCTCCTCATGGAGTGTCCAAAACCACAGAAGTGACTCCAAATCCCCACCAGGCACCACTCAGGTCCCTCAATGTCCCCTCAAGTTCTTCCAAAGGTTCCCAAGGATCTCGAGGTCTTCCAAACCCTTCCAAATGTTTCACAGATCCCTCAAGGTCCCACAAGGTCCCCACCATCCCTTTCAAAAGCCCCCCAAAGCCCTCAAGACTCCCTCAAGACTCCGCCAAACACTTTCAAAGGTCCCCCAAGCCCTTCAGGTGCCCCCCAAGTCCCTCAAGGGCTCCCCAAGGTTATCCAAATGTCTTCCAGGTCCCTCAAGGCCACCCAAGTCCCTCAAGGACCTCTCAGGTCCCTCAAGGATCTCCCAACCCCCTCAAGGACCTCCCAAGTCCCTCAAGGGTGCCCCAAGCCCCTCAAAAGCCCTCTCAAGGCCATTCAAGTCCCTCAAGGACCTTCCAAACCCCTCAAGGCCACCCAGGTACCTCAAGGATCTCCCAGGTCCTTCAAGGCCACCCAAATCCCTCATGGATGTCCCAGGTCCTTCAAGGGCCCCCCAAGCACATCCAAGGCCTCCCAAACCCCTCATGGATCTCCCACCTCCCTCAAGGGCCACCCAAGCCCCTCAAGGACCTCCCAAACACCTCAAGAGCCCCACAAACCCCTCAAGGATATCCAAACCCCTCAAGGACCTCCCAGATCCCTCAAGGGCCTCCCAAACCCCTCAAGGACCTCCCGAACCTCTCAAGGACCCCCCCAAACACCACCAAGGCCTCCCAGACCCCTCAAGGGCCACCTCAAGGTCAGCTCCAGCCACCACCAAGGCCCATCCAATGCCTCCAAGACCCCCTTTGACACCCCTGGGACCACTAGGGGACACTCACGGAGCCCATGCAGGTGTCCTTGACGTCCACCCAGACGGAGTCGGCCACGATCTCGCCGGGCATGACGTAGTAGTAGGCCACGATGCGGAAGGACGGGATGAGCTCAGCCGTCACTGGCAGGGTCATGGTCACCAAGCTCTGCCCGGCCTCGTGCCGCTGCCGGCCGGCTCGGAGGATGCGTCCCTTGGTCATGATCTGCCAGGAACCCAAGCTTGGTGACCATCTGGACATCCTTCAATGTCCCCTCAAGTTCTTAAATGTTCCCAAGGATCTCAAGGTCCCCCAAACCCTTCCAAAGGTCCCCTAGATCCCTCAAGGGTCCCTCAAGGCCACCCAAACCTTTCCAAAGGTCCCCCAGATCGCTCAAGGGTCCCTCAAGAGTCCTCCAGACCCTTTCAAAGGTCCCCCAAGGCCTTCAGGTGCCCCCCAAGTCCCTCAAGGGCCCCCCAAGGTTATCTAAATATCCTCCAGGTCCCTGGACATCCAGGTGGTAAAGGTGGGGGCACCACTGATCAACCACGGGTACCCACCAGGTAGGTGAAGAACGGGACGGAGTTGCGGACGTTGTTGTTGCTGGTCTTGAGGTGGAAGTTGACGGCCAGGCTGTCCCCGGGCTGGAGTTCGGTGGCGGCCACCGCCAGGTGCAGGAAGTTGCCTGAGCCGGCCTGGCTGCGATAGGCCTGGGCTGTCATCTGCCGCGAGGCCTGGCGCTCTGGGGGCAGCCCTGCCTGCGCCGTCTGCACCTGGCACAGGGGACAGGGTGGCACTCGGTCAGCGGGGAGGGACACAGGCCTGGCTGGGGGCAGTGTGGAGGCCTCGGCCACCAGAGAGGTTCTGTAAAGGTCTTGGCCACCATAGAGGTCTTGGCCATCATGGAGGGCTTGGCCACCATAGAGGTTCCATAGAGGTCTTGGACATCATGGAGGGCTTGGCCACCATAGAGGTTCCATAGAGGTCTTGGACATCATGGAGGGCTTGGCCACCATAGAGGTTCCATAGAGGTCTTGGCCACCATAAAGGTCTTGCCATCATGGAGGACTTGGTCACTATAGAGGGCTCAGCTACTATAAAGGTCTTGGCAACCATGGAGGTCTTGGCCACCATGGTGGTCTTGGCCATCATGAAGGGCTTGGCCACCATAGAGGTTCCATAGAGGTCTTGGCCACCATAAAGGTCTTGCCATCATGGAGGACTTGGTCACTATAGAGGGCTCAGCTACTATAAAGGTCTTGGCAACCATGGAGGTCTTGGCCACTATGGTGGTCTTGGCCATCATGGAGGGCTTGGCCATCATAGAGGTTCCATAGAGGTCTTGGCCACCACAGAGGTCTTGGCCATCGTGGAGGTGTGTTGGTTATCATGGAGATTTTGGCCATCACAGAGGCCTTGGCCACCACAGAGATCTTGGCCATCATGGAGGGCTCAGCCACCATAGAGGTTCCATAGAGGTCTCGGCCATCATGTAAGTGTAATGGTTATCATGGAGATTTTGGCCATCATGGTGGTCTTGGCCACCATAGAGGTCTTGGCCATCATGGAGGTGTGTTGCTCATCATGGAGGCCTTGGCCACCATGGAAATCTTGGCCACCCTAGAGATTTTGCTCTCCATGGAGGTCTTGGCCACCACAAAGGGCTTGGCCACCTTGGAGATCCTGGCTACCATGAAGGTCTTGGCCACCACAGAGGTCTTGGCCATCATGGAGGTCTTGGCCACACAAAGGTCTTGTCTGTCATGGTCTCCCTGCCTCTCCCTGGTGCCCTCGTCCTTGGTGACCATCTCCACCCTCAAACTGACCATTTTCTACCTTGGATGATTTGGCCACTCCACCACCGTGGTCCCCCTGACCTTGGCCCCTGGCCACCCTCAATGTCTTGGCCACTTTGGTCTCCCTGGCTTTGGCCATCCCAGTTCCTAGTCACTGGTCATCCTGGCCACATGCCACCATGGACAACTGACCACTGTGGACACCTCCACCAGTCTCTTTGACACCTGGTCCTTGGTGACTGTCATGTCTTGGTCAGCTCAAGTGAGTTGGCTACCATGGTCAGCCTGACCTGGGCTATCCTTCTCCTTGGCCAGTGGAGGCCAGGATAGCTCCGGTCCTTGATCACTGTGGATATCTTGACCACCACAGTCACCTCAACCCCCCGGTCCTTGGTCATCCTGGACATCTTGACCACCACAGTCCAGTGGATGGATGGTCCACTGACCATCATGGATGTTCAGTCCTTCTGTCCTGGATGATCCTGTGACCATCATGGATGTCCAGTCCTGCTGTCCTGACCTTTGCTCATCACCACCATGGGTCACTTCAGCCACCTCAACCCCCCTGTCCTTGGTCACTCTGGCCATCTCAGCCACCTCAAGCCCTGGTCACCTCCCCAGCCCTGGGCCACCCCGGTGAGGTGACAGTGGTGCCCCCACTCACGGTGATGGGGACGCTGTCCTTGGTGGCTGGCATGTTGAGGACCAGCCTGGCCGTGCCATCACCCCGGGTGGACACCTGGCCCTGGAAGCCATTGGCCTGGACGGTGACACGTGGCGCCGGGGACCCATCGGGGTTGGTGACATAAACCTGCAGGGGACATCGGGGGGGTGGTGACATAAACCTGGAGGGGACACTGGGGGACATGGGGACATTATGGGAGGACATGGAGTGGGACACTGGGAAGGGGTGGTGGCACTAGGAAAGGATGGTCGCACTGGGAAGGGGACATGGGGAAGGGGTGGTGGCACTGGGAAGGGACACTGGGAATGGCTGGTGGCACTGAGAGGGGACACTGATACTGGGAAGGGGTGGTGGCACTGAGAAGGGATATTGGGAAGGGGTGGTGGCACTGGAAAGGGAAACTGGGAAGGCGTGGTGGCACTTGGGAGGGGACTCTTGATACTGGGAAGGGGTGGTGGCACCGGGAAAGGGTGGTGGCACTGCAAAGGGACATTGGCACCAGGAAGTGCCACCCCAGTGACACGGGGACAGCTCACGGTCCCCAGCCCCTCCCAGGTGACACAGGAACATCACTCAGGGACCAACTCCTCCTCCACCCCCAGCTGTGCCCTGTCCCCACCCCAGGATACCCTGTGGGGCCCGTGCCACCACCCTGGGCCACCGCTGTCCCCAAGATGTCACCAACCATGAGGTCAAAGGGCATCCCTGGCTTGAAGTACTTGGGGGTACGGGTGAAGTGGATGCTGTAGGGGGACGTCACGATCTTGATGTCACCAAGCTGGGCCTCCACCATGTCACTGCCTGTGGGGACACCGTGTTGGCCATGTCACCTCTGGTCCCTGTCCCCATCTCAGGTGCTCCCCATCCTCGCTGTCCCTGTCTCTTCTATGTCCCCCTGCCACCACCCTGGACGTCCTCCATGTCACTGCCTGTGGGGACACCATGGTGGCCATGTCACCTGGGGTCTCTGTCCCCCACCCCAGGTGTTCCCCCATCTCCTCATCCTACCCTGTCTCCTGCATCCTCTCCATCTGTTTCAGAGTCCCCTTGTGTCCCCCCATGTCCCCTCGTATGCCCCCGTGTCCCCTGCTGTTCCTGGCCCCCTGTGTCCCCCCGTGTCCCCCCATGTTCCCCATGTTCCCCCATGTCCCCACACAGACCTGACTCGGTGATGATGGTGACAGTGACATAGAGGGAGTGTCCCACCAGCTCCTGGGGGTTAGGGAAGCGCTCGCGCAGGTGAGCCATGGACAGCAGGGCGTCAGCATCACCATCCTGCACCTGGGGACACATTGGGGACACATTGGGGACATAGGGACAGGGTTAGGGACAGCAGGGCGTCAGCATCACCGTCCTGCACCTGGGGATACACTGGGGACACACTGGGGACACATTGGGGACACACTGGGGACATGGGGTCAGGGTTAGGGACAGCAGGGGGACAGCAGAGGGACAGCAGAGGGACAGCAGGGCATTGGCATCACCAGCCTGGACCTGGGGACATACTGGGGACATGGGGACATGGTTGGGGACAGGGGTAGGACAGGGTTGGGGATAGGGACAGTGCCAGCCAGGCTCACCGGGACAAGGTTGGGGACAGTGCCAGGGTTGGGGACAGTGTTGGGGACAGGGACAAGTGCCAGGCTTACCGGGATGCGCCGCAGGGACTGGGGGATGCTCTTCCTCTCGTTGTCCACCATGACCCCGAAGAGGACAAAGGCCATCCCCTCCACGCGCTTCCCGTACAGGTACCTGGGGACAGCCACCGTGCCATTGTGTCACTGTACCACCCTGTCACCTTGTCACTGTGCCACCGTGTCACCATGTCATCATGTCCCCTGCACATCCCTATTACAGCCATTCCTGTCCCCACAGGACAGGCTGTACCTGGGGACAGCCACTGTGCCACCGTGTCACTGTGTCACCCTGTCACTGTGTCACTGAGTCACTCTGTCCCCATGTCCCCATCCTGCCACCCCATCTCATTCCATCCCTGCCACCACCTGTGTCCCCCTGTGTCACCCTGTGTCCCCCTCCACCATGTCCCCATGCCATCCCCAGGGCCATCAGCCAAGCCCAGCTGTCCCCTGTCTGCCACACAGCTGTGACCCCAGAGGGGACACTTTTGTCCCCAAAAAGGGACATTTTGTTGTCACCTGGCCAGGATGGACACCCTGAAATCCTCCTGGCTGTCGATGTACAGGAACTTCTTCTCAGGAATCAGGGACACCTCGAAGCTCGGCAGCACTGCGGGGTGACAGTGGTGACATTGGTGATATCGGTGACATTGGTGACACTGCCACCCCTTGGTGACAGCCCCTGATGTTCTCAAGCCCACCCCTCACCCCTTTACCCACCGTATTCCTTGACCTCGAATTGGGTGCTGAAATCCTGCTCCGGAGAATCCTCGAATTTGGCCGAAATCGTCCACATGCCCAAGCTGGGGGAGGTGACGGGGAGGTGACAGGGAGGTGACAACCCAGGAGTTGTCCTCAGGCCACCGCGGGGGATGGTGACACCCACCTGACAACCTCGGGCAGGTTGTGGGTGAGGGACAGGATCCCGTTTTTGGTCGGAGATGACACAAGGACTTTGATGATGATGTTGTCGGGCGTCTGAGGGAACACGTGGGTGGCACCGTGTCACCTGTGTGTCACCCACCCATGTCACCCACCTGTGTCACCCCAGGACACTCACCTTGACCTCCACAATGACCGTCTTGGCCACCGGCTGCATGAGGTGGCTCACAGTGAAGAGGCGGCAGAGCACTGGGAGGGGACACAGGGTACACAGTGAGGGGACACAGGGGACAAGGTGAGGGGACAACGTGAGAAAACACTTGGGGACAGCCAGCACTGGCAGAGGACTTGGAGGGGACACAAGGGACAAGGTGAGAGGGGACAAAGTGAGAGGGGACAAGGACAGGGTGAGAGGACACAAGGGAACAAGGGGAGGGGACATGTGGGGACATCCAGCACTGAGAGGGGACAGAGGGGACAAGGTGAGCAGGGACAGGGAAGGGACACTGGGTCCCAATGGGGACATCACAGGGAGGTCCCAAATGGGTGACACTGACACCCCAAGGTGCCACCAAGTCCCCAAGATGCCATGAAGAGAGGACCCAGCACCCCGAGGTGTCCCCAGTGCTCTGAGGTATCACCGGGAGGCGCCACCATCACCCTGAGGTGTTCCCAACCCCCCACGGTGTCCCCAGCCCTCAAAGTGTCCCCACAGCTGTGATGTCCCCACAGTGTCCCCATCCCCTCGGTGTCCCCACAGTGTCGCCATCCCCACAGTGTCCCCAGGTGTCCTTGGGTGTCCCCAGGTGTCCTCACTCATTCATTGGTGGCCCAGGCAGTGTCCCCAGCCCTCTGAGGTGTCCCCACGCCTGTGATGTCCCCACAGTGTCCCTATCCCCGCAGTGTCCCCAACTGACCCTGAAGTGTCCCCAGCTGTCCCCGCAGTGTCCCTGCAGTGTCCCCAGCTGTCCCCCGGTGACCCCAGGGTTGCTCACCGGTGCTGCTGGGGGTGTCCCTCTGCCTGTGATGTGCCCACAGTGTCCCCATTCCCTCGCTGTCCCCATCCCCTCCAATGTCCCCAGCTCTCCCTGTGGTGTCCCCAGCTGTCCCCAGCTGTCCCTGCAGTGTCCCCAGGGTGTCCCACCGGTGCTGCCCGGGGTGTAGATGGGTTTGTCGGTCTGCACGAAGATGTGGCCGCTCTGCAGGGCCACCAGCAGCACCTTCTCCAGTGTCACCGCGGCCACCTGTGCTGTCACCGCCACAAACTGCTTCCCTGGCGCCTGCAGCAGCGCCTTGGCTGGCACCTGAGGACAGTGCGGACATTGGGGACATTGGGGACATCCACGGGGACAAGGGACATCCAGAGGGGCAGGGGGCATTGAGGACATTAGGGACGGGGGACATTGGGGACATTGGGGACAGGGGACATTGGGGACAGTGGGGACAGTGGGGAGAGGGGACACTGGGGACATTTGGGATATCCAGCAGGACAGGGACACTGGGGACATTGAGAACATCCATGAGGACAGGGGACACTGGGGACATTGGGGACACTGGAGACATTGGAGACATTGGGGACATTGAGGACGCTGGGGACATTGGGGACACAGAGGAGAAGGGGAGGAAAGGACATTGGGGACAGGGAGGAAAATGGGGACATTGGGGACATTAGGGACAGGGTGGGGACAGAGGATGCTGGAGACATTGGGGACACTGGAGACATTGGGGACACGGTGACATTGGGGACGCTGGGGACATCCACAGGGACATCTGTGGGACAGAAGACATTGGGGACATTGGGGACATTGGGGACAGGGGGCATTGGGGACAGGGGGCATTGGGGATATCCACAGGGACAGGGACATTGGGGACACTGGGGACATTGGGGACAGGGGGCACTGGGGACACTGGGGCATCCACAGGGACATTGGGGACATCTGTGGGAACACCTGGAGGTGACCATCCCCATGTACACCAGGAGTGACCACCCCTCTGTCCCCAGCAGTGATCACTGTCCCCAGCAGTGACCACTGCACCCCCCGGCCATTCCCCACCCCCGCTCAGGGGTCAGTTCCCGTTTCCCATCCCAGGCAGTGACCGTGGGGACAGTGACCTGTGCTGATCAATGGGGGGGGAGTGGCACTGACCGGGAGTGACAGCAACTAGAGGGGGTGACACTGTCTGGGGGGAGGTGACAGTGACCAGGGGGGTGGTGGCAGTGACCAGAGGGGCTGACAATGTACCTTGATGGTGGCAGTGACTGGGGGTTGGTGACAGTGATCAAAGGGAGGTGACAGTGACCAGGGTGACAAGGTGACTCCGTACCTTGATGGTGGCCATGGCCATCATGCCCTGCTCCGGGCTCAGGGCCACGTTGGTCCGGAACAGGACCTGGCGCTTCTGGGGGAAGTCCTGGACCAGCAGCAGGGCCTGGGTGGCTGTGGTCACCCCAGGGGCCTCCAGGAGCACCTGCTCATCCGTCTCCAGCCGCAGCACGGCCGGGGTCACCATGGTCACCCTGGGGACAGCAATGACCGGGGTCACCATGGTCACGCTGGGGACAGCAACGGGCTGGCACAGGGCTCTGGGGGGGCACAGGGCACAGAAAACCCAAAATCTATCCCCAAAACACCTTGGGGACCTCAGAAACACCAAAATCTGTCCCGAAATTACCTTGGGGACCCCATAAACACCTTGGGTACCTCACAGCACCCAGAAACCCTAAAATCTGTCCAAAAACACCTTGGGGACCTCAGAGCACCCAGAAACCCCTAAATCTGTCCCCCAAAACACCTTGGGGACCTCAGAAACCCCCAAATCTGTCCTGAAATTACCTTGGGGACCCCATAAACCTTTGGTGACCTCACAGCACCCTGAAACCCCAAAATCTGTCCCCCAAAACACCTTAGGAACCTCAGAAACCCCCAAATCCATCCCAAAATTACCTTGGGGACCCCATAAACACCTTGGGTACCTCACAGAACCTAGAAACTCCAAAATCTGTCCTAAAAACACCTTGGGGACCTCACAGCACCCAGAAACCCCAAAATCTGTACCCCAAAACACCTTAAGGACTTCAGAAACCCCAGAAACCCCCAAATCTGTCCCAATATTAACTTGGGGATCTCACAGCACCCAGAAACCCCAAAATTTGTCCCAAAACCACCTTGGGGACCTCACAAAGCCTTGGGGACTTCAGAGCACCCAGAAACCCCAAAATCTGTCCCCATAGCACCCATGGGTGGGGGGGTCCCAAAAAAGGGGATTCCATGGGGGTCCCATTGTTTGGAGGTCTCACGGACATGTGAGGGGGGGAGGTCCCATAACTGGGGGGGGGGGGTCGCACGAATGAGAGGGGGGTCCCATGGTTTGGGGGGTCCCATGGATAGTGGGGTGGGGGTCCCAGGGGTGGGGGTGGGGGGGGTCCCATGGATGGGGTTGGGTGGGAGTCCCATGGTTGGGGCTGAGTTTGGGGTGGGGGTCCCCAATATCTCACAGCTGAGCGCGGGCGGGGGTCCCGAGCAGCACCAGGAATCCGAGGAGGAGGAAGAGAAGAGGATGAGGAGGGCGAGGGGGCAGCGCCGGAGCCCCCATGGCTGCAGGGAGGGGACAGGGACAGCGACGGCGACAGCGACAGGGGGGGAGTCCCTTTATAGGGGTGGCCCCGGGGGGGGGTTAATGGGTAACCCGAGCCCCGCCTCCACCCATGGGGAGGGGTCAGGATGGGGGTGGGGGTGGCGCTCTGGCCACCTTTGGTCGCCTGCGGCCACCTGGGTGAGGAGGGGGTGACACCGCCGGGACCCTGGTGACAAAGGGGGGGTGGCGCTGGTCGGGAGAGGGGTCCCGCAGCCTCGGGTGGGGGAGGGGCGGGGCGGTCGTTCATCATTTCGGGGAAGGAGCTGGCGCGGGGCCAGCGCGGGGCTTGCGACATCGCGGGGACATCGCAGGGACACCCGAGGGGGGGGCGCGACACCGGGGTGGGGGAACAGCGGGGACAGCGGAGACAGCGGGGGACAGTAAAGGGCTGGGGGGTGGGGAGGATCCTCCTCCTTGAACCCATGAACCCCCCCCCCCCCCCCAATAGGTCATGGAGAGCTGGGTCACCCTGGTGACACCTGGAAGGTCCTGGGTCACCTTCTGGAGCTTTGGTGGGACCTGGAGACTTGGGGCCCACCTGGACCTGGACACCTGGGTGACCCCTGAAAGGACCTGGGTGACCTCCAGGACCTTTGGTAGGATCTGGACACTTGGGGTCCATCTGGACCTGGACACCTGGGTCCATCCTGAGACCTCTGAAAGGTCTTGGGTGACCTCCAGGACCCCTGGTCAGACCTGGACAACTGGGTCACCTCCTGGACCTGGGCACCTGGGTCCATCCTGAGACCCCTGAGAGGTCCTGGACACCCTGCTGGATGCCCTGGTCCACCATGTCCGGCTCACCTGGACCCTCCTGGGCCACCATGTCTGGCTCATCTGGACCCCTCCTGTGACCTTGTCCCCTCTCCAAGCCCCAGGAGCCCAGATCCCTCCTCGTGTCCCACATCCCCCCATTGTCCTCATGTGGCGACCACCCCCCTGGTGGCAGCTCCTGCCCGGTGCCGCCGCTGTGACACAAAGTCACCCTGGAGCCACCACCCGGGCCCAGCTTCTGTTGTCCCCTGTGTCACCTCCGGGGGGGGAAGGGACCTCCTGAGCCGTGGGAGGTGGCCCAGGAGCAGTTGGAGGTGCTGAGGTTTGTCCAGAAGTAATCCAGAGGTCATCCAGGGGTCATCCAGAGGTCATCCAGGGGTTCCTCACTGGACGCGGTCCTGCCAAGGCCACACAAGGCAGGGCCTCAGCTGGTGCTGCTCTGGACAGGGGAGTGACACCAGGATCTCATCTCCACCAGGATTTCATCTCTACCAGGGCCTCATCTCCACCAGGATCTCATCTCTACCAGGATCCCATCTCCATCAGCTCCTGGCCAGAAGCTGATGGTTGGACCTTCTTCCATTGACTCCTCTGCAGAAGTTTATCTTGCCAGGACCCACCTCCAGTGAAATTCATCCTGCCAGGACCTACCTCCACCAGTTCCTTCATAGAATTTTATCCTGCCAGGACCCACCTCTACAGCAGTTCATCCCACCATGACCCACCACCACTGAAATTCATCCCACCAGGATCCACCTCCACCAGCTCCTCCACAGAAGTTCATCCAACCAGGACCCACCTCCATTGGAGTTCTTCCATTGAAGTTTATCCCACCAGGATGCACCTCCCCAGCAGTCCCTCCCACCAGTTCCTGCCCAGGCGTCCCCATTGTGTCCCCATGGAGGTGTGGTGGCAGTGTGCCCACTGGCTGGTGACCACGTGCGTCCTGCCCATTGGACACCGGGCCAGCAGCCCCAGGGGACAGGTGTGGGACCTGGCGCAGGCGCTGGGTGACGGGGCCCTGCTGTTCCACCTGCTTAATGCGCTGCTGCCCCACGCCGTGCCACCGCGGGACATCTGTCCCCGGCCACAGATGTCACAGGTGAGAGTCCCAATGGGGACAATGGGGATGGGGACATTGACTTGGTTTGGTTTCTGCTTTAGTGTGAGTGTGAAACAGGAATCCAGCTATGGAGGGGGGTGTTCCCAATGCCAGTAAGGAACCTCCAATTAGGCATTCTTGCCAGAAGGCTGTGGGAGACCCCATAAATATGTGTGTAAACTGAATTTTTTAATATCCTTTCATACAACAGCCATCAAGTGGATGAAGGAGTCCAAGTGGGCTTGTACTTTCCCTGAATCTGGAAGCTGTTTGAAACTTCTCTTGCCCTTGACTCCCTGGAGGTCTCTTCCTCATACCCCTAGACTTATACAGAAGAATTGGGTACCTTTTCCACCTCACAGGATCCAAAATCAAGGGTTTGCCCCAGTCTGTCCCCATTTAGTTGTGGAAGATGCCCGTGGGCCAGACAGAATTAAAAGGATGGATTTATGTTGGAGACGACCTCCAAGGCCATCCAGTATTGCTTGATGAAACCAGAAGATGCAAAAAGGGAGATTTTTCTGAGGTCAGAGATCAACAAATCAGCTCTCCACAAGGGATTTCTGATGTTGGGCTGTGGATGTGTGCAGGTGCCCATGGGGAGCCAGGAGGATGTGGAGTGTGGAGTCCCCCAGCCAGGTGTCTTCCCAACACGGATCACCGGCACCACGGATCACCGTGGCTCTGCTCACTGGGGGTCACTGGGGATCATCCAGTGTGGATCCCATGGGGGATGGAGCTGGAGGAGTGCATGAAACTCTCCCTGGATGCGGGGCACTTGCAGGGCTTCCCTTTGTGCTGGCTCTGTTGGTGTCTGCTCAAGATGAAGCTCTGTGAGAAGCTCTTTCCACACTCTGGACACTCATAGGGCCTCTCCCCGGAGTGGGTGCGCTGGTGGATCACGAGGGTGGAGTTGTCCCCAAAGCCCTTCCTGCAGTCAGGGCAGCAAAAGGGTCACTCCTCTGTGTGAATGTGCTGGTGCCTGACAAGATGAGAGCTGGTCTGGAACCTCTTCCTGCACTTATCACACTCGTAGGGCTTCTCCCCAGTGTGGCTCCTCAGGTGGTAGATCAGGTGGGAGTGCTGGCAGAAGCTCTTCCCACACTCCCCACACTTGTAAGACCTCTCGCCAGTGTGGATCCTCTTGTGGACAATCAGGTTCGACTTGTGGGTGAATCTCTTCCCATACTTGGGAGACTCACAGGGCTTCTCCTGGGTGTGCATGTGCTGGTGGCTGACAAGGGAGGAGTTGTACTTGAAGCCTTTCCCACAGTCAGGGCAGTAGAAGGGCCTTTCCTCTGTGTGAGTGCACTGGTGCCTGAGAGGATCAGAGCTGGTCTGAAACCCCTTTCTGCATTTATCACACTCGTAGGGCCTCTCCCCGGTGTGGCTCCTCAGGGGGACAGTCAAGTTGGATCTCCAGCTGAAGCTCTTCCCACACTCCTCGCATATGTAGGGCCTCTCCCTGTGTGGATTCTCATGTGGTGAATCAGGTTGGATCTCTGGCTGAAGCTCTTCCCACATTTGAAGCTCTTGTGGGGCTTTTCCTTACCTGTAGCTGCTCATTGACCCCCAGCTCTGAGCTCCGGCCGCCTCCTCGGCCCAGGGTGGGTCTTTCCTCCTCAGATCCCCATGATCTGCGTTTGCAGCCCCTCCTCGTGAGGGATCTCCAGGGCTTTTCTTCCCCATTGGATTCCTGTGCTGTGGAGCCACTCAAAACAGCCTCTTCCACAAGGTTCTGCTGTGGGGATTTGTCCTCCCTGGTCTCCATGCTTAGCTCCTGGTCTGGGAGAGGAAGGACAAGTAGAGGATGGGATTTGCCTCCGTGCCACAGGGAAGGGCAAGGAGATCCCCCCAGTGCGTCCCCAGCAGGACAGCTTTGGCAGCAGGGTTGTCCTGCAGCCGGGGACCGTGCTGGGCTGGGAGATGGAGGAGGACAGAGGGGGAAAGGGGCACTGACTTCCTCCTCACCTGCCTGGGCCTCCTAGGCCATCTTCCTCTTCCTCACGACCTCCTCCTCTTGCAAGGTTTGGAAATGGGAAATCCCAGTTTGGGGGAAACAAGGGTTGAGCAGGTTGGGTTTGATGGTCCTGCTGCCTGTCTTGGTTTGAAAAGACAGGTGTCTGCTAAGGAAGGCGGGAGCCTCCCTTAAAATTGAAAATGTGAACCCCTCCCTCTAAATTACTATAATTTTGAAATTAAGGGGCTCTCAGGGAAAGATATGGAAATAGGAATAACAGTTCTTTGCTAGGAAAAATAAAATAAAAAATGCAGCAGTACCAAAAAAATCACTGTCAGAGTCTGAATCCAATCTGACACCCTGTTAGTCAGGGTGTTTGTTGCATTCCAATTAAATGGTGGCTGCAGTCCTCCTGAAGGAACAGATGTAGTTCTGTTGAGGCAGTGATCCTGCAGAGGGGTGCAGTTTTCCTCCAAAGGTCCAGTGGTGGTGCAGATGGGCCTGGTCTTCCTCAGGGAATCCAGTGGGAGAAGGCTACTTTGGTGTTCCAGATCTCAGACTATATCCAGTTAGGAATGCTTGGCTCCTCGCTCTTGGCGGAGCTTCTCACAATGGGATGATGTAATTTTATCAGTCATGCAGTAACATTCAATGGCCCGTTAATTGAAGATATTCCCCTGGACAGAGGTTATGGGAGAGATAAAGAAAACTGCCCCACTTGGTTTTAACAGCTGGCCCACTAACAGAGGATATTCCCCCCCCCCGGAGTTATGACGGATGGGTCATGGAAGAGATAAAGAGCACTGCTCCCCCTGGTTTCAACAGATGGTGATAGAATGCATACTGCTGGTTACATCTTGCATTGCAGCCTAAGACAAGGAGGGGTACAGACCAGGGGATGACACCGAGCAAGGGGGACACGGGCACAGGGGTGCTGCTGGGACGGGGGAGACACTGGGACCTGGGGTGACACTGGGCTGGGGGGCAGACGGACCAGGGGATGATCCTGAGCAGGGGGCACATCGGATCAAAGTGAGATCGCTGGGTGTCCCCAGAGACTGGGTGGCTGCTGAAGTGAGGCTTTTTTTTTTTCTTCTTTTCCCTCCTTTTTCTCTTTTATCTCCCTCTTTTTCCTCTTCTTTTTCCCCTTGTTTTCTTTTTCTCCGTTTTTACTTTTCACTGGTTTTTTTCCTCCTTTCCCCCTTTTATCCCTCTTTACCCCCATTTTCCCCCCATTTCTCCCTCCTTCCCCCACTTTTCTTCCTTTTGTCCTCCTTTTCCCCCTTTTGTTCCCCAGCTCAGTTGGTTTTCTTTTTCCCCACATTTTTTCTCTCAATTCCTCATTTCTTTTCCCCTCCCATTCCTCCTGCTCCTTGGTTCTTCTGGCTTTCCATCAGATTCATGATGCATGGAGCTGCTTTGCCTTGGGTTTTTCCCTATTTTTGGGGAGGAAATTTGGGGCCAAATTCCATCTTTATTTTGACAGCAAATTTTAAAAATTTCTCTGCCCTTTGGTGGGTTTTGATGACTTTTTTCCCCTCATTTTTTCTCTGTTTTTAATTGATTGTTTAAATAATATTTTAATTTCTTGCTCCCAGGGTTGCTCTGCTATTTTCCTGCTTTTTACCCACCTCTTTTTCCAAGAGGAAGAGGCAGAAAAGAGGGAATAAAGGATGGAAAATGGGAGAAAAGGGCGGAAAAGAGGGTGGAAAGCAGAAAAAGAAGGCAGGGATTGAGAAGCTGTGATGATCCAGAGGGGATGCATTTTTTGAGATAAACCTGAAGATTTGTGATAATCCCAGGAATGGGCATGGATCATGTTGGAGATTGGGAATGGGCACAGATCATGTTGGAGACCAGGAATGAGCATGGAATTTGT
The DNA here is from genome assembly GCF_027887145.1 of Ammospiza caudacuta. Taxonomy (NCBI): domain Eukaryota; kingdom Metazoa; phylum Chordata; class Aves; order Passeriformes; family Passerellidae; genus Ammospiza; species Ammospiza caudacuta. Next base: position 5,315,106 of record NC_080621.1, on the reverse strand, counting down.
TGGAGATTGGGAATGGGCATGGAACCTGTTGTAGAACAGGAATGGGCACAGATCCCATTGGAGATTTGGAATGGGCACAGATCCTGGTCTTGGAACTAGAGGAGGAATTTTAGGAAGTGAGGGGGAGGTCCCGCTGGCTCTGGGCAGCACCGGGAAAAGGCCCTGCAGGGATTACTTAGGAATTTAACTGGGAATTTCAGCCACCTTGTAAGGGGGGGATCCGAGGGGCTGGAGCAATGGTGGCAGTATCCGGTGAGAGGGCACGGGGATCAGGAACTGAACCAGGAATGGGGACAGGAAGCAGGAATGGGGACAGGGACAGGGAATCGGACCGGGAATGGGGACAGGGAATCTGTACAGGGATGGGAAACAGTACCAGGAATGGGGACAGAGGCTGGGAATGGGCCTGGGAATGGGGACAGGGGCAGGAAACTGGGAGAGGGAGTGGGTATGCAGGATTGGGACTGGGAATGGGACTGGAAATATGTCATAAGGAGTGAAAATCCATAACCTGGAATGGAAATATGGGACAGAGACAGTGAATGGGACAGGGAATGGGGACAGGAACTAGAAATGGGACTGGGAAAAGGGACAGGGACTGGAAATGGGCACAAGGACCAAGAATGGGGACAGGCACCAAGAATGGGAAGGGGATGGAGGAAAGGAACAGGGAATGGGGACAGGGACTGACATTGGGATTGGGAAAGGGATTGGGAATGGAGACAGGCATCGGGAACTGGGACAGGAACCAGGATTGGAAACGTGAATGAGGACAGGGACTGGGAACAGGACAAGGAATGGAGGCTGGGACTAAGAATACAGGACAGGAACAGGAAATGGCACTGGGAATGGGGGCAGAGATTGGGAATGGGACCAGGAATATGGACAGGGACTGGGACCAGGAATAGGGACAGGGACTGGTACCAGGAATGGGATTGGGGATGGGAACAGGGACCCACAATGGGGATAAGGACTGTGAATGCAGGACAGGAAGAGGTTACAGGACTGGGAATGGGGACAGGGACTGGTAAAATGGGACCCGGATTGGAAATGGGACTAGAAAAGCAAGATAGGGACTAGGAATGAGATCAGTAATGAGGACAGGGACTGGGAATGGGACTATGGGAATATGGGACTATCCTGGGCTGTAAGATGTTTTTATTCTATTTCCCATATGTCAGAGGTAGGGCAGTTATCTTCTGTTAATTGGGCAGTTTACTTTATCTCTTTCACAACCCATCCTCCCTCCAGGGAGATGTCTTCTGTTAATGGGCCATTGAGCCTGACTGATAAAATTGCATCACCCCATTGTGAGATGCTCCACCCAGGGGAGGAGTCAAGTGTTCCTACCTAAATAGAATCTGAAATTTGGAACACCAGAGTAGTCTTTTCCCATTGGATTCCCAGAATAGCAGCCTTTTTCTACACTGGATTCCCAGAGAAAGACCAGGCCCATCAACAGTATCACCAGACCATCAGGAGAAAACTGCACTCTTCTCCAGGATCACTGCTTCAACAGGACCCCATCTGTCCCTCCAGGAGGACTGCAGCCACCATTTAATCAGACTGCTACCAACACCCTGAGCAACAGGGTGTCAGGTCATATTCTGACTCTGTCAGTGGTTTGGGGTTTTCTTGTACTATTACATTTATATTTTTAGTTTTCCTAGTAAAGAACTGTTATTCACATTTCCATAACTCTGCCTGAAAACCCCTTAATTTCAAAATCATACTAAGTTGGAGGGAGGGGGTTTACATTTTCCATTTAAAAAGGCTCCTGCCTTCCTTAGCAGACACCTGTCTTTTCAAACCAAGACAGATTTTGGTGCACACCATGGGGCCCAAGTGCACTTAAAGTAAAAGGGGGAAAAAGGAATAACAGTTCTTGAGTAACCTAATTTTTGTGTGCTGATACAGAAACCTCATTAAGTGTCACCGTGTGGTCCAGCTTACCCTGGCTTGGGTGGCATGTGGTTGTGGCTAGATTTCTCCCATTTGCAGGCTCTTGTCTAAAAATGAATCCTATAAGTAAGGCTTCTGTGGCTGTTATCTGGTTTGCTTTATGGGTTAATAAGGTGAGGAATTAATGCATTTTTAACTTACTCTAGAAAGCAGGCACACAGATTCAAGCTACCACACCCTAACTGTATGGTTTTGGGCTTACTTTAATATTGGTACCTACTGTAAAGAAATGACACTGGGGTAAAGTTTTTTCCAACCCTTCAACCAGCTCTTTGGATCTGCCCCACCTGTTTTCAAAGAGTTCAAATCTTCTCTAAATGCTAATGATACCATATAGTTGTTGGTGTTGCTGATATGCTTGTTCTATTAAGCATTCAGAGATAAGGGAAGATTAACCTGGATAACTACCCTGACACCTACCTCAGAAAGTAGGGATGCTGCCCAAGAAACAGCCCCAGCCCCACAGCCCATGTCAAAAATGAACCACACAGATTGGGTGGGGTTCTGGTGAAGGAGATACACGAGATGAGCCAGATGCTGAAGGAGCACATTTCCCCAGCTGGTGAGAGACACCCCCCCCCCCCCCCGCCTCAGAGAGAGAGAGTCTGATGGTGCAGCAGTGGAACCCACAGATGTTACAACCATCCAGGTTCCAGCTGAACTGCAAAGGCAGTCACAGCCAGCAGCAGCCACCCCTGTAGAAACAAGGAAGTCAGAGATGAAATCAGAGTACCCAGATAAAGGAGCCCTCACAACCCACAGGGGAGCCAACAGTTGAGACCATCACTGAATCCCTGACATATGAAAGTTTCTATAATCTACACAAAAACATAGTATGATGTGAGGCTTATACAACCTGGTTACTGGTCTGAGACCTTATCGGTACAGGTGTGCATCTGGATGGTGGTGAGGCAAGGCATTTGGGATCCTTGACACAGGACTCAGGTGTGAATCAGGTATTCGTAGGGGAGCCAGGGTCCCTTTCCCTCTGGGAGCAGCTTTTAATGAGTGTCAGAGAGAGGTTTGTCCACAGAGAGAAAATGCAGGAGCACCATCATAGAATGCACTGGAAGACCTTTGAAGAAGGGATCCAACAGCTGAGAGAAGTGGCAGTATTGGAGGTACTCTTTGGGAGGGATGGACAGCATGATAATGACCCTGACAAGGCCAGGTGCACAGGGCAAATGTTGTGGAGTCTGGCAAATCTGGGGCCATCTCTGGGGCCACCACATTCATTGCAATGATTAATGTCAATACCGACTGAGAGACAGTGGGTTCTGTAGCCAACAAGCTTGGGAATTGTGAAAGTATGATCAATGGCCCAGTGCAGGCTCATGTCTCTATCATGGTCCAAGAACTCAAAGAGCAGATGAGGGAGATGGGGGAGGAGGTGAGGAAGAACAGTTCCCATACAGCACCAGTGCGAATCACAGAGTCAGAGCCAAACATCCCCCAGCTAGAGAGAGAGGGTTCACACCACAGGCTGACCTATGTTTTTTTCTGTGTGACCATGGGGCAGACATGGGGAGGTGGGATGGGAAACCCACTTCTGTCCGGGCAGCACGGGTGCGTCAACTCAAGGAGGGAAACACTACCAAGGGAACTCCACTAAAGTGAAGGTAGCCTCAACCTTCCATAACCGAGCTGCTGAGTATTAATGTGGCCCTTGCTGGGCTTTGAGGTGTGCCCAGTGAGCTGCAATGGGGTCCGCATAGCGCAGTCCTGCCCAGCACAAGCTTGTCCACCTGTCTGAGTTCCCAAGCAGTTCTTAGCTGCAGGCAACCTTAGCAAGCTTAAGTGATATCAGCTCTTTTAGTGATTATCAGCTCATTGTGATTTCAGCTCTTAGCTTGCTAGGTGCTGCAGGCAGGCAGATGCAGGGAGAGAGAGGAGAAAGCTCTATGAGGTTCCACAGTGATGTCTTTATTGAATCTTCTGTGAAGGTCTCAGGGACAGCTCTTCTGCCAAGCTGGGCAAAAGTAGCTCTTTATATAGGGTACAAGGGTTTTGGAAAATGTCCACTAGTAAGGGTCAAAGGAAAGTGACCTATAGTCTTACAGAGCAAGGGGTCCGAAGGCAGAAGAGGGGGGCTTCTAAGGTCCAGTCATCATGACTTGGCATTTCCTATCTTAGGCTTCTGAACACCAGGGAGCCCTTGTAGGCTCTGGGTCTGCTACAGAGTATGATCTGTCAGATCTCCTTGAAAGAACCTCTAGTATGTATGCCCAGGAAAGAAATGATAACCAGGGCTACAGGGGCCCTGCCTCTATCCAGGAAGAGGCATGGGAAATACGGGTCTTTTGGACAGTGTGGATTTGATGGCCTGGCACATCAGAGCCACAGAAATATGACACCTTAGTTGATACTGGTGCTCAGCGTACCCTGATACCATCGGGACATGTGGGGACAGAACCTGTTTCTATTGACCCTGTAGGAAGCTGAAGGGACCCTGACTGGGAAGGAGTGGAAAAAACATCCTATTGTGACTGGCCCTGAGGCCCTGTGTATTCTGGGCACAGATTTCCTCCAGAACGGCTATTACAAAGACCCGAAGGGACTCAGATGGGCTTTTGGAACAGCTGCAGAAAACATCAAGCAGCTGAACACTTTGACTGGACTACCAGAAAGACCATCTGCAGTAGGTCTCCTGAAGGTGGAAAAGCAATGAGTGACAATTGCCACCTCGACAGTGCACTGCCAGCAGTATCAAACGAATCAAGATGCCGTGATCCCCATCCACAAAATGATCCGTGAGCTGGAGAGTCAAGGGGTGGTCAGCAAGACCCACTCACTCTTCAACAGCCCCATCTGGCCTGTGTGCAATTCTGACAGAGAATGGAGATTGACTGTGGACTGTCATGCCTTGAATGAAGAGACTCCACCACTGAGCACTCCTGGGCCGGACATGCTGGAACTCCAGTACGAGATGGAGTCCAAGGCAATAGAGTGGTACGCCACTGCTGACATTGCTAACACGTTTATCTTCATTCCTCTGGCAGCAGAATGCAGGCCTCAGTTTGCTTTCACCAGGAGGGGCTTGCAGTACACCTGGAACCGACTGCCCCAGGGGTGGAAACACAGCCCCACTATCTGCCATGGACTGATCCAGGCTGCACTGGAAAAGGGTGAAGCTGCAGAACACCTGCAGTACATAGATGACATCATTGTGTGAGGGAACACAGCAATGGAAGTATTTGAGAAAGGAGAGAGGATCATCAGGATTCTGCTAGAAGCTGGCTTCGCTATCAAGAAGAGTAAAGTCAAGGGACCTGCCCGAGAGATCCAGTTCCTGGGAGTAAAGTAGCAAGATGGACAGTGTCAGATTCCCACTGAGGTCATCAACAAAATCACCGTGATGTCTACACCAACCAGAAAGAAGGAAACACCAGCTTTCCTGGGTGCCATAGATTTTTGGACGATGCACGTTCCCGAATACAGTCAGATCGTGAGCCCTCTTTACCCAGTAACCTGCAAGAAGAATGAGTTCCACTGAGGCCCTGAACAGCAACAAGCCTTTGCCCAGATCAAGCAGGAGATTGCTCGTGGGGTTGTCCTTGTCCCAGTCAGGACAGGAGCAGAGGTGAAGCACATGCTCTACTCTGCAGCTGGATACAATGGCTTGTCCTGGAGCCTTTGGCAGAAGGTGCCTGGGGAGACTCGGCACTGACCACTGGGATTCTGGAGTTGAAGCTACAGAGGCTCTGAAGCCAACTCCACTCCCTGAGAGAAGGAAATCTTGGCTGCCTATGAAGGAGTCCAGGCTGCCTCAGAGGTAATAGGCACTGGAGCACAACTCCTCCTGGCACCCCGACAAACGGTGCTGGGGTGGATGTTTAAAGGAAAGGTTCCCACTACTCACCATGCCACTGAGGCCACATGGAGCAAAGGGATTGCCCTCATCACACAGTGTGCCCATATTGGAAACCTGAATCACCCTGGGATTTTAGAGATAATTACAAACTGGCTGGAAGGCGAGAACTTTGGTCTCACTGATGGAAAGAAACCAGAACCAGTGACACGGGCTGAAGAAGCTTCTCCATATAACCAATACCACCAGAGGAAACACAATACACTCTTTTCACTAACAATACCTGTCACATCATAGGGATGAATTGGATTAGGAAAGCAGCCGTATGAAGCCCCACACTACAGGTTGCACAAGCTACCAAAGGAGAAGGTGGATCAAGTCAACTTGCTGAACTCAAAGCTGTTCAGCTGGCCCTGGACATTGCAGAATGAGAGAATGGCCAAAGCTCTACCTCTACATTTATTCATGGATGGTAGCCAATGCTCTGTGGGGCTGGCTGGAACGGTGGAAAAAGGCCAACTGGCAGCATAGAGGAAAACCAATCTGGGCTGCTGATGAATGGAAGGACATTGCTGCTCGGTTAGAGAAGCTACCTGTGAAAGTCCGCCATGTAGATGCCCATGTCCCCAAGAGCTGGGCTAATGAGGAACCACTGGAACAATGACCAGGCAGCAAAAATAGAGGCGTCAAAGATAGACTTAGATTGGAAACACAAGGGAGAGTTATTCCTTGCTCGATGGGCCATGATGCCTCAGGTCATCAGGGCAGAGGTGCCACCTCTAAGTGGGCACAAGACCGAGGGATGGATTTAACCATGGACAGTATTTCTCAGGTTATCCATGACTGTGAGACGTGTGCTGCCATCAAGCAGGCCAAGCCAGTGAAGCCCCTCTGGTACGGTGGGCGTTGGTCCAAGAACAAGTATGGGGAGGCCTGGCAGATTGACTACATCACACTGCCCCAGACACGCCAAGGCAAGCGCTACGTGCTGACCATGGTGGAAGCCACCACTGGATGGTTGGAGACCTACCCAGTGCCTCATGCTACTGCCTGGAACACCATCCTGGGCCTCGAAAAACAAATCCTGTGGAGACATGCCACCCCTGAGAGGACTGAGTCAGACAATGAGACCTATTTTAAGAATGGCCTTATCAACACCTGCACCAGGGAACATGGTATTGAATGGATATATCATATCCCCCTACCATGCACCAGCTGCTGGAAGAGTTGAACGGTGCAATGGACTACTTAAAACTACTCTAAAGGCCCTCATGGGGGGGGACTTGTAGAAATTGGGAAATGAACCTAGCAAAAGTCACCTGGATGGTCAACACCAGAGGGTCCATAAATAGAGCCGGTCCTGCCCAGTCTGAACCCCTGCACACAGTGGACGGAGATAAAGTCCCTGTTGTAAACATGAAAGGTATTTTAGGAAAGACTGTTTGGATTACTCCTGCCTCAGGCAAAGGCACACCCATCCATGGAATTGTTTTTGCTCAAGGACCTGATTACACTTGGTACGTAATGCAGAAAGATGGAGAAAGCCTTTGTGTACCACAGGGAAACCTAGTCTTAAGTGAGAACTGTGTAAGGCTTCTTTGTGATGCAGATGGAAAAAGAAAAAGGGGTGGATAATGTTGAAGATTGCAATGCCAGTTGCTTACAATTTCCATCAGTATGGAAGATTACCTTTGCCAAGTGGGCAGTTTGCTTTATCTCTCTCTTTGACTGACCTCATTCACACCTCCCTCAGGAGGGGACATCTGCTGATAACAGACTATTGAATGTCACTGCATCACTGATAAGAACTATAACATACCATTGTGATATGCTCCACCCAGAGGCAGGAGCCAAGCATTGCTACCTAGATATAATCCAGAAGTTTTTCAAACACCAGCATGGCTTTCTCCACAGGATTCCCCAGAGGAACAGCAGCTGTCTCTTCTCCCCTGGATCTTCAGAGGAAGAATACATCCTTCTTTACAGATCCCCCTTGCTTCAACAGAACCACACCTGACACTTCAGGAGGACTGCAGCCACATTTCCAATTGGACTGCTACTAACACCTCACAGGGTGTCAGGTTGGGTTCTGACTCTGTCAGTGTTGTTCTAGTGTACTGCATTGTTTATTTTTTATCTTTCCTCTATTAAAGAACTGTTATTTTCTGCTCCCATATTTTTGCCTGAGAGCCCCTTAATTTAAAATTTATAGCAATTTGGAGGGATGGGGAGGGTTAACATTCTCTCTTTCAGGGGAGGCTTCTGCCTTCCTTAGCAGTCTCCTGTCTTTCCAAAACAAGACATACACACTGCCTTTTCAAGTGTCTGAACTCCTGCCCGCGCTCACGGCAGCAAAACCAGGCTGTTCCCAGCCAGGGAGTGGAGCCCTGTTCCCACAGGAGGCTCTCCTCAGCCCCTGGCCCACTGTGCACGCAGCACTTCTGCCTGCCTGCCCAGAACGCTCTTGGCACAGCAGAGCACAAGCTGGCTGGCTCTGGGCTCAGCACAGCCCAAACACAGGTCTCTGAAGGAAGACACAGAGGCTGTTTTGCAGCCATGCCCCAGAGAGATGGGAAGGGGCCCCTGCCTCTGGTCTCACTTGGTTGGGTTTCTGACTGGATCTGAGGCAGGGCCTGCCAGATTTCTGGCTTGTGGGGAGAGCAGAGCCGCTGGAAGTGCGCCCAGCGTGCAGGCACTGCCTGACAGCGCTGCGGCCACTGGGACGGTCGCGTCCCTGAGTCCCAGCAACTCTGCTGCCGCTGCTGCTTCATTTGCTTTTAGGCACACCCAAAGCTCACTGCTAGTCCACAATGGTCTCTGCTCCTGCCCTCTTCCTGTCCCTGTGTAGGGATGGAGCATTGCTGTGCTTTCAGGAAGCTCTTGGTGGAAACTTGCGGCATTGCAAGCTCCTTTGCCCTCACTGGATGCTAGCACTGGAATGCCTCACGGCTGGCTTCAGAGCACACTCAAGTTGGCTCTTCTAAAACCGAGGCTCCTTTTCCCCTTCAGCATGCTCAGCATGCCCTTTAACTCCACACTGCTTTGCAACTGGAGCAGCGGGACAGGGACCTTTGCAGCCTGAGCTGCCCTTGTTCCTCTCTGTCCGTGCACAGAACACAGCGGGGAGGAGAAGGGCAGCATGGCCCTGCGTGTCCCCTGGCTCAGGTTTTGCGCCGCTTCAGCTCCATGGAGATGCAGGTCAAGTGAAAAAGCCAAACAGTTTATTAAGGAAAAGCAAAGTGAAGGGGTGAGCTGGGAGGTGAAAAAGGGGATGGGCAGGGCCTGAGGGTGGCAGGGAAGGAGCTGCCAACAGGGAGAGAGCTGGCAGGAGCTGCTGGAGCTTGGCACAGGCTCAGGTGTGAGCAGCTAGAGCCGTGCCTGCAGCTACAGCTGGTCCCTTCTGCTCTGCAGGTGGTCCCATCTTCGATGGGGACTGGAAATCTCTGAAGGAGGCCAGTACAGGTAATCCAGGAGACAAAAGAAGTTCTGCAGATCTTCTTTTGAATTTCATTGGGATCCATATGCTCATGCAAGATGGGCTCTTGTCTCCCCCGAGGGCTTGAAGAGCTGGAAGAGAGAGGAACCAAATCACAGTCAGAGGCCAGATTGAGGGAATGCAAGGAAAGCCTCCTGCCAGGGCCATCTTGCCATGACCAGGAGGGAGCGGGAGAAAAAGGCCAGAGAGCTGGGAGGCAGCTCAGCCAGGCAGCGCTGGCCATCAGGCTCACCTCCACCAAGAAGGCCAGGGCAGGCAGATGCCAGCGGGGCTGCTTCCCGACCAGCAGGCTGAGCAGGTGCGAGGCGATGTGGGGATACAAGGGGCTCAAGCCACAGCGCATCTCCCTGGCAAGGGAAACAGGCATTAAGGCCCTGAGCTGGGTGGGCAAACCTCTCCCAGCAGTGACTCATAGAGGTGCCATCTTTGCCCAGCACTTGGCAAGGGGACATGGGCCCCTTGGGAGGCGGCTGCTGCTGGGCATCCTCCTCTCCCAGCCCTTTGCAGTCTGGTCGGCCCTCCCTCGCTGACAAGGCCCTCTCGCTTACAAACCCGGGGACTGTGTCGGGCACTGCGGGCACCTTTGAGCTGCAGGGTGGGGAGAGCATGGAGAACTTCTGAGAAGGCGACCTGGAGGGCCAGCATAGGCCATCACCAGAAACTCACAGCCAGGACAAGGACGGCCTCATTGTCCCCGCTGCAGAGGAAACTGCTGTACAGTGGCTGCTCCTGATGCCAAATTTTGCCCCAAAAGGCGAGAATAACTGCTTAAGAGACTCAGCTTAAGTCTAATAAGCAGGACGTATTTTATTGCGACGCGTTGGGGAAATCACAAAATGGATTTCCGAGTTTCTCGTAACAAAAGCAAGCTTTTATACAGTTTTGGATATAAGATTGCATCAGATCATATACATAATCATATCTTTGCATGAATATTCATATGGGGCATGGCGTAGGCGGAGCGTGGGGGGAAAACTTCTTTTGAGGATCTTCTTGGTGGTCGTTCCGGTTGCCTTCATCATGGGCTGGGGTCTCCTGATGAGTCTTCCTCCTTAAACTTTTGAACTTCTTTCCTAATTTGGCCAATTCCCGGTGTACTTGGCTTGGTCTCTATGACTTGGCAAAGTTCTTAGGGTCAGTTTGACATTGTTGGCTCTGATCATGCTTAGCCCATCACTTCTCCTATCCCTATCTCTGTCCTGTCATTGTGTTCCATGTTTTAGCTGATTAATTGCTCTGTGTGTTTCCTAATACTATGCCTTTTTCAAATGCCTCACATTCTATGTTTTAACTCATTATTTCTTGAGGGCTATCTGTTTTGGGGCTTCATTCCCCCCTTTTTCTTATAACTTACGAATTCTTTCGTTAAATTCTGATCTTATAGGGCGTTGACATGCTTGTACCATAGCCCAAGTTCTAAACTCTTCAGCCATTTATCGATTCTTAGCTCTTTTTCTTCTTTTTACAGAATGATCAGAAGGACTCATGCAACACATTCCCATACGAACTCCTCACAATCATGGCTTTGCGCTAAAGCAAAAGTCTATAGCTGCTTTATTCTGTAATACGGCATGATTAACACTTTGTACACTTGTAATTAATATGTCTAAAGCTTCTGTCATTTTATTTGGCCCATCTTTGGCTCAACATCCCAATTGTTTAGCTCACTAGCAGTGTCTCGTGTAGCTTTCACTTCTTTTCTCTCTTCTTTCTTTTGAGTTTTGCTGTTCCCTACTTTCTTACCCTCAATCTTTGAAGGTTCTCAATGCACTGATCTAATGCTTGGTCAGGATCCCCCTCAAAGGGCCCTACCACAGATGTTTGGGTCAGTGGGACTTGTTGTCTACACCGGGCAGCCACAATGTGAGAATTTCTCTTTATTTCTAGTCCCTTTAGTTCGTGATTCAAACGCCACCTCACAAAAGCAGTAATTATCTGTTCTGCACTCTCATACAAATTAAGCCCCTCTCTTCCTGGCAAACTTGTAAATTTACTTAACGCTCTAATCCAGCCATGTTCTCTTGCCCATTGGCCACGACACCTCTAACACTAAATTTGCCACACAAGTGCCTGATCATACCAGTAAGTATACCCGCACCCAGCACACTTTAGAGCAACCCAAGCACAGCAAAACAAATTACTACAAGCACAACAGGCTGTACTATTCAGTGGTTTGGATTTATCAAATTGCGTGGTAATAACTCAGTTTATCCAATCTTGTGGTGGGTTCGTTAGGGCTCTGGCAGCTGGTTCACTATATTGCGCGAGATGCTGGAGGTCCTGTTGTACATTAAAGAAAAGCTTTTTTAGCAGTCGTCGTCCTTCATCTCCTGCTGTGATTCTATTCTGCCACCCGACATCCCAGATATGTAAGGCTTCACCCATTTAGCAGGTATCCAGAGAGTCCCTCGAGAGCTCAATGATCAGAGTTATAAAGGTTCGAGGTGGAGTCAGAATTATGATGTCTGCTCTTCTTGTTTGTTCTCCGGAGCTTTCTTGACTCGTGAGAGTGGATCTACGTGGGTCACTCTTTGATCTGAACTGCAGTGAAGGTAGTCAGCAGCACTTAGAAAGGTCTCTCCCACTTCTCTTGTAGGGGTTTTCCTAAAAGATTCTTAACATACACCAAATCACCGGGATCAAACGGATGCAATTTGCAATCAGGTTGTTTAGGTTGGTGCTCTATCATCACAGTAGCATTTTTATCAAACTATCAAACTGTTTCCCCAATGTAATTACATAATCGTAAATGTATTGATTTCCGATTTGGTCTATGGCTTCCTCATTTACAACTTGCATAGCATAAGGTCTACCATACAAAATTTTAAATGGGCTTAACCTTTCTTTTGATCTTGGTTTAACTCTCAGCCTTAGCAGAGTAATAGGTAAAGCTTGATACCACTGCAAATTAGTCTCCTGGCATATTTTGGCAATTTGCTGTTTGACAAGGTGATTCATCTTTTCCACTTGCCCACTGATTTGTAATGCTTTACTTATTGCTCTCACTACTTTTGCACAGAAATGTGTACCCCTATCCGAAGAAATGCTCTTCGGTACCCCAAACTGTGGAATAATTTCATTCAACAGTACTTTAGTTACCTCTCTGGCAAGGGAATGCTTCAGGCCACCCAGAAAATGTGTCAGTTAATACCAACAAATACCGAAACCCCCCTTTTCTTGAGAGTTCAAAAAAATCAATTTGCCATACTTCACCTGGGAATTTACTTCGATTTATAATTTCGGTCCTGCTATCCTGGTTTGCAAATATTTGTAAAGCACATGTAGACCCCAATGGGACTTTTCATGTTCTGCTTTTACAAACTGCCACATCACGTTTTCTGGTACTACTAACTATCCTGTTTCCCATTGACCCCAACCATTTTCTGATATTTTGCCCTTATTCCTTTGAATCTATCTATGATCTGATTTCTGGTAATCTGGCTGGATATCGGTATCCAGCTCTCCTGGTATTAGGGCCACTATTTCCGCTTCCCTAGTTCTTGTGGCAGCCAATCTAGCTTCTGTATTTGCCTTCTTGTTCTCTGTTTCTGAAATAGTGTTACCTTTCAGATGTCCTTTACAATGCATTATGGCCACTTGTGCTGGGAGTTGGACCACCTCTAGCAATCGCAGAACCTCCTCTGCATGTTTAACTGTTTTTCCTTGTGTAGTCAACAGTCCTCTTTCTTTCCAGATGGCTCCTTTCTGTAGTAGTGACTGCATAGCCAGCCATTCTTATTCCTCGCTTCACAAAGCTGCTGCCATCCGAGAACCAATTGTCCGCATCTTCGAGCGGCTTTTCTTTGAGATCTGGGCGACTGGAGTAGACGGCTTCAATTGTTTCTAGGCAGTCATGTTCGATGGGTTCTGCTGGGGCTCTCCCTTCTAGAAATGAAGCTGGGTTCACAATGTTAGTTACCTGAATGGTTACATCATCTGATTCAGCCAGGATGGCCTGGTATTTTAGGAATCTGGAAGGCGAAACCAATGGTTGCCTTTCTGCTCCAGCACAGCCGACACAGTGTAAGATACTAGCACAGTCACCTTTTGGCCTAACGTGAGCTTCCTGACCTCTTCTATGTTAATTATCCCTGTGGCCACTGCCCTCAGACAGCCTGGCCATCTTTTACTTACTTCATCTAATCGCTTGGAGAAGTAGGCCACAGCTCTCTTGGGTGGTCCCAGCTGCTGTGCTAGGACTCTTAGGGCCATCTCTTATCGTTCATGGGAGAACAGCCAGAATGGTTTTAATACATCTGGGAGACCTAAGGCCGATGCTCTCATTAGCTCTAGTTTTAACTTCATACAGTGGTTTAGCAAGTATCCCGTACTGGTAGATCTATAGCTGACACCAACCTGTCATTCTCAGAGAGGCACGCAGATCTCTCACCGTCTCTGGTTTAGGCATCTGGCAGATAGCCTCTTTCCTAGCTGCTCCCAGGGATCGCTGTCCTCTGGAAACTTCGTATCCCAGGTACGCCACTTCTTTTTGCACCAGCTGTGCTTTCTGTTGAGAGACTCGAGATCTACTTAGACCCAGGAAATTTAACAAGGAAATAGTTCATTCAATGCATTCTTCCTCTGTCACTGTTGTTATTAGGAGGTTGTCTACGTACTGCAGAAGGGTGCCATCTCCCAGCGGCCTTTCTCACTGTTCTAAAGCAAAAATCTTTTGACTCTCGGGAGCTAAGGGAAGGCAGAAGAATGCGTCTTTTAAATTTAATACGGTGAACCAGGCCAAGTCGTCCTTCAGTCTAGTTAAAAGCATGTATGGATTAGCAACTACCGGATGTAATGTCTTGGTTATTTTGTTTACTGCTCTCAGATCTTGAACTAGTCTATAAGCTCTATTAGGTTTCTTTACCGGCAGGATTGGTGTATTAAAATCCGATTCGCATTCTATCAATAACCTCAGTTTCAAAAAAATCTTTTGATTATGGGCTCAATCCCCTTCCTTTCTTCTATCCTCAGAGGGTATTGTTTTCTTACCACCGGTCTTCCCCCAATCGGTGCTACTTGTTTTGATTTCAGGGGGAATTGTGGAAGGGGCTAGCAGCGGGCCTGTTAGCTAAAGGAGAGAGAAGTAAGAAGAAGCTGATAAGGAGCTTTCTCCAAGGCCTTGGCAGCTTTCCCAAAAGCTTTGGCAGCTTTTCCGGAAGTTTTGGCAGCTTTCTCAGAAGCTCTGGTAGCATGCCAGGTAACTCCCATGGCATCTGAACCTTTTTCACTAAGTTCTCCATCAGAGCCCCCTTCTACCTCAGTCCCCCCCCGTCAGGTATCAGCCCCGACTCTTCGTCTGCATCTTGCCCCGTTTCTCTCTATTCTCCATTCCTTTAAAGCCTCAAAGAGCGAGTTCTAGGTTCCTGCTAAATCAACAGCTATTTTATCTCCTGCTCGAGCAGTAGCCCAGACTAATGGGTGAGTCTCACTCAGGATTCGCTTGAAATTGTGATTCTCAGGTTAAGGTTCCACACAGCTGATGAATTTGGTAAATATAAGAACTGATGAATTCTCATTTGTTTCTCAATATTGTATTTAATGGGTTTTAAAAAGTAAGGCTTTTCTGGTTGGCCTGTTGCTCCCACAAATTGTACCAATTCCTGATTTAAAACCGAAAAAGTTGCTCCCGTATTAATCAAAAGTACTGTTTGAACTGTGCTTTAACCCACTGAGTTAATTGATCTACTATAATTAACAAATGTTTCCACCGACCTACTTTAAGCAAGTCTACAGAATCAACCTGGATCTTTTGAAATAGCCGCTAGGCTGTTTTGCATCCTCCAGAGTGAGGGCTTTTAAACACCTTCTTATTTACCTTTTAACAGGTGAGACACCCCTGGGTAATTTGCTTTTTAATTTCAAATATCCTCATACACCCAAAGAAATTTTAAAAAGTGATCTGACCTGGCTTCTCACGAAGAACAGGAAATGCGGAGTGGGACTCCCTCTCGCTTCCCAGCGATGCTGCGTCTCATTCACTTTCACCCATACCCACACACCTTTATCTTATGGTCTATATCAGAACAGACTGTTTTACCAGGTTTGGTCACGAAAGGTCGCCTACAGACCGTGAGATACCGGTTTGCCGGATTCATGCAATCGCAAGGCACCGTAGACAGTATAACAATTGCAGGGGGTGACAAATTTCTTCCCGGACGTCTATCAACTTATTCTCTTCTAAAAGATTACAGAGAGAGTGACAAGACGTTTCCTGTAAAATTTTGCAACAGACACATAGAACAGACACAAGAAGACCACCGGCTGACAGACCTCTCTCCCGTTCTCAGAGAGCAATCTTAGTTCTTGACCCTTAATTCACAGTGTTATAACATTAAACACAATGTTAAAACAGTTTCCCACACAATAAAAACAAACCAAAAATACCAAGATAAACAAATACTCCTTCCAGCAGGACTTTAACCTGCGTTTTCTCTTTTTTTTTTTTTTTTTTTTCTCTTTTTCTTCTTTTTTCTCTTCTTTATTTTTTTTTTTTCTTTTCTCTTTTTTGCGTTCACAAAACCAATACCGGGACTCTAACCCAGCAAAACCAATACCGGGACTCTACTGGGGCGTCCCTCAGTTTTCCCTTCGGGAGGTCACGTCTGACCCCCGTTTCCCAACAAAGCGCTTTATCCCAAAACCAATAAACGATTAAAATACCTCTTAATTGGAGCAGGAGATGCAGGGAACCCTTCGTCCACCAAAAAGCGCTGGTCCGCGGGGGGGAGTCTCTTCTGACAAAAATTTGTCAGGGCGCCCAGAGAGTCCCGACCCCGGACTCGGCTCAGGAGGACACCTTAAGGCATGGATATCCTGTCTGGTCCCATCTGGGTCGCCAGAAATGATGCCGAATTTTGCCCCAAAAGGCGAGAATAACTGCTTAAGAGACTCAGCTTAAGTCTAATAAGCAGGAGGTATTTTATTGCGACGCGTCGGGGAAATCACAAAATGGATTTCCGAGTTTCCCGTAACAAAAGCAAGCTTTTATACAGTTTTGGATATAAGATTGCATCAGATCATATACATAATCATATCTTTGCATGAATAATTCATATGGGGCGTGGCGTAGGCAGAGCGTGGGGGGAAAACTTCTTTTGAGGATCTTCTTGGTGGTCGTTCTGGTTGCCTTCATCATGGGCTGGGGTCTCCTGAAGAGTCTTCCTCCTTAAACTTTTGAACTTCTTTCCTAATTTGGCCAATTCCCGGTGTACTTGGCTTGGTCTCTATGACTTGGCAAAGTTCTTAGGGTCAGTTTGACATTGTTGGCTCTGATCATGCTTAGCCCATCACTTCTCCTATCCCTATCTCTGTCCTGTCATTGTGTTCCATGTTTTAGCTGATTAATTGCTCTATGTGTTTCCTAATACTATGCCTTTTTCAAATGCCTCACATTCTATGTTTTAACTCATTATTTCTTGAGGGCTATCTGTTTTGGGGCTTCACTCCTCTATGGCAGAGAGCAGTGCTGGAAGCACCTCCTCCACGGCTACTTCTGAGGTGCCCATGGCTCTCCACAGCGCGGCGGCTCTGTGCGTCAGTACTGAGCCCTGTGCAGCTGCATGGGGCCGGGAGGGAGCATGGAAGCAGGCTCAGGAAACAGAGGGGTCTGAGGGTGCCGGTGCTCTCCGCCCGCCTGGCAGAGCCTGCTGGAGAGGCTGTACAGGGTGAGGGGCCTACGGGCTGGTGAGCACTGAGCTCTGGAGGCAGTTGTGCCCTGTACCCATCACAGGTTGGGGCACAGCGCAGGAGGCTCATCATCATGTGGGCAGGGTGTTCCTCAGTCAGGCTGACAATGGCCATTTGCAGCCCGGTGTCCACAGACTCACGGGACGTGAGTCTCCACAGCATGTCACTCACCGCAGATTGCACCTGGAGGAAGCAGCAGGGGGAAGGCTTGGAGTTGCTCCAAGGGAGCAACTTGCCTAGCTTCCCCCAAGAAGTGCTTGCCTTCCCAGCCCAATGTGATGGGGCTGAGGGGGCCCGGCGGACATGGCTTGAGAGGCCACATGATCCTGGCAGGCCTTCAGGCCTGGCCCCAGGCTGCTGTGCAGAATAAAAACCCTTCTGGAAAATCTCCAGAGTGGGTCCAGCACTCACAGTCAGCGAGGGCATGGCCTCAGTCTCTGGGATGCCCTGAGTGATGGTGTTGGTGGTGGCCATGCCCTCTGTCA
This sequence comes from Ammospiza caudacuta, assembly GCF_027887145.1. Taxonomy (NCBI): domain Eukaryota; kingdom Metazoa; phylum Chordata; class Aves; order Passeriformes; family Passerellidae; genus Ammospiza; species Ammospiza caudacuta. The sequence goes on along the minus strand of NC_080621.1, from coordinate 5,297,669 downwards.
GGGCCATGTCAGTCTCCTCCCAGCTTCTGTCGGTTTCCCAGTCTGAGCTTGCAGTCAGCTGAGAGGACGCTGTGCTGGCAGCAGCCTCTGCCCGCAGCTCGCTGGGCCTGGAGTCGGGCTGGGCCGTGCCCTCGGGTGCGGGGCTGCCGGTCTTTGTGCGCCGAGGGCGCAGGAACCTCCACAGTGTCTGCAGCAGAAGGAAGGGCAGGAAGAGAGAGACGTTCCATGGTCTTCTCCAAGTGTGGGGTCCGGCCGAGCAGTGCCAGCAGGCCTGGCCCAGGTGGGGATGGCCACAGGTACCTGTGCTGCTCTGTGGAAGTGACCAGGGTGGGCTCCTGCTCTTGAGTTGGGTCCTTGGCTGCATCCGTCAAAGAGCGAGCACAGCCAGAGTTGAGGGGCTGTGGGAGAGGCCAGAGAACACAGCCCAGCCCTGTGCTACCCAGGCAGGGACAGCCCCCTGGGTGCCCAGGGGATGGGGCATGGCCATTGGGGGGGCAGCCCCGGCCCCTGTCTCATCCTGTCCATGGGCATGTCCGCAGAGATGGGATGGGATGGGATGGGATGGGATGGGATGGGATGGGATGGGATGGGATGGGATGGGGCCAGTTCGGCCGCAGGCACCAGCCCTGGGGCCCAGCTCTGCCAACTCACCATCCTGCAGTGGCTGCAACTGCTCCGGCTCTGCAGGCTGCTGCGCTGGGGAGGCTGCAGGGCCTTTCCTTTTCTTCCCCTGAAGCACCTTGAAGAGCCTGAACACTCTGCCTGCCATCCCGCTTTCTGATCTCCAGGACACCTTTGAGCCAGATGCCTTGGCAAAGATCTGAATCAGTGAGCGCCCTGCCGGTGTCTGCAACAGAGAAGCCTCAGGAAGGCTACAGGACAGCACCTGCTGCACTCTGGTCTCGAGGCCTCCTGCCACAATGACAGGAGACTGCTGGTCAAGAGTGGAGGTCTCTGAGTCCTATGGCCTGGCCACGAGGGCACTGGCCAGAGGGATGGCAGATGCCTGGGAAAAGCTCAGATTCAGGAAGTCCCGCAGTCTGGCCGCAAGGCCAGCCGCAGGAGTAATGCCTTGGAAAAGCTGTGGGTCAGCGACAAAAGAGCCGGCTGTGTGGGGTTCCTCACAGCACAGCTCTGGCACGTCCTGTCCCGTCATGTGCACCAAGCACTGTGGCATTTCCTCGTCACTGCCAGCACCTGTCACAGACATCTTTTCATAAAAATCCTTTCTTTAGGATTTTTCCTCTTTCTGAGAAGCTGTGGCCTCAGCAACAAAATGTAAACAATGGTTATCTGCTGCTGTGGAATGCAACAGGTGGATCCGTGATTGGTCTTAAGTGAATGTTTAGATTTACTGACCACTCACGGCAAAGCTAAGTCTCACTCTGTACTGAGACACAGACCTTTGTTTATTCATTCCTTTCTATTCTTAGCTTAGCTAGCTTCTGAGAACTTTCCTTCTTTGTAGTATAGTCATAATGTAATATATATATCATAAAATAATAAATCAAGCCTTATGAACATGAGGTCAAGATTCTCACCTCTCTCTTCACCCTGAAGACCCTGTAACAAGCACCCATGTCACCACATGTCACAAAGGGTCCTGTTCCATTCCATTCCATGCTAACTGTGCTGCGCCGTATCAGCAAGGGCCCTTGGACACACTGCCAAGTGCTCTGGGGCCACCTCCACCCCACCCCACCCCAAATGCCTCTGATTGGAAGAAATCCATTGCCCCAAGTGTCTAAGGCAGCCCGGGACACTAAGCCCAGCCAAGTGCTCAGGGAAGAACTCTCTATGGTGGCAGGCCAGCACAGCCCACCTCGGTGCTGGCTCTGGAGCAGAGCAGCCTCCAGCAAGCACGGGGCAAACGCATCTTGCCAAGAGTTCAAACACACCAGATAGGGGAGGTGGCATGAATGTGTGCATCAAGGCCTTTGAATTCACAGCTCCCCAAGAGAGCTTTGGGGTACTTGGCTGGACAAACAGGATCTGGCTCAGACCTGTGCTCAGAGGTGGGGAACAAACCTTGCCACAGGTGCTTGGCTTGGTCTCTGCAGGCCCAGGCAGATGCCAAAGCTGCTCTTCACATCCTTCCCCTGCCGCTCTGCCAAGTGCAAGGGGCCTCAAGGACTGAAGGAAACACACGGAGTCAAATGGAGACACTTGCACCTGGGGGTCTCACTGGGGGCTCCAGGGGAAGCAGTTTCTGTGGGAATCAAGCCCCTCTCTTCCAAGGGCACTTTCCCAAATGTGTACATTTTCTGGGCAACACCAAACCACCCTTAAGTGCTTGGTGCAGAGGTTCATGGACATCACACCATAACCAATATGATCCAGTGAAGCTAAATTTATTATTTCTAAATAAATTCTATTTATAATAAATCTCTACAGTCCACATGTCTCTACCTAATACATGGTTGGTTAATCCTAGCTGTTGACATGTCTAAAATAGAATGCTGATTGGATCATCTAATTTTTCACGCATCTTGCTGTGGTTGTCTGGCCCACCCATGGCTCACTTTCCCAGGCTTGATGACAAACTTGCTGAATGCTGATGATTCTTCTTCTTGTATCTTTTTCAAGGATATACCGAGCCCATTTCTGAATATGTCCATAATTCATTCTTTGTGAACATGTTCATTGTCTATTATTACAAGCAGGCTGGATTGTGCATCAGCTGAACATGGCCATTGTCTTGCTAAAACTCCTCAACCTGCAAAATATCTTCAACAGTTCCCCGCTTTTGTTTTTGCACAAGCCTGACTGATTTAAAAGCACGGTCAATTACTTTTTGCACACAGCAAAAAGTACTATAAGGCACCATAAGCAGAACTGAAAAAAGAATACAAAGCCAATTGTTGGAGAGTTTTGTTCAGACATGGCTTGAAGGAAAAAAGGCCATGATCATATACAGCTAGTTAAGCAGTAAAAAGCAGCTGTAAGCAGTAAGTTCTCAGCCTTCTGATTACGAGAAAAACAAAAACACTGCGTCCTTGAGCAAATGATGAGAAAAACATGGTGAAAAACATGGAGTCCTTGAATGTAGTCAGCAGCACGATAAAAAACAAGTATTAGTCTCAACAAGAAAGCCACAGGTATTAGCAACAAAGGAGGGGTTGGCATGTAATCTGTAACCAATGATGAGCTCGGTTTTTGCAATATGTATGAGCTTAATTAACACTACTATAAAAGTATGTAAGCTGGATCAATAAATCGGAGATCGATAATCATCGCTAGGATGTGCAAGTCTCCCTTCACTTTCCTCAGCCAATAATACGTAAAATTTTTTTATTAATTACATAGCCAAGAATACCTCATGCCAAAGCATACTAAGTCCTTGAGCCAGCCTGTTATTCCCCAGGATTTTAGTCACTCATCAAAAGAATCCTAAACAACTGTCAGCTTTTTCATATTCTCTTTAAGCAATGACAGTTTCTTGTCAACAGATTCAGAGTGGTCAGAGAGATTCATGCAACACATCCCTTCAAAATCTTCACACCCATCTCCTTGTGCTAGCAACAAAAAAATCTATAGCAGCCCTATCCTGTAACAGAGCATGGCATATGCTACCTACATCAGTGGGTAAGCTCATTCAGTATTGCAGATGTAATGTTAATTTGTTTGCCTGGCCAACAAGCCAATCGTTTGAATTGTATAAGGGCCTGTGATGAAGCTATTCCTGGTGTAAAAAGTGATGCCAGTATAACCAAAGGCATATTCTACAATTCTACATTATCCTTACAGTCTGAGCCTAATAGATGCAACACTACGTTTTGGACGTTGGAATTTGTGCCTGGTGTCAAGCATCTCTTGAATGCTAGGGGCAAACTGTGTCAATTTCCCAAAAGAGCACGGTCCTCCTCATGCTTTCTGAGGAATCGCAGGCTAAGCTTTATCTCCACAAATGAGGAAAACTCCAGGAGATGACATCCTTGCAGGTTTTGGTTTTAGGGATACAGACCATGTCCCATTGGCACAGTATGCTGTGGTATTGTAATACCAGGAAGAAACCGGAGATATCCAAGTGCTATCATCTCTGGGTTTTCCTGATTTCTCCCTAATCAGCTCTTTACCCTCATGGTGCTCAAAGAACAAACAATAATTTCCTGGCACTGATCCCAAAATATCCAGTTCCTGTGGTCACTGACTTGTAGTCTTTAAACCTTGAGCGATTGTAAATGCCTGAACTCCTAAAGGATTTCTAGGGATTTTTTGTTTTTCACACCAATTTTCTGTTATCATCCCATTTTTATTAGTACACCAATTTGACCAGGCCTTACTTAAGTTGCCATAAATTTGAGCTCTGGTCCAATGTCCAAATTCTTCCATTGAGTCTAAGGGAATTTCAATTAAACAGGTGCCAAATGGATCCAAAGGTGGAGCTAGTGATAAGCAGAAAGATTCTTGCCTTGTTCTGTTAGCCTATGTAACTCACATGTTAGCTCGCTGCTCTATATTTTATACTCCCTGCATTTCCTTAATCACTCCACTAAGCAACATTAATATTTGCCAGACTGGTGCCACTGTTGCCCTTGTCGTCCATCACGCTTGCGCTTTGCCCAAATTGCTTTAGCTTCTTCTCACTCCAAATCTCTCAAGTGATGGATTTGTGGTATTGCTATTCTTACTCTCCATTGAGTAGCTATTATCTTGCTCTCTAGTACAATTTGGTTTACTACAGCAATTCAAGAAAGTTTAAACTGCAACCACAGTAACAATCTTTGCTTATATACTTCTATCAAAGATACATCTTGGAGAAAACTCTGATATCTTCAGTTATGCCTTAAAAATTTAGCTAATGCCATTCTTGAGGTAATAGTGTTAAGTGTGTAAGAGCAGGTTTTGCATATTAGGTTAATAGGCTTAAATTTTTGCTTTTCCCCTCAGACCATTGCTAAATTATATTCTTGATGAACTTGTTGCCAAGTTTTTAAGTTACACTTTATACAATGAACCTTAAGCCATGGCTTACATGTGCAACCATGCAGATATCAAGCATTTTCTATCTGATTCATAACTTGTGATGGAAATGAAGGTAAAAGAAGTCTGTCTACATCTAACCCGTGTGTATTAAGCTTATCTGCTCGTACTTCCTCAGCATAGTCCAGCAAACTTGGTAGGTATTCCAACCATTGTTCAATGGTCAGCTGTCGAAGAATTGGATTCAGGGTCATCTGGAATCGGTGCTTTTGCTGACTCTCCGCCTCTGGGCACAACATGGGTTGACGACGGTGGTTTCAGATAGGGCTTCACCCACGTGGCTGGAATCCAACGAATGCCTTTATCTGTAAGTAAGCACACAGAACCTCTTCTTCATAATTTGACTGTAGCTAGTCCTTTCCACACCCGTTTCTGGACTTTTGAACATGACCTGAATGCCGTCAGGCAATTCCTCCCTTGGATTATGTGTGAGGGCATGATGCACAAGAATAGGTGGATCTTCCCTATCTCCTGTTGTTCTAAGGTAATTAAACACAAAAATAGCTTTAGGTGTTTTTTCCTCAGGGCATAACCCTGGAGTTCCCCCTTTTTGTTTTTGCAGCATGCCCTTGAACATCTGATGGGCACACTCAATAATTGTCTGACCACTAGGATTGTGAGGAATACCAATGTCATGTCAAATACCCCATAAATTACAGAAATGTTTGAATCTTAAGGAACAGGAAGCAGGACTATTGTCAGTCTTAATTGCTAAGGGGATACCTAATATGGCAAAGCAATTGTACAAATTTTTCAACATGATGTCTCACCTGTTAAGGGAGTAGCCTATAAAACACAGGCATAGGTATCAATGGAAACATATACAGATTTTTTCTGACCAAATTCTGCTACATGAGTTACATCCATTTGCCATAATTGCAAGGGTTGAGTACCCCTAGGGTTAACACCAGTGCCTAAACCAGTGCCATCTCATTGACAGGTCAGGACAGGATGGCACAATACTAGAAGCATCAGTAAGGGGAATAGCAAATTGTTTACCTAACATTTTTGCAGATTGATGAAGAAATGCATGGGAAGTTTTGGCTTGCTGAAATTTATCAGAGTTTGGCATGGGCCAGACAATGACTACTAACCCATCAGCTGGAGCGCTACCTTCAGACAGACCAGGGAGAGCTTGATGACTACGAACATGAGTAATAAAGTATTGCAGCCGTTGTTGATTTAGGTTTTTAAGCAATCAGCTTAAAAGGGAATACAAATGCTTATTAGTCACCTCCTTAAGTACTGCTTTTTCAAGGCATTGGACACAGCCAACTACATAAAGTGAATCAGAACAATGATAATGGCCTCATTATTCCAATTTTCAAAAGCCCAAATGACAGCTTTCAATTCTATTGTCTGCAATGTATCTTTTACCTCTCCCAAATAGACATGCTGTGCTGGTTTAGGGCAAATTTGGTAGAGAATTTCCAAAGGAGGGCCCCTCCAGAAGGCAAACCCACATCGCCCCAACCCCCAGCCAATTTGGGAAGAATTCCTCGGAGAGAAGTGGAAAGAACCTGTTTATTTGACAGGCACAGCAACCCCCAGCACACAAAAACGAACAATACCAGATGACACCACTCTGAAAAAGATGACTAATTCGGAAAGTCTCTCTCGGCAGGGTGGTTGCTCTCTTCTCAGTCCCTCTGGCGCTGGGGCAGCTGCTGCAGCCACAAGGTGCAAACTCTCGGTGTTCCCAGGTCCCAGTCCGGAGTAGGTTCGAGATGGTCAAAAAAAGGAAAGGAGAAACAGTCCAGGAAGCAATTTGGACTGTTTAGCTAAGCTAGCTAATGAGCAGAAGCAAAAGTGAACAGGAGCAAAGCAAGCTAGAGTGAGAGAAAGAGAGAGAGCAAAGCGAAAAGCAAAAGCAGCAAAAGCAGCAAAAGCAAAAGCCGCAGTCTCTGTGTCCCGCTAGGTTGACAAGAAAACCCAAACAAAACTTCCTTTCTTCAGAGCCAGTCTTAAAGGTACAGAAAATAATATCCAACATTAACAGAACACATGAATGGGGATACAAGCATCATAACGTCACCGTAGGACATTCCAACCCTTATCCTCATATCATCAACATACTACCACACATCATGCATTTATTCACACAAAATTTCCATCTGTTCCCCCAAAATTTACAAGCAATACCCATCATGCCCTCATCACATCCTCACACTCGACCACTGAAACCAGGCCCTATACTACAGAGCTGCAGGATTCCCCCTTTCACCTTACTCACTCAAAGCTCCATCTATCTCTTGTTCAGACCTTTGAGACTTGCACATTTCCTTCTCCACCTTCCACTTGCCCAGACCTTCAACACTTACACATTTCCTTCTATCTCATGACTCTATGATTTAATGTACAGACAATGGCAGTAACATCCAATGAACAGTGATATTGCATATCATTCTCACCCCACAATCAGATCTCCCTGAGGTACACATCATGCTGTTCCATCTCTTTGCATTATCCACCATGTGCAACCTGGTCCTTGAGCAAAGACAACCCTACGAAGGCAGAATTGATCCAAACAGTCTTCCCTCACAAACCTATGACATGTACCACTGGGACTTTGTCTCCTTCTATTACATTCTGGGACTCAGACTGGGCAGGACGTGCTCGGTTGATGGAACCTCGGGTGTTAACTAACCAGGTGGCCTTTGCTAAATGCTGCTCCCAATTTTTGAAAGATCCCCCAACTACAGCTTTTAGCTGGGTTTTTAGTAGTCCGTTATACCTCTCCACTTTTCTTGCAGCTGGTGCATGATAGGGGATATGGTACACCCACTCAATGCCATGTTCCCTAGCCCAGGTGTTAATAAGGCTGTTCTTGAAATGGGTCCCATTGTCTGACTCAATTCTCTCAGGGGTACCATATCTCCAAAGGACCTGCTTTTCAAGGCCCAGGATGGTGTTCCGTAGCATGAGGCACAGGGTGGGTTTCCAACCATCTAGTGGTGGCTTCCACCATGGTTAGCACGTAGCGCTTGCCCTCGCGTGTCTGGGGCAGTGTGATGTAGTCAATCTGCCAGGCCTCCCCATACTTGTTCTTGGACCAACGCCCACCATACCAGAGGGGCTTCACTGGCTTGGCCTGCTTGATGGCAGCACACGTCTCACAGTCATGGACAACCTGAGAAATACTGTCCATGGTTAAATCCATCCCTCGGTCTCGTGCCCACTTAGAGGTGGCACCTCTGCCCTGATGACCTGAGGCATCATGGCCCATCGAGCAAGGAATAACTCTCCCTTGTGTTCCCAATCTAAGGCTATCTTTGACACCTCTATTTTTGCTGCCTGGTCTACCTGCTCATTGTTTTGGTGCTCCTCATTAGCTCTACTCTTGGGGACATGGTCATCTACATGGCAGACTTTCACAGGTAGCTTCTCTACCCTGGTAGCAATGTCTTTCCACTCATCAGCAGCCAAAATTGTTTTTCCTCTATGCTGCCAGTTGGCCTTTTTCCACCTTTCCAGCCAGCCCCACAGACCATTGACTACCATCCATGAATCTGTATAAAGGTAGAGCTTTGGCAGCTTCTGTCATACAGTAATGTCCAGGGCCAGTTGAACAGCTTTGAGTTCAGCAAGTTGGCTTGATCCACCTTCTCCTTCAGTGGCCTCTGCCACCTGTCCTGTAGGGCTCCATACGGCTGCTTTCCACCTTCGTTTCATTCCCACAATGCGGCAAGAACCATCAGTAAAAAGAGCGTATGATGGATCTTCTGCTGGCAGTTGGTTGTATGGTGAAGCTTCTTCAGCCCATATCACTTCTTGTTCCCCTTCATTGGCGAGACCAAAGTTTTCACCTTCGGGACAGTTTGTAATATTTCCAGAATCCCAGGGCCATTGAGTCTTCCAATACGGGCACGCTGTGTGATAACAGGAATCCACTTGCTCCATGTAGCACTGGTGGCACGGTGGGTAGAGGGAACCTTTACTTTGAACATCCACCCCAGTACTGGTAGTCGGGGTGCCAGGAGGAGTTGTGCTTCCGTGCCTATTACCTCTGAGGCAGCCTGGACTCCTTCATAGGCAGCCAAGATTTCCTTCTCTCAGGGAGGGGAGTTGGCTTCAGAGCCTCTGTAGCTTCAACTCCAGAATCCCAGTGGTCGGCACCGAGTCTCCCCAGGCACCTTCTGCCAAAGGCTCCGGGACAAGCCATTGTATCCAGCTGCAGAGTAGAGCATGTTCTTCACCTCTGCTCCTGTCCTGACTGGGACAAGGGCTACTGCATAAGCGATCTGCTTGATCTGGGCAAAGGCTTGTTGCTGTTCAGGGCCCCAGTGGAAATCATTCTTTTTTGCAGATGACCGGGTAGAAAGGGCTCACAATCTGGCTGTATTCGGGAATGTGGATTCTCCAAAATCTGTGGCACCTAGGAAAGCTGGTGTTTCCCTCTTGCTGGTTGGTGTAGACATCACGGTGATCTTGTTAACGACCTTAGTGGGAATCTGATGCCGTCCATCTTGTCCCTTTACTTCCAGGCACTGGATCTCTCAGGCAGGTCCCTTGACTGTGTTCTTGATGGCAAAGCCCGCTTCTAGTGGAATCCTGATGATCCTCTCTCCTTTCTCAAATACTTCCATTGCTGTGTTCCCTCACACAATGATGTCATCCATGTACTGCAGGTGTTCTGCAGCTTCACCCTTTTCCGGTGCAGCCTGGATCAGTCCATGGCAGATGATGGGGCTGTGTTTCCACCCCTGGGGCAGTTGGTTCCAGGTGTACTGCACACCTCTCCAGGTGAAAACAAACGGAGGCCTGCATTCTGCTGCCAGAGGAATGGAGAGAAATGCATTAGCAATGTCAACAGTGGCGTACCACTCTGCTGCCTGGGACTCCAGCTCGTACTGGAGTACCAGCATGTTCGGCCCAGCAGCGCTCAGTGGTGGAGTCGCTTCATTCAAGGCACGACAGTCCACAGTCAATCTCCATTCTCTGTCAGAATTGCGCACAGGCCACATGGGGCTGTTGAAGGGTGAGTGGATTTTGTTGACCAGTCCTTGACTCTCCAGCTCACGGATCATTTTGTGCATGGGGATCACGGCGTCTCGTTTTGTTCAATACTGCTGATGGTGCACCATCGAGGTGGCAATTGGCAGTCGTTGCTCTTCCACCTTCAGGAGTCCTACTGCAGATGGGTTTTCTGATAGTCAGGCAAGATGTTCAACTGCTTAATGTTCTCTCTCTCTACAGCAGCTATTCCAGAAGCCCACCTAAGTCCATTTGGGTCTTTCTAATTGCCCTTCCAGAGGAAGTCTATGCCCAGAATACACGGGGCCTCTGGGCTCGTAATAATAGGAATTTCTGCAACTCCGTCCCAGTCAGGCTCACCTTGGCTTCCAACAGGATCACCTGCTACAATCTCCCCGTCACCTCGGCAATGAAAATGGGTTCTGCACCCACATGTCTTGGAGGGGTTAGAGTACACTGTGCACTGGTATGGACAAATGCCTTGCATATCTACGGCTCTTGTGTGCCAGGGATCCACACATTCCAAAAGACACAATTTTCCCTGGCCTCTACCTGGCTAGAGGCAGGGCCTCTCTAGTCCTGGCTACTGTTCCCTCCCTGGGGGTATATTCTGGATGTTTCTTCAAGGGGATCTGACATATCATACTCCCTTCTGCTATCCCTGGCAGCTCGGTCACGGGGAGCAGGGGCTGCATTCATTTGGGTGGAAATCCCTGTCTTAGTAGTATCCTCCTTTAGCTTGCATACCCATGCTGCTAGGACAGAGATGAGTTTTCCATTCCACCCTCTCATGCCTTGCCCATGTTCATACAGGAAGAACCACAGGTCCACTTCTAGGGATGTACTCCCTCTCCCTAGCTGGGGATGTTGGGCTCTGACACTGAGGCCTCTGGTTTGCACTGGTGCCACATGGAAACTGTCCTTGCTCATCTCCTTCCTCCTCTTCTCTCTGAATTTATCCTGTTCATCCTTGAGACTCGACCACAGCAGAGACATGAGTGTGCATCAGGCCATGGATGATGGTCTCATCATTCCTGAGTTTGCTTGCTACGGAACTCACTGTCTCTTCGTTATCCACAAAATGTATTGATCCCATGAAGCTGGAGTATACACAAGGCCCCTGCTGTGCACAGCTCCACCACATTTGCACTGTTTATCTGACCTTGTCAGGGTCATTATTTTGTCCATCCCTTGCAAAAAGTATCTCCAATACTGCCATTTGTCTCGGAGGTCAGAATTTTAACTTTTATTTTTTCTTGGGCAGCACCAAGCCCTCTGCCTCCTCCAGAGCCCAGCCCCAGTGGCTGCTCGCTGCCTCACAGGGCTGTGTGGCCAGGGGAGGCAGTGCTGGCCAGAGGGAGAGCCCAGCCCAGAGGCTGAGCCTGCACCAACTGCACCCTCCTGGCACTCTCTAGCTGGCAGAGGACAGAAGCAGAGCAGCCAAGCACCTGTGCGCCGGGCCCTGCTGTGCCAGGACAGCCCACAGGAGTCCCTGCGAGAGGCGACCAGCAGGTTCATTGGTGACTCACGAGCCCAGGCTCTATGCCTGTCCCTCCCCACACCACCCCACTCTTCCCCACCCTACCCAACCTCTTTCGGCCCAGCCCTGCCCAACCCTAATGTGCTCTGCCCTGTTCTGCCCCACCCAACCCAACTTTGTCCTACATTGCTGTGCTCTGCCTTACACTGCTCCACCCAACATGCCCCTGCCCCAGCCCACCTCACACTGCTGTAGCCTGGCCCTACCTCACCATGCTCCACCCTATACTGCTCCACCCAACAGAGCCCCACCCTGCCACACCCTGCCCCGCCCTGCCACTCCCAACCCCACCCTGCCACACCCTGCCCCGCCCCACCCCTGCCTGCTGTAGCTGGGCCTTATCACTGCTTGGGGGTCTCTGTACAAATCACCAATGGGACAGGACTGCTGGGGAATGCGTCTCGAGCTGTTTTATCTTCCAGCATCAGTCTCATTACATGGTTATGGCAATGGGAAGATGCCAGCAGCTCACATCCCTGGCAGCAGACAAAGAACTGCATGTTACAACTTACTTTAAAAGTTTTTGACCAATCACACAAAGCAAAAGCATATTGACAGTACTTCTAACCAACCACTGTAAGCACACATACCTCTAGTCAAACAATGCTCCCTTATTTTGAATATAATACCTGCTTGTAAGCATTAAAATACAATCCACAAGACTCCATTATTAAGCGTAGAACTTCCTAATATCTTGGTAGATATACTTTTCTGTAGCTTAGGGAAGTATTCTAGCCAAGCATTAATACCCAGATCACTGTTCTATTAACCCTTACTTTTCTACTTCTTATAAAAAATTTCTGCTGAAAAATTTAAGGCTACTGCTTAACTGTAATCGGACTTCTGCTCTCTCTGAGGTCTGCCTTTTGTAGCATTCCTAAAACCCTCGGAGTTTAAGGATTTCCACAGACCCCAGCCCCGCCTGCGGCCCCGGCAGCGCCAGCCGGGCCCGGCGCCGTGGAGCCCCGCCTGGCCTGGGCATTGCTGCTGCCGCCCTCTGGCAGCCGTGCCCTTGGACGGCAGCGTGCAGCAAGGGCCCGGGCTGAGCCCTGCCGGGCCAGCAGCCCATGTGGCCACAGCGCCGGCAGCGCCGCTGGCAGGGAGCTGTGCCGCTGGGGCCGTGACAGACTCTTTGTTCACAGGCATGGCCGGGCGGCACCTGACGGGGCAGCAGCAAGAGCTGCAGCTGATCTGCACTGGTGAGTGAGGGCAGCGGGCTGACAGCGGGGGCTGCCGGGGGGAGCTGCAAGCCCTGCCCTGGCTGCGGAGGGCTCTGCTCCCATGGGCAGAGCACACGGAGATTTCAGGGCCATGTGGGCCATTCGTCGCCAGCAGCTTCGGGCTGATCCCCTTGCTCCCTTCTCCCTCCTGGCCATGGCAAGAGCTGGCTGGGATGGCCTTTGCAGAGGGCTCTCCTCGGCGCCCCGCAGCTCCAGCTTCTGACCGTGCCTCTGTTCCTCTCTCTTGCAGCTCTTGAAGACAAAACAAATGACATCAGCCTCGCCGTCGGGAGCCTGACAATTCAAACACTGTGCATCCTCAGGTCAGGAGAGCAGGCTCCCATCTCCAGGTTCCAGTGGCTCCAAAATCACCTGCGCAGGGCGTGGTAGACACAGCCTCGTCTGTCATGGCTCGGCTGCCTGCCCTGCCAGAGCTCTGAGGAGAGCTGATCCCAGAAGCTCTTTTTGCTGGGGCCACCTGAGTCAGGTGGAATTTTCTTATTCTTCAAGAATTTTAGTTTCATTGTTTTGTTTTCCTTTACCATGTAAATATACACAGACTGCCAGTATCTTTCTTCTGCTGTCCAGGAGTCTGCAGGGCATAGAGGAGGAGGGGGAAAAGGGTACTTGTGCTCAGCCAGCTGCCTAGGTGTGCAGTGGGCAGGGGGGAAATGGCCAGAAGCCCCTTGGCTGTTGGTGGTTCTGCTGAAGCCTTTGTGCTGCCCACAGAGTGGCTGGGCAGGGGCTGGAGCTGCGCGGATCCCTGCCAGAGCGGTGCCTGGAGATGGCCACAAGCCCTGTGCCAGGCAGGAAGCGCCAGCCGTGTCCTCCTGCCCGTGTGCTGCTGGCTGCCTTGCTGAGGGCTCCCAGGTGCCTCTGGATGGGGCTGCTCTGGAGGTGCTGTGGGGCTGCGGCGCCGCTGCTGGGCAGCTTGGCCAGGCTGGGGCAGCCCCTGAGGGGCTGGGGCAGTGGCAACGCCTGAACAATGGGCTGTCAGAGGCCACAAGCAGCCCCCTGGCAGCCACCTTGTTCCGGCTGCTCTGGTGATTCCTCAGTGGGCAGTTGGAGGGACTCCCTGGAATAAGGTGGGGAACCCTGGTCCCGGCCTTTCAGGGCTATGAGGCCATTAGCTGTGAGGCTGGGCGTGTGCCCTCCCCGTGGTCCAGACTGGAGTCCCTGGCCCCTCAGCCTTAGGCATTGAGCTCCACTGCCTGCTTGCTGAGCCTTGTTCCTATCGCTGTGGGGGAGGCCGAGCTCTGTGTCTTTAGGCCCCATTGAGCCAGAAGAGCAGAAGCTTTATGCCCAGAGGGGCCATGGAACGGCCCTCTGGACAAAGGGCTTTCCTGGACTTCCCAGGTCAGGGACACATGAGAGAGTGGCTGGTACCTTCAGGGTGCCACGTTGGCTTTGCACTGGGCCACCCCCCTGTGTGCAGGGTCAGCTCTTTGCTTTGCTGTCCTTGGCCTTTTGTCGTTGTTCTCCTTTGGCTGCCTGCAGCGAGGGGCAGCCCTGTAAGGAGGGTGAAAGGCCCTGTTTCCAACATCTCAAGGTGAAAATGGAGCTCTCGTGGCCCTCAGCCCATGCTGTAAGCAGAACAGAGCCTTTTCCCCAGCCCTGATGGCTTTCTGCCTGCTGCTGGCCCCTGGCCACCATGACCCACTGCACTCTCTCTGAGTCACCTGCAGGATGGCTGGTGCCTCTTGATTTGCTGATGAGATGTGAGGGTCACTGAGGAAAAGGTGGGTGTCCCAATGCTGAGGGCACACACGGGGTCACTGAGCTGACTTGACACTTCCCCAGCAGGTTGCAGGTGCCTTCTGTGTCACTGAAGGGAAGGCAGATGCCCCGTGTGTCGCTGAGGTGTCATGACGGTCTCTGAATGGCGTGCAGATGCCCTGCATGCCACTGAGGCCAGTGAGAGTCCCTGAGGGGAGGCGGGTGTCTGTCGTGTCCCTCAGGGTAGGTCGGTGTCACTGAGGGAACAGGAGCATCACTTAAAGGGGGACACGGGCACGCCGCGCGCGGCTGAGCGCACATGCCGCTGGCTGAAGGGACGCCAGGGCTGCTGAGGGGACGTGAGCTCGCCCTGAGGAACACGGCAGGGCCGAGCCGGTCCCCGCTGCGCCGCCGCCGCCCGCTCCCCTCAGCTGCAGGGAGCGTTTCCCGCCCAGGCGCGGGCGGCCCCGCCCCGCCGCTCCCCTCGAACCCGCTGGGGCCGCCCCGCGGGGCCGGGCGCCGGGCGGCCTTCCAGAAGCCCTGGCGGAGCTGCCCTGGGGCTGCCCTGCGCTCATACACACCGAGGAGTGTTGGCTCAGCACCAGGGAGTGTTTCACTTTGCCAGGGGTAAAGCTGCAGTAGCTTACAGGGAGAGAAGTTCATAGCACTTCAATGCTGGAATTACCTTGTGTCCCCTGTAGGGCACAGAATGAGCATTTGGGCTTTTAAGTTGAGATAATCACTGGACTGTGAGAATAATGAAATCGTCGCTGATCTGTCGAATACATGTAGTAGATATTTTTAGCAGGAAAATTTGAGGTGATCTCTAAGGAAAAAATTACTTTTGAGTAAAAATCTCAGTAGTTTCTAGAGGGCACATCGAGATAATTTTGTGACAAAACCTGAGGTAAATGTTAGGGCAAAGACAGAACATTTCAGGGTCAAATCTCAGGTTCTCTGACTTCCCACTACCTCATCCCATGCCCCAGCAGGGGAGCTTTGCCCTCCCTGTCCCCAGCCAGCCCAGCCTGGGCACCTCAGGGGTGCCCCCACCCTCCTGCTGAGGCCCGGCCTCGAGGGCTTCTGCCGCAGGCCTGGGAGATGCTCTGGGGAAGCGCCGGAGCAGCCGGGTGCCAGGGACAAGGCGGCTGCCTGGGGGCTGCTTATGCCCTCTGACAGCCAATTCTTCAGGGCTTCCCAGCACCCTGGCTCCTCAGGAGCCTCCTGTTCTGCCAATTGACAGAGACTATTTAAAGGACACATCACTGAAAATAATATTCTTATTTTACTGTGAGTATGAAGGAACCACAATGTAAGATGATACATTCAATGAAACTGTGTGTTGCAGACATCTTTTCACTAAAAATCCTTTCTTAGGATTTTTTCCCTTCTGAGGAGCTGAGGCCTCAGAAACAAAATGTAAACAATGGTTATCTGCTGCTGTGGAATGCAACAGGTGGATCCGTGATTGGTCTCCTGTGGATGTTTGGATTTGGTGACCAGTCACGGCAGAACTGGCTCTCGCTCTCCGTCCGAGCCAGCTGCCTTTGTTATCATTCTTTTCTATCCTATTCTTAGCTAGCCTTCTGAGGAAACCTTTCCTTCCATTTCTTTTTAGTATATTTATAATGTAATATATATATATATATATCTCATAAAATAATAAATCAAGCCTCTGAACATGGAGTCAGCATTCTCGTCTTTTCCCTCATCCAAGAACCATTGTGACCACTTGGTTTTAGTGCGCTTGGTTTTAGTGACAAGCAAAAACAAGCAAGGTAGTGCACCTAAATCAGTACTATAATGTTATATATGAAAAGCTTGACTAGGTCAATATTCATGCAGCAATCAATTTATTAATTAATGTGGTAAAGTATGAGCAATACAGCGCTGGTTACAGTGGAGGAAGTTTTCCCTCCAACTGCACACTGATAGTTGTGGCTTACAGGTATTTATAGGGGTAACTCATAAGCTTTCTCAGCAGTTTCTATTCCCAATTTTTACTCATCAGCAGTTTCCCTTCCCAATTTTTACATCACAATTCTATACACTATCCTGATTTAGTTTTCCTCAGGATGTATCCCAGAAAAGGATTATCCCAGGTGGTGGGGGGTCCAACTTCTGAACGAAGAAAGAAGTCTCCCTGCTGGTGGGGTCTAGATTCCAGACATGGCTTTACCTTTTGATTGCAAGGACTATAAATCTCATAACAGTGATGTGCAGCTTCCCTTGGTCAAAACTATTAGTCCTTGCATTGATGTTCATCTTCCTTTCTCAAGTTGCTTTTCACTGTTTTGTCAAGGTGTAAAATAAGCATGTTTCCTTTTTAAATATTCTAAAGCTATAGTTTCACAGTACAAGCAATATTCCAGAATTATACTTTGAAAGATTATTATTTCAAAATTCTTGAAGGCTTAGCTACAAGCAGAAAGTTCCTGCCAAAAAGGAGCATCCTCAAAGCTTTAATTCAAATGCTCCTAAATCAACTTAAGACTTATAAAAGTTAATTGTGAACAAAATATAGGTTCAAAGGCCTTCTTCCATGCTTTACTTTCCTCAGTTATTATTAGAATTCATCTTTACAAGTGTCCCATGGTTGGTTTCCATACATATCACAATCACAAATACACATGTTGTCTGTATGTACATGACACGAAACACAGCTTTGTATTTCACAAAAGGAGAGAAAGGAGAGTGAATTAGGAAGATGCATCACCAATTACCTATATTGTTTATCATCTTGCAGATCTGCACTTGCTGGGCAGCCCCGTTTTACACCAAGGACCTGAGGAACCATTCCCAGAAACTGGGAAAATCCGAGGTCGTCCATCCACTCAGAGATGAGGTCTCCTAATTTGCCCCAAAAGTAAATCCAGCTTTTATAGGCCAAAAAGAGCAAGTCCAAGTGACTCGATTATATTTTTGGCCCAGAAAGCCCTGCAGCTGATGGCACACTTCACAATCAGCAGGGGACACAGCCAGGCCAAAGCCCAGACCTCTGCTGGGAGGGTTTCCCCTCAAATACCCTTCAAACAAGCCTCTATTCAAGTCAGTTGGGAAAGTTTCTTCAAATGATCCGTTGCTGGCACCTAACTACACAGGCTTATGTGAAAGATTCTAAAGCAGCTGCTCTGGAGTCGAAGAGCCAGCACTAAGAGTCCTTGTCATCTATTTGTAGCTAAATCCCACTTTGGGGGAATTGAAGGAGTTTGGAATGAGTTAGAGAGTGGACCTCTGAATTTTTTAGATGATGCCATTTCTCTTTCTTAGCTTCTGGATAGACAGAAAGGACGTGTTTGGCTCACATCTTCACTGCAAGGCTCAGAAGGTCTCAAGATTTCAAGTTACAAGACTTTTTGAGGATTTATTGGACAATAAAACATTGCCAACAAGGATATATATGTTTCTGCCCCAATCCTTCAGTATTTCATCTCATGGACTCATGCTACAATGAAAGCTTTCATAGCCAATCATGTTCTGACACACAAACCTACAGCACTGGAGTCTAAACTTCATGTTTGTTGTTGCAACTACTTTTATTTTTTCTATACCTTAAACACTAAAATGCTAAACTTTCCTCCAGTAAGCTTAAGGTGTCTCTGTTTTATACTATAAATCCGCATTCTGTCTTCTTAGCATCTAAGTTTGGAAGCCCTTTCCAAGGCCTCAAAACAAATCCTGTGTTTAATTCTAAGCCTTGGCTAACAGGCCTAAAGGTCTGAGATTTCCCTGCATTTGGGTTACCAACAATACTGATGCTGTTAGTTGCAGAGTGCCCAGGATGCGTCTTGCAGGTCAACTCTAGCAGGAACAAGGCGGCTGCCAGGGGGCTGCTTGTGGCCTCTGACAGCCCATGGCCCAGGGCTTGCCAGTGCCCCAGCCCCTCAGGGGCTGCCCCAGCCCGGCCAAGCCGCCCGGCAGCAGCGCCGCAGCCCCACAGCAGCTCCAGAGCAGCCCCATCCAGAGGCACCTGGGAGCCCTCAGCAAGGCAGCCAGCAGCACATGGGCAGGAGGACATGGCTGGCGCTTCCTGCCTGGCACAGGGCTTGTGGCCATCTCCAGGCACCGCTCTGGCAGGGATCCCCGCAGCTCCGGCCCCTGCCCAGCCGCTCTCTGGGCAGCACAAAGGCTTCAGCAGAACCACCAAAGGCCAAGGGGCTTCTGGCCATTTCCCCTTGCCCGCTGTACGCCTGGGCAGCTGGCTGAGCACAGGCACCCTTTTCCCCCTCCTCCCCTATGCCCTGCGGACCATGAGCAACAAAAGAAAGATGCTGGCAGTCTGTGTATTGTATCACAGTCTATATTTACATGGTAAACGAAAACCAAAAAATGAAAAGAACATTCTTGAAGAAAAACAAAATTCCACCTGACTCAGGTGGCCCCAGCAAAAAGAGCTTCTGGGATCAGCTCTCCTCAGAGCTCTGGCAGGGCAGGCAGCCGAGCCGTGACAGATGAGGCCGTGTCTTCCACGCCCTGCGCAGGTGATTTTGGAGCCACTGGAACCTGGAGATGGGAGCCTGCTCTCCTGACCTGAGGATGCACAGTGTTTGAATTGTCAGGCTCCCGACGGCGAGGCTGATGTCATTTGTTTTGTCTTCAAGAGCTGCAAGAGAGAGGAACAGAGGCATGGTCAGAAACTGGAGCTGCGGGGCGCCGAGGAGACCCCCCTGCAAGGGTCATCCCAGCCGGCTCTTGCCATGGCCAGGAGGGAAAAGGGAGCAAGGGGATCAGCCCGAAGCTGCTGGCTATGAATGGCCTGCATGGCCCTGAGATTTCAGTGTGTTCTGCCCACGGGAGCAGAGCCCTCCACAGCCGGGGCAGGGCTTGCAGCTCCCCCCAGCAGCCCCTTCTGTCAGCCCGCTGCCCTCACTCACCAGTGCAGATCCGCTGCAGCTCTTGCTGCTGCCCCGTCAGGTGCTGCTCGGCCATGCCTGTGAACACAGAGCCTGTCACGGCCCCAGCGGCACAGTTCCCTGCCAGCAGCGCTGCCGGTGCTGTGGCCACACGGGCTGCTGGCCCGGCAGGGCTCAGCCCAGGCCCCTGCTGCACGCTGCCGCCCCAGGGCACAGCTGTCAGAGGGCGGCAGCAGCAATGCCCAGGCCAGGTGGGGCTCCATGGTGCCAGGCCTGGCTGGCGCTGCTGGGGCAGCAGGCAGGGCTGGTGCCTGTGAGAATCCTTAAAATCTGAGGGGTTTTGGAATTCTAAAAAGGCAGGCCTCAGAGAGAGCAGAAGTTCGATTACAGTTAAGCAGTAGCCTTAAATTTTTCAGCAGAAAGTTTTTATAAGAAGTAGAAAAATAAGGACAAATAGAACAATGATCTGGGTATTGACGCTTGATTAGCATACCTCCCTAAGCTACAGCAAAGTATCTCTAGTGAGATATTAGGAAGTTCTAAGCCTAATAATGGAGCCCTGGGGATTGTATTTTAATGTTAACAAGCAGGTATTATATTCAAAATAATCGAGTATTGTTTGACTGACGGTCCGTGTGCTTACAGTGGTTGGTTAGAAGTACTGTCAATATGCTTTTGCTTTGTGTGATTGGCCAAAAACTTTTAAAGTAAGTTGTAACATGCAGTTCTTTGTCTGCTGCCAGGGATGTGAGCTGCTGGCATCTTCCCATTGTCATACCCATGTAATGAGACTGATGCTGGAAGATAAAACAGCTCGAGATGTGTTCCTCAGCAGTCCCGTCCCATTGGTGATTTGTGCAGGGACGCCCAAGCAGTGATAGGGCCAAGCTGCAGCAGGGCAGGACAGGGTGGGGCAGTGTGGGGCCAAGTTGGCTGGGGCAGGGTCGGGTTGGGTGGGGCAGGGCAGGGTAGGGTGTGGCAGGGTGGGGCCGGGTTGGGTGGAGCAGTGTAGGGTGGAGCATGGTGAGGTAGGGTGAGGCTATAGTAGTGTGGGGTGGGGCAGGGTGAGGAAGGGTGGGGCAGGGGCATGTTGGGTGGAGCAGTGTAAGGCAGAGCACAGCAATATAGGGCAAGGCTGGGTTGGTTGGAGCAGAACAGGGCAGAGCACATTAGGGTTGGGCAGGGCTGGGCAGAGGGAGGTTGGGTAGGGTGGAGAAGGGTGGTGTGGGGAGGTTGGCCGGGGCGGGCAGGGAGCCAGGGCTCATGAGTCACCAATGAACCTGATGGCTACCTCTCACAGAGACTCCTGTGGGCTGTCCTGGCTCAACAGGGCCCGGTGCAGGTGCTCGGCCGCTCTGCTCCTGTTCTCTGCCAGCTAGAGAGTGCCAGGAGGGTGCAGTTGGTGCAGGCTCAGCCTCTGGGCTGGGCTCTCCCTCTGGCCAGCACTGCCTCCCCTGGCCACACAGCCCTGTGAGGCAGCGAGCAGCCACTGGGGCCGGGCTCTGGAGGAGGCAGAGGGCTTGGTGCTGCCCAAGAAAAAATAAAAGTTAAAATTCTGACCTCCGAGACAAATGGCAGTATTGGAGATACTTTTTGCAAGGGATGGACAAAATAATGACCCTGACAAGGTCAGATAAACAGTGCAAATGTGGTGGAGCTGTGCACAGCAGGGGCCTTGTGTATACTCCAGCTTCATGGGATCAATACATTTTGTGGATAACGAAGAGACAGTGAGTTCCGTAGCAAGCAAACTCAGGAATGATGAGACCATCATCCATGGCCTGATGCACACTCATGTCTCTGCTGTGGTCGAGTCTCAAGGATGAACAGGATAAATTCAGAGAGAAGATGAGGAAGGAGATGAGCAAGGACAGTTTCCATGTGGCACCAGTGCAAACCAGAGGCCCCAGTATCAGAGCCCAACATCCTCCAGCTAGGGAGAGGGAGTACATCCCTACAAGTGGACCTGTGGTTCTTCCTGTATGAACATGGGCAAGGCATGAGAGGGTGGAATGGAAAACTCATCTCTGTCCTAGCAGCATGGGTATGCAAGCTAAAAAATGAAACTAAGATCATCTAGCCAGGTAGAGACAAGGGGAAATTGTGTCTTTTGGCCTGTGTGGATCCCTGGCACACCAGAGTCATAGATATACAAGGCATTTGTCAATTCTGGTGCACAGTGTACTCTAATCCATCCAGGACATGTGGGTGCAGAACCCATTTTCATTGCCGGGGTGACAGGGAGATTGTAGCAGGTGATCCTGTTGGAAGCCAAGGTGAGCCTGACTGGGAAGGAGTTGCAGAAGTTCCTATTGTTACGAGCCCACAGGCCCCGTGTATTCTGGGCATAGACTTTCTCCAGAACGGCTATTACAAAGACTCAAAGGGACTCAGATGGGCTTTTGGCATAGCTACTGTAGAGAGAGAGAACATTAAGCAGTTGAACATCTTGCCTGACTATCAGAAAACCCATCTGCAGTAGGACTCCTGAAGGTGGAAGAGCAACGACTGCCAATTGCCACCTCGATGGTGCACCATCAGCAGTATTGAACAAAACGAGACGCCGTGATCCCCATGCACAAAATGATCCGTGAGCTGGAGAGTCAAGGACTGGTCAACAAAATCCACTCACCCTTCAACAGCCCCATGTGGCCTGTGCGCAATTCTGACAGAGAATGGAGATTGACTGTGGACTGTCGTGCCTTGAATGAAGCGACTCCACCACTGAGCGCTGCTGGGCCGAACATGCTGGTACTCCAGTACGAGCTGGAGTCCCAGGCAGCAGAGTGGTACGCCACTGTTGACATTGCTAATGCATTTCTCTCCATTCCTCTGGCAGCAGAATGCAGGCCTCCGTTTGTTTTCACCTGGAGAGGTGTGCAGTACACCTGGAACCAACTGCCCCAGGGGTGGAAGAGCAGCCCTGCCATCTGCCATGGACTGATCCAGGCTGCACTGGAAAAGGGTGAGGCTCCAGAACACCTGCAATATATTGATGACATCATTGTGTGAGGGAACACAGCAATGGAAGTATTTGAGAAAGGAGAGAGGATCATCAGGATTCCCCTGGAAGCTGAATATTGCCATCACGAATAAGGCCAAGGGACCTGCCTGAGAGATCCAGTGCCTGGAAGTAAAGGGGCAAGATGGATGGCGTCATATTCCCACTGCGGTCATCAGCAAGATCACTGCGATGTCTCCACCAACCAGCAAGAGGGAAACACCAGCTTTCGTAGGTGTCACAGATTTTGGAGAATCCACATTCCCAAGCATAGCCAGATTGTGAGCCCTTTCTACCTGGTCATCTGCAAAAAAAATTATTTCCACTGGGGCTCTGAACAGCAACAAGCCTTTGCCCAGATCGAGCAGGAGATTGCTCATGCAGTAGCCCTTGGCCCAGTCAGGACAGGAGCAGAGGTGAAGAATGGTGCTCTACTCTGCAGCTGCAAACAATGGCTTGTCCTGGTGCCTTTGGCAGAAGGTGCCTGGGGAGACTCGGGGTCGACCACTGGGATTTTGGAGTTGAAGAGGGTCTGAAGCCAACTCCACTCCCAAAGGGAAGGAAATCTTGGCTGCCTATGAAGGAGTCCAGGCTGCCTCAGAGGTAATAGGCACTGGAGCACAACTCCTCCTGGCACCTTGACTACCAGTGCTGGGGTTAAATACAAAGGCAAGGTTCCTTCCACCCACCAGTGCCACCAGTGCTACATGGAGCAAGTGGATTGCTCTTATCACTCAACACGCCTGTATAGGTAAACTGAATCACCCGGGGATTTTAGAGATAATAACAAATTGGTCTGAAGGTGAGAATTTTGGTGTCTAAGAACAAAAACCAGTGACGCGGGCTGAAGAGGCTTCTCCTTATAACCAACTGCCACCAGAGGAAACATGCTACGCTCTTTTCACTAACGATTCCTGTCGCATCGTAGGGATGAACCGGAAATGGAAAGCAGCCATATGGAGCCCCACATGACAGGTTGCACAAGCTGCCGAAGGAGAAGGTAGATCAAGCCAAGTTGCAGAACTCAAAGCTGTTCAGCTGGCCCTGGACATTGCAGAATGAGAGAATGGCCAAAGCTCTACCTCTACATTTATTCATGGATGGTAGCCAATGCTCTGTGGGGCTGGCTGGAACGGTGGAAAGAGGCTAACTGGCAGCGTAGAGGAAAACCAATTTGGGCTGCTGAAGAGTGGAAAGACATTGCTACCAGGGTAGGGAGGCTACCTGTGAAAGTCCGCCATATAGATGCCCATGCCCCCAAGAGTAGAACCAATGAGGAACACCAAAACAATGAGCAGGTAGACTGAGCTGGAAAGATAGGGGTGTCCAAGATAGACCTAGATTGGGAACACAAGGGAGAGTTATTCCTTGCTCGATGGGCCATGATGCCTCAGGTCATCAGGGCAGAGGTGCCACCTCTAAGTGGGCACGAGACCGAGGGATGGATTTAACCATGGACAGTATTTCTCAGGTTGTCCATGACTGTGAGACGTGTGCTGCCATCAAGCAGGCCAAGCCAGTGAAGCTCCTTTGGTATGGTGGGCGTTGGTCCAAGAACAAGTATGGGGAGGCCTGGCAGATTGACTACATCACACTGCCCCAGACACGCGAGGGCAAGCGCTACGTGCTAACCATGGTGGAAGCCACCACTAGATGGTTGGAAACCCACCCTGTGCCTCATGCTACGGAACACCATCCTGGGCCTTGAAAAGCAGGTCCTTTGGAGATATGGTACCCCTGAGAGAATTGAGTCAGACAATGGGACCCATTTCAAGAACAGCCTTATTAACACCTGGGCTAGGGAACATGGCATTGAGTGGGTGTACCATATCCCCTATCATGCACCAGCTGCAAGAAAAGTGGAGAGGTATAACGGACTACTAAAAACCCAGCTAAAAGCTGTAGTTGGGGGATCTTTCAAAAATTGGGAGCAGCATTTAGCAAAGGCCACCTGGTTAGTTAACACCCGAGGTTCCATCAACCGAGCACGTCCTGCCCAGTCTGAGTCCCAGAATGTAATAGAAGGAGACAAAGTCCCAGTGGTACATGTCATAGGTTTGTGAGGGAAGACTGTTTGGATCAATTCTGCCTTCGTAGGGTTGTCTTTGCTCAAGGACCAGGTTGCACATGGTGGATAATGCAAAGAGATGGAACAGCATGATGTGTACCTCAGGGAGATCTGATTGTGGGGTGAGAATGATATGCAATATCACTGTTCATTGGATGTTACTGCCATTGTCTGTACATTAAATCATAGAGTCATGAGATAGAAGGAAATGTGTAAGTGTTGAAGGTCTGGGCAAGTGGAAGGTGGAGAAGGAAATGTGCAAGTCTCAAAGGTCTGAACAAGAGATAGATGGAGCTTTGAGTGAGTAAGGTGAAAGGGGGAATCCTGCAGCTCTGTAGTATAGGGCCTGGTTTCAGTGGTCGAGTGTGAGGATGTGATGAGGGCATGATGGGTATTGCTTGTAAATTTTGGGGGAACAGATGGAAATTTTGTGTGAATAAATGCATGATGTGTGGTAGTATGTTGATGATATGAGGATAAGGGGTGGAATGTCCTATAGTGACATTATGATGCTTGTATCCCCATTCATGTGTTCTGTTAATGTTGGATATTATTTTCTGTACCTTTAAGACTGGCTCTGAAGAGAGGAAATTTTGTTTTGGTTTTCTTATCAGCCTGGCTGGGACACAGAGACTGCAGCTTTTGCTTTTGCTGCTTTTGCTTTTTGCTTTGCTCTCTCTCTTACTTGCTTCTGCTTTGCTTCTGCTTGCTTTTGCTTCTGCTCATTAGCTAGTTTAGCTAAACAGTCCAAATTGCTTCCTGGACTGTTTCTCCTTTCCTTTTTTTGACCATCTCGAACCTACTCCGGACTGGGGCGTGGGAACACCGAGAGTTTGCACCTTGTGGCTGCAGCAGCTGCCCCAGTTCTGGAGGGACTGAGAACAGAGCGACCACCCCCAAGAGAGACTCTCTGAATTTGTCATCTTTTTCAGAGTGGTGTCATCTGGTATTGTTAATTTTTGTGTGCTGGGGGTTGCTGTGCCTGTTAAATAAACAGGTTCTTTCTATTTCTCACAGGGCATTCCACAGCGATGGTTTTATTGGGGGGGTCTGTGAAGGGTTTTGGAATATACCTCCAGAATTCCCTATGTCCAGGGATTTCTTCCAGACAAAAGCTGCCAGGAGGGACAAGTCTGACTGGCCATGGTTTCTGAAGAGGTATCTCTCATCTGCCTTTGAAACACTGGAGCTCTGTGCTTTCCTTCCTAATGTAAAGAACTCTTCTTCCTGTCCTGGTGCCCACGGCCAAATCCGAGATTCTACCTCCAAAATTCCTTATATCCAAGGGTTTCCCCTAGATGAAAGGTGTCAGGAAAGACAGCTCTGGCTGCCTTGGCCCATGAGTGGTCACCTCTTGTGTTCTTCCAAGAAACTTGGGCCATATGGGGAAACATCTTCACAGCCCTGTCCATGGTGAGTGTGTGGCTGCAGGGCAATGTCCCCTGTGCTCCTGGAAGGCTCTCCTGAAGCCAGCACACCCCACAGCCTAGGGGGATGTGTCAGGGGGACTCTCCCAGTTTCTCTGTGGCACAGGAGGAGGAGGAAGAGGAGGATGTGCTGCAGAGCGGGTCTGCCCTGGACACCATCAGAGGGACAGGGCTGGATGGTTCCTGCTGCCAGGGACGGCTGCACGGGATGAAGCTGGCGCTGCAGCCAGGACTGCCCAGGGCTGTCCTGCAGAGCAGCTCCTGCAGCCCTCAGGGCTCTTGGCCAGTCCAGGGCATGTGCCACCTGCCAGGGGCAGCTCTCAGCCTGCCTGGAAGCTCCCCATGGACGCTGCAGGGGAGAAGCTAGAGGTGGAAGGAGCCACTCCTATCAGGGCAGATTCCTCCTGCTGTGGAGATGGTGCTGCATGGCCAGGGCTGCTCTCAGCTTTCTCCTAAAGGGAAGGGAAAGGGGCTGTCAGCTTTGGCTGTGGCACTGAGACTCCTGCACTGTCAGGAGTCAGCCTGGCTGTCAGGAGTCAGCCTGGGCATCAGCAGATGGGCCTCAGCTTTCCCTCAGAAAGTGCTTCCTCAGCCTCCTCTCCCTACAGACAGCAGCAGCAGCACCTTGGCTTGAAGCATCTCTGTTTGTCTGGCCTGCCCTTAAGGCCCTGTTGCCAGGGAGATGCCCCTGAGCAGTGCCTGTGCTGGGAGGGGTCTGCAGGGCAGAGCTGAGCCCCCAGGGCTGGGCTGGGCTCTGGCAGCACTGGCAGGGACAAGGCTTGGATAGAGGAGCTAGTTCCCCCAGTTGGATAGGCAGATGAGAGGTGACCACCAGAGGCCAAGGCCAGCCTGAGCTGGCAGTTTTTTTTCTGGGAGATGCCCTTGCCTACAGAAATTTTTTCAGGGGAGTACAAAATTTGTCCATGGGCATCTGGAAAGAGAAAATTCTTTTCCATAGGAAGGAAAGCAAGGAGCCTCAGTGGTTCAT
Organism: Ammospiza caudacuta; assembly: GCF_027887145.1. Lineage (NCBI taxonomy): Eukaryota > Metazoa > Chordata > Aves > Passeriformes > Passerellidae > Ammospiza > Ammospiza caudacuta. The sequence goes on along the minus strand of NC_080621.1, from coordinate 5,270,899 downwards.
GTGCAGATGAGAGGCAGCCCTTGACATTCCAAGATCAGCCAAACCTGTCAGGTGGCCCGTGGGAGGCAAAATCAGCCAGACCTGTTCCATGTTCCCTTGGTTCCCTTGGTTCCATGGGCCCCATGGAGTCACCATGGTCTCCATAGGTAGGAAAGAGCCCCAGTGTTCCAGGGGCAGATGAGGGGCAGTCACCAGAGGCCAAGGGCAGCCAGACCTCTCTGTTCTGGCAGCTTTTGTCTGAAATCAACCCTTGGATATATAGGATTATTCATGTGGAATCCCAATTTTGGCCATTTCTACATTGATAAGAAGGATGTCTCTTTTCCATAGGAAGGAAAGCACAGAGCCCAAGTGTTTCCGGGGCAGAAGTAGAAACAGAAGGCTCGTGAGAGGCTAAGCCAGTCAGACCTGTTTGTCCTGACAGCTTTTTTCACAAAGGAATCCTTGGACATACAGAATTTGGGAGGTAGAATCTCAATTTTGACCATGGGCACCTGGTCAAGATGGGTTGTTTTTCCAGTAGGGAAAAAAAACATGAAGTCCAAGTGAGGAAAGTGAAGGGAGACTTACACGTCTGATCAATGATCATCAGTCTCTGATTTATTGATCCAGCTTACATACTTTTATAGTAGTGTTAATTAAGCTCATACATATTGCAAAAGCTGAGCTCATCATTGGTTACAGATTACGTGTCAACCCCTCCTTTGTTGCTAATACCTGTGGCTTTCTTGTTGAGACTAATACTTGTTTTTTATCGTGCTGCTGACTACATTCAAGGACTCCATGTTTTTCACCATGTTTTTCTCATCACTTAACCAAGGACACAGTGTTATTGTTTGTCTCGTAAGGAAAAATTACTACTTACAGCTGCTTTTTACCTCTTAACCAGCTGTATATGATCATGGCCTTTTTCTATAAGCCATGTCTAAACAAAACTCTCCAACATCCAAGTGTTTTGGAAGAAGATGAGAGGTGGCCCCCCATGGGCCAAGAGAGCCAGACCTGTCTGTCGTGACACCTTTCATCTGGGGGAGATCCTTGGACATAGGGCACTTTGGAGGTGGAATCTCAGTTTTGGCAGTAGGCACCTGGATAGGCAGAAGAGCTATTTTTATTAAGAAGAAAAGCACAGAGCCCCAGTGTTTCAGGGGCAGATGAGTGCCAGCCCTCAGGAAGCCAAGGCCAGCCAGACTTGTCAGTCCTGGCAGCTTTTGTCTGGGAGCTGTCCTTGGATATAGAGAATTCTGGAAGCAGATGCCCAATTTTGGCCATGGGTGCCTGGTCAAGATGGATGTTTTTTTCCCCAAAGCAAGAAAAGCACATGGTCCCAGTGTTTAAAAGGCAGATGAGAGGTGGCCCCTGGGTGGCCAAGGCAGCCAGATCTGTCTGTCCTGGCAGATTTCATCTGGGAACAAGCTTTGCATATGAGGGAATTTGGAGGAGGAATATCAATTTTGGCCATGGGCTCCTGGTGGAGAAGTACAGTTCTCGCCCAGAGCCCCAGTACTCCAGGGGCAGATGAGAAGCAGCCTTCAACATGCCAAGGTCAGCCGGACCTGTCAGGTGGTCCCCAGGAAGCCCTGCCAGCCAGACCTGTTCCATATTCCCTTGGTTTCATGGGACCCCACAGTGTCACGGTGGTCTCCTTGGTTCCATGAGGGCCTGCAGTGTCACAATGGATCTGTGGTTCCACAAAGCCCTGATGTGTCACCGTGGCCCCTAGGCTCCATGTGCCCTTGCTGTGTCACAGTGGCTCCTCTGTGACACTATGGGCTGCACAAGGTCACCACAGACCCTTGGTTCCTTGGGGCCCCCAAGTTTCACAATGGTCTCTTTGATTCCATGAGGCACCACAGTGTCACAATGGCCCCTTGGTTCCATAAGGTTCTGTAGAGTAAGAGCTGGAATGAGAGACGCAGGACTCCAGGTGGCGCTTCAAAAGGCAATTTATTACATCCAAGGTGTTATAGCAGTCCAGGGTCATGTGTGACTGAACCTGTGCCTGCAGCTGTCAGCTCCAGCTGCAGGCAGACCTGGAGACCCTTTAGTTTTTGGTACAAATTCATTATATACTTTTCTTGGTGAGCATCTTAATACAGAAGAACCAATCTATACCTTAACTTTTACCTATAGCTTATTATAACTATTATAATTACCATATTCATGTTACTATTCTCCAAACATTAAAGTTACTACCTTATAGTTTAAGCTAGAAGTTGTTTTTCAGTTTTCTTGCAGAGGAAAATTATGAGACCTTTTTTTTATTTGCAGCATCGGCAGTCTTGTTTGCCTGTGGTATCCTTCTGCTTGGTAAAAACATCTTCTTGTTTGAGGTGAGTTTATCCTTAGCTCTAAGCCATAAAAACCCCTTCTAACTAACATACCCTTTGCCTTCTTAGTTATCCAGTAAGACGAGCTCAGCAATTCTTTTCTTCTATATCAAAACTTGCTTTCATTTCTATTCCTTCTTCAGATTCTACATTGAAAAATTCTTTGGCCAAGCATACATATCTGTGAGACTTTCTTGTCAAACTTTCATCCTTCCCAACATCCCTATAGAGCAGTCAAGTGTCTGAGGCCAAGAGTGCCTGGACAAGAGGGACAGATCTTTTCTATAGGAAGGAAACCACAGAAACCCAGGGTTTTGAAGGCAGATGAGAAGCAGCCACCAGAGGCAAAAGCCAGCCAGACCTGTCTGTCCTTGCAGCTTTTGTCTGAAAGCAGCCTTTGGATATATGGGGAGTTTTAGAGGTGGAATTCCATTTCAGCCGTGGGTTCCTGGACTTGAATGACAGTTTTACATAGGAAGGAAAGGGCAGAGCCCCAGTGTTTCAAAGGCTGATTAGAGGCAGCCCCAAGGAGGCCAAGGCCAGCCAGATGTGTTGTCAGGGAGGAATCCTTCAACAGACAGATTTTGGGAGACCAAATCCAACTTTTGTCTATGGGCATCAGGATGAGAATGGCAGTTCTTTTCCATAGGAAGGAAGGTAAGGCGCCCCAGTGTTCCAAAGGCAGATGAGAGCTGGGCCTCAGGAAGCCAAGAGAATCTGGACAGTCCTGGCAGTTTTAGTCTTGGAGCTATCCCTGGATATAAGGAATTTCAGCGGCAGGTTCTCAGTTTTGGCCATGGATGCCTGGACTTGAAAGATGTTTTTTCAATGGGAAAGAAAAGCACAGGCCTGCAGTATTTGGAAGGCAGATGAGAGGTGGCCCCCAAGAGGCCAAGGCCAGCCAGAGCTGTCTATCCTGGCAGGTTTCATATGGCAATAATCCTTGGATATAATCAAATTTGGAGGAGTAATCCCAATTTCAGCCATGAACACCTGGAGGAGGACAGTTCTTTCCCACAGGAAGGAAAGCACAGAACTCCAGGGTTTCAGGGGCTGATGGAGAGTGACCTTCAATATGCCAAGGTCAGCTGGACCAGTCAGGCAGCCCCCAGGAGGCCCAGCCAGACAGACCCGTTCCACGTTCTTGGATCCTTGGGGTCCTGCAGCATCACAATAACCCCTTGGTTCCATGAGAACCTGTAGGATCACAACAGATCTTTGTTTCCATGAGGCCCAGTGATATAACAGTAGTCTCCTTGGCTCCACAGTGGTACAATGGCCCCTTGCTTCCATGAGGCCTTGCAGTGTCAAAATGGTTTCCTTGTTTCCATGGGACTCTGCAATGCCAAAATGGCCCATTGGTTCCATGAGACCACAGAGTCTCAAATTGGCCCCTTGGTTCTCTTGGGCTCCCCAGGATCACAATGGCCCCTTGGTTCCACCAGGCCTGGATGTGTTACACTGGCCCCGTGCTTCCATGGGTGCCCACAGTGACACAATGGTCCCTTGCTTCCATGAGGCTGTGCAGTGTCACAGTGGCTGCTTTGGTTATACGAGACCCTGTGGTGTTACAGTGGTCCCTTGGTTCCAGTGGGTCCCCAAGTGTCATATCAATCTCCATGGTTCTATGAGGCCCCACAATGTCACAACAGACTTTTGGTTCCATAAGCTTTTGTACTGCCAACAACAGCCAACAACAGTCTCCTTGGTTCCATGGTGTCACACTGGACCCTTGGTTCCATGGGGACCCACAATGTCAGAAGGGTCTCCTTGGTTCCATGAGGCCCTGCAGAGCCCCTTGATTCAAGAAGGCCTCAAAGTGTCATAATGGCCTCCAGGATTCCATGAGGCCCCTCAATGTCACAATGGACCTTTGGTTCCATATGTTCCAGCACTGTTCCACAAATCCTTAGTTCCATGGGGCCCTGTAATGTCAAAATGGGCTCCTTGGTGCCACACAGTGTGACAACTGCCATTTGGCCTGCCAGTGCTCCATGGTGCCACAATAATTCCTTGCTTCCATGAGGCTTTATAGTGTCACAATGGCCCCATGGATCAGTGAGGCCTTAGGCGTCACAATGGTCTCCATGATTCCATAAGGCCTTGCAGTGTCACAACAGACCATTGGTTTCACTGAACCCCACAGTGTCACTCCAGTCCCCTTGGCTCCAGAGGGCTCTGAAATGACCCTTTTGTTCCACAAGGCCTCAAAGTGTAAAAATGGCCTCCATGGTTTCATGAGGCCGTGCTGCGTCACAATAGACCTTTGGTTCCATGCAGCCCCAAAGTGTCACAATGATACCCTTGATTCCACTGGAACCTTCATTCCATGGAGACCCACAGTGTTCACTGTAGTCCCCTTGATTCCATGAGGCCCTGCCATGCTGGTATGGCTCCTTGGTTCCAGTGGGTCCCAAAGTGTCAGAACAGTCTCCATTGTTCCATGAGGCCCCACAAAGTCACTGTGGTCCCCTTGGCTCCACAGGGCCCCACAGTGTGACAATGGACTCTTGGTTCCATGAGGTTCCTCAGTCACAATGGTCTCCTTGGATCCAGTGTCACAGTGGCCCCTTGGCTCCATGTGGCCATGCTGTGCCACAATGGCTCATGGTTCCATGAGGCCACATAGTTTAACAACAGACCCTTTTTTCCGCAAGGCCTTGCTGGGTCAGAATGGTCACCAAGAGTTTTCTCAAATTCACAATGGTCTCCTTGGATCTGCAGTATCACAATGACCATTGGTTCAATTTGGCCCCAGTGTGACAAAATGGATTTTGGTTCCATGGGGTTCCACTGTGTCACAATGGACCCTTGTTCCATGAGTTTGCTCAGTGTCACAGCTGACTTCTTGGTTCTGTGAGGCCTCGCTGTCACCAAGTCTCTGAAATATCAGAATAAGGCTCCTTAACACTACTTTGCTATTTAAGAGGGGATCATTTATTCAGGCCTGAGGTCTAGTGAGGGATAACTCCTGATCTTATGTGGACATGTAATTCTACCAGCACCACAAAACGTGTATTACAATTTATGCATCCATAAAACCAGCCCCAAGTTCCCAGATTCAGTCCTTCTTTTTTCTATCAATGCATTCTTGAGCCAGATGTCTTATCTTCTGACCATCCTTGCTGGGAAAGCAGCCCCTGCATGCCTTGTTCCTGTGCTAAAAGTTCACAGGCACAGTAAAAATTGAATTAACCCTTTTGGCATCAGCCCAAGGCTTTGTGTGGGCAGGCAGAGGCAGGCAGGAGACAGAGCTGTCAGCAAAGGAAGGGCCCAGCCAGATGGGGCAGCCGGGGGATTCTGACAGCCTGCAGGGACAGAGGCACAGGGCAGGGACACCGGGGGACAGCCTGGGCTGCACAGGGCACAGGGATGGGCAGCAGCTGCAAGGCAGCCCTGCCAGAGCCAACTTGGGTAGCACTTTGGCCATGGCTGCTGGCCCTGGGCCTGAGGCAGGAGCAGGAGACAAGTGACCCTTGCAGGCCTGGGGCCTCATTGCCTCCTTGTCCCTGCTCAGCAGCCTGGCAGGGGCCTCCCCATGGTCCTGCCTTTGGCATTGCACATCCCCACATGCCAGTGCCCATCCCGGGAAGAGCCCTGAGCACTGAGGGAGGGACAAGATCTGCCTGGCCAGGGGCTGGAGCTCAGGCCTTGGCCCTTTGCATTCCTGAAACACATCCAGGTTTGCTCAGCACCAGAGACACCTTTGCCTTGCTTGTCCCCACCTGTCATCACTGCCTCCAGTGTTCTGCTCTAGCTGGAACCTGGGGACACTTTCTTAGTTGTGTCCCTGACAGGGATCTCTTCAAAGTACAAGAAACTTCAGTGTTTCAATGTAACTGATTTCTTGAGGGTTTTGTGACATCACAGAGCTGGCTGTGACATCACAGAGCAAGATGTGAGGCCATATAGCAGACTCTGCCATCATAGAGGGTGGCTCTGTGGCATCAGAGAATGGGTTGTGACATCACTGGGTAGCTGTGTAACATCATAGAGCAGGCTGTGACATCACAGAACAGATTGTGATGTCACAGGGTGATTTTGCAACATTACCGTTTTCTGTGACATCACAGCACTGCTGTATGACATCACAGGGTGCCTTCATAGAATTGGCTCTGTGACATCACAGGGGCTGTATGACATCACCAGAGGCTGTGTGACATTACAGGGGGTGTGATATCACAGGGGCTCTGTGACATCATGGAGGCTGTGTGACATCATGGGGGCTGTGTGAGGTCACTGGGGTGGTCACTCTGCCCCAGCCCCCCTCACAGTTCCCCCCACAGAAGTCCAATGCTGCTCATGCACAGCGGGGTCCCCTGTCCCCCCGGGTCCCCTCGCCCCTGGTGCCACGGCCTCCCCCAGAGGATGTTCCATGAGATCAACCCCAGTGCCTGACACGGGGACGGAGGGCCGGGGCCCTGGGGGTGGCACAGGGGGACAGGGACCCCCCGGCAGTGTCCCCATGTTCCCCAGGGCCAGAGCCTGGGCCAGGGCTCCTTCACCCTGTTACGAACCAGGTCTTGAGAGTGTTGAAAAAATCCCCAGCAAGGGATCAGCAAAAAACAGATTTAATATTAAGTGACAGCAGCACAAAGTTCCTTGGCAAGAGTCACTCTGCTCCTGACTGGACACTTCAGGCACACCAAGGAAACAAAGCAACAACAAAAGCAAACCAAATCCAGGCAATCAAACCAGAAATGAACCGAGAACTGTTCGTGTCTCTGTGTGTGTGTGTGTGTGTGTGTGTGTGTGTGTGTGGTGTGTGTGTGTGTGTGTGACAACAGGTCAGTGAGGGCAAGGATAAAACATATACGGCCTAAAAGCTCACCAGAGCTCAAGCTTAACAGGACTTAACTTATACCTTAACCTTAACTGATACCTTAAAAGTCACAATTTAGCCAAAAACAGCTCTTAACAGTATTTAACCTATCTTAAAACCTATGACTTAGCAATTTTACAGAGGAATAACATTTAACAATATTTAACTTAGGTAATAACTTAAATTAAATGTAACAACGTAGCAAAAGAACAACTCTTAGGAGCATTTAACTTAGCTTAGACCTCGTGACTTAATCTTACTTACTGATATCTGGATATCTGACTGACACAGCTATCCAAGGCACTCATACCCCTCAGAGAGCAGCATTTCTGCCACATTTCCCCAGCACAGGCACTCCTGTGTGCACACAGACACAAGAGTCAGTGCAAGACACCTGGGAGAAATTCCTCTGAGGGCAGGAAATGCTCACTGTGGATCCTTTGGCATCTCCCCAGCAGGTGAAGGGTTGAGCATGGAGGAGTGGGGGGATCGGCCCAGGCTCCGTTGTTGTTAAGGATCCCTGAGTGCAGGAAACGGGAGAGTTCCCGGCTGGGAGAGGCCCCACTCAGAGGCAGTCACTGGCCTCTGAGAGTTCCAAGGGGCTCCTTTTGGAGCGCTGTGTGCAGGGCCCCATGAGAGGGGCTTCAGTCCCAGCAATGGTTCATCCTGCTGCACTTGGCATCAACAGCTTTCTTTGGCAGTGTGAGAACAGGGACGTTGTGCCACTGAGGGAACAAAAACAGTTCCCAGGGCTGCTCCTGCAGAAAGCAGGAGCCGCTTGGGCAGCAGCAGTGCCTGGAGCAGACAGTGTTTGTGATGAGCTGCAGAGGAGCTGAGCCCAGGGGCTGCTGGCCAAGGGCGAGGCCCAAGAAGCATTTCTCAGCTGGCAGGGTAGCCTGAGAAGGGGAAGGGGGAACGCAGCAGCACGGGGCCATGGAACCAAGGGACCATTGTGACACTGTGGGGCCCTGTGAGACCAAGGGACCATTGTGACACTGTGGGGCTGAATGGAATCATGGAGAGCACTGTGTCATTGCTGGGCCTCATGGAACCAAGGGGACCGTACTGACTGTGTAGCTCCAAGGAATATAGAGATCATTGTGACACTGAGAGGCCCAATCAAACCAAGGGTCCGTTGTGACACTGCGGGGCCTCATGGAACCGTGGAGACCATTGTGACACTTTGGGGTGTCATGGAACCAAGGGGCTATTGTGACACTGCGAGACCCCATGGAGCCAAAGGTCTATTGTGACATTGCAAGGCCTCATGGAACCATGCAAAGACAATTAAGACACTTCACAGCCTCATGGTACCAAGGGACCATTGTGACACTGAGGGGCACCATGGAATCGTGGAGACCATTGTGATACTATGAGGTCCCATGGAAAAAGCAAAGCACTGTGACACTGTGAGGCCTCATGGAATCAGTAAGACCATTGTGACCCTGGGGGTCCCCACAGAACAAAGAGGACCATTGTGATATTGTGGGGCCTGGTGAAAACAAGAGGGCTTTGTGACACTGCAGGGCTGCATGGAACCAAAGGTCTGTTGTGACACTGCAGGGCCTGATGTCATCTGCAGACCATTTTGACACTGAGAAACCAAAGGAGACCATTGTGGCACCGCAAACCCCCAGGGTCCAGAAGTCCATTGTGACATTGCAGGGCTCATGGAACAGAGGAGTCATGAGACATTGTGGGGCCTGGGGAACCACAGAGACCATTGTGACACTGCAACGTCTAATGGAATCAGTGGGACCTTTGTGACACTTCAGGGCCTTGTGGAGCCTGGAGGCCATTGTGACATTGTGGGACTCCATTGTACCAAGGGTCCATTGTGACACTGCTGGACCCCATAAAACCAAGGGAACATGGAACAGGTCTGGCTGGTTTGGCTTCCTGTGAGCTGCCTGACTTTTCCAGCTGACCTTGGCAGGCTGAGGGTCTCTTCTCATCTGCTATTGAAACACAGGGGCTCCGTTCTTTCCTTGCTATGGAAAAAACCTCTCCTTCTTCTCCAGGCGCCCATGTCCAGAATTAGGACTTCACCTCCAAATTTCCTTATATCCAGGGATTGTTCCCATAGGAATATTGCCAGGACAAGACTGTCTTGCAGTAGTTTCACAAGGGTCACCTCCCATCTGTCCCCAAAACATTGGGAAAGGCTCCGTACATTCCTTCCCATGGGAAGGAACTGTCCTGCTTCTCCAGGAGCCCATGGGTGATATTGAGGTTCCACCTCAAAAATTCTTTAAATCCAAACTCTGCTCCCAGACAAAATCTGCCATTTCTGACAAGTCTGGCTGGCCATGGCCTAGTGAGGCTCTCACCTGCCTTCCAAACACTGGGGGTCTCTGCTTTCCTTCCTATGGAAAAGAACTGTCCTTGTCCTCCAGGTGCCCATGGCCAGAAGTGGGATTTCACCTCCAACATTGCCTGTTGTGACAGACTGGAGGAGATTCTTGGCTTGAAACATTTCATGTGTGAGGGAGGATGAAGAGGAAGGTCCAGTCTTGCCCTGCCCTGGAACCCCAGCAGTGCCCTGACCTGGAACCCCAATCCCCCCAGAGCCTCTATCCCAGCCCAGCAGTGTCTGTCTGTCAACTCATCAGGTTTGTGTCCTTTGAGGGACCAGGAACTAGTGAGACTCAGAGGCACAGAAACGTTTCTGTTCATGGGCAGCATAAAAAAAGTGAAATGATAAAATTTAATAAACATCAAAACACTTCGCTGAGCTCCTTGTGACATCCTAGCAACATCAAACATGTCCACCATCCTCAACAGACTGCCATACTGGAAGGATTTTAGACAAAGACATAGGAAGAGGTGATAGAAAAGACAAAACTACAACTAAGATGCTGACTAAGGAGTTACTGAAACTTCTGAAAGATTGGGCAACCTCCTGAATTTCAAAGCATGAAGCCAGTCAAGGGAGATGCATTGGAATGACCAGAGAACAGCTGCAGGAGAAAATCTGGGAGCCATGGGAAGGACATAGATCCAGCTGCTCCAAATGAAGAGATGTCCTTAGACAGGGCCATTTAAAAAGGACAGCTGGAAACACCTGAAGGGAGAGGATCATGAAATATCAGAGTAATGAAATATTAGACTGAATGCTGGTGGAAAAGGGAGAGGGGAAGGTCAATATTTCTTCTCCTGCCATAAGTAGAAGGATCTACTAGAACCAGGAAATTTCTGTTCCTGGTGGGAAAACTTTGTCATTTCTTAAAAGTACTCAAATGACCCAGATAATAAAGATTTGCTTGTATATTATGAAACTAACAGTTATTAACACCTGTGCCCCTTTCCAGGCAGACATCAGCTGTGTGCCCATGAACAGGCAGTGCCACTTGTGCCCTGAGGTGCCCAGCTGGGATTGGATCTCTCCAAGAGCTCCTGAGGGAGAGCAGAGCACCTTGCAAGCTGCAGGTCCCTGACAGCCCCGCAGGGCTCCTGTCCCATCAACATCTGCTCTGCTCCAGTCTGAAACAGGGCCCAGCATGGTGCTGGGATCATCAGAGAGCTGAGATGTGTTCTGGAATTCAATGCCCTCCCCATCCCGCAGCAGCCCTGCATTTCCCTGCTGGAGCCTTGGTCTCCAGCACAGCCATGGAGGCTTTTTGGGCTCTGGACTGTTCCTGCAGCCCCCAAGGGCAGCTGAGCTCTGCCTTTGGCACAGTCAGGCCTGGCCAGTGCAGGCCATGTTCAGCAATTCCCTGTGTGCGCCTGGCCTTGCTGTCAGCCCCAGCAGCGGCTGCGTGGCCCCTTTGTGGCCCTGTGCTGGCCCAGCCATGGTGGCCCAGCCCCTGTGCAGGCCCAGCCCAGGCCAGGAGCATTGCGGCTGGGAACAGCCCCTGTGCCGTGGTGCCCACAGCAGCCTTGGGGCTCTGTGCCCCATGGCCTCCCTGCTGGGCAGCCTCTGCCAGCTCCTGCAGAGCCTGTGGCTGTGTGGCTGCACAGACAGCCCTGCCCCAGGCTCTGTCGGCCTCTGGACCAGCAGAGAGGCAGTCAGGGCTGGCCATGGCCGGGAACAGGCCCTGAGCCCCGCAGGAGGATGGAACTTGGCCACAGCCAAACTCAGCCCAGGCCAAAGCTGGGCTCAGCAGCCAGGGCTGCCAACACATGGGGACAGAGGCTGGCACTGACAAATGTCCTGGGCCCCCTCCCTGCTCTGTCCATGCCACCAAGGGCACAGAGCAGCCTCCTCTCTGGGCCACTTGCCTGTTTTCAATGCCTTGCACCGGTGCTGGCCGTGCCCCACAAGGCCTGGCTTGAGTCCTGCCCCTGCACGCTCAGCCAGGCTGAGATGGACACTGATGGTTTCTGGGCCAGGCTCTCTGAGCGCAGCCCAGCTCCCTGCAAGCTCTGACAGCTGCCCTGAGCTCTGGGCAGCACCAAGGGCCTCTCCCCAGCCCAGCCCAGCCTGCTCTGGTCCCACAACTCTGCTCCGGCCAGGCTGCTCTGGGCACTGGCCCCATGGCCTCAGCCCCTGGCAAGGGCACAGCAGCAGCTGCAGCTGCCACAGAGCTCAGCCCCAGCCATGGGGGAAGGTGCTTGCCCAAGGCCAAAGGAGGCTCCCTGGCTGCCCTGCTCCCCTTGGGCTGAGGTGCTGAGAGCTCTGCAGCCCCTGCTGCCATCCCATCTGCCCAGGGCAGCACAAGAGCGCCAACCTTGGGGCCCTCAAGGCCTACTCCTGCTCCAGGCCCGGGCCCATGCCAAAGCTGGGGCAGACACAAAGCTGTGCCCATTTCTGTTGATTGCTGCTCTGATGGGGATGGATCCTCAGCCACTTGGAGGTTGCTGATGAATTGTACTACTCCAGAGGGATCTTCTTTCTTGAGCTCTTCAGTTCAGGAATTCAGTGAGAAAAGCAAAAAAATATTTTTTCTAAACACCTGAACAAGACAAGCCCCTGGGAATAATTTAAGTTTTCAATTCTTCTCTGGTTAATTAGACAGACTTCAGAAGTTAATTCAAAGTGAATATATTGTACTGAAAACAATGCAAAGTGAACTGCTTTTTCCTGTTTTCTATTCCTGTTTATAGATTGATACCAGCAACGTCCAATTTATATTTATTCCCCAGCATCTTCCAATGCAATCTGAGCAGATATGAAGATCAAGACCCTTCATTGTTGGAAAAGAAATGAAATTTAGCAAAATATTTAATTATAGTGAGTTGTGTGTGAACTGGTTTGTTAAAAAGTAGTTTTGTAGCCGTTGAAAGTGTGTGTTGGGTTTTGTGTGTTACCTAGCAGGTAGTCTTAGAGATTTAATAAATAATTAAACTAGTGCAAGAAAGTAAGAATGCTAACCTGTCTAGAGGCAGCATACAATGCTCTTAGAATAAGATAAGCAGAGGATTAATGATCTGTTTGTGAACCAAGGAATGTATCACAAGGGGTCTGTGACCAGGCAAGGGGAACAGGGAACTGTTTCTTGGAAACTTTGTTGTGAATCGCATGTATAAGAGGGAAGCACCCATACGTGAATTTGGGGGCTCAGACTTTGGGACGTGAGTCCCCCAATTCCCCGGGCCCTTAATAAAGCACCCACAAAACTTATCCGAGTTTTGTGTCATTTATCAATCGGGCAACAGTTTTCTGGCGACCGTGGCAGGACTCCAAGGGCTGCTGGGGCGGTTCGCGTCCCGATCCACTCCAAGCCGGCACCGAGCACTTCTTGGGGAGTAATCGGTCGTGACCGACACCCCGCGCCTGTTGGACAACTGCCAAGGTAAGCCCGAAGGTGCTTTATATTGGAAAAAGGTGATAATTGGATTTGGATTTGGTGGTTGGTAAAAAAGCCTAGGCTCCGGCCATAAGACGTCTAAGGACGCAGGACCGGAACTCGCCTCCTGTTTGTTTTAGGGAAGGACGGCGAGAAGGTATATTGGTTTAAGGTATATTGGTTTATTTGGATTAATAGTGGAATTAAAGGTTGTAATATGATGTCTTTTAAAACTTTTAAAACCTTAGTGCAAGCCAATGGTAAAATACCTGGAAATACACCATTAGGTTGTATATTGAAACGGTGGAAAAGTGAGGGGTATTATCAAGAATTGGATAAAAGCAAAATGATAGATTATTGTAATCATTGGTGGCCTGAATATGAGATTGGGGAAGCGGGATGGCCGGTGAATGGTACACTGGAATTGGGGATAATGGAATCTTTGATGCAATTTTTAAGGAGAAATGAGAAATGGGATGAAATACCATATTTGGATTTGTTTTTCGTTTTATATCGGAAAGAGGAATGGCAAAAGGAATGTGGTATTTTGGTTTTAGAAGTGAATGATGAAAGGGAGTGTGTGGGATGTAAAGAAAGAAAGGAGCGTAATTTGTATCCTTCAATCGAGGAAGATTTGTCTTATTGTATAGCACTTCCAAGGGCTCCGGTTGCTCCTAATGTGCCCCCTGCTCCCTCTGCAGATATAGCTATAAAAACGGGATCTAGTGAGAGTGATAGTGATGGTGGTGATGGTGAGAAGAATGAGAGTGTTAAAAGAACTCCGTTAGCAGGGCGGACTCGCAAGGGAAGGAAGGGGCAGAAGGGGCCACAGTTAATTGCGCCGTTAAGGGAAGCTGTGGGACCACAGGGAGAAAGGATACTTATAAAGGTGCCTTTCTCCCCCGGGGATTTGGTAATATGGAAGCAATCAGCGGGGAGTTATCGGGAGGATCCTGAAAGGGTGGCAAGGGTGGTTAAAATGGTAATAAAGACTCAGAATCCGGACTGGAATGATTTACAGGTATTATTAGATACTATAATGGATTCCACGGAAAAGGAAATGGTTATTAGAGCCACTAGAGAAAAGGCTCGTGAGGAAATTCGGTTGAGACAACTAAATGAGACAGTTGATGAATTGGTACCAAGTGAGGAACCTAAGTGGGACCCAAACTCTACGGGAGGAATAAGGGCTGTAAAACGATATCAGGAATTGTTGGTGGAAGGACAGGAATACCTAAGACTATGAACTGGTCTAAGTTGTATTCGGTCAAGCAGGACAAGAATGAGTCTCCGTTTGCCTTTTTAGAACGATTAAAAGACATGGCTCGGAAGTTTACTAATTTAGATGTAGAGGATCAATCAGGAAAACTTCAATTGGCATTGTTGTTTATGGGGCAATCACAAGAGGATATTAGGAAAAAGTTACAAAAGCTGGAAGGAGAGGATACTAGAAGTTTGGATAAAATGCTGGAGGTAGCGTGGAAGGTATACAACAACAGGGAAAAAGAAACTGCAAAAAGACAACAAGCTAGTATTCTGGCTGTAATGCAACAGGCAGGGGCAGGAGGAAGACCCATTAGGGGTCGAGGTCAGGGAGGAGCTAATCACGGACAGAGGGGGTTGCCAAGAGGTCGGGGAGGATTTGGGTTTGCACCTAACATGGGGAGGTTGGATCCAAACCAGTGTGCCTTTTGCCGACAATTGGGACACTGGAAAAATGAATGCCCGGTTAGAGGAGGTATGGGCATGGGAAACATGGGATTAAGGACAGCCCCAATGGGAAATGCCCCTGTGGGAGGATTCACGGGAGGACCAGCAGAAGTCGCTCAAGCACTAGTTTTGGGAAACTATCAGAATCAAAGCTGACTAGAAAAGGATTTAAGGGTAGTTTTAGAAATAGATGGAAAGAATCAAGAATTTATGGTAGACACTGGAGCTACTTATTCTGTACTCAATAGACGATTGGGACCTTTGAGTGACACAACGGTACAGGTGGTGGGGGCAACAGGGAAGCTAGAGGAACAACCATTTTTACAACCTTTAAATCTTAGGTTTGGGGGGAAGGAATTAGATCACCAATTTTTGTATATGCCAAACTGCCCCACACCCCTTCTTGGCAGAGACCTGTTGTCCCGACTTAATGTGAAAATAATATTTGAAGGGGGAAGGGTGAAATTGGAAATACCTGAGGAACAAATAGCAGGCATTTTTGTGATCAAGGAAGTGGATGCCTCTCCTATTCCAGAAGAAATTGAGCAGGCTGTAGTACCCTGGGTATGGGAGTCAGGGGTCCCCGGAAAATCTAAAGCTGCACAGCCAGTAAAGGTGGAACTAAAGGAAGGGGCCCGACCAGTGAGGATAAAGCAATACCCCTTGAAGCTTGAGGCAAGGGGGAGTAGCCCCGTTAATTAAACAATTTTTGGCTCAAGGAATATTACAGGAATGTGAATCGGAGTATAATACTCCAATTTTTCCAGTAAAGAAACCTAATGGTAAGTATCGTTTGGTACAGGACTTAAGGGCTATTAATGAAATAGTGAAAGACATACATCCAGTTGTTGCTAATCCTTATACTTTGTTAACATCTGTATCAGAGGAGTTTAAATGGTTCTCAGTGATTGACCTTAAAGATGCCTTCTTCTGCATCCCACTGGCAATAGAGAGTAGGAAATATTTTGCCTTCGAGTGGGAGAGTCCTGATTTTGGGAGAAAGAAGCAGCTTATGTGGACGAGACTCCCACAGGGATTTAAATGCTCCCCTACTATTTTTGGAAACCAACTGGCCAAGGAGCTGGAGGAATGGAAGATAACCCAGGTAACAATATCCCCATCCTTGTATGTAGTCCTGCAGTACGTGGACGACATTTTTCTGGCTACTAAGGCAAGGGAAATGCGCGTGGAATTAACAATTAAATTACTCAACATGCTTGGCCAAGCAGGGTATCGGGTTTCTAAGGAAAAAGCTCAATTGGTCAAAAATAGCGTTATTTACCTCGGTTGTGAGATCACACAAGGGCAGAGACGTTTGGGAGTAAACCGAATAGAGGCAATATGTGCTATTTCTTTGCCTCGTAACCATCAGGAATTGAGATCTTTTCTAGGAATGGTGGGATGGTGTCGACTGTGGATCATGAATTTCGGTCTCCTAGCCAAGCCACTATATGAGGCCTTGAAGCAGCATCGGTTGGAGTGGACGACACAGCAAAAGAAGGCCTTCCAGGAATTGAAGCAGGCACTAAAGGAGGCCCCAGCCCTAGGACTCCCTGACGTGACCAAGGAATTCCAGTTGTACGTGAATGAGAGGCAAAAACTGGCATTGGGGGTCCTCACCCAGAAGGTGGGATCCTGGAAGAGGCCAGTGGGATACTTCTCTAAACAACTGGATTCGGTAAGTTCCGGGTGGCCCTCGTGTTTACGAGCCGTGGCGGCAACAATAATTCTTATTCAAGAGGCCCGGAAATTGACTTTGGGGGCAAAAATGAAAGTGTTTGTTCCCCATATGGTCATGGCCGTTTTGGAGCAAAAGGGGGGCCACTGGCTATCATCCAGTCGAATGTTGCAATACCAGGCCATCCTGAGAGAACAGGATGATATTGAAATAAGGACTACTAATCATGTTAATCCAGCAGAGTTTTTACGCAGTGACCAGGAAGCTGGGGGACTGGTGCACGATTGCGTAGAGGTAATTGAACAAGTATATGCCAGCAGACCCGACCTAAAGGATGAACCATTGGAAGAACCTGAATGGGAACTATACACTGATGGATCCAGTTTTGTCGAGAATGGGACTCGCTATGCCGGGTATGCAGTGGTAACATTGGATCAGGTAATAGAGGCAAAGGCTTTGTTACCTGGAACTTCGGCCCAGAAGGCAGAGGTGATTGGACTCACCAGAGCCCTGTATTTGAGCAAGGACAAAAGGGTTAATATCTGGACAGATTCTAAATATGCCTTTGGTGTGGTTCATGTACATGGGGCGTTATGGAAGGAAAGGGGGCTTTTGAATTCACAGGGAACCAACATCAAGCACCGGGAAGAAGTGCTACAGCTACTGGATGCGGTACACAGTCCCAAAGCAGTTGCAGTAATGCATGTTAGAGGACATCAGACTGCGGAAGGAGACGTTTACAGAGGAAATCGATTTGCTGATATTACAGCTCGGCAAGTGGCACGGGAAGTATGGACTCAAATGGCATTGGTACCGGTAAGAACAAATCCAGCTACCCCATACCTGAATCAGGAGCCCAAATATTCAATAGAAGATGGAAAACTAATAAACTTGCTAGGGGCACAGAAGAATCAACTTGGGTGGTATGTTACACCAATGGGACAAATAGTGGTACCTACCCGCATAATGAAATTTATTTTGGAATCAGAACATAATAAATGTCATTGGGGGGCAGAAGTATTGGTAAAATTTTTGAAGAATGAGATAATCTCTAATCAGATGTGTCCAGTATGTTTGAAAAATAATCCAGTAGTTAGGAGACAAATACAAATGGGAAAGTTGCAAGTCTGGCCACAACCAGGAGATTACTGGCAAGTTGATTTTTCTGAATTGCCTAGGGCACAGGGATACAGATACTTGTTAGTGTATGTATGTACATTCTCAGGGTGGCCGGAAGCTTTTCCATGTAGAACTAATCAGGCTAAGGAGGTGGTAAAAACCTTGTTAAAAGAAATAATACCAAGATTTGGAGTACCTTTAGGATTGTCATCAGATAGGGGTCCGCATTTTATAGCCGGGGTAGTGCAGGAATTAGCACGAATGTTAGATATAACCTGGAATTTCCATACCCCCTGGAGTTTGTGGTTACCTGAGTAGGAGAATAGATCATTGCTGTGTACACATTCCAAATGTTACACTTGAAGTTGAGAAAGATATTTCTCAACTGGCAGAAGTGGAAACAAAAACCAAGGAAATTGAAAGGGAAGCACAGCATAATTGGATAGGAGCAGTATTTGATTCTTTGGGGCTTCACCTGTCTGGCTGGATTACATCTGCTATACAGTATGTACTAATGTTTTTAGTATTTTTAGTGACTATATGGATTGTATATAGATGCCTCTTAGGTGTGATCGAGAAGGAAAAGAGGCGATCTCTCCGGTTGCTGAAGGCGATGACCCGTGGGCGGCAGAATGAAGAACACTCCCCACCTCGTTATGAAGATGTTACTGTCAATACTGTTGATTGAGCATCTTTGCAGCAGGACTGAAGGATGCTCAAAAGGGGGGAAACGTTGGAAAAGAAATGAAATTTAGCAAAATATTTAATTATAGTGAGTTGTGTGTGAACTGGTTTGTTAAAAAGTAGTTTTGTAGCCGTTGAAAGTGTGTGTTGGGTTTTGTGTGTTACCTAGCAGGTAGTCTTAGAGATTTAATAAATAATTAAACTAGTGCAAGAAAGTAAGAATGCTAACCTGTCTAGAGGCAGCATACAATGCTCTTAGAATAAGATAAGCAGAGGATTAATGATCTGTTTGTGAACCAAGGAATGTATCACAAGGGGTCTGTGACCAGGCAAGGGGAACAGGGAACTGTTTCTTGGAAACTTTGTTGTGAATCGCATGTATAAGAGGGAAGCACCCATACATGAATTTGGGGGCTCAGACTTTGGGACGTGAGTCCCCCAGTTCCCCGGGCCCTTAATAAAGCACCCACAAAACTTATCCGAGTTTTGTGTCATTTATCAATCGGGCAACATCATGGCTGACAATCAATAACACTTTGTCCCTTGTCCCTCCCCACCATTTCCCCCATCCAACCCCTGGCACTCCTATGGATCAGGAATGTTGTGGCCAGCAGGAGCAGGGCAGTCATTCTTCCCCTGTGCTCAGCACTGGTAGGGCAGCACCTCGAGTGCTGTGTCCAGTTCTGGGCCCCCAGATTAGGAAGGACATAGAGAGGCTGTAGTGTGTCCAGAGAAGGGCAACAAGGCTGGGGAGGGGTCTGGAGCACAAGTCTTGTAAGGAGCGGCTAAGGGAGCTGGGGTTGTTTATCCTGGAGAAGAGGCGGCTCAGGGGAGACCTCATCACTCTCTACAACTCCCTGACAGGAGGGTGCAGCCAGGTGGAGCTTGGCCTCTTCTTCCAGGGAACAGGCACAGGACAAGAAGACATAGCCTTAAGCTGCACCAGGGGAAGTTTAGGCTGGACATTAGGAGATATTCTTCACACAAAGGGTGATTGGGCATTGGAATGGGCTGCCCAGGGAGGTGGGTGAGTCACCGTCCCTGGAAGTGTTTAAGGAAAGACTGGATGTGGCACTGAGTGCCATGATCTGGGTGACAAGGTGGTGTTGGGTCCCAGGTTGGACTTGCTGCTCTCCAAGGTCTTTTCCAGCCTGGTTGATTCTCTGATGATTGTGACACTGCAGGGCCCTGGGGAAGCAAGGGGCAATTGTGACACTGCAGGGCCTGGTGGCACTAAGAGGACCATGGTGACAGTGTACGACATGGCAGCACAGAGCCAAGAGGCCATTGTGACACTGTGGGGCTGAATGGAAGCAAGGAGTCCATGGTGACAGTCTGGGTCCTGGGGGAATCACAGAGGCCACTGGACCCTGCAGGGCCTTGTTGAACCAACAACATTGTGGTGCTGGGAGGCCTCATGGAATCATGGAGACCATTGCGACACTCTGGGGCCTCATGGAACCATGGTGACACCAAGACACATGTATGGGAGTGTGGATCTGCTGGAGGGTAGGAGGGCTCTGCACAGAGCCCTGGACAAGCTGGATCCAGGGCCCAAATCCAACAAGGTGAGGTTTAACAAGTCCAAGTTCCGAGTTCTGCACTTTGGCCACAACAACCCCTGCAGCACTACAGGCTGGGGACAGAGTGGCTGGACAGCAGCCAGGCAGAAAGGGACCTGCAGGGACTGATGGACAGCAGGCTGGACATGAGGCAGCAGTGTCCCCAAGTGGCCAAGAAGGCCAATGGCTCCTGGCCTGTATCAGGAATGGTGTGGCCAGCAGGAGCAGGGCAGTCATTCTTCCCCTGTTCTTGGCGCTGGTTGGACAGCACCTTGAGTGCTGTGTCCAGTTCTGGGCTCCCAAAATTAGGAAGGACATAGAGGGGCTGCAGCGTGTCCAGAGAAGGGCAACAAGGCTGGGGAGGGGTCTGGAGCACAAGTCTTGTAAGGAGCGGCTAAGGGAGCTGGGGTTGTTTATCCTGGAGAAGAGGAGGCTCAGGGGAGACAAGGTGGTGTCCGGGCACAGGTTGGACTTGATTAATCATCTCCAAAGTCTTGTACAGCCTTACTGATTCTGTGATTCTGTGAAACCACCCTTGGAGCAGTTGCAGGAGGAGCCCTGGGCCTCCTCTTCAGAAGCTCCAGCAGCCCAGGTTCCTCAGCTTCTCCTGCCAGCCCCAAAGCCCATCCTGTCAGTCCTGCAGAGCCTCTGCAGCTCCTGTTCATTGCACAGAACAGGGAGACCCAGAGCCAGACACAGCAGCCCAGATGTGCCCCCCTGGCCTGGGGTGCCTCTGGCAAGGGAGCAGCACCAGGCACTGCAGGAGCCTGCAGACAATCCCTGCAGCACTTGTAGGATGATCCTGCTAACCAAGGGACATTCCCATGGTGCCAAGTCAGGAATTGCAATGGGGAGTGGGGCCAGAGAGGAAAGGGCAAACAGGGATGGGCTGTTTGCAGGGGAGGGAACAGGGTTGGGCAATAGGAATAAATTTCAACTAGGAATGAGAAAAGAAAGCAAAGGTGAAGCCAAGGAAATGCTCAGGGCCGTTTGGGGGTGGTTGCCAGGTAGCCCTGGCTCTGAGCAAGAGCATCTGCAGTGGGACAGGAAACTCCCAGCTGATGGGAACAAACTCTCTGGCTGACTGCAGAGGCCAGGACAAAGCTGAGTGGTTTCCCTGGTGTCCCCCAGCCCTTGCTGGCCCCAGGGGCTGATGGCATTTGTGCTCCCTCAGGTTCATGTCCCCACACCAACAGCATGGGGGTGCTCCCCCTGCTGTGTGCAATGCAAACAGGGGCTGCTGAGCCAGTGCTGCCGTGTCTGTGCCTGCAAGGATGGGGCACCTGTGTGAGCTGGGGGAGAGGCCAGACCTGCAGAGGGAGAGTGTTGTTGGCAGCTCCATCAGGATGCTCTGGGACACTGCCCTGGGCTGTGCAGTGCACTGGGGATGGATCAGCCCCTGCTCTGTTGCTCCTTCCTGTCTCTCCCAGGGCCCTTGTAGAGCCCCAGCCATGCTGTTTGCCTTCAGCCTGCCCACGGCCAGCCTGAGGCTGCTCACGGGGGTTTTCTGAGCTGAGCATCGGCCTGGGTGTGTTCTTGAGAGAGTCTGGTCAAGGAGCCTGGAGCCCCCAGGCCCTGGCCTGAGGCGTTAGCGCTGCCCCAGCAGTGCCCATGGCCTGTCCCTGCTGCAGCCCCGGAACTGCCACCCGCAGGGCTGTGCCCGGCCCTGAGAGCACTCAGGCCCTACAGCAACACCAGGGCAGCGGGCAGGGCCATGGCAGCAGCATTGGTAACACCAAGTGCTGCTGCTGCTGGGCACAGCTGCTGTGCCAGCACTGATCTGCACACAGACATTGCTGCTGCAGCTCCAGAGAAGGCAACAAAAGGGTATCTCTGCAGAAAACCTTGCTGGGACATCCTTTAGTTCATTTAAAGGTACCAAGAGCACAGCCTCTCATTGACACAGTCTGTGGCCGCCGGGAAGGTGGTAAGAAACAAAATGAGAAATTGCACAAACAATGACATTTTTTTTATGGGCAAAATTAAAAATGTAAAACAAAAAACAAAAGACCCTCCAAGATGAAACCAAGAAGAAATACGAAAGATGACTTTTATTACAAGTGATTTGCAGAAATTGGCCAGGAGTTTAATGTTCCTGAAAGCATCCAATCATCAGTCTCCACACTGCAGCCTTGAGTTCCTGGTTCCTCAGGCTATAGATGAGGGGGTTCAGGGCTGGAGGCACCACCGAGTACAGAACTGACAGGGCCAGATACAGGGATAGGGAGGACATGGAGAGGGGCTTCAGATGAGCAAATGTGCCAGTGCTGAGAAACAGAGAGACCACAGCCAGGTGAGGAAAGCAGGTGGAAAAGGCTTTGTGCCGTCCCTGCTCAGAGGGGATCCTCAGCACAGCCCTGAAGATCTGCATGTCGGAGAAAACAATGAACACAAAACAACCAAATACCAAACAACCACTAAAAGCAGGAAGTCCAAATTCCCTGAGATAGGATTTGGAGCAGGAGAGCTTGAGTATCTGAGGGATTTCACAGAAGAACTGGCCCAGGACATTGCCATGGCACAGAGGCAGGGAAAATGTATTGGCTGTGTGCACGAGAGCAGTGAGAATGCCACTGGCCCAGGCAGCTGCTGCCATGTGGGCACAAGCTCTGCTGCCCAGGAGGGTCCCATAGTGCAGGGGCTTGCAGATGGACACGTAGCGGTCGTAGCACATGATGGTCAGGAGGGAAAGCTCTGCTGAGATGAAGAACAGAAAGAAACAGAGCTGTGCAGCACATCCTTTGTAGGAGATGGTCATAGTGTCCCAGAGGGAATCGTGCATGGCTTTGGGGACAGTGGTGCAGATGGAGCCCAGGTCGCTGAGAGCCAGGTTGAGCAGGAAGAAGAACATGGGCGTGTGCAGGGGGTGGCTGCAGGCTACAGCGCTGATGATGAGGCTGTTGCCCAGGAGGGCAGCCAGGGAGATGCCCAGCAAGAGGCAGAAGTGCAGGAGATGCAGCTGCCGCATGTCTGCCAATGCCAGCAGGAGGAAGTGCCTGATGGAGCTGCTGTTGGACATTTGAGGTGCCTTGGCATGGGGATCTGTAAAAAAGTAATCATGGAATAGTTTGGTTTGGAGAGGACTTTCAATTATCCCAGCACAGCTTGGGGGCACTTTCCCCCCACTGCCTGCCCAGGGCTCTGCTGCCTGGAGCTGTCCCTGCCTGCAGCTGCTTCCCTGTGCCCAGGCCTGGGCCCTGCCAGTGCTGCCAGAGCCCAGCCCAGCCGTGGGGGCTCAGCTCTGCCCTGCAGACCCCTCCCAGCTCTGGCACTGCCCAGGGGCAGCTCTGGCTCTGCAGGCTGTTATGGAAACATCAGCACAACCCTGAGGAGGCTGGAAAAGTGACAGTAATGCTGACTGTAAGAGGCCCTGTGTTGATCTCCGTCACTGCCTGGTTTATTCGATCTGTGGTATTTTTATTTTTTATTCTAAACCTGAACTGAGAGATTAACATCTATGTGCAATTTCTGATCCAAGTATCAGAGACAAGTAGATGTCAAAGCAAAATTTTCCCTTTCATGCAGCCCCTGCCTTGCTGTGCTCCATGTATAATCTACTTGGAAATGTTCTGCAGTTAAATGCCATGCTGGGGGCTGACCTGAACAATGCAGCATCCTCACCACACAAGGAGAACAGTTCCAAGCCTTACCAGCTGTCCCCTCCCACCCAGATCTTGTCCCTGAGGGCTGGCAGCAGCTGCCAGGGCTGGCTGAGAGCTGTCCCTGGCAGGCAGAAGCGTCCCTGCCCCAGCACAGCGCCCTGGGCTGCAGGACCCTGCTCTGCAGGACAGCCCTTGGCACCCCTGGCTGCTCTGCACAAGAGACAATCAGAGAATGTACTCACAGGGTCTGTAGGCATTGGGATGTTCCAGCTTTAGGAAATGGCTCCAGGAGCTGCAGCTGCATTGTCCTGCAGCCAGAGGTTCCTGTGCCAAGGGCTGGCAGTGATTCTGCCCCAGGCACTTCTCAGCACCTTCCCAGCCCTGACTGATTGAAGCTCACTGTGCCTCTGGGCTGTGCTCGGGGTGGCTGCAGGCAGTGCCCCAGCTCTGCTGGGCTGGCAGATGAACTTCTCAAGAGAAATGTGCTTTCGATGCTCTTCTGGTTACCAGGAGCTGCCTCTGTGCCAGGAGCCCAGCCCAACTCAGCAGCACAGACACAGCACAAGAACTTTAATGAGCCTCTGGGGCTTTGTGCTCAGGCCCTGAACATCAGTCTCTGAGAGGGAGCTGAAGAAACCTCTCCAGAACTGCAAGTCAGAATCCAACCCCAAAGTTTCTTGGACTTTTAATGGGTCCCATTGAGGAACACGACTGAGAAAGTGTCCCCAGGCCCCAGGCAGAGCAGAGAACTGGAGGCAGGGATGACAGGTGGGCACAAAGAGAAGCCAAGTCTTGCTGCCCTGGGCAACAGCAGGGCTGTGCCACCAAGGGCTGCGAGGACACACCTTGTTCTGAGGCACTGGGGCCTCCTGGTACAGCCCCAGCCAGGCTGGATGCTGTCCTGCCCTTGTCCTGCCCTCAGCACCTCCCCCAGCCCACATCCCAGTGGCCTCAAGGTTCTGCTGGAAGGAGTCCCTGGGGAGCCTTGCTCAGCAATGGCCCTGGGGACTCCTTCATGCTCCCTGCAGGGACTGCAGGTTTTTCAAAGGACTTTGGTTTTGGCTTTTGCCTTGGAGTCTCTGAGAGGTTTGTGCAATCATGGCCTCCAATTATCTGGTGTAATTAGTCCCTGGAGAGGCTTTGTACTGACACTCAGTGAGACTCATTAATGCTTTGAGATACTCAAGATTTTTAAGGTACTTTGAATTTTCTTTTCTACACTCGGATTCTCTGAGAAGATTTTATGCCATCCTGGCCTCCAATTCTCCCCACCAAGGAGCCCTTGAGGAGCCTGTGTTGGGGATGGACCTCAGTGAGACCCATTCAAGCTTTGAGGCACTTTGAGTTTTTCCTCTGATTTTGACTCTTGGAAAGGTTTGTGCAATCTCCTCTCAGGCCCTGAGGTTCAAGGGCTCAGCTCCAAACATACCACAGGGCTCATTAGGATCAAGCAAGTCCTCACAAACCATGGCTCTGCCTTGATTTTTCTCAGCTCTGGGACAGTTCATTAGGAATATTTCCTTTTATAGTTATGGAGAAATATTTCAAAGAGCTTCTAAGAAACATGTAATCCTATTCTGAAGAATGTATTTTATTACTGTTCTCTGTAGAGAAGTGGTCATTGCAGCCTTCTCTGATTGATTTTGATCCAGGGTATCTCCTAAGGAGGTTTGGCGTGGTCAGTGAAGTTGTACCTAGAGAGCTGACCCAGTGTGGACAACATTGCTTCAGATTCCACATCCCCATATGAGAAATAATTTTTACTTTCAAAAAATTAAATACTTTATTAAGACCTTATAAAATTACAACAGAAGACTGAATAACGAAAAGAATACAGAATCAGGAGCAAAAAATTCAGTCACCATGTGCTTATCTACAAAACGGATGCTCTGTCTTTTGTACCTCCAGACCCTCCCAAAATCTTGCCAATTGACTCCTTCTTCACTGTCCAGTGGTGGAGATCACTGTCTTACACCTTGATTGGAGGTCAAGTCCTGCCATAGTAACAAGCCAACCCTCCCAAATGCCCCAACTACTGAGGCCATTCTGTGATAACAATACAAGGGGGAGGGCAAGGATAACTATACACCTACAAACTTTCTCTTAACATATATTTATTGTTCACTCCTTAATTGTGAGTGTCAACCACAGGATTACTCATCTATAATAAACCCCCCTTTTCTTTTTATAGAAATCATTTTTTTCAAACAATTTATTCAGACATTTTCTCTCACTTTTGAATGAGTCATACCAGCATCTGTTGATGTGGGCAAGGACAGTGGGAACAGGAGGAAAAAATCTCAGGTTTTCCTTAGACACACTTATTTGGAATGGACAAAATGGCATCACAGAGGTCCAGCATGGCTTTGACTCGCATCTACCATGCCTATGTATCATAGTCAGTGTATCTTAGGGGTGAGTACAGTGGCCAACTCAGTCTGGCCCTCCAGTCCCTTTTGAATTAAAAGACAGCTGAGGAATGATAGAGGTCCAGTATGGCCTTTTGTCCCTACCTTACCATGCCTACGGGGTTGCTACCCACAGCAGGGCTATGGAGCTTTCTTGGTAGCAAACAAAGGGGCCAACCCAGTCTTGGCCTCCTTCCTTTGTCTTATTTTCTTAAAGAAGCTGTCCCATTACCTTTTACAGTCCCTTGTGTACTTCCCCTCAACAGATGCTAGTAATTCTCACCCATTGAAACAGGAAGACAGTTCTCAAGCTGATTGGTGGAAGCCTGACTCTACTTTTTGGGTATCTTGGTGTTTTTCTGTTTGTTTCTCAGTCTCTACTTGAGAGTCAATCTTGTTTCACCCAGCCTGGATGTTGTACTCCACTCTTTGGGTTCTTCTACTGGGCCTTTGACACTGTTGGCATGAGTCCATCCCCACTCTGCAGTTCACACGGCCGATTCGGTGGTGAGCAGTACCTGAAAGGGACCTTCCCACTGAGGAGTTAGAGGCTGATCTCTCCATGGCTTGATCATCACCCAATCCCCAGGATTAATATTATGGATTCTGAAATCTATGGTGGTAGTTTGAGGAATTGCCCCTTTTATGTCTTAGCCCTTTTAAGGTTTGTGCTATTGACATAACTTATTTCTTAACATTGTCTTCCCCTTCCTCATAGGTGGCAACTTTCTGGGGTGAGGTCAGGAAGGGTAACCCAAACATAATTTCATAGGGTGACACCCCCAGATCTGACTGGGGTTGGGTTCTAATTCTTAATAAGGCCACAGGGAGACATTTTATCCATAACATCTGGGTTTCAATCATTAGCTTAACTTGAGCTCTTTAGGGAGTTTGATTCATTCTCTTAACCTGAGCAGAACTCTGTGGATGCCTTGGAGTGTGTATTTCCCATTTTACTCCCAGGGCCTAAACAACTTTCTGCAATATCTTTGATGTAAAATGAGTTCCCCAGTCTGAATCCATCCTGTTTGCCATCCTCTATTGGGGAATGATTGATTCTAGAAGTGTTTCACCCACAACACTGGCATTGGCTTTCACAGTGGGTACCACCTCTACCCAACGATTTATGTGATCTACTATCACTGGCAAAACTTCCACCATTGTACCTGGGGAAGCTCATTAAAGTCTACTTGGATGTTTTGGAAGGGCCTTAAGGCTAGTTCTCGCCCTCCTCTGGGTGTTTTCCTCATGATTTTCTTATTCACTTGTTGACATATCACACACGGTTCAGTTACTTGCTTAGCTATTCTAAAAATTCCTTTGCATCCCCAGTCCCCAGAAATTGATCACTTAGCACTTGTTTAGCCCAATGTGTATTTCTTTGTTTGCCTTTTATCATTTTCTTGGCAAGGGGTTTATTCAACATTTGCTAATCTCCACTTCCCTTCATTATCTTTCCAGGCTCCTATTTTGAGGAGTTCTACCTCTTTTGTCCCACCGTATACAGGGACTTTTTGCATTTCTCTTTTGGGTCTCAATACTATTATTAGTTTTTCTGTCTCTGATTCAGTTGCATTTTTAGCTTCTAAATCAGCTAAATTGTTCCCTTGTGCCTCCTGAGTCACCTGTTTTTTGATGTCCTTCAACATATGCCAATCTTCCCTCTGGGCAGAGCATCTCACAATGGGATGATGTAATTTTATCAGTCATGCTGTGACACTCAATGGCCCATCGACAGCAGATGTGTCCCCAGAGGGAGTATTGGTTTCTGGAAGAGATAAAGAAAACTGCCCAATTAACAGATGATAACTGGCCCACCTGTAACAGATGACAAATAGAATACACACATTACTTTGCAATCCAGGACATTATCCACCCCTTATTCTATTTCCATCTGCATCACAATTAAACATTACACACTGCTCTCACTTAAGACTAGGTTTCCCTAGGGTACACAACAGCTTTCTCCACCTTGCTGCATTACCCACCAAGTGTAACCAGGTCCTTGAACAAAAACAATCACACAGATGGGTTTATGTTTGTCTGAGGTGAGATGAATCCAAACAGTCTTTCCTAAAATACCTTTCATGTGTACCGCTAGGACTTTATCTCCATCCACTGCGTGCAGGGGTTCAGACTGGGCAGGACCAGCTCAATTGATGGACCCTCAGATGTTGACCATCCAGGTGGCTTTTGCTAGGTACACTTCTCAATTTCTAAAAGCTTCCCTGCCAATTGCATTCAGGGTAGTCTTAAGTAGTCTGTTGCACCGTTCAACTTTCCTGGCATCTGGTGCATGATAGGGGATATGATATATCCATTCAATACTATGTTCTCTGGCCCAGGTGTTGATAAGGCCATTCTTAAAATGGGTCCCCATTGTCTGACTCAATTCTCTCAGGGGTGCCATGTCTCCACAGGATTTGCTTTTCCAGGCCCAGGATGGTGTTTCAGGCAGTAGCATGAGGCACTGCGTAGGTCTCCAACCATCCAGTGGTGGCTTCCACCATGGTCAGCACATAGCGCTTGCCTTGGCAGTGTGGCATCACTTGCCTGGGGCAGTGTGATGCAGTCAATCTGCCAGGCCTCCCCATACTTGTACTTGGACCACTGCCCACCATACC
Source organism: Ammospiza caudacuta (assembly GCF_027887145.1). Classification (NCBI taxonomy): domain Eukaryota; kingdom Metazoa; phylum Chordata; class Aves; order Passeriformes; family Passerellidae; genus Ammospiza; species Ammospiza caudacuta. The sequence continues at coordinate 5,242,631 of NC_080621.1, read as the reverse complement.
ACAGGGGCTTCATTTGCTTTGCCTGCTTGATGGCAGCACACGTCTCACAGTCATGGATAACCTGAGAAATACTGTCCATGGTTAAATCCACCGCTCAGCCTCGTGCCCACTTATAGGTGGCATCTCTGCCCTGATGACCTGAGGCATCACGGGCCCATTGAGCTAGGAACAACTCCCCCTTATGTTGCCAATCTAAGGCTATCTTTGACACCTCTATTTTTGCTGCCTGATCTACCTGCTCATTGTTTCAGTGTTCCTCATTGGTTCTACTCTTGGGGACATGGTCATCTACATGGCAGACTTTCACAGGCAGCTTCTCTAACCGAGCGGCAATGTCTTTCCATTCATCAGCAGCCCAGATTGGTTTTCCCCTACGTTGCCAGTTAGCCTCTTTCCACCGTTCCAGCGAGCCCCAAAGAGCATTGGCTACCATCCATGAATCAGTATAAAGGTAGAGCTTTGGCCATTTCTCTCTCTTAGCAATGTCCAGGGCCAGCTGAACAGCTTTGAGTTCTGTAAGTTGATTTGATCCCCTTTCTCCTTTGGTAGCTTGTGCAACCTGTCTTGTGGGGCCCATACGACTGCTTTCCACTTCTGGTTCATCCCTACAATGCGGCAAGAACCATCAGTAAAAAGAGCGTAGCGTATATCTTCATCTGGCAGTTTGTTATATGGTGGAGCTTCATCAGCAGGTGTCACTGGTTCTTGTTCCTCTTCCTCAGTGAGACTAAAATTCTCATCTTCGGCCAGTTTGCAATTATCTCCAAAATCCAGGTGATTCAGGTTTCCAATAGGGGCGTGCTGTGTGATAAGAGCAATCTATTTACTCCATGTAGCATCGGTCGTCTGATGGTAGTGGGAACCTTTCCTTTAAACATCCAGCCCAGCACCGGTAGTTGGGGTGCCAGGAGGAGTTGTGCTTCCGTGTCAATCACGTCTGAGGAAGTCTGGACTCCTTCATAGGCAGCCAAGATTTCCTTCTCTGTGGGAGTGTAGTTGGCTTCAGAGCCTCTGTAAGTTTGACTCCAAAATCCCAGTGGTCAGCCTGGAGTGTCCCCAGGCACCTTCTGCCAAAGGCACCAGGACAAGCCATGGTTCCCAGCTGCAGAGTAGAGCATGTTCTTTACCTCTGGTCCTGTCCTGACTGGGCCAAGGGCTACTGCATAAGCAATCTCCTGCTTGATCTGATCAAAGGCTTGTTGCTGCTCAGGGCCCCAGTGGAACTTGTTCTTCTTGCGGGTGACCAGGTAAAGAGGGCTCACAATCTGACTGTCTTCGGGAATGTGCATCCTCCAAAAGCCTATGGCACCCAGGAAAGCTGGTGTTTCCTTCTTTCTGGTTGGTGTAGACATCACGGTGATTTTGTTGATGACCTCAGTGGGAATCTGACACTGTCCATCTTGCTACTTTACTCCCAGGAACTGGATCTCTCAGGCAGGTCCCTTGACTTTACTCTTCTTGATAGTGAAGCTGGTTTCTAGCAGAATCCTGATGATCCTCTCTCCTTTCTCAAATACTTCCATTGCCATGTTCTCCCACACAATGACATCATCAATATACTGCAGGTGTTCTGGAGCCTTACCCTTTTCCAGTGCGGTCTGGATCAGTCCATGGCAGATGGTGGCGCTGTGCTTCCACCCCTGGGGCAGCCGGTTCCAGGTGTATTGCACACCCCTCCAGGTGAAGGCAAACTAAGACCTGCATTCTACTGCCAGAGGAATGGAGAAAAATGTTTTAGCAATGTCAATGGTGGCGTACCACTCTGCTGCTTTAGACTCCAGCTCGTACTGGAGTTCCAGCATGTCTGGCACTGTAGTGCTAAGTGGTGGAGTCACTTCATTCAAGCCATGATAGTCTACAGTCAATGTCGATTCTCTGTCAGAATTGCGCACAGGCCAGATGGGACAGTTGAAGGGTGAGTGGGTTTTTCTGACCACCCCTTGGCTCTCTGGCTCATGGATCATTTTGTGGATGGCAATCACTGCATCTTGATTTGTCCCATACTGCCGGTGGTGCACTGTCGAGATGGCAATCGGCACTTGTTGCTCTTCCGCCTTCAGGAGTCCTACTGCAGATGGGTTTTCTGATAGTCCAGGCAAGGTGTTCAACTGCTTTATGTTTTCTGCCTCCACAGCAGCTATGCCAAAAGCCCATCTTAGTCCCTTTGGGTCTTTGTAAAGCCATTCTGGGGAAAGTCTATGCCCAGAATACACGGGGCCTCTGGGCTGGTCACAATAGGATGTTTTTTCCACTCTTTCCCAGTCAGGCTCACCTTGGCTCCCAACAGGGTCATTTGCTGTGATCACCCTGTCACCCCAGCAATGGAAACAGGTTCTGCCCCCACATGTCCCGATGGTATCAGGGTACACTGCACACCAGTATCAACTAAGGCATCGTATTTTGGGGGTTCTGATGTGCCAGGCCATTGGATCCACACTGTCCAGAAAATCTGGTTTTCCCTTGCGTCTCCCTGGCTAGAGGCAGGGCCCCTCTAACCCTGGTTATTATTTCTTTCCTGGGCATACATGGTAGAGGTACCTTCCAGGGGATCTGACAGATCATACCTGGCAGCTCGGTCATGGGAGGTTGAGGATACCTTCACTTTACTGGAATTCCCTTGGTTAGTGTTTCCCTCCTTGAGTTGACGTACCCATGCTGCCAGGACAGAAGTGGGTTTTCCATCCCACTTACCCATGTCTGCCCCATGGTCATGCAGAAAGAACCACAGGTTAGCCCATGGGCTGTACCCTCTCTCTCTAGCTGGGGAACGTTGGGCTCTGACTCTGGCGCCTGTGACTTGCACTGATGCAGTGTGGGAACTGTTCCTCCTCACCTCCTCCCTCATCTCCCTCATCCCCTCTCTGAGTTCTTGGACTGCAGCAGAGACATGAGCCTACATTGGGCCATTGATCACACTTTCATAATTTCTAAGCTTGTTGGCCACAAAATCCACTGTCTCTCGGTTGGTGTCGGCATTAATCGTTGCAATGAAGATGGTGTATTGATCTGGCCCCAGATTTGCCAGACTCCCCAACACTTGTCCTGTGCACCTGACTTTGTCGGGGTCATTATCATGCTGTCCATCCCTCCCAAAGAGTACCTCCAATACTGCCACTTCTCTCAGCTCTTGGATCCCTTCCTCAAGAGTCTTCCAGTGCATTCTATGGTGCTGGTCCTGCATTCTTTCCCTGTGAACAAACCTCTCTCTGACACTTATTAAAAGCTGCACCCAGGGGGAAAGGGGACCCTGGCTCCCTTACAAAAATCTGATTGATACCTGAGTCCTGGGTCAAGGGTCCCAAATTCTTTGCCTCACCACCATCCAGCTGGATGCTGTACCCATAAGATCCCAGACCTGAAGTAACCAGGTTGTATAAGCCTCACATCCCCATCGTACAATGTCTTTGTGCAGATTACGGAGACTTTCATACGTCAGGGACTCGGTGATGTTCGCAACCTCTGGGTCCCCTGTGGGTTGTTAGGGCCCTCCCCTATCTGGGTGCTCTGCTTTTGTCTTAGATCTCCTTGTTTCTACAGGGGCAACTGCTGCTGGCTGTGACTGCCTTTGCAATTTGGCTGGAACCTGGACAGTTGTAACATCTGTGGGTTCTGCTGCTGCACTATTAGACTTCAGGCTGGGGGGAGGGCTTCTCACCAGCTGGGGAAGTGTATTCCTTCAGCATCTGGCCCATATCACGCATCTCCTTCACCAGACCCCTCACCCAATCTGGGTGGTTCGCATCTGAGGTGGGCTGTGGGGCAGGGTCAGGCTCTGGGGCAGCAGCATCCCTTGTCTCTGGGGTAGGTGTCAGCATGGTTATCCAAGTTAGTCTCCCCTTCTCTCTAAATGCTTAATAGTGCAGGCCTATCAGCAACAGCAGCCACTGTATGATATCATTAGTATTTAGAGGGGGTCTGAACCCTTCAAAAACCGGTGGGGCGGACTCAAAGAGATGGTTAAAGGGTTGGGAGAAGATTTCGCTCGGTGTCATTTCCTCACAGCAGGTGCCATTATTAAAGTAAGCCCAAAAACATACAGTTGGTGTGTGATAGCTGTGAATCCATGTGCCTGCTTTCCAGAGGAAGTTAAAAATCCATTAATTCCTCATATTATTCACCGATAAAACAAACTGGATAATAACCACAGTAGCCTTGGTTATAGGACCCATGCTTAGATAAGGGCCTATAAATGGGAGAAATACAGCCACGATCACATGCCACCCAAACCAGAGCAAGATGGACCACATGATGTTGCTTAATGAGGTTTCTATAGCCACACACAAAATTTATATTACTCAAGAACTGTTATTCCCTTTTTGTTTCTGTGCCCTTAAGCTGCACATTGGGAGCCAAAATCTGTCTTGATTTGGAAAGACAGGAGTCTGCTAAGGCAGGCAGGAGCTTCCCCTGAAATGGAGAATGTAAACCCTTCCCACCCCTCGGAATTGCTATAAATTTTAAATGAAGGGGCTCTTAGGCAAAAACATGGGAGCAGGAAATAACAGTTCTTTAATAGGGAAAAGGGAAAAAAAAGGATTAAATATACAATGCAGTACACTAGAACAACACTGACAGAGTCAGAACCCAACTTGACACCCTGTGGGTCAGGGTGTTGGTAGCAGTCCAATTGGAAATGTGGCTGCAGTCCTCCTGCAGTGTCAGGGGTGATTCTGTTGGAGCAAGGTGAATCTGTAGAGCAGGATGTATTCTTCCTCTGAAGATCTAGTGGAAGGAGAGGCAGCTGCTGTTAGTCTAGGGAATCCCGTGGAGAAAGCTGTGCTGGTATCTCAAAAATTTCTGGATTATATCTGGGTAGCAATAGTTGGCTCCTCCCTCTGGGCAGAGCATCTCACAATGGGATGTTATTGTTCTTATCAGTCACGCAGTGACATTCAATAGTCTGTTATCAGCAGATGTCCCCTCCCCAATGATATGTGAATGTGGTCACTCAGAGAGAGATAAAGCAAACTGCCCACTTGACAAAGGTAATCTGCCATACAGATGGTAACGGAAAGCAACTTGCATTGCAATCTTCAATTGAATTCAATTAGAATAGTTATGATAGGCTATAGTTAAAAGTTAAGGTATAGACTGGTTCTTCCGTATTAAGATGCTCAGCAAAAAAATATATAATGCATTGTAACCAAAACCAAAGGGTCTCCAGGCCTGCCTGCAGCTGGAGCTGACAGCTGTAGGCACAGGCTCTGTTGTCCATGACCCTGGACTGCTGTAACATCTTGGATGTAATAAAGTGCATTTTGAAGAGCCATCTGGAGTCCCGCATACCTTATTTTGGCTCTTACAGGAGGGCCTATATACAGAAAAACAAGGCCCTTCTCAAAGTCCTGAATTTTTAGATAACCTGGAGGCAATGCATCATCAATTGCTGGAGGCAATGCATCATCATACATCTTTAGATCCCGATTCTCAGGATGGGATACAACAGTTAGTAAATTTGGTTTTCGGACACAGGAGACATTAGGTGTAAGCTTCAGAAGATTTAGGGGCCAATGGGGTGAAATTTAGAAGCCTTATTAGAGAGGCATGGGGAGATTTTAGCGATCAAGAGGAAGGATACAAACAAGAGATGAGAAAAATGGTAGCAGTAGTAAGAGAAGAGGGAAATGGGAGATGACATATTCAAATTACTTCCACAAGAAGTCATCAGCAGTGGAATTATAAGGCATGGATAGATGGTCAGTCCAAAGGGAATGAAGGTCTTGTGCTGCAGTCAAGGCATTTTCAGAGATGGCACCACATCTGTTCTTACTGGCATTCTTGTCAAGCAGTAGTATTGATATTTTCTCTACTAAGCAGCTTGTTTTCTAGTAGAAAACAAGGAAAAAGGAAACTTCTGTGTCCCTTTGTTTGTAATTTCATTCTATTGAACGAGACTGTTTTAAGGAAGAAAGTCATGAGCTGTGCCTCATAATCTAAAATCACTGATGCCAGCAGTTTCCAAATAATTTCTTAGACTGTGGTTCAGTTAAATATGTAGATTATTTGACTGCATGTGGAAGGAAGCATTGCAAGACAAGGTAGCAAGCGAAGAAATTAGAATTATTTTCTCCAGTTCCTTTTTGTATGTTGTTGTCATAATTCAATCACTAGAGCATATTATTGGGAATATATTTCTAATAGACTGTAGTGTCTGTCTCTGTTTCTCTCACTGCATACCTATCTTGTAAAGCATTCTGAGGTCTGCTCATGTGTTACTGTTGTTTATTATTATCTCTGAATTGTTCCCAGTGAATTCTACCTGGATGTTTCCAGTCAGTTTTCAACAGAGTTTGGCCACTGCAGTGTGCCAGTGGGAATGTTCCGAAGGCTTTTCCTTTTGTTCACACAATCCTGGTATCAGATTGTCCAATGCTCTTGGTGCAACCAAATATCCATTGTCTTTCCTCAGGAATGGACTGTGGGATCTTGGCTCAGAAATGGTCATTATTGTTGATGCATTCAGTCCTTAAGCTGTTACAGTGCAACAAGGTCACTGGACTATTATCTTTGTTGTATTCATGTAAGAGTGCCTAAAGTTGGACCCTTGGCTGAAATACCAACCTTGACATAAATTTCTGTTGTAAAGACCCACAGATATTAATATGTTTACTTGTTCTAAATAATAGAAATTTTTTTCTGTTCTAGGCTTTGAATAAAACAATAAGTCTTGAAAAACAGTTACTGAACGTGTTTTTAATAATTATTTATTAGGCTCAGGTTATTCTCCAAAAAGGGCTTAAGCTGAATTAACCTTCTCTACCATCAGTAACTCAGGCAATTTAAATAATTGCACAGATGCTTTTCACAATCATTCACTCCAAGGTGAAAAAGTTCAGCCTTCTCTGCACAATGTCTGTATCAGCCATCTGATACAGAAATGAGCCTCTCTGAATCACACAGGATCAATCTGAGTGTGCTGCCCTTGCAGCAAATGGGAGCTTTCAGTCAGAATGGCCATACTCTGCCAAATTGAGAAAAACCCCAAACTCTGTGTGTGTTGAGTGTGCTGGGTAGAAAAGGTGGATGTTCAGTGGTAGCTGCTGCTGAAACAAAGGTTCTCTTCATTGCTTCTGCTGATCTCTCCTATGGCTGTTGTGGTGTGCTGTAATGTCCCATTTTGGCCTTCCAGGTCACTTTCCCAGGTGTGCCTATACTCTCTCCCTTCCCCCTTACCCCCATGCTGAGTGAGTCCTGTCACTCAGACTTAGCATTCCAGCAAGGCATCGTGTGGTTGGTCAAGTTCAAAGGATGCCACTCAGGCCCAGGGGTCATTGGCCTGTCTGGGTGTCATCTTCCACTGGGCCCCTGCCCCTCTCACCTGGTTGGTGGCTCACCTGTACCTCCCCTCCCCCTGTCCCTGAGCTTAAAAAGGTCATCAGACCATGCGGTCGAGATTCTGTTGGAGCAGTTGCTCACGTTCAGACCTCTGTAACCATGGAATAAACCTCTGGACATTAAACCCTCCAGCGGAATCCTCTCCTTTTTCTCTTCACCATCGCCTGAAGCTATTCCTCCTGAGGTGAACGGGGTTCCAACAAGCCTGGACTTGTTCAGTGCCCAGCTGCAACCACCAGCTAGCCAAGGTATCTCTGGGGTGACACGCCGCAGTTGCTGCCTTTGGCCCAGCAGCGAGGGTCAGACTGGCCCAGGCACAATCTAACTGGTAATATTGGGAGCCTTTTTTCCAATATTTGGCGTCCCTGGGTGGGCTCGAACCACCAACCTTTCGGTTAACAGCCCTTCCTCTGCCCTTCCTCTTAGCTCTGCAGGCTCGGCTCTCTCCACGTGGTCGGGAGATCTTTCTCTCTCTCTCTGTGCGGGGGAGGGGGGGCTCTCGGCTCTCTTGACGCGGGGGATCCCTCTCTCCCTCTGTGTGGGGAAGGGGGGGTTCTCTGCACATGCGGCGCGGGGGGCCCTGGTTTCGGCTTGCCACGTGGCGTGGCTGCTCTCTCTGCTCCGCGGGGGGGGGCTGCATTCCACGGCGGGGGAGGCTTTGTTTCTGCCTCAGCTCGGCAGGGCGTGCCCTGCTGCTGCTGCCCGGGAATTTTAAAAGCAGTACATACAGCTGCATTGAGAAGCTTTTGTCGGCTCGTTATCCCTTTCCATCTGTGGTTTTTTTTTTTGAAATCGGTAGCTGACTTTGGCTTTGTTTTTGGTCAGGCGGGATTTAGTACTTTGCTTTTTACATCTAACATGGGTTTGAAACTCAGCATTGTACAAAAAGGAGTGTTTTATAATATTGTTAGCATTTTAAACAGTAGTAATGTGAAGTTTTCAAAGGGAAAATTGAAACAGTTTGTAAGATGGCTTTTCCTCCACTTCCCACAAATCTCCCCTGAAGAAATCCACAATATTCAATTCTGGGATAAAGTTGGAAATGAATTGATAACCTTAGGACAATCTGGCAATGCACCCTCAGCTAAATTTGTGTTTTGGAGTTTACAAATTCGTACAGCATTGCTCAAACAAAAAGAAATGGAGAAAAAGCCAAATGTAAAGCCATGTACCTCTGCTCTCCCTGTTTCTCCCTCTCCTAATTCTAAAACCCCTAAACTTCTTTCCCCAAAACTTAGTATTTTAAACAGATCAAACTCATTGGGAAGTCGACGCCCAAAGTCTGTTGAAATGCCTGAGTTGCCCTATTCACAAGGCCCTGGCCAGGCTGCGTGCAACCTTTCCCAATCCCCTGTGTCCCATCCTCAGAAACCCACAGCACGTGTTAGCTTTGCAGAGAGCAGTGTTACCCAAAATGGCCCCCAGTCCCTAGGGGGTCCACAAGATGGTGGATGCCACGTGGCATCTTCTCAAACCTGGTCTTCTTCTTCCCAAAATCCTCTTAAGCATCCTGAAACTCCAGCCCCATCCCCCTCTCCTCCTGTTCCTCGTGATACCTTCCCCCCTCCCCCTCCCCCTCCTGCAGTACCCTCAGCTCCACCCCTCTACTCCTCCCAGGGGGCGTCTGCTGACGTGATGTCACCAGGTGTCCCCGCCCCCTGCCTGCCCCTTGACCCCGCCCCCTGTTCCCACGGTTTCCCCGCCTCCTACCAGCCCCCTGTCCCCGCCCCCTCCCCGGGTTCCCACGGTGGGGACACACCCACTGCCATCCCCCAAACCTGTAGCTGTGATCCCAATGCTTCTGTTTCAAGAGATACAGAGCAGGGAACAGCACATTCAATGCATAGTCCCATGTTGTCACTGGCTCCTGTTACCTTTCAGCCTGCAGCTCAGGGGGGAGCAGCTCCAACCGCTAATTGGAGTTCTTTTGGACGACAATTGATTAAAGAGATCTGTAAGTCTCATAAAGAATATGGTCCACACAGTCCATATTTCCGTGGCCTTTTAAATTCTGAATTGAGTAGGACTGTGGTGATTCCACATGATTTAAAACAGCTTTTTTCCTGTCTCATGACCTCCACGGAATTTAAAGTATGGGAAATAACTTGGAAACAAATGCTGAATGATGCTCTCCCAGGCTTGCACTCTGATCCAAACACAGCCAAAGACAACAGTGGTAACCCTATCACCATTGAGCACCTCTGTGGTGAGGGCCAATGGTCTTCTCCCTCAATCCAAGCTACTGCAATTCCTGCAGAAACACTCGAGAAAGTAAAAGAGGCAGCTGAAAAAGCATTCTTTTCCCTACAACCTGAGGGGCCTTTTGAGCCCTATAGTAAAATTAAACAGCTACCATCAGAGCCTTTTTTGAAATTTGTAGAAAGGTTAACTAGAGCTATTGAAATACAAGTTAAAAAAGAGAATGCTAGGGAAGCAATTTTAGAGGAAATGGCATTTACAAATGCAAATGAACAGTGTCAAGCAGCAATCCTGAGCCTTCCTCTTCAACCTTCTCCAACCTTAAAGGACATGCTTCTAGTGTGTAACAGGAAAGTGCCTCTGATGAGTGTGGCTGAAGACACCAGACCAAGGCTGCTGCCAAGACCACCCCAGCGTGTCGCCGTTGCCAGCCCTGCGCCTTTTCCCTCAGCACAGCAGTACCCTGGGCAGCAGCGGAGACCAGCACTGGCTGACCCCACAAAACCATGCCTGCTTTGTAACAACCTAGGGCACTGGAGTAACCAGTGCCCCCTGAAAAGGGAATTTGATGAATTTAGAAATGGCAGGGGAGGAGAACTACAAGCCCTCCCTGGGGGTCAACAACAACAAAAAAACTGAAAAGGGAGCGCCGGCCTGCCAGGCGCACAGACACAAGAAGAGCAGGCCAAGGGAATAAGGGTAGCAAAACAAATCAAGTGCGCGATAATATTAATGTTTGTGTAAGTGAAGCAGGTGCTTCAAAGATTGTGTATGATTTAAGTGATCCTGTGTTAACCACGTCTTCTGTCAATGAGCCTTACAGGTTGCAGCTGACTGAGTCACTCCATCTGGAAGACACTGATTGGCATTTTGTGTCTGTAAATCCTGAACAGAAAGGTACTTGGAACCGGATTCGTTGTAAGTACATCGTCATTGGGGACACCAAACACACACCACAAGAGATCGAAATTGCTCCAGGAATGACAACATCAGATCCTGAGCAATTTGTTCTCGGCCTGCATTGTTTCCACCCACCCCTGTTTCTTCCCAAGGGACAAATTGTTGCACAAGCTATCCCTGTGCCATCTTTACCTGAAAATATCAAAAAACAAGGGCCCACAGTCGCCCGAGTACAAGTTATTGGGAAAGACAAACCCAAATTATGGTGTAATGTCACTGGGGGTGGGGAGTCTAAACGCATTGAGATGCTTGTAGACACAGGTGCAGACTGCACAGTGATTCCAGTACAAGACTGGCCAGCACACTGGCCTTTGCAAAATGTTGCCGGTCACCTTCAAGGTGTAGGAGGTCTGCAATTGGCAAGACAATCCAAAAGCATTATTCAATTTGAGGGACCAAACGGACAATTGGCAAATATCCGTCCATTTGTGTTAGATTATTCAGAACCTTTGTTAGGGAGAGATTTGATGGCCCAGTGGGGTGTCACAATTGATATTCCAGACTCTCCACAGAATATTTGTACAGCAGTCACTGAACAACAGCGCCCCACCCAAAAACTGAAGTGGAAAACAGACAAACCAGTTCAGGTGAAACAGTGGCCACTCAGTAAACAAAAAATAAAAGTGCTTGAAGAACTAGTGGAAGAGCAACTAAAAAAGGGCCACATTGTAGAGACCATGTCCCCATGGAACTCTCCAGTGTTTGTCATCCAAAAAGCTGACAAAAAGAGATGGCGGCTCCTCTGCGACCTCCGACAAATTAATAATGTAATTGAAGATATGGGTTCTCCCCAACCTGGTATGCCATCCCCAACAATGCTTCCCCAAGATTGGAAATTAGCTGTTATTGATATTAAGGATTGTTTTTTCCAAATCCCCTTGCACCCTGACGATGCACCACGTTTTGCATTCTCAGTTCCTTCTATTAATATGGAATCCCCTATGAAAAGGTACCATTGGACCGTTCTTCCTCAGGGATTAAAGGTATCTCCAGCTATCTGCCAGTGGTATGTGTCTTCCCTGCTTTCCCCAGTACGTGCAGCCACAGAGAAGGCCATTATCTACCATTATATGGATGATATCCTTGTGTGTGCCCCCAATGATGATTTACTCACGCATGCGCTTGACCTAACGATCGATGCATTGATTGTTGCAGGGTTCGAGCTCCAGGAAAGGAAAATTCAAAAGATGCCACCTTGGAAGTATTTGGGCTTAGAAATTGGAAATAGGACCATTGTTCCTCAAAAACTAGAAATCAATCCAAGGATCAAGACCCTTGCGGATGTCCACAAGTTGTGTGGGTCTTTGAATTGGGTAAGACCATGGCTCGGTCTGACTAATGAAGACCTTGCCCCTCTTTTCAATTTATTGAAAGGGGGAGAGGACCCAGGTGCTCCTAGGTCTGTTACCCCAGAGGCACGGAAAGCTCTAGAAAAGGTTCAGATTGCAATGTCCACAAGACAGGCCAACCGATGCCGGCCTGACCTGCCATTCAAATTTATCATTCTAGGTAAGTTGCCACACCTCCATGGAATTATTTTCCAGTGGGAGGAAAAACAAACACCTAAGGCAAAGAACACACCAAAAAAGGATCGGGACCAGAGGGACCCTCTCTTGATCATAGAATGGGTTTTCCTCAGTCACAAAAGGTCCAAGAGACTGACAAAGCCTCAGGAGCTGGTAGCAGAACTGATCCGGAAAGCAAGGACCCGGATCAGGGAGTTAGCAGGATGTGATTTTAAGTGCATTCACATTCCAGTTGAGTTAAAATCAGGTCAAAATACTATGAAAATACTGGAACAATTGTTTCAAGAAAATGAAGTGTTGCAGTTTGCTCTGGATTCCTACTCAGGACAAATTTCTGTAGAGCGCCCGCCCACAAAATGTTCGAACAAGATGTTCAATTTACCTTAAAATTGAGAAGTGCTTTAAGTAGGAGACCTTTAAAAAGGGCTCTGACTGTCTTTACAGATGCGTCTGGGAGGTCCCACAAGTCCGTTATGACTTGGAAGGATCCTCAAACCCAGCAGTGGGAGACAGACATTGCTGAGGTGGAAGGTTCACCTCAGGTTGCTGAATTGGCTGCAGTTGTTAGGGCCTTTGAAAGGTTCTCAGAACCATTTAATCTGATTACAGACTCTGCATATGTGGCAGGAGTAGTATCCAGGGCAGATCAAGCAATACTGCAAGATGTGTCTAACATTGCACTTTTCGAATTGCTCTCAAAACTGGTAAAGTTAGTCACTCACCGAGAGCAACCTTTTTATGTGATGCATGTCAGGTCACACACTGACTTGCCAGGGTTTATCGCTGAAGGCAACAGAAGGGCAGATGCTCTTGCTGCACCTGCAGTGATGGCCACTCTCCCAAATGTTTTTGAACAGGCAAAAATCAGCCACCAGCTTTTCCACCAAAATGCACCTGGCCTGGTTCGTCAGTTTAACATCACTCGAGAACAGGCCAAAGCGATTGTGGACACATGCCCAAATTGCCAACAACATGCACTCCCTACAGTGAGTACGGGAGCAAACCCAAGGGGACTGAACAGTTGTGAACTGTGGCAAACAGATGTGACACACATACAGTCTTTTGGACGGCAGAAATGTGTTCATGTTAGTGTAGATACCTTTTCTGGAGCGGTCTATGCTTCTGCCCACACAGGAGAATCATCTATTGATGCTGTTAAGCACCTCTTGCAGGCTTTTTCTTTCATGGGCATCCCCAAGGAGCTGAAAACTGATAATGGGCCTGCTTACAAATCCAAGGAATTCGGGAGCTTCCTGCAGCAATGGGGAGTAGAGCACAAGACTGGCATCCCCTACTCCCCTACAGGTCAAGCCATTGTAGAAAGAACTCACCGTGATATTAAAAGGGTCCTGGACCAGCAACAACAGGTTCTGAAGGTAGAACCTCCCCACATCCGGTTATCCAGGGCGCTATTCACAATAAATTTTCTGAATTGTTCTTTTGACAGCCTGAACCCACCCATCCTACGCCACTTTGGGGGGAGCAATCATAGGTTAATTAAGGAAAAACCTCCAGTTTTAGTAAAGGACCCTGAGACTTGGAAAATGGTGGGACCCTACAAATTGGTTACTTGGGGACGTGGATATGCCTGTGTATCCACCCCCTCTGGTTTAAGGTGGGTTCCTTCCAAATGGGTAAAGCCCTATGTTCCCAAAGTCTCAGAGAAATCTACAGAAGCACCCCAGGTTGCTCATGCTGCCTGGAGAAGAAAACGCCGCACGTGTTCTCTGGAGGAAATTCCATTTAAACCTCCTATCTGGAATAGTTTATAATATATGTTTGTTTCAAGTTTTTGTACCAGTTTAGATCCCACTGTTCGTGTGTAGCCTCAAGACTCCATGAGACCGAGCCTGCTTCTTGTCCTACTCGTGATCATCCCACCTGTGACCTCCTGCATAGTTCCTCAGCCCAAACCACATATGGACAAAGGCTCTCGGACATCAAGAGAGAAACTGACAACTGGCTGAATGGACTGTTCAATGGCTGGGGAATCTCGGGCTGGTTGGGATCTATTCTGAAAACTGTGGTTTTACTGCTGTTTATTTTAGTTATTGTAGTTTTTAGCATTGTTTTTGGACTAAACAAACACAGTCCTCTTCTTTTTAAACAAAACTAGGGGGAGATGTTGTGGTGTGCTGTAATGTCCCATTTTGGCCTTCCAAGTCACTTTCCCAGGTGTGCCTATACTCTCTCCCTTCCCCCTTACCCCCATGCTGAGTGAGTCCTGTCACTCAGACTTAGCATTCCAGCAAGGCATCGTGTGGTTGGTCAAGTTCAAAGGATGCCACTCAGGCCCAGGGGTCATTGGCCTGTCTGGGTGTCATCTTCCACTGGGCCCCTGCCCCTCTCACCTGGTTGGTGGCTCACCTGTACCTCCCCTCCCCCTGTCCCTGAGCTTAAAAAGGTCATCAGACCATGCGGTCGAGATTCTGTTGGAGCAGTTGCTCACGTTCAGACCTCTGTAACCATGGAATAAACCTCTGGACATTAAACCCTCCAGCGGAATCCTCTCCTTTTTCTCTTCACCATCGCCTGAAGCTATTCCTCCTGAGGTGAACGGGGTTCCAACAAGCCTGGACTTGTTCAGTGCCCAGCTGCAACCACCAGCTAGCCAAGGTATCTCTGGGGTGACACGCCGCAGTTGCTGCCTTTGGCCCAGCAGCGAGGGTCAGACTGGCCCAGGCACAATCTAACTGGTAATATTGGGAGCCTTTTTTCCAATATATGGCACCCTCCCCCTACAAGAAAACTGTGTCAATTAGACCATTTACCAATCTGAATGGCAGCCTTGGAACTACAGATCTGTCTCTGTTTAAATACTCCTGCCAGGCACAGGAGTAGAAACCTATGTTTGGTCTCACTGCCCTTTGTAATTTGGTCTCCTAAAATGCCTTTTGTGTGCTCTTAGGATGGTATAGGCTATCCCACACACTGTAATGGTCAGAGAGAACAGAAGTTATTATTTTCACAATAAACCTCTTTCTCCCTGCTCTCTCTCTGCATTATTTAAAGGAGTCACTTTCTTGGCTGACTGTAATGGATTCAAATGGTGAGGAGTATGGAATGAGCTGCTGACTCTGTACATCACTGCAGATTTGTCTTTAGTAGCCAGTTGGCTGGCAAACTAACCCTGTCATGTTATTATCCTGACAGGTACATGACTTGTTGCTTCAGTAAGCTCTGATATTGTAAAAGGTTCCAGAATATCATTGGAATAGGTCTGAATGTTGTATTTGAGCACATGTAAATGTACATGGCTTTGATACGGAATCTAAATTTCTTTACTGGCCTCTTTCTAAAGGCTTTGTCTCAGAAAATTTTGAGAAAAATGCAACTGTAGAATTATTTTGCATTTTCTCTAGAGATCTACATTTTGTTTCTTCCTTCTTGCCCTTTTTACCAGGCTTATCATATAGAAATCTTATGCTGTGAAAAATAGCTTTTAATTATCTTGTTGTGCGGAAGTTGCTTCTTGGAAATGGATGGTGCAATAGGTGCTAATATTTAATTTCTTGTGATCTGAGTGGAAAACTTAGGTAAAAATATAAATGGAAGGTTGCTGGCTGGATAGTAAAGGAAAGGAAATAATTGGTTTGACGTGAGAAACATCTCACATCAGAATTGAGAAGACACAAGCAATTGACTGAAAATATCCAGACAATTAAACAAGTGGAGATCATTCTCAGGAACATGATGTCCCAGCATCATCTCAACATCAAAGATGAGTGTGGTTCCCAGGATTCAATGACTCCAGGATTCCACAAACCTAGAACTCTGGGATTCCATGGCTCTATGACCCCATGGATGGATTTGAGGACTGTCTCCAAGGCCACAAGGGAATGTTGGTGCCAGCGGGAGGGGCTGCAGTGCAGGGGCATCAACAGCTGAGAGGCAACTGCTGCTGCTGCTGCTACTGCTGTTGCTGCTGCTGCTTGTGGGATGCTGCTGGCAGTGGCAGTGTCATGGTGTGGCTGAGCATTGCCATTTGCAGCCTGCGAGCTCCTGGGAGCTCAGGGCAGAACCCACTGACCCCGTTTGGCCCCGCACTGGAGGACGGACACAGAGAATGGAAAGTGCACCCACGGAGTGGCTCAGAGCAGGTCTGTGGGAAGGAGGACGGAGGGAGGGAGGATGATTCAGCTGCCCAAGGCTGCCAAGGGAATGGCTTTGGGAGGGAAGGAAGCCTTGACCAGACACTAAGCCCTTCAAGGGCCCAGTTGCCCACACTGAGCAGGATTTCATCAGGCTTTGTCTCATGACAGTGGCAGGGTCAGAAGTGGTGGGAGCAGCTGGAAAGCAGAGCCTTGTATTCCCTCTCCCCAGCCCATTTGGGAACATCTGGGCTAGGTCTCCATTGTCTGCCTGCAGCCAGCCTGGGGGGCCCTTCCTCTCCTCCTCCTGCTTGGGGGACTGGGCTTTGTTTCTTCTGTCATCTGCAATGCTGAGCTTCTGTCTCCTCAAAGCTGGCTGTTCAGGGTTTATGTCCCTGTGTCTCACACCTTTCTCCCCTTCCTCCTCCCCTTGTGCTCATGGAGCCTCTTTGGGCATCTGGACTTGGAACTTGCAGCAGCAGGCATGCCCTGAGGAGCACCTCTGGCTCCAGCCTTTCTGCAGGGCTAGCCAGAGCTTTCCTTCCAGTGGCGAGCCTCTTTCCTTTCTCTTCCCAAGATAATACAGTCTTGGCTCTTTCCTCCTTTCTTTCTCTTTCAAGGAAGGATCAGCCATGGCTGAAGGAATCTTCCATACCTACCTGGTGCTGATGGCCACTGTCAGCATCAACCAGCCCTCGGGAAAGAATGGGATTTCTCCCGAGGACGACAAAGAAATTGTCAGAGGATGAAGGAGTGCGAGGTGATCCTTTGGCAGCACCAGCTGCACTTGGAGAAGGAAACTGCAGACCTGGAAGCTAGACAGGAGTCTCTGGCATGGCCTCTGTGGGAACTGGAGGGAAAGATCCAATGGCACAATGGCACACATGCACAGTGTTTTGCTTGGTTGTCCCTGCAATGTTCTTGATCTGGAGGCAGCATAGGGATGGAGCCAGAGGGGAGCACAGAGAAGAGGAGACTGACCTGAGGCTCCTGGGGAAAGCCTGGAAAGGAGTGGCCTTCGTGACAAAGCCCTTCGTGCTGCTCAGGGCTATTTGCATCTCCATGGGCAGAACTGGAGGATATCTTCCATTAGTTGCAGATAGACTTGTTGAATTACCTCTTAAATTACTTTGTTCTGTAAGAAAAACTTGGTACTTGAAATTCCTAAAGTTCCTTAGGTTAAGAATGTCCTTATTTCTCTGTAATGATTGTTAAAAATACTCTGTATTGATTGCTATAATTTCTGTATTGATTATTATCCTCTGTATTGATTGTTAGAAATAATCTCTGTATTCATTGTTATAAATAGTAGGCTTTCATTAGTAAGATAGATTTAAGCAAAGGAATAAACTTTTCAGAATTGTTTCTTGACTTCCTGTTATCTTTTGCCTCTGGCATTCTCCTTGCACCATGTGTTCCCCTTACAGGCTGAAATACAAACGCCTCAGAAATAGAGACCCTGTGTGCAAAACACAACTAGGGCTGTGTGCTCCTCTAAATGGACAGACATTCAGGGGAGGATGTTTCAGGCTGTGGACATTGTGACTGGAAAGCAGGGAAGGAACAGTTTAGCACGAGCTTTCCTTCAGCAAGAGGGGAGGCCCACAGAGGAGTTTGTTCCAAGTCTGACACTGTCACCCAGAGCTGGCAAGAAGGGTAGAGCAGAGAAGCTGAGAAAAGAGCTTCAGCATGTTTAGTGCTGATGTCTGGACTTCAATGATGAGGACAAAACCGCCCTAAAGAGAACATTAAATCTCAAACCCATTGAAGAACACTGAGCAGGTGCATTCATTGCACTCGCGAGTCAGGCAGGGACAGGGGGTAGCTTCCTCTGTCGCTGAGTAGCAAGCTGATTAAAAGAGACCTCCAGAGAGCATGGCCAACAGGAACAGGCAAACAGGGGCGTGGCACAGCTCTGAGGGTGTGGCACAGCAGTTTGTGGGCAAACAGGGTCATGGCATGGCCCTGAGAGCGTGGCACAGCAGTTCGAGAGCAAATAGGGGCATGACATGTCTCTGAGGGTGTGGCATGGCAGTTTAGAGGCAGTTTGTGCAGGCAGGGTTGCAGGGTTTCTTGCTAGTAAGGTGTACTTTGTGTTATTTGCAGTGTTTCTGTTGATTGGTTGGTTTTGGGGTTTCTTTTAGTAATGGCTTTTATTTGATCGAAAACTGTAGTTAGTACAAATGCATGGGTGGAACCCTCTAAAAAGGATGCGTCTGTCCTGATCCATTCCTGTACGGAGTGTTTGAGCTTATCTGTGGTTTCAGGGGCATTGAGGAGGAAACCTGCCTGTGAACAGGTGAACAATCTCCCTTCACTGGGGACCGAGCTAAGAGAGGAAGTTGAAAGACTAAGGAGTACCAGGAAAGTGAAAGGGAAATAGAGTGGTGGATTTGCCCTTCCATCCTTGAGGGAGGCCCAGCAAGAGTCAGAGGACTCCGATGCCTCCCACTGTCAGGCAATGGAAGAATGCTTGGTAGATGAAGGGGACTGGAAATGGGCCCCTGCTCAGGGAGGTAATAATAAAAATTCCTCCCAACGCCCACACCTGGCAAGCCAGGTGCCACTTCAGAAAAGGTATGAACCCCTGGATCTGGAGCGTCAACCAGATGATTTAGAAGAAAATTATCTGCCCAGTGAGCCTCCCAATTATGATTCATCTGTGAGAAGGATTACCACCTCTAACATCAAAAAGAAAAGAAGAGTAATTGTGGTGGGTGACTCCCTTCTGAGGGGAACAGAGGGCTCCATATGTCAACCAGGCCCACCCCACAGAGAGGTCTGCTGCCTCCCTGGGGCCTGGGTATGGGATATTACTGAGAGACTGCTTGGGCTGATTCAGCCTTCTGATTATTGCCTGCTGCTGATACTCCAGGCTGGCAGTGATGAGATTGAAAAGAAGAGTGTCAGGACAATTAAAAGGGAGTTTAGGGCACTAGGACAACAGGACAGGGACACAGGTAGTCTTTTCCTCAGTCCCTTTGATGACTGAGAAAAATGATGAAAGCAATAGGAGAGCTCACATCATCAACAAGTGGCTCAAACGTTGGTGTCATCAGCACAATTTTGGATTCATTGATCATGGGGCAACTTTTACTGCACCTGCCCTGCTGGAAACAGATGGGCTCCATCTCTCTGTTAAGGGCTTTAGCTCATGAAGGTTTTTAGCTTGTGAACTGGCAGAACTTGTTGAGAGGGCTTTAAACTAGGTTTGAAGGGGGAAGGGGATGCAGCTGGGCTGTCTGGAACCAGGCCCAAGGGTGGTAAGCCTGAGTTAGGGGTGAAATCAGCAGCCCAGCTGGGGTGCATGTACACCAGTGCACACAGCATGGGTAACAAACAAGAAGAGCTGGAGGCCATGGTCCAACAGCAGAGCTATGATGTAATTTCCATCACGGAAACATGGTGGGATGACTCACATGGCTGGAGTGCTGAACTGGATGGCTACAAGCTCAACAGGAGAGACAGGAAAGGGAGAAGAGGTGGAAGGGTGGCCCTTTATATTAGGTAGGCTTTGGACACCCTAGGTATTGAAACTAATGAAGATGAAATTAAATGTCTATGGGTAAGACTTAAGGGGAAGGCCAACGAGGCTGACATCCTACTGGGAGTCTCTTATTGACCACCCAGCCAGGAAGAAGAGGTGGACAACTCATTCTATAAGCATCTAGAGAATGTTTCTGGATCATCAGCCCTTGTTCTTGTTGGTGATTTCAAATTGAAGGACATTTGTTGGGAACTCAATACAGCTGAAAAGAGGCAGTCCATAAAATTCCACGAGTGTGTAGAGGACAACTTTTTGTTGCAGCTGGTGGGTGAGTCCACCTGGGGAGGGTCTATGTTAGACCTGTTGTTTGTAAATAGAGATGGTCTGTGGGGAGATGTGGTGATTGGAGGCCACTTAGGGCAAAGTGATCATGAAATTATAGAGTTGTCAATATTTGGTGAAATCAGGAGGAACATCAATAAGGCTTTTAAATTGGAACTTCCAGAGGGCAGACTTTGGCCTGTTTAGGAGACTTATTCAGAGAGTTCCTTGGGAAGTAGTCCTTAAAAAGAAAGGAGTTCAGGAAGGGTGGGAGTGCTTCAAAACAGAGACCTTGAGGGCACAGGAACAGACTGTTCCTGTGTGCCAAAAGACAAGTTGACGAGGCAAATGCCCAGCCTGGGTGGACAAGGAGGTTTTGGAGGAACTTAGGAAAAAAAGAAGATGTATCATCTTTGGAAGGAGGGTATGATCTCTCAGGAAGTATTTAAGGGGGCTGCTAGAGTATGCAGAAAAAAAAAATAGGGAGGCCAAAGCTGAGTTTGAACTTAAAATGGCAAATGTTGTAAATGTCTTAAGTTGAAAGATGTAGCTGGGTGTGTATTCTATTCCTGTCTGTAAAGAGGTGGGGCAGTTGTTGGTTAATTGGGCAGTTTTCTTTGTCTTCTCCACAAACCAATTCTCCCTCTGGGGAGATATCTTCTGTTAATGGGCCATTGAGTATGACTGCATGACTGATAAAAATTACATCATCCCTTTGTGAGTAGCTCCACCCAGAGCGAGGAGCCAAGCATTCCTACCTAGATATAATCTGAGATTTGGGGACACCAATACAGCCTTTCCACTGGATTCACAGAGGAGCAGCTTTCTTATCCACTGGATTCTCAGAGAAGCAGCTTTCTTCCCCACTGGATTCCCAGAGGAAGATCAGGACCATCTACACCACCGCTGGACCTTCAGAGGAAAACGACACCCTTCTGCAAGATCCCTGCTTCAACAAAACCACACCTGTCACTGCAGGAGCACTGCAGCCACCATTCAATTGGACTGCTTCCAATGCCCTGACCAACAGGTATTCTGCCTCTGTCAGTAGGTTGTTTTTTTTTTTTTGTACTATTACATTTGTATTTTTAGTTTTCCTAGTAAAGAACCGTTATTCATATTCCAATATTTTTGCCTGAGACCCTCTTAATTTCAAAATTATAATAATTCAGAGGGAGGGGTGTTGCATTTTCCATTTCAAGGGAGGCTCCTGCCTTCCTTAGCAGACACCTGTCTTTTCAAACCAAGACATTAACTTTAGGCAAAAATTGAAAATATATACCCCACACTCAGTTAGAAGCATCCTAAGCCTAAAGGCTGAGAAATGGGTCAATGATTCCTGTATATTAAATTATGAAGTGATCTTAATAGATAATGATTTACAGCTAATAGTAAGTAACCAACTCAATCCTGCCCAGTTTTTGTATGGAGAACCAGATGAGGCACTAATACATAATTGCCTAGAGGTTATAAATGATTAAACTAAAGGAACACAGGACCTAACAGATCAACCACTCCATGGTGGAAAATGAATGTACATGAATAGATCTTCACAGGTAATAAAGGGGCACAGGGTATCGGGGTACGCTATAGTGCATGAAGGCTTGGCAGCCATAGAAAAGAGAAAGTTACC
Source organism: Ammospiza caudacuta (assembly GCF_027887145.1). Taxonomy (NCBI): domain Eukaryota; kingdom Metazoa; phylum Chordata; class Aves; order Passeriformes; family Passerellidae; genus Ammospiza; species Ammospiza caudacuta. The sequence continues at coordinate 5,221,079 of NC_080621.1, read as the reverse complement.
TTCCAACTGGTCAGCCTGAGCATGTGAGTTGTATGCCCTAAAGCGAGCTCTGGAAGTATTAGCACAGAAAAGGGGAACAATAGATACAGACTAAAAATATGCTTTTGGACTAGTGTGTACCTTTGGAAAAATTTGGGAAGAGATGGGCTATTCAGTTCAAAGGGAAAGGGACTGATTAATGAAAAACTTATTTTAGAAGAGTTAGAAACCTTACATTTACTAGAGGAAGTAGTGGTGGTGTATGTTAAAGGACCTCAAAAAGGGGCACAAGGGGACAATTTACCTGATTTAGAAGCTAAAAATGCAACTGAATCAGAGACAGAAAATCTAATAATAGTATTAACACCCATAAGAGAAATGCAAAAAGTCCCCATATTCAGAGAGAAAGAAAAGGAAGACCTCCTTAAAATAGGAGCTAGGAAAGATAACGAAGGGAAGTGGAGATTAGCAGATGGGAGGCAAATGCTGAATAAACCCCTGGCCAAGAAAATGCTAGAAGGCATACATGGAACAACACAAGTGCTAAGTGATCAATTTCTAAGGGATTGGGGATGCATAGAAATTTTCAGAATAGCTAAGCAAGTAACTGAACCGTGTGTGATATGTCAACAAGTGAATAAGAAAATCATGAGGAAAACACCCAGAGGAGGGCAAGAACTAGCCTTAAGGCCCTTCCAAAACATCCAAGCAGACTTTACTGAGCTTCCCCAGGTACAATTGTGGAAGTCTTTGCTAGTGATAGTAGATCATGTGACCCATTGGGTAGAGGTGATACCCACTGTGAAAGCCAATGCCAGTGTTGTGAGTAAAACACTTTTGGAACTTCTAGAATCAATCATTCCCCAATATGGGATGGTAAGCAGGATTGATTCAGACCAGGGAACTCATTTCACATCAAAGATATTGCAGAAAGTTGTTCAGGCCTGGGAGTGAAATGGGAACTACACACTCCATGGCATCCACAGAGTTCTGCTCGGGTTGAGAGAATGAATGAAACTCTTAAAAGAGCTCTAGTTAAGGTAATGATTGAAACCCAAATGTCATGGAGAAAATGTTGCAGACATCTTTTTGTGAAAATCCTTTCTTAGGATTTTTTCTGCTGAAGCTGAGAAGTTTCAGCAACAAAATGTAAACAATGGTTATCTGCTGCTGTGGAATGCAACAGGTCCATTTGTGACTGGCCCATCTTGGATGTTTATAATTAATCGCTAATCTAGGACCGAGCTATCTCGGACAGAGTCCGAGAGAGCTGCCTTTTGTTATCATGCTTTTCTTTTCTATTCTTACCTTAGCTAGCTTTCTGAGGAAACCTTTTCCTTCTATTTCTTTTTAGTATAGTTATAATGTAATATATATATATATATATATAATAAAATATAAATAAATCAAGCCTTCTGAACATGGAGTCAACATTCTCATCTCTTGCCTCATCCAAGAACCCCTGTGAACACTGTCACAAATGGTGACCCTCGACTGAGGAAGACAATCATCAATTGGTGAGACCACCAGAGGAGCATTGCTGCATTTGGGTAAATCCTGGGTATTTGGCATTGTTGGTCACCTCATAAGTGACCACAGAAGTGGATTCTAGCCAGGAGCAGAAGAACTGAAGATCCTGATTTGGACGGAGTTCACAGCAAGGCTGACCACAAAGAGAACCTTTTGAAAAGCCTCCGGGAAGATGTCCAGAAAGCTCAGCAGCACCAGAGGGTGCTGGACACTGTCATAAGGTACTGTTGGCTTTTCCCTTCCTGAGGATGCTGGCCTTCACAGATTATGGCTGCAAAGGTGGTGGGGTCTTCCCACCAAGGCCGAGGTTGCATTCTCCCTCTCAGAGGAGAAACCTATTGCCCTCTGGCAAAAATGGGGTGAAGAGGACAGAATTCCCCTGTTGGAGAGACATTTTGATGAGTTGTTTAGATGGGCAAAGTTCTTTGGGTTTTTTACGAATGTGCTCTATGCCCTTGATATGTTCATATGGGAATGCATGGAATCCGTTTTCCGAGCTGTTTTGGACCATGGACTAGGGTACTCCCGAATTTATCCGGTGTTCAGGATGCTCTTCCCGGTCTTGAAATGGAGAGCAGCTGCTTGTCAGTGGATTGCTGATTGCAGGGGGCAAGCTCTATTCTCGCCAATTCCCACGGGAGAAGATCCTATGGGGGGAGATGATCTGCTGCTTCCCAGCCCCCCTGAATCGCAGCCGGGGGGCGAGATTTTTTTGCCGCAGCTGAAGAAGTTTTATTTCCTGCATTTTCGGAGCTTACTCAGATGGAGCTGCCTTTTCCCCCACCTCGTTTCTCTCCGGGGGATGCTGGGTGGACTGCGCCGCCCCTGGCAGCCCTGCAGGCCCTGCCCCGGCTGGATTCTTGGACCCTGCCCTGCTCAGAGCTGGGGGCAGCATCAGTGCCTGAGGTCCTGCCTCCTGAGCTCATGAGGCCACCCCGACCCTCCCCGCGGACAACTCTTTGGGCAGCCCCGCCTGCGGCTTCAACGGCTTCTGCACCTGCGACCTCCGACACACCGCTTCCCACTGCTGCACCGGTGTTGCTAGGCGACGCACTTGCAGCTGGGAACAGTGATCCGGCGCCGCCTCCACTGCCCCCCCTCACTGCCTTCCGTGCTGGCTCCGCCGCTTTTGCAGTCTGCGTCTGCACTGCAGATTCCAGAAATTGGAGACAACGCATCTGCTGCTTCCGGGTCAGCGGAGCATGCACTCTCTCCGGCCTCTCCGCCCTCACCAGCCGCCCTGGCAGTTCTGCCACCTTCGGGGACTCCATCCTCCATGTCTGCATCAGAGGCTGCCCTGGAACCAGTGGCATGTTCGAGCTCGGACCATCCCATGCTGTTTGCCCCTGCAGCAGCAGCCCCAGTGGCCAGCCTCTCCTTCTGTGGAGGAGCCGTGGCTCAGCAGCCGAGTGTAGGTGCAGCCCGGCTGCCTGCTTTCAAGCTCAGCGTTTGTGGTGGGTTGGGGGATGTTTGGTTGGTTGCTTCCCCTTGGAGGTTGCCATCCCTGCTGCCCCTTGCGTGCCCTAGGAGCTTGGGGAAGGTGGCTCCCAGGAGTTCTGCCTTTGGTCCCCAGCCCAGAGAGGGTGGGGGTGGTACCAGGAGGTAGATGGGAGGAACACCTTTTGCATTTGCATTGCAGAAACAGAGGGCACAGTGGGAAACGATCATCGCTTGCCTGCTGTGGGAAAACATCATCCCCAGACCTGAGATGAAGATTCTTGGGACAGCTTCTATTCCCTCACAGCCGGCATGCGTTGGTGGTTTTGGGGGGAGGAAGTGTTTGGTCACCTGTTCTGCCATTGTAATGGCAGCAGGGTGCAGGTCTGTGACAAGGCAGAGCCTGCCTGGTGGGCTGGGCCTGGGCTGTTGGGCTCAGGTCCCTGGGCTAGGGCCACCTCCTGGCCTCAGGTTGGGTTTGGGGGCTTTGCTTCCCCCTTCTGGTGAAGGAAAGTGAAAATTTTCCAGGATAGAAATCCATTTTAATTTAGGTGAAATGTACATTTTTGAGTTGAGTCTGTGGTTAGAAATCGTAGTTATTTAGCCAGACTGCAAGGCCTAAGCTCAGTGAAGTTACTTCAGCGAAGGACAGAGATAAAGGGGAGGAGACAGAAGATGATAGAGAGAGACAGGGACTGCTGTTAAGGGCAAGTCAGCCTGACCTTGGAATTCTTTCTGATAAAAAGGAACTAGTGGTAAAAGTCACATGAAACCCATGAAAATGAATATGTATGAAACTATTGTGAAACTGTATGCATATGTATTTGAGAGGGGGATAAAAGGAGATCTGAAGTTCTCAGAGGTACGCATGCCTTTTAAGGAGAGCATTCTTCGCATGTGTCCAGCGCCGTAATAAACATACTGAGCTTTACAACTTTTATAAAGTTGTGAGGTTTCTTCTTTTCTCCACAAAATACTGGTCCTGGGCCACCATTTTGTGGGCCGGGTCTGGGGTTCCTGACCCTTCCACATGGGCAGGGACCCCAGGGCCTCTCAGGCTCCCCTGCTGCCGCTGCTGCTCTTTCTGAAAAAAAAATAAAAAAAAAAAAAGAATTGAAAGAGCTGGCAGCAGCTCAAAGCATTGAAGGGCAAAAAATTAACTTCAGCCCAAATTTTTCAATAAAGGGCTGTGGCCAAGACATCAAGACATTCCAGAAATTTTCTCAAAATTGTTTGAAATTGTTTGATGACTGTCAATGGACTTTTGATAACTATTGATGGATTTTTCTGTAGCAAGCTGGTTTCAGGACCAAAAGGAACTTTCAGATATGCCAAAGAGGAATATCTTCAGTCCATGGACTTTTCCTGAAACTCAGCTGTTTGGACTTGGACTTTCTTTGCATTGTTTTTGCAATTTCTTATATTGTAAAATTGTTTTAATGATATGATAGAATTTTATGTTGTACAGGTGAAGAAATTCCCTATTCATTCCACACCAGCACTTGATTGATGTTTGGATTGGCAAAAGATAACCTGTCAAGTAGTGTTCTTTCCTCTGCATGAGTACAGCAGATGAAATTACAAACACTTTTTAATTTAATTAAATAAAAAAAGGTGACATGTCGCAAACATCTTTTGTGAAAAATCTTTTCTTAGGATTTTTCCTTCTAAGAAGCTGCAGTTTCAGCAGCAAAATGTAAACAATGATTATCTGCTGCTGTGGAATGCAACAGGTCCACCTGTGAATGGCCCATCTTGGTTGTTTATAATTAATTGCCAATCAAGGACCGAGCTATCTCGGACAGAGTCCGAGAGAGCTGCCTTTTGTTATCATGCTTTCCTTTTCTATTCTTACCTTAGCTAGCTTTCTGAGGAAACCTTTTCCTTCTATTTCTTTTTAGTATAGTTATAATGTAGTATATATATATATATATCATAAAATATAAATAAATCAAGCCTTCTGAACATGGAGTCAACATCCTCGCCTCCCCCTTCACCTGAAAACCCCTGTGACTGCTGTCACACTAGACATCTCCAGTGTGTGTTTGGGGGCAGGGCAAGTCCTGCGTAGGTGGGGTGGTCACTGCCCCACACCAGCTACTGCAGCCTCTGGTGCAGCCCCAAAGTGGCTGGCAAGCCCCTGGCACCCCAAAAACCCCCCCTGAGAGAGGGACCAGAGCAGGTCAGGCTGTGACACTGGCACAATCCCATGGCCCTGGAGCTCACAGCAGCTGAGATCCAAGACTGACTTGGATCTCTCTCTCCCTCTCTCTCTTCTCCTGACTTCCCTTTCTCGAAATCTGGATAACTTGAAGTTGGACAGGTTAGAGTTTGCTAAGTCAGTGCTTTGTCAAGTGATTTACTGTAATTCCTTGTTGTTCCAGATTTCCCAAGTACCTCATTCTCTGAAGTTTGCAACTAAGTTTGTTCTCCACCCTCCTGAGAAGATTGTTGCTTTCTCCCCTTGGCCATCTGTCCTGCAGGCTGTGCCCCCTGGGCGTGCTGCTCCTCTGCCCTGGCCGGCTGCACTCGCCCATCTCGCTGTGCCCCAATATTTCTCACCCAGCGTTTCTGTGCCCTCCCTGGGCTCCCTGCACCCAGCGCTGCCGGCTCCTGGCACACAGAGCCAGGGCAGGAGCCCCCCCTGCCAAGGGGCTCTGGAGCAGGGCGGGGGCTGCGATGGCTTCTGAGCTCAGCAGCTGCTCCTGGCATGGTTCCGTGGAGACCGAGCACAGCAATGCTGCTGAGCATTGTCCCTGCTGAGGGTCACACACTGCCGGGGCACATTCCCTGCCTGCAGGATTGCTGAGCATTGTCCCTGCTGAGGGTCACACACTGCCGGGGCACATTCCCTGCCTGCAGGATTGCTGAGCATTGTCCCTGCTGAGGGTCACACACTGCCAGGGCACATTCCCTGCCTGCAGGATTCATGCCCAACCCAAGCACTGCACTGATGGCTCCAGCATTGCTTTCCAACAAAAACAGGAGAAGGCCAACTGTGTGCAGCTCATGGTATTTCAGAGTGTTTAAAACTCACTAAGTCATTGATCTTTAAGGTGAGATCCAATTGGAATTAATGGCATGGAGAAAAAGTGCAAGATGGAAAATGGAAGTATATAAATAAATTGAGGAAAATATTTCAGATGATTTCTTTCCATTTTCATTTCACTTCTGGAAAGCTGGTTCAGTTTTCCAAGAACCTTCTCTGTAATCCTGTCTGCTCTTTTCAAAAACCTTTCCTGGAGAATGAGGTCGAGCTCCTGTCATAAGATGTGCCACCACCTGCAGCTTCTCTTGGCTTTCCACACTGTGTGTGCAGCAGGACTCTTGCAGCAAAGCAAGACAAAGGTTTGGAGAACTTGATAACTTGTCATTTCTTTTCCTGGTGGACTGGGGAGTTGTGCTGTAGGTGAGGTTTTCACTGTGACTGTTCCAACCTTGGAAAACAGGAGGTGGTACCAGGACTTGTTGGGGAATGGAACCCTGACTGAATTCAGAGAAAGAATCCCCAGAAACTGCACCCAGAAATGGAAAGTTGTGTGATAATCATTCACACATCTCCATAGACACCTGGGAAGTGATCTAGAACATGAAAATTGGTTGTCAGTGGCAGTTTCTTTCTGTTTTCAGTGTGGATGATTCTACATCTCTCACATTGGTATAAATTAAGAGCACAGTCAGTTCATGATAAGCAGCAGAACAAGCTACACCTCCTAGGGTAGAAGACTGAAAGAATCTGGAAAGGAGAAATGCAGGGAATGACTTGCTGAACCTTGCCTGTTAGAAGGGTAATTTTTTCTAAGAATTTCTATTTCATTTCCTCTGCTTTTCTCCTTCTAATAAGGCCATTTCCATCCCAGATTCCTCATGAAATGAGAAGCCTGAGCTTGTGGAAGTGCCTGAAAGATGCTCTGTTCCTCTGCAGGGACCATCAGGGTGAAACAGGAAGCAGTTTTGAAATAATTGTATGATAGATGAGTAATGAGATGGTTGAGTCTCACAATTAAAAGACAGATATTATGGATATCCTAAGACAAGTTTTATAGATTTATAGTTATGTTTTACCCCCCTCCTTGTGTTGGTATTACTGGGTTACCTGGTAGTTGGGGTATTTGGGACGGTTGGCTTGTTACTATGGCAACACCTGACCGCCAATCAAGATGTAAGGAAGTGACCTCCACCACTGGACAGCAAACAAAGAGTTAATTAACAAGATTTTGGGAGGGGCTAAGGGTTAAAAGGTGAAACATCCATTGTGTGGATGAGCACATAGTGGCAAAAAATCCTTTGCTCCCAGTGCCATAATATTTTCTGTATTCAGTCTTCTGTTGTATCTTTTGATAGGATTTTAATAATCCTTTTAAATTTTTGGAAGTGAGCATTATTTCTCACAAATGGGGACTCGTCTGGGAAATACACCCGGTGTCCTTAGGAATTTTCAAAAGGGGCACCCCCTTCCACAGATTTGGTGGAGTCTATTGGACTCTCCCCGTCCCACCAGTGGCTGCAGGTTGGAAGCCCAAAGACACCAGGAGACTGGATAAAGAAAAGAGGGAAGAGGGGTGAGCACCATCCACATAACTATATTTGGCCAGATTATGACTCCAAAACTCCGGTGTATGAAAGTGAGCTTCACATTAGTAATGTACTGGATCCATCCTGGTCCCTTGAAGTGTCAGGATATTGGATGGTAGAAAGGAAAAAAGAACAGCGAGACACGTGGTGGGGGAGGAGAGCGAGGATCCCATAGACAAGGAGCCTATGGCCGGTGGGACATGCAAGATTGAAGGGTTTGTGGGGACTTGGGAACTGGGTTCACCCATTGGGGAAACCATGTTTCTGCCAAGATGGGGACCCACGGCGGGATTCCCAGCTGGCACATACCAAGGGAGCCGGTGAGCTCCACATGGCGTGGGAGTTCGTGTGGTGCTCAGAGCGGGGGCAGCCTCTGGGGCGCAGCCAGTGCTGTAATTTCCAGGGCCAGCCGAAGCCAGACTGGAAGCAGGGTGACCGCCAAGGGGTTTGCTGCAGGGGGTCACCCAGGAGCTGGCACAGCAGTTTGTGTGCTGCCGAGCCAAGGGGTTCGGGGTAGTCTGGCCGCCAAGCCAAGCCACTTCAGGGCGGAGCCACCAAACCGAGGGGGTCAGGCTGGGCCAGCTGCTGAGCCAAACCAAATCGGGGGAGGCAGAGCCACTGAGGCTGAGCCGAGTCAGGCCAGGAGCAGGAACTCCTGAACTGGGGTGGGCTGAGCCTCTTGAGTTGAATTGGAGTGAGCAGAGCCACCAAAGCTGAGCCAGGTTGGGTCAGAAGTTATATGGAAGCCACTGAGTCGGATTGGAGCAGGCGGAGCCGCCAAAGCTGAGCCAGGTTGGGCCAGGGGTGGAATTGCAGCTGCTGAGGCCAGTTGGGCCAGGGGCAGGCCATAGCCTAGCTGAGCCAGGCGGGACAGGGAGCAGAGTGCAACTGTGGAACCAGAGCATTGAACTGAGTCGGAGAGGAAGGGCAGGGACCAATCTGGTGATATGGAAGCCCCTGGATTGTAAGGTTTTTTTGTTTTTACTTGTCAAAAGAGAAGTACAGTTTTTTGTTTTTTCTCTCTTTTCCCTTTCCTTCTCTTTCCTCTTTTCCTTGTTTCTTTTTTTCCCATTCTCCTTTTCCCTTTTGAGAGAGGCAGGCCCTGTCCAGAGGGCCTATGGTTGGAAAGGTGGGCTCTGTTGGAGGAGGGCCTGTGATCGGCCTGTCAGGATGGGACTATGGGCAAATAGGGAATCCCCAAGAGGAGGAGTAGAAATTGAAGAGGCACCAACAGGTATACCCCCAGATAGCCCACTGGGAAGGAAACTAGCCCAGTGGAATTATGACCCAAATACCAGAGATAAGGATGAGCTCAAAGTGATTCATTATTGCATGGCAGAATGGACCAGAAGAGAAATTAGGAGCAATCAGGAATACTGGCTGAAATATGGGTCACACAAAGGGTGGATGTGTCAGGCATTACACATCTATGTAAGAGCTAAGAAGCCATTCAATCAGAAAGAGAGTGACTATGCTGCCTGCTATGGGAGGGAGAGTTCACCCTCAAAGGTGAGCATATTTAAGGTATCAGAAAATAAAGAATCGGACCCATTAGAACACTTACTCCCTCCACCTCCAATAGCCCCAGATGCACCTCCCCTACCCCCTGATGGGCCTGGTCAAAACACCAGAAACAGGGTGGCACAATGAGAGGAAAGCAGATCAGGGGATGGGAACCAAGCAGTGGGATTATAACCCCTGAGGGAAGTACCCCTGTGTGGGGTGCAGGGAGGAATTAGATTTGTAATCATACCTCTCAGTTCTTCTGATGTGAGAATGTTCAAGAAATAATTGAAAAGATTATCAGAGGACCTCACTGGATTAGTGGAACAGTTAGACCAGTTTCTGGGGCCCAATATTTATACATAGGAAGAGATACAATCAATAATGACCATGCTGTTCACACCAGAAGAAAGATGATCCTAGTGGCTGAGATATAGATATGGGAAAGGGAGAATGTGCAAGGACCTCCTGGGGTTCTGAAAATGCCCATAGTGCACCCCACCTGGGACCACAACAGCACTGGGGGGAGGCAAGACATGGAGGAATATAGAACATTGATTATAAGAGGTATCAAAGAGGCAGCTCCATGTAATTAAAATGCTCATAAAGCTTTTGATGAGCAGCAAAGGAAGGAAGAAACCCCAACAGAGAGGCTAGAAAGATTGAGAAGGAATATGAGGCAATATTCAGGAGTTGACCCTGATGAAGTTGCTGAACAGATCTTACTAAAGATAAATTTCATCACTCATGCCTGGCCAGATATACGGAGAAAGTTAGAAAAGTTAGATGGTTGGCAAGAAAGGAGGTTTAGAGAATCTTTTAAGGAAAGCACAGACGGTGTATGTAAGGAGGGACAAAGAGAAGGCCAGGGCAAAAGCCAAGGTAATGGCAACTGCCATTAGGGAAGGAAACCAGCATGTAAAGAACAACCCATGTAAGGGAGGGGGATCCCAAATCAGAGAAGATAGACGGAGGGGGGGATGCCAGCGCCTTGGGACAGGACACAGAAAGGAGTTTGGGAAATGGGGGAACCTAGGACAAGTTTGCTTTTTCTGTAAAGTGAGTGGGCATATCAGAAAGAATTGCCCCCAGTAGAAAAAGGAGTTGAGGGCCTGTGAGACTGAGCAAAAAGGAGAAGTGGAAGACTAGGGGTGTCAGGAGCTCGACCTCCAGGAGACAGAATACCATTGGGAGCCCTTGATAACTTCAAAAATAGACCTCCAGGAGGAAGAATTTGAATTCTTAGTAGGCACAGGGGCCTGTGGTGGTGTTCGCAGGGGTCCCAGGAAGAGGGAAGAGACGAGAATGTTGACTCCATGTTTCAGAATGCTTGATTTATTATTTTATGATATATATTATATTAAAACTATACTAAAAGAATAGAAGAAAGGATTTCATCAGAAAGCTAGCTAAGAATAGAAAAGGAATGATAACAAAGGCTTGTGACTGATCGAAACAGTCCAGACAGCTGGACTATGATTGGCCATTAATTAGAAGCAACCACATGAGACCAATCACAGATCCACCACACCAGCAGATAACCATTGTTTACATTTTGTTCCTGAAGCCTCTCAGCTTCTCAGGAGAAAAATTCCTAAGGAAAGGATTTTTATAAAACATGTCTGTGACAGGAGCTGAAAGAACTTGTGTTTGTAGAATCCCTAAGGGATGCAAAAAGGGTCAAAATACTGTGCAAGTAGTGGGTGCTAAAGGGGAAGGGTTCAAAGCCTCAGTTATAAAGCAAATAAAGTTTGAAGGAATAAATAAAATAGGAATTTGGGATGTTTTATTAGTTCCAGAAGCAGGGTGAAATTTATTGGGACAGGATTTAGAAGTGCAGTTTGACAATGGAATGCTCCCAGAGAAAAGGGAAATGGTAGTTAAGCTTCTCCAATTAAGGGAAGAAAATGAGGAGAAAATTAATGAGATTAATTTAAGGCAAAACCAAAAAACCAAGGTAAATTGAACATGAAACTATAGTAATAAAAATAGTTAATGAGAGGCATCCAGTCTGGGTACGACAACATTCACTCTCCCTGGAAGGGAGACAAGGACTGCAGCATGATCCAGGACCTCCTTGAGGACTGGACCTTAGAACCGTGTATGTCCCCCCATAATACACCCATATTACCAGTAAAGAAGTCAGATGGGACTTACAGGCTTGTCAAAGATTTGAGAGAAGTGAACAAAAGAATTGTGAATCGGTACCCAGTAGTGCCTAACCCCTATACACTACTGACTAATATCCTCCCAGCACACCAGCGGTTTAGCGTGATCGACCTAAAAGATGCTTTTTGGGTGTGTCAACTGGCAGAGGAAAGTGGGATATATTTACCTTTGAATGGGAGGACCCTGATTCTGGGAGGAAGTAACAGCTTTGGTGGACTGGGTTACCCCAGGGATTTTCTGAATCCCCAAACCTGTTTGGTCAAGCCCTAGGAGAAGTAACACAACTCTTCTCCATTAAATCTGAGATAAAGCTCATCCAATATGTAAATAATTTTCTTCTCTCAGGACAGGAAGAAAAAGAAGTTTGGGAATCCACCATAGTGTTGTTAAATTTTCTGGGGGACCAAGGACTTCAGGTATCAAAAGGGAAATTAGACTTTGTAGAGTAGGAAGTAAAATTCCCTAGGACATGTGATTTGTCAAGGGCGCTGGTGGCTGAACCCTGAGAGAATTACGGAGATAGTCTCACTCCCACGGACAAAAACTAAGAGGTTTTTAGACCTGTTGGGATATTGTAGGCTATGGATTGAAGGATACACACAGGCCCTCCAGTTCTTGTATGAAAAGTTAGTTGAAGAAGAGATTAGATGGGAAAAAGACAATGAACAAAGTTTGAAGCTTTTAAAGCAAAAGTTAGTCAGTGCACCGGCACTGAGTCTTCCTGCCTTAGACAAACCCTTCTATCTGTTTTTGGATATAGAAAAAGGGGTAGCACATGGAGTATTAGCCCAGGACTGGGGAGGAACCAGGCAAGCAGTGGCCTATTTATCAAAATTACTAGAGCCTGTCAGCCAGGGGTGGCCAACCTGCATTCAGGCTGTGGCAGTGACTGCCCTACTCATAGCAGAAAGCAAAACATTAACCTTTGGGGGAAAACTGAAGATATATATCCCTAACTCAGTAAGGAGTATCCTGAGCCAAAAGAGTGAGAAATGGCTCACTGATTCCTGAGTGCTTAAGTATGAAGTCATCTTAAATGATAATGGTTTAGAGCTGATCGTGAATAACCAACTCAATCCTGCCCAGTTTTTGTATGGAGAACCAGATGAGGAACTAATACATAATTTCCTAGAGGTTATAAACTATCAAACTAAAGGAAGAAAGGACCTAACAGATCAACCACTCCAAGGTGGAAAATGATTGTGCATCGATGGATCTTCAGAGATAATAAAGGGGCACAGGGTATCAGGGTACGCTATAGTGCATGAAGGGTTGGCAGCCATAGAAAAGAGAAAGTTACCTTCCAACTGGTCAGCCTGAGCATGTGAGTTGTATGCCCTAAAACGAGCTCTGGAAGTATTAGCACAGAAAAGGGGAACAATAGATACAGACTAAAAATATGCTTTTGGAGTAGAGCATACCTTTGGAAAAATTTGGGAAGAGAGGGGGCTATTAAATTCAAAGGGAAAGGGACTGAGTCATGAAAAAACTTATTTGAGAAGAGTTAGAAACCTTACAATTACCAGGGGATGTAGTGCTGGTATGATGTTGATGTTGATGTTTGAAGGACATCAAAAAGGGGCACAAGGGAACAATTTAGCTGATTTAGAAGCTAAAAATGCAACTGAATCAGAGACAGAAAATCTAATAATAGTATTAACACCCATGAGAGAAATGCAAAAAGTCCCCATATTCAGAGGGAAAGAAGAGAAAGATCTCCTCAAAATAGGAGCCAAGCACTCCTTAAAATAGGAGCCAAGAACGACGGGAAATGGAGATTAGCAGATGGGAGGCCATTGTTGAATAAACCCCTGGCCAAGAAAATGCTAGAAGGCATACATGGAACAACAAACTGGGGTACACAAGTGCTAAGTGATCAATTTCTAAGGGATTGGAGATGCACAGGAATTTTCGGAATAGCTAAGCAAGTAACTGAATGGTATATGATATGTCAACAAGTGAATAAGAAAATAATGAGGAAAAGACCCAGAGGAGGGTGAGAACTAGCCTTAAAGCCCTTTCAAAACATCGAAGCAGGCTTTACTGAGCTTCCCCAGGTACAATGGTGGAAGTTTTTGCCAGTGATAGTAGATCACGTAAATCATTGGGTAGAGGTGGGACCCACAGTGAAAACCAATGGCAGTGTTGTGAGTAAAACATTTCTAGAATCAATCACTCCCCGATATGGGATGGCAAAAATTGATTTAGACCTGGGAACTCAGTTCGCATCGAAAATATTGCAGAAAGTTGTTCAGGCCCTGGGAGTAAAAGGGGAAATACACACTCCAAGGCATCCACAGAGTTCTGCTCAGGTTAAGAGAATGAATCAAACTCCCTAAAGAGCTCAAGTTAAGCTAATGATTGAAACCCAAATGTTATGGATAAAATGTCTCCCTGTGGCCTTATTAAGAATTAGAACCCAACCCCAGTCAGATCTGGGGGTGTCACCCTATGAAATTATGTTTGGGTTACCCTTCCTGACCTCACCCCAGAAAGTTGCCACCTATGAGGAAGGGGAAGACAATGTTAAGAAATAAGTTATGTCAATAGCACAAACCTTAAAAGGGCTAAGACATAAAAGGGGCAATTCCTCAAACTACCACCATAGATTTCAGAATCCATAATATTAATCCTGGGGATTGGGTGATGATCAAGCCATGGAGAGATCAGCCTCTAACTCCTCAGTGGGAAGGTCCCTTTCAGGTACTGCTCACCACCGAATCGGCCGTGTGAACTGCAGAGTGGGGATGGACTCATGCCAACAGTGTCAAAGGCCCAGTAGAAGAACCCAAAGAGTGGAGTACAACATCCAGGCTGGGTGAAACAAGATTGACTCTCAAGTAGAGACTGAGAAACAAACAGAAAAACAACAAGATACCCAAAAATAGAGTCAAGCTTCCACCAATCAGCTTGAGAACTGTCTTCCTGTTTCAATGGGTGAGAATTACTAGCATCTGTTGAGGGGAAGTACACAAGGGACTGTAAAAGGTAATGGGACAGATTCTTTAAGAAAATAAGACAAAGGAAGGAGGTCAAGACTGGGTTGGCCCCTTTGTTTGCTACCAAGAAAGCTCCATAGCCCTGCTGTGGGTAGCAACCCCGTAGGCATGGTAAGGTAGGGACAAAAGGCCATACTGGACTTCTATCATTCCTCAGCTGTCTTTAATACAACAGGGACTGGAGGGCAAGACCGAGTTGGCCACTGTACTCACCCCTAAGATACACTGACCATGGGTAGCAGCCACATAGGCATGGTAGATGCGAGTCAAAGCCATACTGGACCTCTGTGATGCCATTTTGTCCATTCCAAATAAGTGTGTCTGAGGAAAACCTGAGTTTTTTTTCTCCTGTTCCCCCTGTCCTTGCCCACATCAACAGATGCTGGTATGACTCATTCAAAAGTGAGAGAAAATGTCTGAATAAATTGTTTGAAAAAAATGATTTCTATAAAAAGAAAAGGGGGGTTTATTGTAGATGAGTAATCCTGTGGTTGACACTCACAATTAAGGAGTGAACAATAAATATATGTTAAGAGAAAGTTTGTAGGTGTATAGTTATCCTCCCCTCCCCCTTGCATTGTTATCACAGAATGGCCTCAGTAGTTGGGGCATTTGGGAGGGTCGGCTTGTTACTATGGCAACACCTGACCTCCAATCAAGGTGTAAGACAGCGATCTCTACCACTGGACAGTGAAGAAGGAGTTGGTTGAATAGACTTTGGGAGGGTCTGGAGGTATAAAAGACAGAACATCCATTTTGTAGATAAGCACACACTGACTGAATCCTTTGCTCCCGGTTCTGTATTATTTTCTTTATTCAGTCTTCTGTTGTAATTTGATAAGATCTTAATAACTTACATTTTTGAAAGTGAAAATAGTTTCTCACATAAGGTTGGGGTATGTTGGGCAAGCTGTCCTCACTTGGTCATCTCTAAGGTAGAACTTCCCTGACCTGATCAGAGTTCCTTAGGAGTGGCCCAACATCAATATAAATCACTGAATGCTGCAATCAGCTGTTCTCTGAAAAGAACATTAATAAAATACACTCTTCAGAATAGGATTACATATTACTTAAAAGGTCTTTGAAATATTTCTCCACAACTTTAAAAGGAAATCTGCCTAATGAACTGCTCCAGAGGCAAGAGAAATCAAGGCAGAGCCATGATTTGTCAGGACTTGCTTGATCCTAATGAGCCCTGTGGTGCATTTGGAGCTGAGCCCTGGAACTTCAGGGCCTGAGAGGAGATTGCACAAACCTTTCCAGGAGTCAAAGTCAGAAGAAAACCCCAAAGTGTCTCAAAGCATGAATGGGTTTCACTGAGGTTCATCTCCAACACAGGCTCCTCATGGACTCCTTGGTGGGCAGAATTGGAGGCCAGAATTGGAAAAAACACCTCTCAGAAGTTCAGAGTGGAAAGGAATATCCAAAGTACCTTAAACACCTTGAGTATCTCAAAGCATTAATGAGCCCCACTGAGTGTCAGTACAAAGTTCTCAAGGGACTCGTTAAAGCAGATAATTGGGGCCATGATTCCACAAACCTCTCACAGAGTCTCTACAAAAGGGAAACAACCAAGTACCTTAAAATGACTGAAGTAGCTTGAAGCATTAATGAGCCCACTGAGTGCTGTTACTGACAAAGCCTCTCCAGGGACTAATTACACCAGATAATTGGAGGCCATGATTGCACAAACCTCTCAGAGACTCCAAGGCAAAAGCCAAAACCAAAGTCCTTTGAAAAACCTGCAGTCCCTGCAGGGAGCATGAAGGAGTCCCCAGGGCCATTGCTGAGCAAGGCTCCCCAGGGACTCCTTCCAGCAGAACCTTGAGGCCACTGGGATGTGGGCTGGGGGAGGTGCTGAGGGCAGGACAAGGGCAGGACAGCATCCAGCCTGGCTGGGGCTGTGCCAGGAGGCCCCAGTGCCTCAGAACAAGGTGTGTCCTCGCAGCCCTTGGTGGCACAGCCCTGCTGTTGCCCAGGGCAGCAAGACTTGGCTTCTCTTTGTGCCCACCTGTCATCCCTGCCTCCAGTTCTCTGCTCTGCCTGGGGCCTGGGGACACTTTCTCAGTCGTGTTCCTCAATGGGACCCATTAAAAGTCCAAGAAACTTTGGGGTTGGATTCTGACTTGCAGTTCTGGAGAGGTTTCTTCAGCTCCCTCTCAGAGACTGATGTTCAGGGCCTGAGCACAAAGCCCCAGAGGCTCATTAAAGTTCTTGTGCTGTGTCTGTGCTGCTGAGTTGGGCTGGGCTCCTGGCACAGAGGCAGCTCCTGGTAACCAGAAGAGCATCGAAAGCACATTTCTCTTGAGAAGCTCATCTGCCAGCCCAGCAGAGCTGGGGCACTGCCTGCAGCCACCCCGAGCACAGCCCAGAGGCACAGTGAGCTTCAATCAGTCAGGGCTGGGAAGGTGCTGAGAAGTGCCTGGGGCAGAATCACTGCCAGCCCTTGGCACAGGAACCTCTGGCTGCAGGACAATGCAGCTGCAGCTCCTGGAGCCATTTCCTAAAGCTGGAACATCCCAATGCCTACAGACCCTGTGAGTACATTCTCTGATTGTCTCTTGTGCAGAGCAGCCAGGGGTGCCAAGGGCTGTCCTGCAGAGCAGGGTCCTGCAGCCCAGGGCGCTGTGCTGGGGCAGGGACGCTTCTGCCTGCCAGGGACAGCTCTCAGCCAGCCCTGGCAGCTGCTGCCAGCCCTCAGGGACAAGATCTGGGTGGGAGGGGACAGCTGGTAAGGCTTGGAACTGTTCTCCTTGTGTGGTGAGGATGCTGCATTGTTCAGGTCAGCCCCCAGCATGGCATTTAACTGCAGAACATTTCCAAGTAGATTATACATGGAGCACAGCAAGGCAGGGGCTGCATGAAAGGGAAAATTTTGCTTTGACATCTACTTGTCTCTGATACTTGGATCAGAAATTGCACATAGATGTTAATCTCTCAGTTCAGGTTTAGAATAAAAAATAAAAATACCACAGATCGAATAAACCAGGCAGTGACGGAGATCAACACAGGGCCTCTTACAGTCAGCATTACTGTCACTTTTCCAGCCTCCTCAGGGTTGTGCTGATGTTTCCATAACAGCCTGCAGAGCCAGAGCTGCCCCTGGGCAGTGCCAGAGCTGGGAGGGGTCTGCAGGGCAGAGCTGAGCCCCCACGGCTGGGCTGGGCTCTGGCAGCACTGGCAGGGCCCAGGCCTGGGCACAGGGAAGCAGCTGCAGGCAGGGACAGCTCCAGGCAGCAGAGCCCTGGGCAGGCAGTGGGGGGAAAGTGCCCCCAGGCTGTGCTGGGATATTTAAAGTCCTCTTCAAACCCAACTATTCTGTGATAACTTTTTTTACAGATCCCCATGCCAAGGCACCTCAAATGTCCAACAGCAGCTCCATCAGGCACTTCCTCCTGCTGGCATTGGCAGACATGCGGCAGCTGCATCTCCTGCACTTCTGCCTCTTGCTGGGCATCTCCCTGGCTGCCCTCCTGGGCAACGGCCTCATCATCAGTGCCGTAGCCTGCGACCACCACCTGCACACGCCCATGTTCTTCTTCCTGCTCAACCTGGCTCTCAGCAACCTGGGCTCCATCTGCACCACTGTGCCCAAAGCCATGCACAATTCCCTCTGGGACACCAGGGACATCTCCTACAAAGGATGTGCTGTACAGGCCTTTTTCTTTTTGTTCTTCATCTCAGCAGAGTTTTATCTGCTGACCATCATGTGCTACAACCACTATGTTTCCATCTGCAAACCCTTGCACTATGGGACCCTCCTGGGCGGCAGAGCTTGTTTCCACATGGCAGCAGCTGCCTGGGCCAGTGGCTTTCTCACTGCTCTCGTGCACACAGCCAATACATTTTCCCTGCCTCTGTGCCATGGCAATGTCCTGGGCCAGTTCTGTGAAATCCCACACATCCTCAAGCTCTCCTGCTCCAAACTTTGTTAGGGATTTTGTGTTCATTGTGTTTTCCATATGTATAGCATTAGGCTGTTTTGTGTTCATTGTTTTCTCCTACGTGCAGATCTTCAGGGCTGTGCTGAGGATCCCCTCTGAGCAGGGACGGCACAAAGCCTTTTCCACCTGCCTCCCTCACCTGGCTGTGCTCTCCCTTTTTATCAGCAATGCAGTGTTTGCATACCTGAACCCCCCTCCATCTCCTCCCCATCCCTGGATCTGTCACTGTAAGTTCTGTACTCTGTGGTGACTCCAGCCCTGATCCCCCTCATGTACAGCCTCAGGAACTAGGAGCTCAAAGCTGCCCTGAGGAAAGCGAGGACTGGATGCTTTTCAGAACTTAAAATATTTCTAGTCTATGCTGCAGTGTTCACTGTGTAATAGATTTCATGCCCAGCCTGTCTTCTAAAGCTTTTAAAAGTGCTGGGAGTGGGGGTACAGGCTTTTCTACTTTTTCCTTGTAAGCATTTTCCCACTGAAAATTTAGTCATCTTCCTATATTGAGTTCACTGTCTACCTCTTGAACTTGACTCACAGAATGTGTATATTAGAAATCATGCTCTGTGTGTGTTTAAAGTAAATGTTAAATATAGTAAATGTTCCTGCTGAGTCTTATTTGTCAAAAATCCTCCCTCTGTTACCTCTCCTACAGCTGCAGGGGCAGCTCCTGTGTGCAGCTGTAGAGAGGAAAACAGTCCCAGCCCAGCAGCACTGCCAGGGAGCAGCAGCACCTGCTCTTTTGAGTGCTGCTCTTTTTCCACTTCCAGCCTCTCCTTTATTGTCCTTGTCCAAGGCTGAGTGCTCTGGCAGATCAGTCCCTGTCCTGCTGTGTGTCCATGCTGTGCCCGCAGGTAGGGTCAGGCCATGGGCACTGGGCATGAAATCTATTATACAGTGAACACTGCAGCATAGACTAGAAAGATTTTAAGTTCTGAAAAGCATCCAGTCCTCACTTTCCTCAGGGCAGCTTTGAGCTCCTAGTTCCTGAGGCTGTACATGAGGGGGATCAGGGCTGGAGTCACCACAGAGTACAGAACTTACAGTGACAGATCCAGGGATGGGGAGGAGATGGAGGGGGGTTCAGGTATGCAAACACTGCATTGCTGATAAAAAGGGAGAGCACAGCCAGGTGAGGGAGGCAGGTGGAAAAGGCTTTGTGTTGTCCCTGCTCAGAGGGGATCCTCAGCACAGCCCTGAAGATCTGCACGTAGGAGAAAACAATGAACACAAAACAGCACAGCAGCTCCATCAGCAAAGGGCATCTCCTGAGGGCAGGGCAGGGAGGCTTCGCTCCCCTCTAGAGTCACTCTCAGGACTCTCAAGAGGCTCCTTGTGTTCCTTGCTGTCCCAGGGCTCAGTGGGATGAGATCAGGGTCTCACTGTGGCCTTCAGAGGACTCAGGTCTGGGTCAGGTTTTGCTTGTTGGTGGCCAGTGCCCATCAGATGGTGAATGGTCTGTGCTGAACCTTCCTGGGGCTCTGCAGCTTGTGCCAGGGCTGATGGCAGGGGAATGTTTGCCTGGAGGGTCTTGGGAGCTGCAGGAGAGCACAGAGGACCTGCAGGGACAGAATGTGCCAGGGACCAGCAGGGAGTGGAGCTCACTGGGCACGGCCTGTGCAGGGTGGGGTCACCCCGAGATCAAGGACTGAATGTCTGCTGTGAGCCAGGAGAGCTCTGCAGCCCAGGGATACAGCAGGCACAGGGAAAGGAGTCTGGGCACTGACTCCTCCGACCCTCAGGGAACTCCCCCAGGAGGATCCAGGGCAGCCCTGAGCCCCTCTGGCAGCCCTGGAACAAGGCAGGCACCTCTGAGCCCCCACCATGGCCCCACAGAGCCTGTGTGGGAGGGGGTCAGTGCAAGGAGCACCATCACCTGCCTCTGTGTGCCAGGCTGAGCAGCAGAGCCCAGCAGAGGCACCCAGGGCCCCGGGCAGCACAGCCCCCGTGCTCTGCAGAGCAGCAGCCCCAGCTCAGGCTCTGGGGAGCAGGGCAGGGGCTGCAGCAATGGCTGCTTGGGCCATCACAGACGTGTTCCCCTAAGAAAGGCTCTGGGGGCAGCTGGCATGGGCCAGGAGCAGAGCAGGAGCCCGTGGGGGTGCAGAGGAGATCTGGCAAGAGGCTGCCCTGTCCCTGGGCCAGCAGGAGCCCCGGGGCCAACTCTGTGCCGTGCTGGGCAGCAGGGCTGGCCCTGGGGCTGCAGGAGCTGCCCTAGCTGAGCATCTGCTGAGCATTCCAGACACAGAGTGGCTGTCCCTGACCTCCAGGGCCTCCAGTTCCTGCTGCCGGGCCAGACCTGAATCTGCTGCTCTGCTGGGCTGGGGCAGGGGCAGGGAAAGGCTGAACTGGGCACTGCCAGGGAGACGAAAACAATGGAGCCTTGTCCCCACGAGTCCCCACAGTGTCAGAATGGTCTCCATGGATCCATGAGGGCTCACAGTGTCACAAGGGCCCCTTGGTTCCATGAGGCCCCACAGGGTCACCACGGTCCCCTGTTACACAAGGCACAGCAGTGTCACAAGGGCCCCTTGGTTCTATGGAGCCCCACAGGGTCAATTTTGCCAGTGGGCAGGGTCAGCACCAAAGACACAGACTCCAACTGAAGGGATTGTGTAATTTATATGATACATGTCTGCAAAAAATTACAAAAGCATAAGCTCAGCAAAACACATACTCATTAGAAAATAATTACAAAAGCAGAAGCTCAGCAATGCCCCCACTCATCACCACCAAAGACTGCCTGCAGTGATTAAGAAAGATCCAGCCCCAGTTACCCTCAGGCTTTACCATCCCCCAGATCCACACAGCAGCTGGGGAAGCTGTCACAGCCAAGGGCTGCAGAGGAGCCACTCCTGGGCACTGGGAATTCCTGCAGGTAATATAAGTTATATACTTATATATAACTATTACAATATATTATTATTATTATTATTATTATTATTATTATTATTATTATTATTATTAATAATAATAATAATAATAATAATAATAATAATAATAATAATAATAGTAGTAGTATATACATTGCACAAATGAACCTGAGCTCAAGATTTAAACCTTTTGTCACTCTGTAACTCTGTGTGGGAGTATTTCAACAACAGTTTTTTCTTCTATTGGTGCTGTTTCCAATGTGCTGTTAATAAAATTCACCCTTGTCTTCCCAAATCCACAAGTTCTATTCCTTTTCCATGTGCAATTTTTGGATGCATTTTAAGCCATCCAGGGGTTCAGCCTCTTTTACCCGACTGCCCCACTGCTCCCACGGGGCTCCGACCTCAGCCCACTCCAGAGCCAGGGAACTCCAGAGAAGGGCTTCCCAGCTGGGAATTTCTGATGGGACTGATTCCTCCCATTGACATTGAACAAGTGACATTTTGTTGTCACCTGGCCAGACTGTGCCAATTTTGTTTTACCAGTGGGCAGGGTCAGCACCAAAGACACAGACACCAACTGAAGGAATCAGTGTCATTTACTGCAGTTCAGAGCAGCAAAGAATCACAAAAGGAGCAGCTCAGCAATGCACCCACTCATCACCACCAAAGATTGCCTGCAGTGATTAAGAAAGATCCAGCCCCATTTACCCTCAGGCTTTACCATCCCCCAGATCCACACAGCAGCTGGGGAAGCTGTCACAGCCAAGGGCTGCAGAGGAGCCACTCCTGGGCACTGGGAATTCCTGCAGGTGCCTCCAGCCCCAGGTGAGGCTCCAACCCCGCTGGGAGAGGGCCCAGCTCTGACAGTGCTGAATGAACAAACTGTCAGCACTGCTAGTGTGGCAGCATCTGCTTTCATCCTCCTCTTGGGTGCCTCCCAAAGCCTGGCCAGGGCTCAAGGAGGAACCAAGGGAGCTGACTTTGATCCTTTAGCCCCAAACAAAGCCAGATGTCAGATTTCATGGCCTTGTCTGGCTTCTAAATACAGAAAGGTCAATACATGTTTCAGTAATGAGTGGCTACATCTATCACAGTGCTAATGACCATGCATATTTCATCAGGGAGCAGATACAAAGATAACCTTTGCTTGGAAGGTTCATCCAGAGGCCACCTTTGGCTCAGGGCCTGCTGTTCAGGCCTCACTCAGGGCTCTTGTCCAGGCCTTGGCACTTCAGGGACGTGGTTTAGTGCTGGGCTTGGCACTGCTGGGTGAGCGGCTGCATTGGGTGAGCTCAGAGGTCTTTTCCAACAGCAAGGATTCTGTGATTCCATGATTATATCCACTGCATTCAGCTGGGTCTATTTTAGCAGCATTACTTTGCTCAGAAGGTCTCCTCTTGCCCAGCTCCTGTGGCCTGAGGCTTCAGCTCCTTCAGCTCCTGGTGCTGAGCTCTCATGCTGAACGAGATGACTCGGAGAGAAGAACACAGTCCATCCAATTCCTTCTGGGACACAGAGAGAGGAGGCTGTGCAAACAGGAGCATTGTTGGGGGGGCCTCCTCTCTGCTCTTCATGCCTTTCAGTGCTTTGAACCAGCCAAGAGCTTTCTCCAAGAGTGCAATGGAGCAGCTGTTCCTGTTCCTGGCTCTGGCTCTCTGACCTTGCCTGGTTCTGTCCCTCTTGCTGTGCCCTCTGTTCCCCCAGGGCTCGCTGGCTGCTGCCCAGGACTGTGGCACTGGCACAGATCCAGGGCTCCAGAGCCTCCTTTCTGTGCCCTTGGAGCTGCCTGGGCACAGCAGCCTTTTCCATCTGGAAGCTCCCCATGGACAGGGACTGACCAGCTCCGTTCCTTGCCCAGCCTCCAGAGCCCAGGGCTGCCATCTCCAGTCCCTGCTGGCACTGGGGGTTCCCAGGTGCCTCAGGCTGCTGTGACACCGCTGCACACGGGAGGGAAGAGGGGCAGGGGCTGTGCTCAAAGTCAGCTCCATCTGCTGCTGCTGCTGCTGCTGCTGTGGGGTCATTTGTGCAGCCCTGGCCCAGAGTCAGGGATCAGATCCTGCCAGTCTCTTCCAGCCCTGGCTGCTCAGAGTTTGGGCCTTGGAGCATCAGGTGCCCAAAGGCAGCTGCTCCTGGTCCCTCTGTGTGCTTGTGTTCAGCAGTGCTGCTCCATCAGTCTGTGCCCAGCAACGGGGAAAAGCCTCAGCCCTGCAGGGCCAGGAGCTGCCAGGCTCTGCCTGAGCAGCTCAGCCAGCAGGAAGGGAGCTGCTCCACATGGGAACCAGGAGCAAAGAACATTCCTTTTATAGGACATGTTTTCTATTTAAAGGAAAAAAAAAGGAAAAAGGAAAAAAAATAGGTAAATTGTAAGAGATAAGAGTAAAATCCAAGTGTTGGTGAAAAAACATAACATAATGTTAGTGAAAAAAAAACAAAACATAAAGGCAAAGTTAAGTTCTTTGCATTAAGAGGTAAATGATCTTTTTAAAAAGAGAACTCAGTTAATTACGTTGTAAATGTGCTGATGGCATGGATCCATCTTACTAACCTCAGCAGCCTTTTAAAAGAGTTTGGGCTTTGTTTCCAACATTGGTATTTGAAATTGTGGTTGAAACAAGAGGAAATTGCTTTGTGCCCTTCCAGCTCCAAGCAGGACTGGGAATGGAAACTCTGTCAAAGCCCAAATCCTTTAGAAGATGACCTTCCTTCTCAGCCTGGAAATGAGCTGCACATTCCCTTTGAAACTGTCAGGGATTTCTTAGAGACACAAAGTCCCACTTACAGCTTTTTGCTCTGGTTTGGCAGTGCAGAAGGGCAATTCTCCATCCACCAGCTCCAGACTGCACTGCCTCAGAGCACAGCCCACTCGCCAGCTTTGGCCCACTCGTGGCACTTCTAGAGGAGGAAGAAAGTGCAATTGCACAATTCAAGCCAATCAAGAAGGAAGAATGGGACAGACAAAACACCCTGTACAGATCCAGGCGTTCAGCTGGGACTGTGGAGAGTTTGGGTCCTTGCCAGTTGGATGTGTGTCCCCAGCTGCAATCTCTGGGCCTGCAGCAGAGTCTCACTCACCTGCCAAAGCAGAAAGCTCAGGCGCTGTGCTGACAACGGGCTCGTCTGATGCAGAGCTGTCAGAACAATGTGAGGGCAGAGCCAGCCCAGCTGGGCCCAGGGCTGAGCCCAGCAGAGCCCTGGCAGAGCCCAGAGCAGCCTCAGCACCCGCAGAGCCCGGCTGCAAGGAGAGAAAGCAGAAACCGCCCGTCAGCTGAGGGCTCCTGTGCCCTTGTGCCAAGGCCTGCGGTGCCCAGGCCATGCTGGCTGTGCCCAGAGCTGTGCCCAGAGCTGCCCATCCCTGCTGCCTTTGGCAGCAGAGCACGAGGGCAGGACATGTGCCCAGCCTGCAGCCAGCCACGGCACATCCAGCCCTCAGCAGCTGCCCAGAGCAGGATGCTCCTGTGCTCGCTGCCATCTCCCAGAAGCTCTGATCCCACCCTGCCAAGCACACAGGGACCCACCTCACTCCATCCACAGCTGGAAGAAAACCTGCTCCCAAACCATGGCCTCAGCCTTCTCCAAGGGCACGGCCCATCCACGCCACAGCTGCTCCCAAGCACTTCCCCATCCAGACTGGACAACCTAGAACATTTCCTCTGGAAAAGAAACAACATATTCTTTTGATTATGTTGTTTCTTTATGAAAAGAGATTAGATGCAAAAAGGGAAAACAAGAAAAACGGTAAAAACTCTTATTTCTGTCAGGGCCTTGAGGAAGGCCCAACTCCTACATGGTAGGGAAAAACCCAGCCATGGGTGAGGGAAGCCCCCACTTTCTCTCTTCCCCCCTGCACTGCCCCCCAAAATCACGGTGATCCCAAAGCAAACAAGGGAAGTGGAGCAGCCCAAGCCCTTCCTTGCCTGCACAGCAAAGCAGCTCTGCACAGATTCTGCAGTCCCACCTCTGCTCCCACCATGGGGTTTGTTTGTGTTGGGCTGGCTGCCCCAGCCCCAGCCCGGGGCACGGTGGGTGCTGGGGGCTGTTGGCAGGGCCAGGAGCCCACTCCCATTTCGTACCCACCCCAGCCCATCCCCCAGCCCAGTCAAAAAGCAGCTGGGCAGCGACTGAAGAATGAGCTGCATCGGCCCCAGCAAAGGGGGAACCTTTGGTTTCCAGCCAGGCTAGCCCATGCCCAAATCTGGCAGAATTTCCCCAGGTGGGGACTCATCTGCAAATTCCCTGTGGAGTTTGGCTTTGAAGAAGGTGCCAGAATCAAAGTCCATCATCTTCAGCCTCCAGTGGCCAGGCTAAGGAAAAGCTTGTCATCCTTGATGACATCCTCGCTGTCTCCAGCAGCAGCAGCAGCATCCCCACCCCGTACAGCTTCTCCAGGGGCTCCTTCTCCTTCCCTGGGGGGAGACCAGGCTCTCAGAGCTCTTCCCAGGACTCCAGCTGTCAGGGAACCAGGACAAGCAAAACCAGATGGGATGGATACTTTGGAGAACCATTCCCAGCAATTGGGAAAATCCTAGGTGGTCCATCCACCCATAGATGAGGTCTCCAAATTTGCCCCAAAAGTGGGTCCAGCTTTTATAGGCCAAAAAGAGCAAGTCCAAGTGACTTGATGACATTAATTTTTAGCACAGAAAGCCCTGCAGCTGATGGCACATTTCACAATCAGCAGATCAGCAGGGGACACAGCTAGGCCAAAGCCCAGACCTCTGCTGGGAGGCTGTATCCTCAAACACCCTTCAAACAAACCTCCATGCAAGTCAGTTGGGAAAGTTTCTTCAAATGATCCATTTCTGGAACCTAACTACACAGGGTTATGTGAAAGATTCTAAAGCAGCTGCTCTGGAGTCAATGAGGCAGCACTAAGGGTCTTTGTCATCTATTTGTAGCTAAATCACACTTTGGGGGAGTTGAAGGAGTTTGGAATGAGCTAGAGAGTGGACCTCTGAGTTTTTTAGATGATGCCATTGCTTTTTCTCCTCTTCTACATAGGCAGGAAGGGTGAGTTTGGCTCACATCTCCACCGCATGGCTCACAGGGCCGCAAGACTTGTAGTTACAAGAGCTTTGAAGGATTTCTTGGCCAAGAAGACACTGTAAACAAGAATATTTGTGGTTTGGAGCCAACCCTTCAATCTTTCGTCTTATGGACTCATGCTACAGTGTAAGCTTCCTTAGCCAATCATGCTATGACACACAAACCTACAGCACCGCATCCTAAACTTCTTGTTTAGCATTGTAACTACTGTTATGTTTTCTAGATCTTGGACTCTAAAACTCTAAACTTTCCTCCACTTCAACTTTCCTCCCCGTGTCGCTGCTATAGACTAGAAATCCACATTCTCGTTTCTAGCACCTAAGTCTGGGAGCCCTTTCCAAGGTATCAGATCAAATCCTGTGTTTAATTCTAAGCTTTGCTGACAAGACCAAAGGTCTGAGATTTCTCTGCATTTGGGTTTCCAACAACACTGATGCTGTTAGTTGCAGAGTGCCCAGGATGTGTCTTGCAAGTCAACTGTGGCAGGAACAAGGCGGCTGCTTGTGGCCTCTGACAGCCCATTGCCCGGGGCTTGCCAGTGCCCCAGCCCCTCAGGGGCTGCCCCAGCCCGGCCAAGCCGCCCGGCAGCAGCGCCGCAGCCCCACAGCAGCTCCAGAGCAGCCCCATCCAGAGGCACCTGGGAGCCCTCAGCAAGGCAGCCAGCAGCACACGGGCAGGAGGACACGGCTGGCGCTTCCTGCCTGGCACAGGGCTTGTGGCCATCTCCAGGCACCGCTCTGGCAGGGATCCCCGCAGCTCCGGCCCCTGCCCAGCCGCTCTCTGGGCAGCACAAAGGCTTCAGCAGAACCACCAAAGGCCAAGGGGCTTCTGGCCATTTCCCCTTGCCCGCTGTACGCCTGGGCAGCTGGCTGAGCACAAGCACCCTTTTCCCCCTGCAGGGCCTCAGGACCCCTCAGCCAGCTGTGCTGCTGAGCACAAGCATCCTTTTCACCCTTTCCTGCCTCTTGCCCTGCAGACCCTGGGCAGCAAAGAAAAGCTCCTGGCAGTCTGTGTATCATAATACACTCTATAATTATTTACAGTAATCTATAATCTATAATAATATATATAATGATATATACTCTATAATTTATTTATTTTCAATATAGATAAAACAATGAAAAGAAGAAAAGAAAAATCTTGAAGAAAAGGAAAATTACCCCTGGCTCAGGTTGCCCCAGCAAACACAGCCTCCAGGATCAGCTCTCTTTGTAAGTCATCTGGCAGCGCAGCCAGCCGAGCCCCGACAGACGAGGCCATGTCCTCCATGCCCTGGACAGCTGATCTTGCAGCCTCTGGATGGTGGAATATTGCCCATGCTGTATTGCCCGCAAGACATGCAGTGTTTCAAGTGCCAGCTGTGACATGACACTGCTCATGTCCACCCTCAGGTGTTCCAGGGCTGCGAGAGGAACAGAGGCACGGTCAGAGCCAGATCTGCGGGGAGCCAAGGAGAGCTCCCTGCAAGGCCCATCCCAGCCGGCTCTTGCCATGGCCAGGAGGGAGCAGGGAGCAAGGGGATCAGCCCGAAGCTGCTGGCCACGAATGGCCCACGTGGCCCTGAAATCTCCGTGCGCTCTGCCCACGGGAGCAGCCGGGGCAGGGCTTGCAGCTCTTCCCCGGGCAGCCCCCGCTGTCAGCCCGCTGCCCTCACTCACCAGCGCAGATCAGCTGCAGCTCTTGCTGCTGCCCCCTCAGGTGCCGCCCGGCCATGCCTGTGAACACAGAGCCTGTCACGGCCACAGCCGCACAGCTCCCTGCCAGCGGCGCTGCCGGCGCTGCGGCCACACGGGCTGCTGGCCCGGCAGGGCTCAGCCCGACCCCTTGCCGCTCGCTGCCTCCCAAGGGCTAGGCTGCCAGAGGGCGGCAGCAGCAATGCCCAGGCCAGGCGGAGCTCCACAGCGCCGGGCCCGGCTGGCGCTGCTGGGGCAGCAGGCGGGGCTGGGGCCGAGCTGTGGCGGCCGGGGAGGGGAAGGGCAGCCCGGGCTTGTGACTCACCCATGAACCTGATGGCCGCCTCTCGCAGGGGCTCCTGTGGGCTCTCCAGGTAGCGCAGGGCCCGGCGCAGGTGCTCGACTGCTCTGCTCCTGTCCTCTGCCAGCTGGAGAGAGCGGCAGGAGGGAAGGGTTGGCTCGGGCTCAGTCCCTGGGCCGGGCGCTGCCTCCGCCCCGCCCCGGCCTCCCCTGCCCGCACAGCCCCGAGGCGCGGCCAGCAGCCGCTGGCGCCGGGCTCCCGAGGGGAGGGGGAGAGGGCCGGCTGCTGCCCGGGGAGCCGCGGTGCCGCCCCTGCCCCACAGCCCCGCCGGGCCGGGCTTTCATGGGCACCCGGCTCGGGCCCACGGGAGCTTGGAGAAGAGACCGCGCGGCCTCTGGCTGCAGCAGCGCGCAGGAGCACAGCTGCCCGCCTCACACACTGAGCACTGCCCTCAGGGCGCTTCTCCAGGGTGAGGGTGGGGCATGCAGGCCCTTCTTACAAGGAGTTCAGTGAACTTTAAGTGTTTCTCATTCTTCACAGTTTTTTCAAGATCTTTCCTTTTCAGGAACTTGACCGCACAAAGCAGCATTTGCCGAGAAGTCTGGAGAGCAGCAGAGACATGGAGATGGCCGACAGCCCAGGGCACAGGAGCCGCAGCCTGGAGGAGGCTGCCATCCAGCAAGTGCAGGGCAGGAGGCAGCTGAGCCCCTGCCAGGGGGACAGCAGCAGCCCACGAGTCCTCACCTGTGCCACACACTGATTCTCATCATTACAGTGGAAGAAGAGTGGGAGCAGGCTCTGCCACACTTGTGTCATCAGGGGCTTTTTTCCTTCTTCTTCTACAGTAGACATCAAGGTGTGGAAGACAATCATGGAGAGCTGCTGCACCTGGCTATCACCCTGTAGAACAGGAAGGCAGCAAGAGCTCAGCATCAGCTGATTCTGGCCCACATTGGCGCAGGCCTGCATCTGCACGGGGCACCAAGTGTCCGGGCAGGAGCCAGTGGCCGTGGCTGGGGGCACAGAGCCTTACGTAGTCAAAGAGTGGCAGGAACACGTTAGCCAAATGCAGGGCAATGGGGCTGGGTATGTGGGCACCATTATCCAGGAACAGATAGCCCAGCAGCATGATGGTCATCCTGAGCCACAGGAGCTCCACGAGCCTTTCGGTCAGGCTTCATATTCTTTCTGCCTGTGCGGAAGGCAAGTTTGTGAAAGGCCACCCTGCTGCCGCAGGGCCCAGAGGCCAAAGGCCTGTCCTGAAGCACTGGGGCAGCTGAAGCGGGAGGCAGGAGAGATGGGAGCAGCTGCCCCAGTGCCCGAACCCCAGGCAAGGCCAAGCGACTGCGTTGCCCAGCCCCATGCTGCCTGCAGGGCTTCAGCCACTGCCCCCTTCTCACAAGCGGGCAATGGTCCCTGAGTGGGAGGAGGGCCCTGAGCAGCTGGCTGCCAATGTCTGCGCGGTCCCTCTGCAGGTGCCATGACAAGACCAGATCCATGATGCTGTCCCTGCATTCCCTCAAGTCCAGGCACTGGAGGACCTGGAAGGCACAGGGCAGTGACGGGGAGCCGGCTGGCAGGCGCCTGGAGCCACACAGGGCTGGGCCCAGGCAGCAGCACAGGGCATGGGCACCGTCCCAGGCGGCTGGGGCAACGAGAGGGCAGAGAGGTGGGAGGAAGCACAGCCAGGTCATGCTGGCCTTCAGGCTCACTTCTGCAAGGAATACCAGGGCAGGGAAATTCCCAGTATGGCATCTCTGTGCTGAGCATCTCAAGGAGGCAGCATAAGATCCTTTTACACAAGGGCCTGAATGCATGGCACATCTCCCTGGAAGGTGGAAAATGTCACTAAGACCTTGAGCCGTGGGGGGAAGCCTCTCCCAGCACTGACTCACACGGTTCTTGTACTTGCCCACCAGCCCCTGCCAGGGGACCTGGGCCCTTTGAGATGTGGCTGCTCCTGGGAACCCTCCTTTCCCAGCCTTTTCCAGTCTGCTTGGCCGTCCCTCGCCCCTTTGGCCCACAGCCACGGGGACTGTGTGGGACAGCCTAGGCACAGGGCACAAATGCCGGGAGCAATGAGGAGAAGTGGGGTCTCACCTGGCCAGCAGAGCCACGGCAGAGTGGTGGGTATCAACGCAGAGCAGCGTGTCCCAGCCACGCTTGCCTTCCATTGACACCACCACATGCGCACACTGGACAAGGCAGAGCAGGGACTTCAGAGTCTGCACTGCAAACCTGTGCGCACAGCAAACCCCAGGTCACACTGGCAGCACTGGCTCCTTTGCAGGCCACATGGCAGGGACAGGACGAGTGGGATGGAGCACCTGTTGGGGCTGGTGGCAAGGCCATGCTCTTCCTGGCATTGCTTCCAGCAGGTATCGACTTCCTCTGGCATCTCTTCTGTGCTGAAGAACACTTGGAAGAGCAAATGCAAAAATAGGTGAGGGAAATACAGCCTCACTACACATGGGACAGAGGGCTCCTGAAGAATCTTCCACATAACCATGGTTGCCTGCAAAGGACAAAGCCCCCCGAGACAGCGCTCAGTGCTGAGGTGTCCGTGTGGCAGGGCCCAAGCGTGGCAGGGAGAGGCCCGGAGAGAGGCAGGGGGAGCACGGGGCCTGGTGGGCCTGAAGCTGCACCTGGGCCAAGTTTCAGGCCAGCGCTGAGGCAGGCAGATGCAGTGGGGGAAGGAGGATGGAGAGCTGCTGGAGAGGCGGCCTTGGGGCCAGCAAAGGCCAGTTGCGGAAACTCACAGCCAGGGCAAAGACAGCCATTTTGTCCCCATCCGAGGTGCACGTGCTGTACTCTGGCCAGCTCTCCAGCACATCCAGGAGGATCAGCTGCACTGGCTCGGCAGTCCTGGACGAGCACATGATGGTCTTCCACATGGAGATGGCAGCTCTGCGGGGTTAGAGCTCTGTCTCATGGCGGGTCTCAGACACAGCCCCGTGGCCTGGACATCCCTAGGGGCCCGGGCTGACCGCCGGCTCTTCCTCTGTCCACTGGCCCTTGCCAGCAGCAGCCAGGCAGCCCAGCGCTGTGGGGACAGGTCCTGAGGGGCAGCAAGGCAGCATGGCAGCAGGCTCAGGGGCTGACGTGCCAGGGCTGGGAAAAGCAGCAGCCAGAGGGCCCTGGAACTCCCTGTTGCTCAGACACCTGGGCCAGGTGGTACAGGGTGATGGGCTTGGGAGGCCTGAGGCCTCTGGGCAGGTGGGCCCCATACCTGTCACAGGACAGGGCCACAGGCAGGAGTGTCATGACTGCGTCAGCCGGGTGTGCTTTGGTGAGATTCAGCAGGGCCTTGTCCAGCCTGTGCTTGGCAGAATCATTGGCCATGAGCCAGCGGTGAATGTACCTCACCATGGCGGGCACCTGGAGAAGGCACGGGGAGACTTGGAAAGCTGCCAGAGAGAGCAATGTCCCCAGGCTCCCCAGAGAAGTGCTTCCCTTGCCAGTGCACTGCCATGGCCTCAAAGGCTCTGAGGGACCAGCAGGCGTGGCTGGGGAAGGCACGGGACTCATGAGGGAATTGAAGCCTGGCCCCAGGCTGCTTACTTGTTCTGGCCTGGCAACACCCTTCTCCAGGAGCAAATCCAGCAGGGTGGCACTGGTCTCATGCTTGAGGAGCTCGGAGTGAGCTCTGAGCCCAGTGCCCATGGTGCGGGTCTCTTCCAGCCGAATGCTCTGGATGAAGTCGCAAACGAGCTGTAGGAGAAGGGCAAGATGCCGGGGATGTTGCATGGAGTGCTGCACACACGGTGCTGGGCTGAGCAGGGAGAGCAGGCCCAGCCACGGTGGGGGTGGCTGCAGGTACCTGCGCTGTTCTGTGGAAGCGGCCACGGCTGGATTCCTGCTCTTGTGTGCGCTCCAGGGCTGCATCTGGCAAAGAGGGAGCGCAGCCAGAGCTGAGGGGCTGCGGGAGAGGCCGGAGAACACAGCCCAGCCCTGTGCTCCCGGGATGCTCTAGGGGATGGAGCACGGCCACTGCGGGATGTCTGCCCTGCCCCTCTTTCGTCCTGTCCATGGGCATTTCCCCAGGGGAGGGCTGGGATGGGATGGGACGGGACGGGATGGGATGGGATGGGATGGGATGGGATGGGATGGGATGGGATGGGATGGGGCCAAGTTGGCTGCAGGCTCCAGCCCTGCAGCCAGCTCTGCCACTCACCCTCCTGCGGTGGATGGAACGGCACCGCCTCTTCATTCTCCTGTGCTAGAGTAGTTCCAAGGCCTTCTTCCTCCTCCTCCTCCACAGTGTCCAGCTTGGGCACTCTCGAGGCTCTCTGGCGCCCCAGCAGCGAACGCAGCCGGTGCCGCTGCTGCAGGGCCTTCTGCGCCTTCCCTGCGGGCGGGACGCGGCTGTCAGCGCTCGGCCCGGGGCCAGCAACGGCCCCCGAGCGCCCCTCACCCGCCCCGGGCTGGCCATGCCCAGGCGTTTGCTCCCAGGAACGCGACACGGGGGGCTCGGGGCCGGCAGCCG
Source organism: Ammospiza caudacuta (assembly GCF_027887145.1). Lineage (NCBI taxonomy): Eukaryota > Metazoa > Chordata > Aves > Passeriformes > Passerellidae > Ammospiza > Ammospiza caudacuta. The sequence goes on along the minus strand of NC_080621.1, from coordinate 5,188,570 downwards.
CGCTGCTGAGTGGTGGAGCTCGGGCCGGGGAAGCCGCAGCGGAGGCGTAGGGAGCAGCTGCGGCACGTGTGTCCTCCGCGGGCCCCGGGAGGAGCCGGGGCCAGGGCTGGGGCCGGGGTCAGGACTGGACCCTGCGTCGGGGCCAGGGCTGGGCTCAGGCCAGGCGCAGCCGAAGGGCGGCGATGCTGCCCTCGCACCAGGCACTGATGCCCGCCCAGCAGCGCCACCGCCAGTACGGCCAGAGCCGGGCGGAGGCGAGACCGCGGCGGGACGGCCGGGGCCGGGCACGGGGCAGCCCCACATGGGGCCGGGGGTGGGCCGTGTGCATGGCATGGCCCGGCAGGGGAGAGGGAGGCGGGGAGAGGAGAGGGACGCCGGGCAAGGGACCCCGAGAGAAGGGTGCCCGACAGCGGGAAAGGGAGAGAAAGAGAAATAAAGGTACAAAGAGAAAGAAAAAGAAAAAGAGAACAAAAAAGAGAAGGAGAAAGCGTGTTTTAGACTATCTGTTTTGCTGCTCCCACCGCTGCTGCTGCCGCTGCTGCCGCCGCTGCCGCTGCTGCAACTGAGGCACCGGGGCCGTTCCTACCTGTGTCCGTTCCCCGCTCACCCCACGAGCCCCACGTTTGAGCCCCCCGCATCCTGGGGACAGCCCCTTCGTCTGCCCAAACACAGGAACTTTGCAGCCTTGAGCCCAGATGCAGAGCCCTGACTCCTGCACACTGGCACAGCAATCCCCTCCCCTGCTGCTGTACATTGTCCTTGCTGAGGGGCAAACACTGTCAGGGAACCTTCCCTTGGGGTAGGATTCCTACCTGACCCAAGCACTGCAGTTATATCTCCAGTGTTGCCGACCAGTAAAAACATGGGAATGAAAACTGTGTGTGGCTCATGGTATTTAAGTGTCTAAAAATCACTAAGTCACCGATCTTAGAGGGGAGGTGCATCTGGAATTAATGGGATGGAGAAGTAGTGTAACATGGAACAGGGAAGCATAAAAATAAATTGAGGAAAATGTTATAGGTTGTGGTGGGGAATCAATCACCGACTAGTGAGTCCAAATGAAATGTAATTTATTAATTGATAGAACAAGCGATTATAGGCAAAGTCAGCGCTGGGTGAAACCAACAAAAGGCTTGCACCCACCCGGGAGAGCTGGGTGTGGCCGGGGAGTCACCACTCCACCAACGGCCCACGCCCTTCTGGTGTTTCTGTGGGGTTTATATACAGTCCTATTTTTGGTTGACGTGGCTTCAGGGTAGTACTCTGCGTATGCTCCTCCTGTTGCTAGGTGGTCGTAGTCCGCCTCCCGGTGGTCTGAAGATGAAAGCCGGTAGTTTTCCTTATTTGGTATAGTTTGTCTGGTTCCTGGAACTTTAAGCTTAATCTATTGAGTTCCTGGAATTTTAAGTTTACTGAGCGGATAAGCTAATACTGTTCTATCAATCATAGCAGGCCCACCACCCATGTCAACAGTTCACTAAGCAGATAAACAAATGTTGTGAAACCCATTGTCTTTGGTTTCGCCTTCCTTATTAGGTCTGGAGATTTACTAGGCAAACAAATGGATGTGGTGCAACAGTCTTAGTGGAATAACTTTGTCAGCTTTTGATGAACAAACTTAAGGTTTTAACCCATTACAGAAAAGATCTTGGATTGTTTCTTTCATTTTCATTTCACTTCTGGAAAGCTGTTTCAGTTTTCCAGGAATCTTCTCCTGTCTACTCTTCCCAATAATCTCTCATGGAGAACAAGGTCAAGCTTCTATCACAAGATTTGCAACCAGGAAATTGTGCCACTGGTGAAATTTTCATGATGACTGTTTGTGCTGGCTTAGGGTAAATTTTGGGAGGAAACCTCCTAAATGGGTCCGTCTAGAAAGCAAGTTCAAGCAGCCCCTCCCCCTACTAGTTCAGGAAAAGACTTCCCTTGAGAAAAGTGAAAAAAACCCCAGTTTATTTAACAAATAAAGTATTCACAAGCATTAGAAATTAGTAATATTAAATAAAACCTCTGACAGTGCTGAAGAGATGGCAAATTCAGAAAGTCCTTTTTGTGGATTGTAGTTGGCTCACTCGGTCTCTTCTAAGTCCCTCTGGTGCTGGAGTGCAGCGTCCCAGAGCTCGGTGGGCCACAGGTGAGCTGCCGGTGTTTGTCTGGGTTTTCAATCCAGAGCAGGTTTAAACAGTTCCAAGAAAAGGAAAGTCACGGTCCGAGGAACTTATCTGCCTAAGCTAGCTAAAACCAAATTGCTAGACCTGGGCTGTGAAGGCATCGGGAAATTTCCAAATCTGGGCACTGGCGGTCCCAGCAAATACCAGATCTGGATGGTGCTGGACCTAGAACCTACAGATTTCCAAATTTTGGCTTTCTGTGCCAGCAAATCCCTGGACTTGGGCTGTGCCAGCACCAGGAAGTTTTCAGATCTGTGCGCTAGCACTGCCAGCAAACACCAGATCTGGGTGGTGTCCTTGCTAGCAACAAAAATCTGCCGGATTTGGGCTCTGCTGCCGTCAGGAAATTTCCAAATTGGGTACTGGTGCAGCAAACACAAGATGTGGGCGGTGCCAGACCCAGTAGCAGAAAGTTGCCAGGTTTTGGATTTCTGTGCCAGTAAATTGCTGCACTTGGACTGTGCCAGAATAGGGAAATTTCCAGATCTGGGCACTGGCAGTGCCAGGAAACACCAGTAAAACCTTCTGGTCCTTGTCTGGATCATTGACCAGTGGTTTACCTGAGAGCCGTCTCTGGCCACTTTACAGACAGAGACTGTTTTCATCTGGTTGTGTGGAAACAGAGCTTTATTGAAGGCAAACACAACAAACAGGACAGCGTGCACAGTACAGAGTGCAAAGCAGAAAAAAGCCAGGGTCTAGCAGGGATATTTATACATTTATTTATGGGGAGGGGTTAAGGTGGGATCTGAGGGAAGGATCCAAGAGCAAGGAAGGATTAAGAATATTACATTTTTTTCAGTATAAAGTAACCAATGGAAGCAAAGAGAACTCAGAACTTTCTAGTAACAATCTGCATAAATGAACAAGAGGATTATGGGCAGGAGCTCCTTCTGACCCCAACTAAAGAGGGTTTTCCCATGGTCTTAAGCCAAGGTCTCCCTCTTCTTTTAAACCAACCCCAACACATCAGATCTGGATGGTGCTGGGTTTTGGCTTTCTTTGCCAGACAATTGCTGCATTTGTGTTGTGCTGGCACAGGGAAATTGCCAGATCTGGGCACTGGTGGTGCCAGCTAACCGCAGATCTGGGTGGTATCGGTGCTATCACCAGAAAATTGCCGGGTTTTGTCTTTCTCTGCCAGTAAACTGCTGGACTTAGGCTGTGTTGCCACTTGGAAACTGCTAGATCTGAGCACTGGCAGTGCCAGCAAACACCAGATCTGGGTGGGGCCAGCACCAGGTATTTGCAAGGTCTTGGCTTTCTTTGCCAGAAAATTACTAGACTTGAGCTGTGCTGGCACTGGGAAATTCCCACATCTGGGCACTGGTGGTGCCAGCAAACACCGGATCTTGGCATTGCCAATGACGGTAGCAGGGAATTGCCAGATTTTGGCTTTCTTTGCCAGAAGATTGCTGGACTTGGCTCTGCCAGAACAGGGAAATATCCAGATCTGAGCACTGGCAGTGGCAGCAAACACCAGGTCTGGGCACCTGTATTGGCATCAGGAAATTGCCGGATTTTGGCTTTCTGTGCCAGCAAATTGCGGGACTTGGGCTGTGTCAGCCCTGGGAAATTTCTGGATCTGGGCACTTGCACAGCAAACACCAGATCTGGGTTGTGCTGGTGGCAGCACCGGGAAGCTGCCAGGTTCTGGCTTTCTTTGCCAGAAAACTGCTGCATTTGGGTTGTGCTGGCACTGAGAAATTACCAGATGTTAATTTTCTGTGGCAGCAGATTGCTGGAATTATGCTGTGGAGGAGTCTGAAAAATTCCAGATCTGGGCACTTGTGGTGTCGGCAAACACAAGATCAGGTTATTTTAGGTACGAGGTATTTGCCTGGTTTTGGCTTTCTTTGCCAGCAAATTGCTGGAATTGGGCTGTGCCAGCACCAGGAAATTGCCAGGTCTGGACACTGGCACTGCTGGAAAACACCCGATCTGGGTGGTGCTGGCCCCAGGTATTTGCCAGGTTTTGGATTTCTGTGCCAGTAAATTGCTGCATTTGGGCTTTTCCAGCACTGGGAAATTTCTGCATCTGGGCAATGGCAGTGCTGGGAAACTCCAGGTCAGGCCACGACAGAGCCGCCAATGGAAAATTGCCAGATTTTGGGTTTTTTTGCCTGCAAATTGCTGCACTTGGGCTGCACCAGCACCAGGAAATTTCTGGATCTAGGCACTGACAGTTCTGGGAAACACCAGTCTGTGAGAGCCAAAATGAGGGATGTGGGACTCCAGTCGGCTCTTCAAAATGCAGTTTATTCCATCCAAGATTTTACAGCAGTCCAGGGTCATGGACAACAGAGCCTGTGCCTACATCTCTCAGCTCCAGCTTCAGACAAGCCTGGTGACCCAAATCCCTCATTCAGGCTCTTAGTGATGGTGCATCACGTTGGGTGCCACTGTAAGTGCCAAAATGAGGGATGCAGGACTCCAGGCGGCTCTCCAAAATTCGGTTTATTAAATCCAAGATGTTACAGCAGTCCAGGGTCATGGAACACAGAGCCTGTGCCTGCAGCTGTCAGCTCCAGCTTCAGACAAGCCTGGAGACCCTTTAGTTTAAGTTACTAATGCATTATATATACTTTTCTTTTGGTTACAATGCATTATATACTTTTCTTTGCTGAGCATCTTAATACAGAAGAACCAATCTATACTTTAACTTTTACCTGTAGCTTATCATAACTACTATAATTACCATATTCATGTTACTATTCTCCAATCACTAAAAGTTAGTACATTAAAATTTAAGCTAGAAGTTGTTTTTCAGTTTTCTTGCAGTGGAAAATTCTGAGACCTTTTTTCTACTTGCCACATCTGCTGATTTGTTTTCCTGTGCTGTCTTTCTGCTTGGTAAAAACATCTTCTTGTTTGAGGTGGGTTTATCTTTGCTCTAAGTCATAAAAACCCCTTCTAACATACACTTTGTTTTCTTAGTTATCCAGTAAAACTGGCTCAGAAATTCTTTTCTTTTATATCAAAACTTGCTTTCATTTCTATTCCTTCTTCAGATTCCACATTTTAAAACCTTTCTGCCAAGCATACAAGTCTGTGAGACTTCCCTGTCAAAATAGTACCCTTTCCACAGGATCCCTGCTCCAGCAGAACCTCACCTGCCACTCCAGGAGTTCTGCAGCCAAAATTCCAAGTGGAATGAAACAATTCCAACAGCCCAAGCAATGGGGTGTCAGGTTGTATTCTGGCTCTGTCAGTGGTTTTTATTTTGGATTAAATATATTTTGGTTTTATTTTCCCTTTTACTAATAAATTTCTGACTTGGAGTCTCTCACTGGTTTTGCTTTTAAACCACATCGATGTGCCTGTGGAGAAAAAATTGGGGTTTTGTGATTGGCTGTGAAAATTTGGAGTTTTTGGAAGGGGTTGATGGGGTGTCTTTAAAAATTTGGGGGTTTTGTGAGAGGTCGATAGGGTGGTTGCAAAAATTCAGAGGTTTTGTGATTGGCTGGGAAAATTTTGGGGTTTTATGATTGGCTGGGAAAATTTGGGAGTTTTGTGAGGGATGGATGGGGTGTCTGGGAAAATTTTGGGATTTTGTGATTGGCTCTGAAAATTTGGGGTTTTCGTGAGGAATTGATTGGGTGGGTGTGAAAATTTGGGGGTTTTGTGATTGACTGACAAAATGTGGGAGTTTGGTCAATGGTGCCACTGCAAAAATTTTGGGCTTTTGTGATTTGTTGTGAAAATGTGGAGGTTTTGTGAGGGATTGATGGGGCCCTGTGAAAATCTGGGGTTTTTCTGAAGGGTCAATGGGGTGGCTGGGAAATTTTTGATTTTTTATGATTGACTGGCAAAAATTTGTGGATTTTGTGAGGGGTCAGTGGTGTTGCTGTGAAAATTTTGGGATTTTGTGATTGGCTGTGGAAATTTGGGTGCTTTGCAAGGGGTTGATGGGGTCTCTGTGAAAATTTGGGGTTTTTCTGAAGGGTCAATGGGGTGGCAGGGAAAATGTAGAGTTTTTGTGATTGTGAAAATGCTGGAATTTTGTAATTGGCTGAGAAAATTTAGGAGTTTGGTGAGGGGTTGCTGGCAGTGGGTGAGAAAATTTTGGGGGTTTGTGACTGACTGAAAATTTGGAGTTTTGATGAGGGGTTGATGGGGTCTCTCCAAAAAGTTGGGGTTTTTCTGAAAGGTCAGTGTGGTGGCTGTGAAATTTTTGATTTTTTATGATTGACTGGCAAAAATTTGGGCGTTTTGAGAGGGGTTGATGGGATGACTTTGAAAATTTGGGGTTTTTGTGATTGGTTGTGAAAATTTGGGGTTTTGTGAGGGGTCAATGGTGTCACTGCAAAAATTATGAGGTTTTTATGATTGGTTGTGAAAATTTGGAGTTTTTGCGAGGGGTTGATGTGGTCTCTGTGAAAATTCAGGGTTTTTCTGAAGGGCCAATGGGGTGGCTGGGAAATTTTTGACTTTTTATGATTGGCAAAAATTTGGAGGTTTCGTGACAGATCAGTAGTGTTGCTGTGAAAATTTTGGGATTTTGTGATTGGCTGTGAAAATTTGGGTGTTTTGTGTGGGTCTTTGGGATGGCAGCAAAGATTTGGGGGTTTTGTGAGGGGTTGATGGGATGTCTGGAAAAATGTGGGGTTTTTGTGATTGCCTGCAAAATTTGGAGTTTTTGTTGTTGTGGTGTGTTGGTATGTTCTGTTTCTTCCCCCCCTTTTGTTACGATGGTTCTGTCCTCCCAGTTTTCCCCGCCCTAGTTTCTGTCTATTATTTAGTTGCTATGGTTGCCCCCATGTCATGTAATTTCCCCACCCTGTATCTCCTAATATGTATAATTTTCCCTCCTCCCTGGGCCCAGTCAATCACTCCCCACCACTCCCAGTCTTCCAGAATGTTCCTCTCAGTGGGAGTAGTGATTGGCTGAGGTCCCGGGGCCCCTCCTTTATAATGTATCGATTAGTTCTCCCTTACAGTCTATTATGTTAAGCACATCCCCTGACTTCCCCTGATTGGTTTTTTGTAAATCCCACCTCCAGTTACCACCTCCCTTTATAATCCCATGCCCAACTTTTTTTTCTCGCGCGGTCACTCCCTGCTGGTCGCCCCCCGGGACATTAAACTCGTTTGACCCCAGAGAGTGTCCGGCTCTTTTCTGCTCCGCCCTATTCAGCAGCTCTACCCCGAGACCTCGTCCTGCAGGCACAGCCCAAGGCTATTACCGCCGAGGGGTGCCTGAAGCTGCCAGTCCTGGGGCCTTGCCACCGGGGCTGACACCCCCTGCTGCAGTGGGACTGTTGGCCACCTTCTCAGCTAGCCAGGTCACAGGGTCTCCGGCCAGTCATCGCTGCATTTTGTGAGGAGTTGATGGGGTCTCTGTGAAAAGTTGGGCTTTTTCTGAAGGGTCAATGGGGTGACTGGGAAAATTTAGAGTTTTTGTGACTGTGAAAATCTTGGTGTTTTGTAATTGGCTGAGAATATTTGGGAGTTTGGTGAGGGGTTGATGGGGTGGCTGCAAGCATTTGCGGGTTTTGTGTGGGGTCAGTGGTGCCACTGCTTAAATTTGGGGGTTTTGTGATTGACTATGAAAATTTGGGGTTTTTGTGACGGGTTGATGGAGCGACTGCAAAGATTTGGAGTTTTTCAGAAGGGTCAATGGGGTGCCAGCAAAAATTTTGTACGATTGACTGGCAAAAACTTGTGGTTTTGTGATTGGCTGCCAAAAATTTGGGATTTTTGTGATTGGTTGTCAAAACTTTGGAGTTTTTGTGTGGGGTTGATGGGGTGGCTGGGAAAATGTTGGGGTTTTATTGATTGGTTGCTAAAACTTTGGGGTTTTTGTGAGGGGTCAACGGTGTCACTATGAAAATTTTGGGATTTTTTTAATGGTTGTGAAAATTTGGGGTTTTCATGATGGGTTATCAAAAGTTTGGGGTTTTTGTAAGAGGTCAGTTGTGTCACTGTGAAAATTTTAGGGTTTTTGTGATTGTCTGCAACAATTTGGGGGTTTTGTGAGGGGTTGATGGGGTGGCTGGGAAAATTTGGGGGGGTTGTGTTTGGCTGTAAAAATCTGGGGTTTTTGTAATTGGTTGTCAAAACTTTGTGAGGGGTCAATGATGTCACTGTGAAAATTAGGGGGTTTTGGGATTGGCTGTCAAAAATTTGAGTGTTTTGTGAGGGGTTGATGGGGTCTCTATGACAATTTGGGGTTTTGGTGAGGGGTTGATGTGGTGGCTGTGAAGATTCATCTTCCAGCAGATCCCAGCACCTGGATCTGAAGATTCATCTTCCAGCAGATCCCAGCACCCTGGATCCCAGGGCCAGCAGATCTCAGATCCGGTGGGACCCAGAAGATCCCAGCCTGAGCACATCCCAGTCCCACCTGTCCCAACCTCAGCAGATCCTAGATCCAGTGGATCTCAGTCCCAGCAGATCCCAGCAGATCCCAGCAGATCCCAGATCCCAGTAGGTTCCAACCCCGGTGGCCCCCAGCCCCAGTGGAACCCAGCCTGGCACTTCCCAACCGCAGGAGATCTCAGATCAAAACAAGATCCTGATCCCGGAAGATCCCAGAGATCCTGGTTTGGGATCATCCCTGCAGCCACTGAGCCTGGATCCAGCATATCCCAGTCCCAGTGGATCCCACTGGATACCATTGGATCCCATTGGATCCCATTGATATCATTGGTCGATGTCATCCCCTCAGTCCTGGTCCAAGCCTCACCCCGACCAATCCCCTCATTAGCATCTCATTTGCATAAGAACACCTTGATTTCCTCCCCCAAACACACACAAACACATCTCCCCCCCAACCCTGCCTGTGCCCCTGATATGAATCTCATTTGCATAAATACAGCCCAAAATACCTCCAGGACCTCTCAAGTAACTGTTGTGTGGCCCTGATTAGCATCTCATTGGCATAAGAACATAATAATGTCCTCCCCCCAAACAACGCCACAGGGATCCTGCCTGCAGCCCTAATTTGCATCTCATTTGCATAAACAGCTCCCAAATCCAAACCGACTCATCAGGACACAGCACCATCAGATCCACCAATCCCCATTGCCTGCCTCGGCCTGGCCCCACCCACTGTCGCCAGTTTGGGGGTGGGGCCTCAACATCTGTAGCCATTTTGGAGGTGTGGCCTGTGAGCTGTTGGCCATCTTGAGGGTTTGGTCTGGAAGCCATTTTAGGCCCGTGACCCACTAGTTGTCGGCCATCTTGGGGGCATGGTCTCAGAATCTTTTGGGGCAGGCGCTTGCAAGTTGTCGGCTATCTTAGGGGCTCGGTCTCAGAAGCATTTTGGGGGTGTGGTCTCCATGTTGTCAGCCATCTTGGGGGCATGATCTGAGCACACCGGCAGCCATACTGGTAGGCGTGGCCCAGCTCAGGCGCCAGCCTCGAGGTATCCCATGCAGAGGGTCCTGGTGTCATCACCAGGGCCCAGCCGCCGGCAGCAGTAACCCCCTGGATAGGGGTGAAAATCCAACATTTTGGAAAAAAGAAGCCATTTTGGGAGGAAAAAGGGCATTTTGGGGAAAACCAACATTTTGGGGCAGTAAAGTGGATTTGGAGAGAATTGAGGATTTTTTTGGGATGAAAAAGGAGATTTAATGAGATAAATCAGGAATTTTTGAGGTGGTTTGGAGACAAAATTGGATAATTTATGGAAAAATGAGGAATTTGGAACAGAAATGGTGATTTTGGGGGTATAATCTGAAGTTTTGGGGTAAAATGAGAATTTTTGTAGCAAAAATCAAAGTTTTGGGTTTAAAATTAAAAATTTGGGGTGAAAATGGGGCATTTGAGGGGTAAAATGTGGAATTTTGGGGTTAAAATTGGAATTTTCGGGGAATATGGGGAAATTTTTGGTGAAATGTGGGAATTTTGGGGAAAATGGGGATTTGGGGGGAAATGGGGAATTTTGAGGTCAAAATGTGGGGATTTTAGGGTAATATGTGAAAATTTGGGGTGAAATGTGGGAATTATGGGGGAAAATGGGTATTGGCAGGAAAATGTAGGAATTTGGGGGGGAAATGGGGATTTTGGGATTAAAATGAGCAATTTTAGGGCAGAAGTGCCAAGTTTGGGGGGAAACCTGGGAATTTGAGTCAAAAATGAGAAATCTGGGGTGAGAAGAGTCTGATTTTGGGGTTCAAAGGGGCAGTTTTGTTCAAAAGGGGTTTTGGTGAGAAATTTGTTGATTTTGGGGAATTTGGGGAGAAATTCGAAGTTTTGGGAGAGAAGGGGAAATATGGAGTCAAATTGGAGCAAAATTTTTGGAGCAAAGAGGAAAATTGGAAGGGGAAAATGGGCAATTTTGGGGAGAAATATATTAGATTTTAAACTAAAATGGGAAATTGCAGGTCAAAACAGGAAAATTTGGTCAAAATGGGCAATTTGGAGGAGAAAAATGTTAATTTTTGGACTTAAGTGGGGAATCAGGGTCAAAATGGGGAATTTGGGGTCAAAATGGGGAAATTTTAGGGGAAAATATTAAATTTTGGAGGCAAATAGGGAAATTTAAGTCTAAATGAGGCCAACATGGCCAACTTGGGCTGAAAATGGCAGATTTTGGGGTAAAGTTGAAATATTTGGGTTAAAAATAGAGATTTCAGGGAAATTTGGGCGTCAAAATGGGCAATTTTGAGGGAAAATGTGAATTTTTTAATAAAAATGGGAAAATTTTGGGTCAGATGCAGCCAAAATTGCCAAGTTGGGCTCGAAATGGCTGATTTTGGGGTTAAAAAGTCAATTTTTGGTTAAAAAGGGACAATTTTGGTGTCAAAAGGAGGAATTTGAAGGTCAAAATGGGTCATTCTGAGGTAAAATGGAGGAATTTGGGTTTAGATGAAAGATTTGGGGATGATTTGGGATCAAAATGGGCAATTTGAGGGCAGAAGGGTCAATTTTTGCCCAAAACTGAAGAAATTTTGGTCCAACTGGGCAATTTGGGAACAATTTTGGGGTCAAAATGAGGATTTTTGGAGCAAAATACTCACTTTTGTAGTAAAATGTGGGAATTTGAGTCAAAATTACCTCTTTGGGGACAAAAAGGTCTTTTTTGGACTAAAATGGGGAAATTTGGGGTAATTTTGGGATACAAGTGAGGAATTTGGGGTCAAAATGGCCAAATTTGGGACTAAAATAGAGAAATTTGGGGTGAAATGTTCCCTTTTTGGCCTGACAAGGGAAATTTTGGGATTAAAATAGGTGATCTGGGGACATTTTGGGGTCTAAATCCTCCCCTCCCCCCCACTGACTCCTCCTCCTCCAGCCTAGCCAAGCAGCCAATAGGATCACCAGAAGCGTCAAGGCTACGCCCACCACGCCGCCGATGACCAATGGGGGGAACTCGAACTCGGCTGGGGATGAGAAACCCCCTCAAAAAAAAAAAAAAAGCTGGGTCAGCAAATACCCCAAACCCCCCAACACTGACCCAAAATAAACCCTGGGTCAGCAAATACTCTGAAAACCCCCAAACCGCCCCCCAAAAATCTCAGGGTTATGAAATACCCCAAAATTACAAAAATTACCCCAACATAAACCACCCCAAGGTCAGTGAATAACAAAAATCTCAAAAATCACCCACAAAAACCCTGAGTCAACAAATACCCCCAAATCCAAAAACCACCCCCAAAAAGAGCCGTAGGGTCAGCAAATGCCCCAAAAAAACCCAAAAACCGCCCCAAAATATCCCCAGGGTCAGCAAATACCCAAAAAACCTGCTGTGGACATCAAATAACCCAAAAATCCTAAAAATCACCCCAAAAAAACCCTTGGGTCAGCAAATACCCCAAAAAACCCCAAAATTCACCGCAAAAAAACCCCCCGCGGTCATCAAATACCCCAAAAACCCCAAAGCTCACCACAAAAAACACACCCAGAGTCATGAAATACTCCAAAAACCACCCCAAAAAACCCCAGGGGTCAGCAAATACCCTAAAAACCCAAAAAATCGCCCAAAAAAAGGACCCCGTGCTCAACTGGGTGTGATCAGTTGGTGGGTGTGGTCATTGGGGTGGGCATGATCACTTTGTGCATGTGGTAAATTGAGGATGGGTGTGGTAAGTAGGGAGGGTGGGTGTGGTCAGTGGGATGGGCGTGGTCATTGGGGTGCATGTGGCAATTTTTGGGAGTGGCCATTGGGGTGTTGGAAGCCATTTTGATGGGTGTGGTCATTGCTTGTGGTCATCGGAGTGTGTGTGGCCTTTTGGGGGTGTGGTCAACCCTGTGGGTGTGGCTTCTTGGATGTGATCATAGGAGTGGGTGTGGCCAATTTGATAGGTGTGGTCAATTGGGAGCAGTAAATAAGTGTGTGTGGCTAATTGGCAGGGTGTGGACATTGCACTAGGTGGGACCATTTTGGGGTAAGGTCATCGAGGTGGCTGTCGCCATTTAAGGTTGTGGTCATTGGTGCGGGTGTGGCCATTGTGATACGCGTGGCAATTTTGGGGATGTGGTCATTGGTGCGAGTGTGGCAATTTTGATAGGCATTGTAAATTTTAGTGAGGACAATGACTGGGCCTGGCCATTTAGGGGGGTAGGCATTGGGGTGGGTGTGGCCATCCTTGGGTGTGGTTAACACAGGGGGTGCAGCCATTTTTGTGTCTGGTCATGGGAGAGGATGTGGACACGTTAATGGCTGTGGTCATATTGAGAGTGGCTGTTGGGATGGGTGTGGCCATTTTGCGGTGTGGTAAATGGGGTGAGTGAAGCCATTTAAGCATGGGGTCATAGGGGTGGGTGTGGTCTACTGCGGTGTGGTCTTAGGGTAGGTGTGGTCATTAGGGGGTGTGGTCATTAGGGTGTCTTCATTGGGGTAGGTTTAGATATTTTTCGGAGTGGTCATTGGGGTGGTGAGACCCATTTTGATGGGTGTGGCCATTGCTTGTGATCATTGGAGTGGGTTTGGCCTATGGGGGAGTGGTCAAAAAAATGGGTGTGGCCTTTTTAAGCATCATTTTTTAAGTGGGTGTGGCCACTTGGATGGGCATGGTCATTGGATGTGGTCAAAAGGTAGGTGGGGCCAATGGGTATGTGCGGCCATTTTGAGGATGTGGTCATGGAGGTGGGTGTGGTTATTGTGATAGGTGTGGTCAATTTCAGTGAGGCAAATGAGTGGGTGAGGCCCTTTGGGGGTGTAGTCATTCGTGTGGTCAAGGCCGTTTTGGGAGTGGTCATTGGTGTGGCCAGTTGGGGTGAGGCCATTTTGATGGGCGTGGTAAACTGGGATGTGGTCAATGGGTGGGCATGGTCACTGATGAGTGGTCACAGGCGTGTGGTCACTAAGGTGGGTGTGGACAACGGGCTGGGTGTGATCATTGTAGTCAGCGTGGCCAATCAGCCAGGACTGACAATTTCTGTGAGGGGGTTCCAACGCAAATAAATCCCAATATGTCTCCTCCCCCTCCACTTTTTCCCCAAATCCCCCATTTTCCCCCCAAAACCCCCTCACCTACCCATGACCACCACGGCCATGCCTTCACTGGGCGGAGCCTCCACCCAGGCCCCGCCCACCTCCTCCTCCAGCAGGCAGCTGAAATTCCCGGAAAATTCTGGCGAAATCCGCGGGAACACCAGCTGGGACCCATCACCAGTGACGTCACTGATGGCGTCATCAATGAGGTCACCCGGCGTCAGCTCGACGCCATCGCGGAAGAAGCGGAAGCGGCGCCGGAAGTGACGCTGGCTCGCGGAACAGGTCAGGCGCAGCCACTGACCCGCGGTGACCACGCCAGACGGAGGCTCCACCCAAAGCACGGGGGGCGGACACGGGTCTGGGAAAAAATGGGGGGAAAATCAGTGTTATTGGTGATTTTAAAATTCAGATGGGAAAAGGGTGAAAATGGCTCAAAATTCGATTTTTGGGAGGGAAAAAAGCCTAAAATTCAGTTTTTTGGGTGGGAATGGAGAAGATGGAGAAGAACCACCCAGTTTTTCCCAAAATCCTGATTTTTATTGGTTATAGGAAGTTCCACCATGACCCTGTTTGGATAGGGCTTGGATTGGGTCAAAAAGCCCAAAACTGGCCCAAAATTCCATATTTTGGAGGTGGGAATGGAGAACGTGGAGACGATGGAGAAGATGGAGAAGAACCACCCAATTTTTCCCCAAGTCCTGATTTTACCCAAAACTCGGACTTTTCTTTGATGGAAGAGGTCCCACCATGGCCCTGGTTGGGTTGGGCTTAGACTGGGTGAAAAAAGGCTAAAAATGGTCCAAAATTTTGATGTTTTGGAGGTGGGAATGGAGAAGATGAAGAAGAACCTCCCAAATTTTCCCAGAATTCTGATTTTTGATGACTTTAGGAATTTGGGGACCCCCTGGATGGTCCTGGAGGTGCCACCAAACAGGGGGAGATTCTGGGGTTGGGATTGGGTCAAAAAGCCTAAAAGTGGCTCCTGATAATTTCAATATTTTGGATAAAATGGGGGGAAAAAAAGGAAATTGTCAGTTTTGGATATTCAGGCGGAGATTTGGGATCATGATGTGACCAAACTCAACCACACCAAACCAAACCCAGCCAAACCCAACCACGAACCAACAATGACTAAACCACACACAACAAAGGTCCAACCAAACCAACCCAAACCAAACCCAACCCAACCTTGACCCAACCCAACCCAACCCAACCCAATTCAACCTTGACCCAACCAAACCAAATCCAACCCAACCAAACCAAACCCAACCTTGACCTAACCAAACTCAACCAACCTTCCCTCTCCTCACCTTTCCCCACACCCCTCCCCATACCCAAACCCTGCTGATTTCCCCTCAAAATCACCTTCCACCACCACTGCCACGGCCTCGCTGGGGTAGGAGGCAATCCAGTGCCCCTCGGTCATCTCCTCATAGCTGCAGCTGAAGTTCCCGGTCTGGTTCTGGCCGCTCCTCTCCACCCTCAGCCGGGCGCTTCCAGAACCTTCCACAATGCCCTCGGAGACCTCGAGCTCATCCCGGAGGAAGCGGAAGTGGCGCCGAGGGGCTTTGCTGGGCGGGGCCATGCAGAGGAAGAGGAGGGGCTGCCCTTGCACCGTGAGGCCCGAGGGTGTCACCGTCAGGTTGGGTTGGGTCGGGCGGTCTGGTGGGAGGGGAAGCGTCAGAGGTCAAGGTTGGAGGTCAAAAGGGGAGGGATTTTGGGGTAAAAATGGTGTTGTTGGGTCAAAAGGGGATTTTTGGTGAATGGGGGTGGATTTTGGGGTGAAAATGGTCAAATTTGGTGGAAAAGTCAAGGTTTGACCTCACTGGGGATGAATTTTGGGATAAAATTTCACCGTTGCATCTAAAGGCAATGTTTTGGTCAATGGGATGGATTTGGAGGTAAAAATGGCCCAAATTGGCTGGAAAAGTCAATGTCGGGTGGAAAACTCACGGTTGGACCTCAATGAAGACAAATCTTGCTATAAAAATTCCAAATTGGGTGGAAAAGTCAATGTTGAGTGGAAAAGTCAAGGTTGGACCTCAACATGGACAGATTATGGGATCAAAATGCCCCTGTTGGACCAAAACCCAACATTTTGGTCAATGGGAATGAATTTTGGGGTAAAAATGCCCAATTGGGTGGAAAAGTCAACATTGAGCCTCAGTGAGATGAACTTGGGACAAAATGATGCAGTTGGGTAGAAAACGCAACATTGGGTGGAAAAGTCAAGGTTGGACCTCAATGGGGATGGATTTTGGGATAAAAATGCCCAATTGGACCCAAAGTCAAGGTTGGATCTCAATGGGGATAGATTTTGGGATTAAAACCCCCAATTGAGTAGAAAAGTCAACATTGGGTGGAAAACCCAACCCTGAACCTCAGCGGGACTAAATTTTGACCCCAAAACCCCCCACTCCAGGAGTTTCCACCACAAAACCTCGGACATCGATGACCACAGTCCGGCTGGGTGGCGAGTGGAGGACGCGGCCACCGCGCCGGACAACGCTGTAGGAGCAGGTATGGAAGCCGCCGTCGTGGGGCTTGGTGACTCTGAAGGTGTGGACAGACGTCCGGCGGGACGTACGGACATCGCTGGCCCAGCCTGAGGTGCCGTTGAAACGGAAGGCCTGGATGCGGTCGGTGCCGGGCGGCGCCGGCGCAGTGCAGGAGATGGACACGGCATCGCCCACCAGGAAATGCGCCTTGGCCGGAGTCACCGAGATGTTGGGGGCGGGAGGGGAGAGGTCTGGGGAGAAAAAAGGGGGAAATGAGAAAAAAGTCAATGTTTAGGAAGTGGGAATGGAGAAGATGGAGAAGAACCTCCCAATTTTTCCCCAAAATCCTGACTTTTCCCAAAATTCTGATTTTGTTTTGGGTGGAGGAGGCTCCTCCATGACCCACTTGGGTTGGGCTCAGATTGAATTGAAAAAGCCCAAAAATGTCCCAAAAATTCCATTTTCTGGAGGTGAAAATGGGGAAGATGGAGAAGATAGAGAACCTCCAAATTTTTCCCCAAAATTCTGGTTTTTTTCCTAAATATCTGATTTTGTTTTGTGGATGAGGTGTCACCATGTCCTTGGTTGGGTTGGACTTGGATTAGGTCCAAAGGGCCTAAAAATGACCCAAAAATTCGGAGTTTTTGAGGTGAAAATGGAGAAGATTTTGGAGATGGAGAACCACCAGCAGGTTTTTCCCAAAATCTTGATTTTTGTTGGTTGTGGGAGGTACCACCATGACCCTGCTTGGGTTGGGCTTGGATTTGTCCAATAAAGCCCAAAAGTGACCCAAAAATTCAAGTTTTGGAGGTGAGAATGGGGAAGATGGGGAAGATGGAGAAAAGGGGGAAGAAATACCTAGTTTTTCACAAAATCCTGATTTTTTTTCCTAAATTTTTGAAATTGTTTTGGATGGAGGAGGTGCCACCATGACCCTGCTTGAGTTGGGCTCAGACTGGGTCAAAAAGTCAAAAAAATTAAAAAGCCAAAAACCCTAAAACCACCCCAAAAGAAACCCCAGGGTCAGCAAATACCCCAAAACCACCGCAGAAAACACCCATGGCTATCATAAACCCCCCAAAAACCCAAAAGTCACCCCAAAACCCCACTGGGTGATCAAATACGCAAAAAACCCCCCAAACCATGCCCAAAATAAACCCCAGGGGCAGCAAATACCCCAAAAAACACAAAACCATCCCCAAAATATCCCCAGGGTTAACAAATACCCCCCCAAAAACCCCAAACCATCCCAAAAAACCCCCATGTGTCGGCAAATAACCCAAGACCTCAAAACTCACCCCGAAATAAACCCCAGGGCCAGAAAATACCCCCAAAACAACCCAAAAAACTCCCGTGGACATGAAAAAAACCAAAAATGCTAAAAATCAGCCCTAAAGAAACGTGGTTCAGCAAATACCCCAAAAAAACCCAAAACTCACCCCAAAACCGACCCCACGGTCATCAAATACTCCAAAACCAATAAATCCCAATATGTCTCCTCCCCCTCCACTTTTTCCCCAAATCCCCCATTTTCCCCCCAAAACCCCCTCACCTACCCATGACCACCACGGCCACGCTTTCACTGGGCGGAGCCTCCACCCAGGCCCCGCCCACCTCCTCCTCCAGCAGGCAGCTGAAATTCCCGGAAAATTCTGGCGAAATCCGCGGGAACACCAGCTGGGACCCATCACCAGTGACGTCACTGATGGCGTCATCAATGAGGTCACCCGGCGTCAGCTCGACGCCGTCGCGGAAGAAGCGGAAGCGGCGCCGGAAGTGACGCTGGCTCGCGGAACAGGTCAGGCGCAGCCGCTGACCCGCGGTGACCACGCCAGACGGAGGCTCCACCCAAAGCACGGGGGGCGGACACGGGTCTGGGAAAAAATTGGGAGAAAATCAGTGTTATTGGTGATTTTAAAATTCAGATGGGAAAAGGGTGAAAATGGCTCAAAATTCGATTTTTGGGAGGGAAAAAAGCCTAAAATTCAGTTTTTTGGGTGGGAATGGAGAAGATGGAGAAGAACCACCCAGTTTTTCCCAAAATCCTGATTTTTATTGGTTATAGGAAGTTCCACCATGACCCTGTTTGGATAGGGCTTGGATTGGGTCAAAAAGCCCAAAACTGGCCCAAAATTCAATATTTTGGAGGTGGGAATGGAGAACGTGGAGACGATGGAGAAGATGGAGAAGAACCACCCAATTTTTCCCCAAGTCCTGATTTTACCCAAAACTCGGACTTTTCTTTGATGGAAGAGGTCCCACCATGGCCCTTGTTGGGTTGGGCTTAGACTGGGTGAAAAAAGGCTAAAAATGGTCCAAAATTTTGATGTTTTGGAGGTGGGAATGGAGAAGATGAAGAAGAACCTCCCAAATTTTCCCAGAATTCTGATTTTTGATGACTTTAGGAATTTGGGGACCCCCTGGATGGTCCTGGAGGTGCCACCAAACAGGGGGAGATTCTGGGGTTGGGATTGGGTCAAAAGCCTAAAAGTGGCTCCTGATAATTTCAATATTTTGGATAAAATGGGGGGAAAAAAAGGAAATTGTCAGTTTTGGATATTCAGGCGGAGATTTGGGATCATGATGTGACCAAACTCAACCACACCAAACCAAACCCAGCCAAACCCAACCACGAACCAACAATGACTAAACCACACACAACAAAGGTCCAACCAAACCAACCCAAACCAAACCCAACCCAACCTTGACCCAACCCAACCCAACCCAATTCAACCTTGACCCAACCAAACCAAATCCAACCCAACCAAACCAAACCCAACCTTGACCTAACCAAACTCAACCAACCTTCCCTCTCCTCACCTTTCCCCACACCCCTCCCCATACCCAAACCCTGCTGATTTCCCCTCAAAATCACCTTCCACCACCACTGCCACGGCCTCGCTGAGGTAGGAGGCAATCCAGTGCCCCTCGGTCATCTCCTCATAGCTGCAGCTGAAGTTCCCGGTCTGGTTCTGGCCGCTTCTCTCCACCCTCAGCCGGGCGCTTCCAGAACCTTCCACAATGCCCTCGGAGACCTCGAGCTCATCCCGGAGGAAGCGGAAGTGGCGCCGAGGGGCTTTGCTGGGCGGGGCCATGCAGAGGAAGAGGAGGGGCTGCCCTTGCACCGTGAGGCCCGAGGGTGTCACCGTCAGGTTGGGTTGGGTCGGGCGGTCTGGTGGGAGGGGAAGCGTCAGAGGTCAAGGTTGGAGGTCAAAAGGGGAGGGATTTTGGGGTAAAAATGGTGTTGTTGGGTCAAAAGGGGATTTTTGGTGAATGGGGGTGGATTTTGGGGTGAAAATGGTCAAATTTGGTGGAAAAGTCAAGGTTTGACCTCACTGGGGATGAATTTTGGGATAAAATTTCACCGTTGCATCTAAAGGCAATGTTTTGGTCAATGGGATGGATTTGGAGGTAAAAATGGCCCAAATTGGCTGGAAAAGTCAATGTCGGGTGGAAAACTCACGGTTGGACCTCAATGAAGACAAATCTTGCTATAAAAATTCCAAATTGGGTGGAAAAGTCAATGTTGAGTGGAAAAGTCAAGGTTGGACCTCAACATGGACAGATTATGGGATCAAAATGCCCCTGTTGGACCAAAACCCAACATTTTGGTCAATGGGAATGAATTTTGGGGTAAAAATGCCCAATTGGGTGGAAAAGTCAACATTGAGCCTCAGTGAGATGAACTTGGGACAAAATGATGCAGTTGGGTAGAAAACGCAACATTGGGTGGAAAAGTCAAGGTTGGACCTCAATGGGGATGGATTTTGGGATAAAAATGCCCAATTGGACCCAAAGTCAAGGTTGGATCTCAATGGGGATAGATTTTGGGATTAAAACCCCCAATTGAGTAGAAAAGTCAACATTGGGTGGAAAACCCAACCCTGAACCTCAGCGGGACTAAATTTTGACCCCAAAACCCCCCACTCCAGGAGTTTCCACCACAAAACCTCGGACATCGATGACCACAGTCCGGCTGGGTGGCGAGTGGAGGACGCGGCCACCGCGCCGGACAACGCTGTAGGAGCAGGTATGGAAGCCGCCGTCGTGGGGCTTGGTGACTCTGAAGGTGTGGACAGACGTCCGGCGGGACGTACGGACATCGCTGGCCCAGCCTGAGGTGCCGTTGAAACGGAAGGCCTGGATGCGGTCGGTGCCGGGCGGCGCCGGCGCAGTGCAGGAGATGGACACGGCATCGCCCACCAGGAAATGCGCCTTGGCCGGAGTCACCGAGATGTTGGGGGCGGGAGGGGAGAGGTCTGGGGAGAAAAAAGGGGGAAATGAGAAAAAAGTCAATGTTTAGGAAGTGGGAATGGAGAAGATGGAGAAGAACCTCCCAATTTTTCCCCAAAATCCTGACTTTTCCCAAAATTCTGATTTTGTTTTGGGTGGAGGAGGCTCCTCCATGACCCACTTGGGTTGGGCTCAGATTGAATTGAAAAAGCCCAAAAATGTCCCAAAAATTCCATTTTCTGGAGGTGAAAATGGGGAAGATGGAGAAGATAGAGAACCTCCAAATTTTTCCCCAAAATTCTGGTTTTTTTCCTAAATATCTGATTTTGTTTTGTGGATGAGGTGTCACCATGTCCTTGGTTGGGTTGGACTTGGATTAGGTCCAAAGGGCCTAAAAATGACCCAAAAATTCGGAGTTTTTGAGGTGAAAATGGAGAAGATTTTGGAGATGGAGAACCACCAGCAGGTTTTTCCCAAAATCTTGATTTTTGTTGGTTGTGGGAGGTACCACCATGACCCTGCTTGGGTTGGGCTTGGATTTGTCCAATAAAGCCCAAAAGTGACCCAAAAATTCAAGTTTTGGAGGTGAGAATGGGGAAGATGGGGAAGATGGAGAAAAGGGGGAAGAAATACCTAGTTTTTCACAAAATCCTGATTTTTTTTCCTAAATTTTTGAAATTGTTTTGGATGGAGGAGGTGCCACCATGACCCTGCTTGAGTTGGGCTCAGACTGGGTCAAAAAGTCAAAAAAATTAAAAAGCCAAAAACCCTAAAACCACCCCAAAAGAAACCCCAGGGTCAGCAAATACCCCAAAACCACCGCAGAAAACACCCATGGCTATCATAAACCCCCCAAAAACCCAAAAGTCACCCCAAAACCCCACTGGGTGATCAAATACGCAAAAAACCCCCCAAACCATGCCCAAAATAAACCCCAGGGGCAGCAAATACCCCAAAAAACACAAAACCATCCCCAAAATATCCCCAGGGTTAACAAATACCCCCCCAAAAACCCCAAACCATCCCAAAAAACCCCCATGTGTCGGCAAATAACCCAAGACCTCAAAACTCACCCCGAAATAAACCCCAGGGCCAGAAAATACCCCCAAAACAACCCAAAAAACTCCCGTGGACATGAAAAAAACCAAAAATGCTAAAAATCAGCCCTAAAGAAACGTGGTTCAGCAAATACCCCAAAAAAACCCAAAACTCACCCCAAAACCGACCCCACGGTCATCAAATACTCCAAAACCAATAAATCCCAATATGTCTCCTCCCCCTCCACTTTTTCCCCAAATCCCCCATTTTCCCCCCAAAACCCCCTCACCTACCCATGACCACCACGGCCACGCTTTCACTGGGCGGAGCCTCCACCCAGGCCCCGCCCACCTCCTCCTCCAGCAGGCAGCTGAAATTCCCGGAAAATTCTGGCGAAATCCGCGGGAACACCAGCTGGGACCCATCACCAGTGACGTCACTGATGGCGTCATCAATGAGGTCACCCGGCGTCAGCTCGACGCCGTCGCGGAAGAAGCGGAAGCGGCGCCGGAAGTGACGCTGGCTCGCGGAACAGGTCAGGCGCAGCCGCTGACCCGCGGTGACCACGCCAGACGGAGGCTCCACCCAAAGCACGGGGGGCGGACACGGGTCTGGGAAAAAATTGGGAGAAAATCAGTGTTATTGGTGATTTTAAAATTCAGATGGGAAAAGGGTGAAAATGGCTCAAAATTCGATTTTTGGGAGGGAAAAAAGCCTAAAATTCAGTTTTTTGGGTGGGAATGGAGAAGATGGAGAAGAACCACCCAGTTTTTCCCAAAATCCTGATTTTTATTGGTTATAGGAAGTTCCACCATGACCCTGTTTGGATAGGGCTTGGATTGGGTCAAAAAGCCCAAAACTGGCCCAAAATTCAATATTTTGGAGGTGGGAATGGAGAACGTGGAGACGATGGAGAAGATGGAGAAGAACCACCCAATTTTTCCCCAAGTCCTGATTTTACCCAAAACTCGGACTTTTCTTTGATGGAAGAGGTCCCACCATGGCCCTTGTTGGGTTGGGCTTAGACTGGGTGAAAAAAGGCTAAAAATGGTCCAAAATTTTGATGTTTTGGAGGTGGGAATGGAGAAGATGAAGAAGAACCTCCCAAATTTTCCCAGAATTCTGATTTTTGATGACTTTAGGAATTTGGGGACCTCCTGGATGGTCCTGGAGGTGCCACCAAACAGGGGGAGATTCTGGGGTTGGGATTGGGTCAAAAGCCTAAAAGTGGCTCCTGATAATTTCAATATTTTGGATAAAATGGGGGGAAAAAAAGGAAATTGTCAGTTTTGGATATTCAGGCGGAGATTTGGGATCATGATGTGACCAAACTCAACCACACCAAACCAAACCCAGCCAAACCCAACCACGAACCAACAATGACTAAACCACACACAACAAAGGTCCAACCAAACCAACCCAAACCAAACCCAACCCAACCTTGACCCAACCCAACCCAACCCAATTCAACCTTGACCCAACCAAACCAAATCCAACCCAACCAAACCAAACCCAACCTTGACCTAACCAAACTCAACCAACCTTCCCTCTCCTCACCTTTCCCCACACCCCTCCCCATACCCAAACCCTGCTGATTTCCCCTCAAAATCACCTTCCACCACCACTGCCACGGCCTCGCTGGGGTAGGAGGCAATCCAGTGCCCCTCGGTCATCTCCTCATAGCTGCAGCTGAAGTTCCCGGTCTGGTTCTGGCCGCTCCTCTCCACCCTCAGCCGGGCGCTTCCAGAACCTTCCACAATGCCCTCGGAGACCTCGAGCTCATCCCGGAGGAAGCGGAAGTGGCGCCGAGGGGCTTTGCTGGGCGGGGCCATGCAGAGGAAGAGGAGGGGCTGCCCTTGCACCGTGAGGCCCGAGGGTGTCACCGTCAGGTTGGGTTGGGTCGGGCGGTCTGGTGGGAGGGGAAGCGTCAGAGGTCAAGGTTGGAGGTCAAAAGGGGAGGGATTTTGGGGTAAAAATGGTGTTGTTGGGTCAAAAGGGGATTTTTGGTGAATGGGGGTGGATTTTGGGGTGAAAATGGTCAAATTTGGTGGAAAAGTCAAGGTTTGACCTCACTGGGGATGAATTTTGGGATAAAATTTCACCGTTGCATCTAAAGGCAATGTTTTGGTCAATGGGATGGATTTGGAGGTAAAAATGGCCCAAATTGGCTGGAAAAGTCAATGTCGGGTGGAAAACTCACGGTTGGACCTCAATGAAGACAAATCTTGCTATAAAAATTCCAAATTGGGTGGAAAAGTCAATGTTGAGTGGAAAAGTCAAGGTTGGACCTCAACATGGACAGATTATGGGATCAAAATGCCCCTGTTGGACCAAAACCCAACATTTTGGTCAATGGGAATGAATTTTGGGGTAAAAATGCCCAATTGGGTGGAAAAGTCAACATTGAGCCTCAATGAGATGAACTTGGGACAAAATGATGCAGTTGGGTAGAAAACGCAACATTGGGTGGAAAAGTCAAGGTTGGACCTCAGTGGGGATGGATTTTGGGATAAAAATGCCCAATTGGACCCAAAGTCAAGGTTGGATCTCAATGGGGATAGATTTTGGGATTAAAACCCCCAATTGAGTAGAAAAGTCAACATTGGGTGGAAAACCCAACCCTGAACCTCAGCGGGACTAAATTTTGACCCCAAAACCCCCCACTCCAGGAGTTTCCACCACAAAACCTCGGACATCGATGACCACAGTCCGGCTGGGTGGCGAGTGGAGGACGCGGCCACTGCGCCGGACAACGCTGTAGGAGCAGGTATGGAAGCCGCCGTCGTGGGGCTTGGTGACTCTGAAGGTGTGGACAGACGTCCGGCGGGACGTACGGACATCGCTGGCCCAGCCTGAGGTGCCGTTGAAACGGAAGGCCTGGATGCGGTCGGTGCCGGGCGGCGCCGGCGCAGTGCAGGAGATGGACACGGCATCGCCCACCAGGAAATGCGCCTTGGCCGGAGTCACCGAGATATTGGGGGCGGGAGGGGAGAGGTCTGGGGAGAAAAAAGGGGGAAATGAGAAAAAAGTCAATGTTTAGGAAGTGGGAATGGAGAAGATGGAGAAGAACCTCCCAATTTTTCCCCAAAATCCTGACTTTTCCCAAAATTCTGATTTTGTTTTGGGTGGAGGAGGCTCCTCCATGACCCACTTGGGTTGGGCTCAGATTGAATTGAAAAAGCCCAAAAATGTCCCAAAAATTCCATTTTCTGGAGGTGAAAATGGGGAAGATGGAGAAGATAGAGAACCTCCAAATTTTTCCCCAAAATTCTGTTTTTTTTCCTAAATATCTGATTTTGTTTTGTGGATGAGGTGTCACCATGTCCTTGGTTGGGTTGGACTTGGATTAGGTCCAAAGGGCCTAAAAATGACCCAAAAATTCGGAGTTTTTGAGGTGAAAATGGAGAAGATTTTGGAGATGGAGAACCACCAGCAGGTTTTTCCCAAAATCTTGATTTTTGTTGGTTGTGGGAGGTACCACCATGACCCTGCTTGGGTTGGGCTTGGATTTGTCCAATAAAGCCCAAAAGTGACCCAAAAATTCAAGTTTTGGAGGTGAGAATGGGGAAGATGGGGAAGATGGAGAAAAGGGGGAAGAAATACCTAGTTTTTCACAAAATCCTGATTTTTTTTCCTAAATTTTTGAAATTGTTTTGGATGGAGGAGGTGCCACCATGACCCTGCTTGAGTTGGGCTCAGACTGGGTCAAAAAGTCAAAAAAATTAAAAAGCCAAAAACCCTAAAACCACCCCAAAAGAAACCCCAGGGTCAGCAAATACCCCAAAACCACCGCAGAAAACACCCATGGCTATCATAAACCCCCCAAAAACCCAAAAGTCACCCCAAAACCCCACTGGGTGATCAAATACGCAAAAAACCCCCCAAACCATGCCCAAAATAAACCCCAGGGGCAGCAAATACCCCAAAATCACAAAACCATCCCCAAAATATCCCCAGGGTTAACAAATACCCCCCAAAAAACCCCAAACCATCCCAAAAAACCCCCATGTGTCGGCAAATAACCCAAGACCTCAAAACTCACCCCGAAATAAACCCCAGGGCCAGAAAATACCCCCAAAACAACCCAAAAAACTCCCGTGGACATGAAAAAAACCAAAAATGCTAAAAATCAGCCCTAAAGAAACGTGGTTCAGCAAATACCCCAAAAAAACCCAAAACTCACCCCAAAACCGACCCCACGGTCATCAAATACTCCAAAACCAATAAATCCCAATATGTCTCCTCCCCCTCCACTTTTTCCCCAAATCCCCCATTTTCCCCCCAAAACCCCCTCACCTACCCATGACCACCACGGCCACGCTTTCACTGGGCGGAGCCTCCACCCAGGCCCCGCCCACCTCCTCCTCCAGCAAGCAGCTGAAATTCCCGGAAAATTCTGGCGAAATCCGCGGGAACACCAGCTGGGACCCATCACCAGTGACGTCACTGATGGCGTCATCAATGAGGTCACCCGGCGTCAGCTCGACGCCGTCGCGGAAGAAGCGGAAGCGGCGCCGGAAGTGACGCTGGCTCGCAGAACAGGTCAGGCGCAGCCGCTGACCCGCGGTGACCACGCCAGACGGAGGCTCCACCCAAAGCACGGGGGGCGGACACGGGTCTGGGAAAAAATTGGGGGAAAATCAGTGTTATTGGTGATTTTAAAATTCAGATGGGAAAAGGGTGAAAATGGCTCAAAATTCGATTTTTGGGAGGGAAAAAAGCCTAAAATTCAGTTTTTTGGGTGGGAATGGAGAAGATGGAGAAGAACCACCCAGTTTTTCCCAAAATCCTGATTTTTATTGGTTATAGGAAGTTCCACCATGACCCTGTTTGGATAGGGCTTGGATTGGGTCAAAAAGCCCAAAACTGGCCCAAAATTCAATATTTTGGAGGTGGGAATGGAGAACGTGGAGACGATGGAGAAGATGGAGAAGAACCACCCAATTTTTCCCCAAGTCCTGATTTTACCCAAAACTCGGACTTTTCTTTGATGGAAGAGGTCCCACCATGGCCCTTGTTGGGTTGGGCTTAGACTGGGTGAAAAAAGGCTAAAAATGGTCCAAAATTTTGATGTTTTGGAGGTGGGAATGGAGAAGATGAAGAAGAACCTCCCAAATTTTCCCAGAATTCTGATTTTTGATGACTTTAGGAATTTGGGGACCTCCTGGATGGTCCTGGAGGTGCCACCAAACAGGGGGAGATTCTGGGGTTGGGATTGGGTCAAAAAGCCTAAAAGTGGCTCCTGATAATTTCAATATTTTGGATAAAATGGGGGGAAAAAAAGGAAATTGTCAGTTTTGGATATTCAGGCGGAGATTTGGGATCATGATGTGACCAAACTCAACCACACCAAACCAAACCCAGCCAAACCCAACCACGAACCAACAATGACTAAACCACACACAACAAAGGTCCAACCAAACCAACCCAAACCAAACCCAACCCAACCTTGACCCAACCCAACCCAACCCAATTCAACCTTGACCCAACCAAACCAAATCCAACCCAACCAAACCAAACCCAACCTTGACCTAACCAAACTCAACCAACCTTCCCTCTCCTCACCTTTCCCCACACCCCTCCCCATACCCAAACCCTGCTGATTTCCCCTCAAAATCACCTTCCACCACCACTGCCACGGCCTCGCTGGGGTAGGAGGCAATCCAGTGCCCCTCGGTCATCTCCTCATAGCTGCAGCTGAAGTTCCCGGTCTGGTTCTGGCCGCTCCTCTCCACCCTCAGCCGGGCGCTTCCAGAACCTTCCACAATGCCCTCGGAGACCTCGAGCTCATCCCGGAGGAAGCGGAAGTGGCGCCGAGGGGCTTTGCTGGGCGGGGCCATGCAGAGGAAGAGGAGGGGCTGCCCTTGCACCGTGAGGCCCGAGGGTGTCACCGTCAGGTTGGGTTGGGTCGGGCGGTCTGGTGGGAGGGGAAGCGTCAGAGGTCAAGGTTGGAGGTCAAAAGGGGAGGGATTTTGGGGTAAAAATGGTGTTGTTGGGTCAAAAGGGGATTTTTGGTGAATGGGGGTGGATTTTGGGGTGAAAATGGTCAAATTTGGTGGAAAAGTCAAGGTTTGACCTCACTGGGGATGAATTTTGGGATAAAATTTCACCGTTGCATCTAAAGGCAATGTTTTGGTCAATGGGATGGATTTGGAGGTAAAAATGGCCCAAATTGGCTGGAAAAGTCAATGTCGGGTGGAAAACTCACGGTTGGACCTCAATGAAGACAAATCTTGCTATAAAAATTCCAAATTGGGTGGAAAAGTCAATGTTGAGTGGAAAAGTCAAGGTTGGACCTCAACATGGACAGATTATGGGATCAAAATGCCCCTGTTGGACCAAAACCCAACATTTTGGTCAATGGGAATGAATTTTGGGGTAAAAATGCCCAATTGGGTGGAAAAGTCAACATTGAGCCTCAATGAGATGAACTTGGGACAAAATGATGCAGTTGGGTAGAAAACGCAACATTGGGTGGAAAAGTCAAGGTTGGACCTCAGTGGGGATGGATTTTGGGATAAAAATGCCCAATTGGACCCAAAGTCAAGGTTGGATCTCAATGGGGATAGATTTTGGGATTAAAACCCCCAATTGAGTAGAAAAGTCAACATTGGGTGGAAAACCCAACCCTGAACCTCAGCGGGACTAAATTTTGACCCCAAAACCCCCCACTCCAGGAGTTTCCACCACAAAACCTCGGACATCGATGACCACAGTCCGGCTGGGTGGCGAGTGGAGGACGCGGCCACCGCGCCGGACAACGCTGTAGGAGCAGGTATGGAAGCCGCCGTCGTGGGGCTTGGTGACTCTGAAGGTGTGGACAGACGTCCGGCGGGACGTACGGACATCGCTGGCCCAGCCTGAGGTGCCGTTGAAACGGAAGGCCTGGATGCGGTCGGTGCCGGGCGGCGCCGGCGCAGTGCAGGAGATGGACACGGCATCGCCCACCAGGAAATGCACCTTGGCCGGAGTCACCGAGATGTTGGGGGCGGGAGGGGAGAGGTCTGGGGAGAAAAAAGGGGGAAATGAGAAAAAAGTCAATGTTTAGGAAGTGGGAATGGAGAAGATGGAGAAGAACCTCCCAATTTTTCCCCAAAATCCTGACTTTTCCCAAAATTCTGATTTTGTTTTGGGTGGAGGAGGCTCCTCCATGACCCACTTGGGTTGGGCTCAGATTGAATTGAAAAAGCCCAAAAATGTCCCAAAAATTCCATTTTCTGGAGGTGAAAATGGGGAAGATGGAGAAGATAGAGAACCTCCAAATTTTTCCCCAAAATTCTGGTTTTTTTCCTAAATATCTGATTTTGTTTTGTGGATGAGGTGTCACCATGTCCTTGGTTGGGTTGGACTTGGATTAGGTCCAAAGGGCCTAAAAATGACCCAAAAATTCGGAGTTTTTGAGGTGAAAATGGAGAAGACTTTGGAGATGGAGAACCACCAGCAGGTTTTTCCCAAAATCTTGATTTTTGTTGGTTGTGGGAGGTACCACCATGACCCTGCTTGGGTTGGGCTTGGATTTGTCCAATAAAGCCCAAAAGTGACCCAAAAATTCAAGTTTTGGAGGTGAGAATGGGGAAGATGGGGAAGATGGAGAAAAGGGGGAAGAAATACCTAGTTTTTCACAAAATCCTGATTTTTTTTCCTAAATTTTTGAAATTGTTTTGGATGGAGGAGGTGCCACCATGACCCTGCTTGAGTTGGGCTCAGACTGGGTCAAAAAGTCAAAAAAATTAAAAAGCCAAAAACCCTAAAACCACCCCAAAAGAAACCCCAGGGTCAGTAAATACCCCAAAACCACCGCAGAAAACACCCATGGCTATCATAAACCCCCCAAAAACCCAAAAGTCACCCCAAAACCCCACTGGGTGATCAAATACGCAAAAAACCCCCCAAACCATGCCCAAAATAAACCCCAGGGGCAGCAAATACCCCAAAAAACACAAAACCATCCCCAAAATATCCCCAGGGTTAACAAATACCCCCCCAAAAACCCCAAACCATCCCAAAAAACCCCCATGTGTCGGCAAATAACCCAAGACCTCAAAACTCACCCCGAAATAAACCCCAGGGCCAGAAAATACCCCCAAAACAACCCAAAAAACTCCCGTGGACATGAAAAAAACCAAAAATGCTAAAAATCAGCCCTAAAGAAACGTGGTTCAGCAAATACCCCAAAAAAACCCAAAACTCACCCCAAAACCAACCCCACGGTCATCAAATACTCCAAAACCAATAAATCCCAATATGTCTCCTCCCCCTCCACTTTTTCCCCAAATCCCCCATTTTCCCCCCAAAACCCCCTCACCTACCCATGACCACCACGGCCACGCTTTCACTGGGCGGAGCCTCCACCCAGGCCCCGCCCACCTCCTCCTCCAGCAGGCAGCTGAAATTCCCGGAAAATTCTGGCGAAATCCGCGGGAACACCAGCTGGGACCCATCACCAGTGACGTCACTGATGGCGTCATCAATGAGGTCACCCGGCGTCAGCTCGACGCCATCGCGGAAGAAGCGGAAGCGGCGCCGGAAGTGACGCTGGCTCGCAGAACAGGTCAGGCGCAGCCGCTGACCCGCGGTGACCACGCCAGACGGAGGCTCCACCCAAAGCACGGGGGGCGGACACGGGTCTGGGAAAAAATTGGGGGAAAATCAGTGTTATTGGTGATTTTAAAATTCAGATGGGAAAAGGGTGAAAATGGCTCAAAATTCGATTTTTGGGAGGGAAAAAAGCCTAAAATTCAGTTTTTTGGGTGGGAATGGAGAAGATGGAGAAGAACCACCCAGTTTTTCCCAAAATCCTGATTTTTATTGGTTATAGGAAGTTCCACCATGACCCTGTTTGGATAGGGCTTGGATTGGGTCAAAAAGCCCAAAACTGGCCCAAAATTCAATATTTTGGAGGTGGGAATGGAGAACGTGGAGACGATGGAGAAGATGGAGAAGAACCACCCAATTTTTCCCCAAGTCCTGATTTTACCCAAAACTTGGACTTTTCTTTGATGGAAGAGGTCCCACCATGGCCCTTGTTGGGTTGGGCTTAGACTGGGTGAAAAAAGGCTAAAAATGGTCCAAA
Source organism: Ammospiza caudacuta (assembly GCF_027887145.1). Lineage (NCBI taxonomy): Eukaryota > Metazoa > Chordata > Aves > Passeriformes > Passerellidae > Ammospiza > Ammospiza caudacuta. The sequence continues at coordinate 5,158,171 of NC_080621.1, read as the reverse complement.
ATTTTGATGTTTTGGAGGTGGGAATGGAGAAGATGAAGAAGAACCTCCCAAATTTTCCCAGAATTCTGATTTTTGATGACTTTAGGAATTTGGGGACCTCCTGGATGGTCCTGGAGGTGCCACCAAACAGGGGGAGATTCTGGGGTTGGGATTGGGTCAAAAAGCCTAAAAGTGGCTCCTGATAATTTCAATATTTTGGATAAAATGGGGGGAAAAAAAGGAAATTGTCAGTTTTGGATATTCAGGCGGAGATTTGGGATCATGATGTGACCAAACTCAACCACACCAAACCAAACCCAGCCAAACCCAACCACGAACCAACAATGACTAAACCACACACAACAAAGGTCCAACCAAACCAACCCAAACCAAACCCAACCCAACCTTGACCCAACCCAACCCAACCCAATTCAACCTTGACCCAACCAAACCAAATCCAACCCAACCAAACCAAACCCAACCTTGACCTAACCAAACTCAACCAACCTTCCCTCTCCTCACCTTTCCCCACACCCCTCCCCATACCCAAACCCTGCTGATTTCCCCTCAAAATCACCTTCCACCACCACTGCCACGGCCTCGCTGGGGTAGGAGGCAATCCAGTGCCCCTCGGTCATCTCCTCATAGCTGCAGCTGAAGTTCCCGGTCTGGTTCTGGCCGCTCCTCTCCACCCTCAGCCGGGCGCTTCCAGAACCTTCCACAATGCCCTCGGAGACCTCGAGCTCATCCCGGAGGAAGCGGAAGTGGCGCCGAGGGGCTTTGCTGGGCGGGGCCATGCAGAGGAAGAGGAGGGGCTGCCCTTGCACCGTGAGGCCCGAGGGTGTCACCGTCAGGTTGGGTTGGGTCGGGCGGTCTGGTGGGAGGGGAAGCGTCAGAGGTCAAGGTTGGAGGTCAAAAGGGGAGGGATTTTGGGGTAAAAATGGTGTTGTTGGGTCAAAAGGGGATTTTTGGTGAATGGGGGTGGATTTTGGGGTGAAAATGGTCAAATTTGGTGGAAAAGTCAAGGTTTGACCTCACTGGGGATGAATTTTGGGATAAAATTTCACCGTTGCATCTAAAGGCAATGTTTTGGTCAATGGGATGGATTTGGAGGTAAAAATGGCCCAAATTGGCTGGAAAAGTCAATGTCGGGTGGAAAACTCACGGTTGGACCTCAATGAAGACAAATCTTGCTATAAAAATTCCAAATTGGGTGGAAAAGTCAATGTTGAGTGGAAAAGTCAAGGTTGGACCTCAACATGGACAGATTATGGGATCAAAATGCCCCTGTTGGACCAAAACCCAACATTTTGGTCAATGGGAATGAATTTTGGGGTAAAAATGCCCAATTGGGTGGAAAAGTCAACATTGAGCCTCAATGAGATGAACTTGGGACAAAATGATGCAGTTGGGTAGAAAACGCAACATTGGGTGGAAAAGTCAAGGTTGGACCTCAGTGGGGATGGATTTTGGGATAAAAATGCCCAATTGGACCCAAAGTCAAGGTTGGATCTCAATGGGGATAGATTTTGGGATTAAAACCCCCAATTGAGTAGAAAAGTCAACATTGGGTGGAAAACCCAACCCTGAACCTCAGCGGGACTAAATTTTGACCCCAAAACCCCCCACTCCAGGAGTTTCCACCACAAAACCTCGGACATCGATGACCACAGTCCGGCTGGGTGGCGAGTGGAGGACGCGGCCACCGCGCCGGACAACGCTGTAGGAGCAGGTATGGAAGCCGCCGTCGTGGGGCTTGGTGACTCTGAAGGTGTGGACAGACGTCCGGCGGGACGTACGGACATCGCTGGCCCAGCCTGAGGTGCCGTTGAAACGGAAGGCCTGGATGCGGTCGGTGCCGGGCGGCGCCGGCGCAGTGCAGGAGATGGACACGGCATCGCCCACCAGGAAATGCACCTTGGCCGGAGTCACCGAGATGTTGGGGGCGGGAGGGGAGAGGTCTGGGGAGAAAAAAGGGGGAAATGAGAAAAAAGTCAATGTTTAGGAAGTGGGAATGGAGAAGATGGAGAAGAACCTCCCAATTTTTCCCCAAAATCCTGACTTTTCCCAAAATTCTGATTTTGTTTTGGGTGGAGGAGGCTCCTCCATGACCCACTTGGGTTGGGCTCAGATTGAATTGAAAAAGCCCAAAAATGTCCCAAAAATTCCATTTTCTGGAGGTGAAAATGGGGAAGATGGAGAAGATAGAGAACCTCCAAATTTTTCCCCAAAATTCTGGTTTTTTTCCTAAATATCTGATTTTGTTTTGTGGATGAGGTGTCACCATGTCCTTGGTTGGGTTGGACTTGGATTAGGTCCAAAGGGCCTAAAAATGACCCAAAAATTCGGAGTTTTTGAGGTGAAAATGGAGAAGACTTTGGAGATGGAGAACCACCAGCAGGTTTTTCCCAAAATCTTGATTTTTGTTGGTTGTGGGAGGTACCACCATGACCCTGCTTGGGTTGGGCTTGGATTTGTCCAATAAAGCCCAAAAGTGACCCAAAAATTCAAGTTTTGGAGGTGAGAATGGGGAAGATGGGGAAGATGGAGAAAAGGGGGAAGAAATACCTAGTTTTTCACAAAATCCTGATTTTTTTTCCTAAATTTTTGAAATTGTTTTGGATGGAGGAGGTGCCACCATGACCCTGCTTGAGTTGGGCTCAGACTGGGTCAAAAAGTCAAAAAAATTAAAAAGCCAAAAACCCTAAAACCACCCCAAAAGAAACCCCAGGGTCAGTAAATACCCCAAAACCACCGCAGAAAACACCCATGGCTATCATAAACCCCCCAAAAACCCAAAAGTCACCCCAAAACCCCACTGGGTGATCAAATACGCAAAAAACCCCCCAAACCATGCCCAAAATAAACCCCAGGGGCAGCAAATACCCCAAAAAACACAAAACCATCCCCAAAATATCCCCAGGGTTAACAAATACCCCCCCAAAAACCCCAAACCATCCCAAAAAACCCCCATGTGTCGGCAAATAACCCAAGACCTCAAAACTCACCCCGAAATAAACCCCAGGGCCAGAAAATACCCCCAAAACAACCCAAAAAACTCCCGTGGACATGAAAAAAACCAAAAATGCTAAAAATCAGCCCTAAAGAAACGTGGTTCAGCAAATACCCCAAAAAAACCCAAAACTCACCCCAAAACCAACCCCACGGTCATCAAATACTCCAAAACCAATAAATCCCAATATGTCTCCTCCCCCTCCACTTTTTCCCCAAATCCCCCATTTTCCCCCCAAAACCCCCTCACCTACCCATGACCACCACGGCCACGCTTTCACTGGGCGGAGCCTCCACCCAGGCCCCGCCCACCTCCTCCTCCAGCAGGCAGCTGAAATTCCCGGAAAATTCTGGCGAAATCCGCGGGAACACCAGCTGGGACCCATCACCAGTGACGTCACTGATGGCGTCATCAATGAGGTCACCCGGCGTCAGCTCGACGCCATCGCGGAAGAAGCGGAAGCGGCGCCGGAAGTGACGCTGGCTCGCAGAACAGGTCAGGCGCAGCCGCTGACCCGCGGTGACCACGCCAGACGGAGGCTCCACCCAAAGCACGGGGGGCGGACACGGGTCTGGGAAAAAATTGGGGGAAAATCAGTGTTATTGGTGATTTTAAAATTCAGATGGGAAAAGGGTGAAAATGGCTCAAAATTCGATTTTTGGGAGGGAAAAAAGCCTAAAATTCAGTTTTTTGGGTGGGAATGGAGAAGATGGAGAAGAACCACCCAGTTTTTCCCAAAATCCTGATTTTTATTGGTTATAGGAAGTTCCACCATGACCCTGTTTGGATAGGGCTTGGATTGGGTCAAAAAGCCCAAAACTGGCCCAAAATTCAATATTTTGGAGGTGGGAATGGAGAACGTGGAGACGATGGAGAAGATGGAGAAGAACCACCCAATTTTTCCCCAAGTCCTGATTTTACCCAAAACTCGGACTTTTCTTTGATGGAAGAGGTCCCACCATGGCCCTTGTTGGGTTGGGCTTAGACTGGGTGAAAAAAGGCTAAAAATGGTCCAAAATTTTGATGTTTTGGAGGTGGGAATGGAGAAGATGAAGAAGAACCTCCCAAATTTTCCCAGAATTCTGATTTTTGATGACTTTAGGAATTTGGGGACCTCCTGGATGGTCCTGGAGGTGCCACCAAACAGGGGGAGATTCTGGGGTTGGGATTGGGTCAAAAAGCCTAAAAGTGGCTCCTGATAATTTCAATATTTTGGATAAAATGGGGGGAAAAAAAGGAAATTGTCAGTTTTGGATATTCAGGCGGAGATTTGGGATCATGATGTGACCAAACTCAACCACACCAAACCAAACCCAGCCAAACCCAACCACGAACCAACAATGACTAAACCACACACAACAAAGGTCCAACCAAACCAACCCAAACCAAACCCAACCCAACCTTGACCCAACCCAACCCAACCCAATTCAACCTTGACCCAACCAAACCAAATCCAACCCAACCAAACCAAACCCAACCTTGACCTAACCAAACTCAACCAACCTTCCCTCTCCTCACCTTTCCCCACACCCCTCCCCATACCCAAACCCTGCTGATTTCCCCTCAAAATCACCTTCCACCACCACTGCCACGGCCTCGCTGGGGTAGGAGGCAATCCAGTGCCCCTCGGTCATCTCCTCATAGCTGCAGCTGAAGTTCCCGGTCTGGTTCTGGCCGCTCCTCTCCACCCTCAGCCGGGCGCTTCCAGAACCTTCCACAATGCCCTCGGAGACCTCGAGCTCATCCCGGAGGAAGCGGAAGTGGCGCCGAGGGGCTTTGCTGGGCGGGGCCATGCAGAGGAAGAGGAGGGGCTGCCCTTGCACCGTGAGGCCCGAGGGTGTCACCGTCAGGTTGGGTTGGGTCGGGCGGTCTGGTGGGAGGGGAAGCGTCAGAGGTCAAGGTTGGAGGTCAAAAGGGGAGGGATTTTGGGGTAAAAATGGTGTTGTTGGGTCAAAAGGGGATTTTTGGTGAATGGGGGTGGATTTTGGGGTGAAAATGGTCAAATTTGGTGGAAAAGTCAAGGTTTGACCTCACTGGGGATGAATTTTGGGATAAAATTTCACCGTTGCATCTAAAGGCAATGTTTTGGTCAATGGGATGGATTTGGAGGTAAAAATGGCCCAAATTGGCTGGAAAAGTCAATGTCGGGTGGAAAACTCACGGTTGGACCTCAATGAAGACAAATCTTGCTATAAAAATTCCAAATTGGGTGGAAAAGTCAATGTTGAGTGGAAAAGTCAAGGTTGGACCTCAACATGGACAGATTATGGGATCAAAATGCCCCTGTTGGACCAAAACCCAACATTTTGGTCAATGGGAATGAATTTTGGGGTAAAAATGCCCAATTGGGTGGAAAAGTCAACATTGAGCCTCAGTGAGATGAACTTGGGACAAAATGATGCAGTTGGGTAGAAAACGCAACATTGGGTGGAAAAGTCAAGGTTGGACCTCAATGGGGATGGATTTTGGGATAAAAATGCCCAATTGGACCCAAAGTCAAGGTTGGATCTCAATGGGGATAGATTTTGGGATTAAAACCCCCAATTGAGTAGAAAAGTAGTAGAAAATTCAACATTGGGTGGAAAACCCAACCTTGAACCTCAGCAGGAGCAAATTTTGTCCTAAAATCCCCAATTGGACACAGAAGTCAAGGTTCGGCTTCAACGAGAATGAATTTTGGGATAAAAACGCCCAATTGGGTGGAAAAGTCAAGGTTGAGTGGAAAAGTCAGGGTTGGACCTCTATGGGTATGAATTTTGGGATTAAATCCCCCAATTGAGTAGAAAAGTTAACATTCGGTGGAAAACCTAACCTTGAACCTCAGCGGGACTAAATTTTGACCCCAAACGCCTCCCAAAACCCCCCACTCCAGGAGTTTCCACCATAAAACCTCGGACGTCGACGAACACAGCTCGGCTGGGTGGCGAGTGGAGGACGTGGCCACCGCGCCGGACAACGCTGTAGGAGCAGGTATGGAAGCCGCCGTCACGGGGCCCAGTGACTGTGAAGGTGTGGACAGACGTCCGGCGGGACGTACGGACATCGCTGGCCCAGCCTGAGGTACCGGTGAAACGGAAGGCCTGGATGCGGTCGGTGCCGGGCAGCACCGGCGCGGCGCAGGAGATGGACACGGCATCGCCCACCAGGAAACGCGCCTTGGCCGGAGTCACCGAGATGTTGGGGGCGGGAGGGGAGAGGTCTGGGGAGAAAAAAGGGGGAAATGAGAAAAAATTTTATTTTTTGGAAGTGGGAATGGAGAAAATGGAGAAGAACCTCCCAATTTTTCCCCAAAATCCTGACTTTTCCCAAAATTCTGATTTTGTTTTGGGTGGAGGAGGCTCCTCCATGACCCACTTGGGTTGGGCTCAGATTGAGTTGAAAAAGCCCAAAAATGTCCCAAAAATTCCATTTTCTGGAGGTGAAAATGGGGAAGATGGAGAAGAACCTCCAAATTTTTCCCCAAAATTCTGGTTTTTTTCCTAAATATCTGATTTTGTTTTGTGGATGAGGTGTCACCATGTCCTTGGTTGGGTTGGACTTGGATTAGGTCCAAATGGCCTAAAAATGACCCAAAACTTCAGAGTTTTTGAGGTGAAAATGGTGAAGATTGAGGAGATGGAGAAGAACCACATGGTTTATCCATCATGGTTTTTCCCAAAATTCTGATTTTTGTTGGTTGTGGGAGGTACCACCATGACCCTGCTTGGGTTGGGCTTGGATTTGTCCAAAAAAGCCCAAAATAGGCCTATAATTTCCATTTTTTGAAGGAGAATATGGAGAAGAACCTTTATATTTTTCCCCCAAATTGTGATTTTTTTTTTTTCTCTGAAATTGTGGGGTTTTTTTCGGGTGGAGGAGTTGCCACCGTGTCCTTGGTTGGGTTGGATTTTGATTAGTTCCAAAAGGCCTAAAAACGACCAAAATATTCAACGTTTTGGAGGTGGGAATGGAGAAGAACCTCCCAGTTTTCCCAAAATCCTGGTTTTTACCAAATTCTGATTTTTTTTGTTGGTTGGACGACGTGTCACTATGACCGTTGTTGGGTTTGGCTCAGATTGAGTAAATAAAACCACAAAAATGACCCAAAATTTCAATGTTTTTTGGAGGTGGGGATGGAGAAGATGCAGAAGAACCATTGAAATTTTCCCCAAATCCCAATTTTTTGGCCATGGGAGGTGTCATCATGATTCTGGTTGGGTTGGGCTCAGATTGCGTCCAAAAAGATCAAAAATGGCTTAAAAATTCAGAGTTTTCAAGGCGGGACTTGAGAAGGTGGAGAGGATAGTGAGGATTGAGAGAATCTACTCAATTTTCCCCAAAATTCTGATTTTTTTCTCCTAAAATTCTGATTTTTTTTGGATGGAGGAGGTTACTCCATGACCATTCCTGTATTTAGCTCAGGTTGGGTCAAAACCCCCCAAAATGGCCCAAAAATTGAATTTTTTGGAGGTGGGAATGTAGAAGATGGAGAAGGTGGAGAGGATTCTCCAAATTTTCCCTGAAATTCTGCTTTTTTTTCCCTAAATATCTGATTTTTTTGGGGTGGAGGAAGTGCCACCATGACCCTGCTCGGTTGGGCACAGATTGGGTCAAAAAAAGCCCAAAAATGACCCAAAAATTCAAATTTTGGAGGTAGGAATGGAGAAGATGCAGATGAAGGTCCCAATTTTGTCCAAAATTCTGATTTTTTGGGGAATTTTTTGTTACCTGAGGGCTTCACCGGCGGGAAAAGGATCGGGAGAGAGGCTGGAAAAAAGGAAAAATGGGAAATTTTTAAAAATTAGGAAAATTGAGAAAAAATGTTGAGGGAAAAATGAAAAAATTTGGAATGGAAAGGAAATGAAAAATTACTTGTTAATTAATAATGAAAGGAATAAAAATTTAAAATAATTTAAAATAAAAAGGGAATTAAAATACTATTAAGAAAAGTAAAAATTTGGTAAAAAATTAAATTATTTATTAATTAATGCTTAGGGGAAAACGAATTAAAAGGAAAAATTAAAGGAAATTAAAAATGATTTTGAAATAAAAAGGAAATTAAACCAAATTTTCAGAAGGGAGAAAAATTAAAGAAAAAAATTTAAAAATTAATAGAGAAAAAATGGGATAGAAAGGAAATAAAAATTATTTATTAACTATTAATAAGGTAGAAATTAGGGAAATGAAATGTAAAATAATTTCAAAATAAGAAGGATATTAATTATTATTTTTAAAAGTAAATTAAAAATAAAAGACTAAAACTAAAGAAAAAATTTAATAAAGAAAGAGAAATTAAAAATTATTTGTTTATTTTTTTGGGTGAATGAATGGAAATTAAAAATAAAAATAATTTAAAATAAAAGATAATTTTTAAAAGTAAATTAAAAATAAAAATTCAAATAAAAGGAAAATGGAAATTGGGATCAAAAGGAAATTACAAATATTTATTAATTGATAATTAGGGGAAAATGAAATAAATGAAAATTAAAATAAAGCAAAAAATAAATTTTAAAATACTAAAATTTCTTTTTAAAAGAAAATAGAAAATAAAAGGAAACTAAAAATGAAAATTAAAAATTATTTGTAATTATCAATTAAGGGAAATGAAATTAAGAAAATAATTTAAATTATTTAAATTTAAAAGAAATGAAAAGAAATTAAAAGAGTATTTTAAAAATTAAATTTAAAAGGAAAAATTAAAATAAAAAGGAAAGGAAAAATTGGGTAGAAAAGAACATTAAAAATTATTTTTAAATTATTAATTAAAGGAAAATTTTAAAAGGGGAAATTGAAAAAATTTTAAAATAAAAATTTCATTTTAAAAAGGAAATAGAAAATAGAAGGAAATTGAAAATAAAAATTAAAAAGTGAAAGAAAAAGGAAAAATTTGGAATAAAAAGGAAATAAAAAATATTTCCTAATTAATAAATAGGGGGAAAGGAATTGAAAATTTAAAAGAATATAAAAGTAAAAAGGAAATTAAAAGTGTGTTTTTAAAGAAAATAAGAATAAACAAAAAATAAAAGGAAATAAATATTTATTAATTAGTAATTAGGGAAAATAAAAGAAAATTTGAAAAGGAACTAAAATGAAAACTAAAGAAAAATTAGAATAAACAGAAATAAAAGAGAAATTTTGAAAGGAAATTTTAAAAATAAAAGGAAATTTTAAAATAAAACCTAATTTAAAGATAAAAAGAAATTTTTTAAAATTGGGAAAATTGGGAAAATAGGGAGAGAGGAGGAGGAAGAGGAGGCAGAGCAGGTGGGAAAATGGGCACAGAAATGAGAGAAAAAAAGGAAAAATTGGGGGAAAAGGGAGTAGAGAGGAAGAGGATTTGGGATGAAGGGCAGGAAATAGGAAAAAAGGGAAAAATTGGAAAAATTGAGATGGAGGAAGAGGAGGAGGAAGAGTTGGGAAAATGACAATGGAAATTGGGGAAAAAGGGGGAAAATGGGAGAGGGGAGGAGGAGGAGCCCAGAAAGGGGGGGGGGGTGAAAGGAAATTTGGGGAAATTGACTGGGGAGGAAGAGGAAGAGGAGCTGGGATGAAGGGCAGGAAAATGGTGGGAAAAAGGGAAAATTGAGGGGAAAAAAGGGATGGAGGAGGAAGAGGAGGAGGAAGAGTTGGGAAAATGGGGATGGAAATTGGGGGAAAATGGGAAAAATTGGGGAAAATGGGAGACAGGAGGAAGAGGAGGAAGAGGAAGAGGTAACCCAGAAATGGGGGAAAGGGGAATTTGGGGAAAATGGGGTGGGGAGGAAGAGAAGGAAGAGGAAGAAATGGGATGAAGGGCAGGAAATGGGGGGGAAAGGGAAAATTGAGGGAAAAGGGAGAGAGGAGGAGGAGGGGAAGAGGAGGCTCACCGAGCAGCAGGATGAAGCTCAGCTGTGCCATGGCCCTGTCCCTTCCCTGGCACTGCCACTGGCGCTGGCACTGTCACTGTCCCCTCTCTGGCACTGTCTCCTCCCTGTCTCCCCTCCCTGTCCCCCCCCCATCCCCAAAGTGGCACCATCCTCGTCCTGTCCCTGTCCCCTCCCTGCACCCCCCCTCTTCCTGGCACTGTCACTGTCCCCTCCCTGTCCCTATCACTGTCCCCCTTCTGTCTCTGTCACTGTCCCCGCCTGTCCCTCCCTGTCCCTATCACTGTCCCCCTTCTGTCCCTGTCCCCTCCTGTCCCTCCTTGTCCCTATCACTGTCTCCCTTCTGTCCCTGTCCCTGTCCCCTCCTGTCCCCCCTGTCCCTATCACTGTCCCCCTTCTGTCTCTGTCCCTGTCCCCTCCTGTCGCCCCTGTCCCTATCACTGTCCCCCTCCTGTCACTGTCCCTGTCAAACCCCCGTCCCCTCTCTGTCCCCCCCCTGTCGCCCCCATCGGCCCCCTGTCCTTGTCCCCATCCCGATCCCTGTCCCTGTCCCTCCTTGTCCCACCCTGTCCCTGTCTTTGTCCCTGTCCCTGTCCCCATCCCCTCCCTGTCCCCTCCCCATCCCTGTCCCATCCCTGTCCCCTCGCTGTCCCTATCACTGTCCCCCTTCTGTCCCTATCCCCTCCTGTCCCCCCTGTCCCTATCACTGTCCCTTCCTATCCCTGTCCCCTCCTGTCCCCCTGTCCCTATCACTGTCCCCTCCTATCCCTGTCCCCTCCTGTCCCCCCTGTCCCTATCACTGTCCCCTTCCTGTCCCTGTCACTGTCTCCTTCTTTCCCCCCTGTCCCTATCACTGTCCCCCTTCTGTCCCTGTCCCCTCCTGTTCCCCCTGTCCCTATCACTGTCCCTTCCTGTCCCTGTCCCCTCCTGTCCCCCCTGTCCCTGTCCCTGTCCCTCCCTGTCCCCATCCCTGTCCCCAAAGCGGCACCATCCCCTCCCCATCCCTGTCCCCTCCCCATGTCTGTCCCTGTCCCCTCCCTCTCTCTGTCCCCCTGTGCCCAAAGTGGCACCATCTCCTTCCTGTCCCTGTCACCCCCGTCCCGGCCTCCTCCCTGTCACCTCCCTGTCCCCCCCCCCATCCCTGTCCACCACCGTCACTGTCCCTCCCTTTCCCCTCGCTGTCACCTCCCTGTCCCTGTCCCTGTCCCTGTCCCTGTCCCTGTCCCTGTCCCCCCCGTATCTCCCCGTCCTCCCTCCCCATTTCTGTCCCCTCCCCTGTCCCTGTCCCCTGTCCCCTCCCCCATGTCCCCAGTTTGGGGGGAAAAGTGGAAGCGGGAGTTGTGACACTGTGATGACATCATGGGGACGCGGGGGTGGCTCTTGAGACACTTGGGGACATTCCAGGCTGGGAAGGGGGGGAGGGACACAGGGTGGGAAGGGAGGGGACATTGGGGAGGCACCGAGAGGGTGACAGCAAGGGGGTGACAATGAGAAGGTGACACTGAGGAGGTGACACCAAGGTGAAGGTGGCATCAGTGAAGGTGACACCAGGGTTAGTGACGCTGAGGTGAGAGTGACACCAAGGTAGGAGTGGCACCCAGGTTGGTGGCACCAGGGTTGTGGTGACACCAAGGTGACATCAAGGTGAAGGTGACACTGAGGTGAGGGTGGCACCGAGGTCAGTGACACTAAGAAGAAGGTGACACCAAGGTGAGGGTGGCACCAGGGTGAGGGTTGGTGACACTGATGGGAAGGTGACACTGATATGAGGGTGGCACCAAGGAGGAGGTGACATCGGTGAGGATGACATAAGGGAAGGTGGCACTGAGGAGGGGGTGACACCAATGAAGGTGACACTCAGGGGAGGGTGCCACCAAGGAGGGGGTCGCAACATGGAGGTGGTACCAAGGAGGTGACATTGAGGTGAGGGTGGCACCAAAGTTGGTGACAATGAGGGGAAGGTGGCATCAATGAAGGCACCAAGGAGGAGGTCACACCGAGGTTGGTGACACTGAGGAAGTGACACCGAGGTGAGGGTGACACCAGGGTTGGTGACACTGAGGACAAAATGGCATGGAGGAGAAGGTGGCACTAAGGTGAAGGGGACACCAGGGTTGGTGACACCAAGGTGACATCAAGGTGAGGGTGACAGCAATGAAGGTGACACCGAGGTGAGGGTGACACCAGGGGTGGTGACACTGAGGATGTGACACCAAGATCAAGGTGATGTTTTGCGGAGAAAAGAAGAAACCTCACAACTTTATAAAAGTTGTAAAGCCCAGTATGTTTATTTACGGCGCCGGACGCATACGGAGAAAATTCTCCTCAAAAGGCATGCGTACCCCTGAAGATCTCAGGTCTCCTTTTATCCCCCCTTCCAAATGCATATGCATACAGTTTCACAATAGGTTCATACATATTCATTCCGCGTGACATTTATCGCCAGTTCTTCTTTATCAAAGGAATTCCTAGGTTGGGGGAGCAAATTGACCTCGTGGTCTTTTCTGTTTTTCTTTCTCTGTCTCCTTGCTGTCTCGGCATGTGAGTTTTTCCTTCAGCTTTGGCCTCACAGACTTTTCACCGCTGCTAGACACTTCACCTAATTCAGAATGGATCTGTACTCTGTCTCATTCCCCCCTTTCCTAGGAAATAAGTAAATTCTTTTACTTAATGAAAACCTTCATGACAATAAGTGTCTTTTAATGCTTCACTATGTACGTTTGATAAAGAGGTTAGTACAGCTATTCGTTGTAGTATTCTCCAGTTCCAAATTAACAATATAATAGATAATCTTAAGCTTATCTCAACTAATATTAGTAAAACTACAATGGGGTGGCACAACTTATTAAAGATTCCATTCGCAGTTGGTGACCACCCAAAGATCACATCTCACCAGTGATGATCCATATTTTGTTTTATTCTTTGTAGAACTCTGGTTATTTCCTTTGTATCATGTTGGACAGTAATTAAGGTTTTCTTTCCACTTTCTTGGATTTCTTTCAAGACTTCCAGTAGGTCTTGGTGCTTAATTAATTGTTTTGCCAATGTAAGGTTCATCCTAATAGGGGTAGGTGGTAGTCTGTGATACATTATGTAATTGGCTTTAATCAGCTGGTGGGATGTTACTTGTACTAAATACGAAAAATCACACCCAATAATCTTTAAAAAATTACAAATACAGAGATTAGAATGGTTTCTACTAGACAGAATAACATCATTGCTATCAATTTGTACAGCAGCACAAGCAGTTCTCAAGCATACACTTTTTTGTAGTATATACGAGCACAGTTTTCTGGTCAGTGACTGGATGAATTTCAAAGTGGCAAATACTCTGTTCAGTGTCCAAACACACATCTTGGGCATTACGTATGGTAAGCACAAAGGCAGTGGCCATATTAGAAACAGGATCATAGGTGAAATTCACCATAGTCTACCAGGATTGAAACTTCCTTTCAATATCAATTGCATTATCTCACACAATTTCTTGAATTTCAGCTGGAAAATTACTTTCACTCCTTTCCCATATAATCAGAGCTGCTGTTGCTTGTATCCATACCTGTGCTTGTATACAACTGAAAGCTAAAGACACATTATCTTGAATTATACTAAGTGCTTCTACTATCAGCTTGTGGTCTTGGTCCCCGGCCTTTTCATACTTCCTTACTTTGGCAGTACTTTTGAAATCTGTCACTGGCTAGTTCCTAATGCCAATAGAGATTACTATAAAGGCTGCTTCAGTTTTGTTAGGCTACCTGCTGCAGTGGCCAGTTTATTGATCAGTATTTCTGAATCAATTCCATTTAAAACTCCTAATCTTGTCCTTAATATGCCAGTTAGATGTTTGTTATGGGGAACAGGAACTGCTTTCTGTCCATGACCATCCCTCCCTGCCAGAGGGATGTGCTGGGCTCACATTGTAAATTCAAACACACTTCACAAGTGTATCTGACAGAGGTTTAGGTCATACTTGAGGCAGATGTTTGTTCTGAAATGTAGAGACCTCAGGGAATCTAACTTCTCTTTCCTCCTCTAAAGCACCTGATTTCTCAGATATGTGGCAAGCAGGAATGTCTCTCTTGGTTTACAAAACCTCACCCACCTTGCTCCTAGCTTCAGGTCTAAGCCTCAAGTAAATAATGAAGGGGAAATCTGAGAGAAGAGCCTAAATTCATTGCAGTGCTTCAGAAGAAACTGGGATCAGGTTTCTGCTACTTGAAACACTCAGCACAAAAGTGATACTCAAAATCTTACAGCCTGCTGCTGAGCTCTGAGGGGGGGGTCTCTCTCTCTACCTCTTTTAAGCAGAATCTAACCGCCTCAGACTGGGACAATTACTGATCTAAATCTCAGTAGGAAAAGGGATAGCTATAAATAAAGAAAATCACCTTCCTTGCTTGGGTTAATTCACCATCTGCAGTTCAGTACCCTTTACCAGCCATTGCCTGAGTGTTCAGCCAACTAGTTTGGAAAATGACTTAAGGAAACTGATTTCTTGGTGTTCTTGGTTTTAGGCACCAGGAGAGCTGGCTCCTTCCTTTCTTGTTCTGCTCTTGAGATATGCCTGTTTTTGTAACTATGTTGTCTAGCTCTCAAAGGAAGATTTTAGGAAGGAAGAGCAGGCTGGTTGGATTTTTGAGATGTTAATTTGCATTATCAACTCCACACATTTGAAAGACCATTCTGGATTGAATAATAGCTGTTGTTCAGTCATATTCTTTACTACGTTAGGTTCAAGTTTGGAGTTTGGGTAGAGTCTGAACTAGTATGGGGTGTATAAGGCCCTGCTGTGGTAAAAAGTGCAGTGTCTACTTTCAATTCAAATGAAAGTTTGATAGCAATTTGAGCTCAAAGGCAGGTCACTTCTACAGGCTGTATCAAGGTGAAATTACACTAACAGTCTGATTCACTTAGGTTATCACAGACTTCGTGGTGTTCATATACACCAGGGGAGGTTCAGACACTAATTACATCTGGTCTCTCATAAGTCATCCTATTGATGACCCAGCACTTTACTTTGATTTCTTCTCCTCAGATTCTTTGAAGTGTTCACAGTTCCTGCTATTCTTGCTCCTCACATACCTGATTCTCATGGATTACTACAGTAGATATGTTTAAATCTTTTATCTCAGAAGGTTTTCTCATGCATCTAGTATACTGATTAAATGCCAGGGACCAAGGCCATTCAGCATTGCTTTGGGTAGAGGTACTCTCTAGTCCTAAAACTTCAGTTATAATTCCATACAAAACAATCTTGTAAACTAAAGTATGAACTACTCCCGACTGCAATATACTCATTTTGCCCGAGTAAGTTTTAGTCTCAGTTCATTGTCTCCTGGTGTCACTCTTCTGGGCCTTCTTCACCCGAGAGTGATGGATCCAGGCATTCTGCTCCTTGATTTTGATTGCAGTGAAGGTGGTGAGAAGTACTTGCAGTGGTCTCTCCCACTGTGATTCTGAAGTCTTCTCTGTAAGAGACTTAACATATACATCATCCCCAGGCTATTTAACTTTCTGCTCCAGATGGCTACTAATCTGTTGCACTATTTTGGAAATGAAATGTGATTCTTTATCTGAGGATATTGTGGCTGGAACTCTGAAGTGTGGTATTATTTCTTGTAAAAATAATCTGGTCACCTCTTGAGCTTTGACAGTTCTGGTGGGGAATGTTTCTGGCCACTCTGAAAATGTATCTATTAATACTAGTAGATACTTATACCCCCCTTTCCTTGGGAATTCTGAAAAGTTGATTTGCTACTGCTGTACAGGCCCATAGCCTCTCTCAGTCTGACCGAGTTTTGGCCTGGGGGGGTATTTTGAGGTTAGTCTGGAGGCAAGGATCACATTATCAGCTCACCTGAGTGATAGTGGCATATAAATTCCTGACAACGATACAACGATTCTTTCAATCAGATGTGTGTTCTAGAAAGCCTGTGGAAATTACTACTTCAAAGACAACACCTCATTTCAATGCACTCTGTATCACTCGCAGCCTTGGTCATTTCGAGAAAGGAGCCACACTCTGTAAAAGGCTTTTAAGTAGTTAGGCCTTAGTGTGTTTTCTAGTGCCCTTCTTTCACTAGTAACTATGAAAATGGTAAGGGATTACTAGCTCTCTTTCAATAGTAGCCCACCCCTTGCAGTTGTACATCTCTTTTGATTAGTATTATTGTATTATGGCTTACTTTCGAGGAAAATCTGTACTTCACCTTTTGCTGCTTTCTTTGCTTCTCTATCTGCTAGCTCATTTCTTTCCTCTAATTTTAAGCTCACTCTCTGGTGTGCCTTAATATGCTCTTAATATGTCTTTTTAGGTAGCTGAACTGCTTCTAGCACCTGGATTGTCTCTTCTTTCCCTGTGAGGTCAGCAGTCCCTTCTCCTTCCAGATGGCTCCATGTGCATGCACAACTCTGAATGCCTTTCGCTGTTTCTAAGGCATGGGTCAATGCATTTATCTCAGCATTCTGTGCAGAGGTACCTGTTGGTAAGGGTCCAGACTCTATTATCTCTCTGCAGGTAGTCACTGTGAACTTTGCAATGTCGCTTTCCACTGGCAATGTAGCTGCTCCTGTCAGTGAACCAGGTCTCTGCATCATCTGGAGGAGTGTCCTTTAAGTCTGGGTGGCTGGAGTAGGTAGCTTCAATGGTCTCTAGGCAACTATGGTGTACTGCTTCTCCTTGATTCCACTGAGAAAAGAAGCTGGGTTGACAATATTAGTCACCCCTATCTCTACATCATCTTGCTCTACCATGATGGCCTGGTATTTCAGACACCTCTGTGGTGACAGCCAGTGGCCACCCTTTACTTCCAGTACTGCGGACACCATGTGGGACACTAGCACAGTCATTTTTGTCCCAGGGTAAACTTGCGTGCCTCTTGAATATTCAGCACAACTGCTGCTACACCTCTGAGGCAACCTGGCCATCCTTTGGCTGTTGCATCTAGTTGCTTAGAGAAGCAAGCAACTACCCTCTGGTATGGACCCAAGTCTTGAGCCAATATTCCCAGGGCAATTCCTTGCGTGGAAAAATAGAAAGAATGCTTTACGTACATCTGGAAGTTTCAAAGCTGGAGCCGACATGAGGGCACTCTCTAGCTGGTGAAAGGCCCGTGTGGTGTCTCTTGTCCACTGGAGATCTCTGTTTCCATTGGCAATAAGAGCCTAGAGGGGTCTGGCAAACAGTCCATAATTATAAACCCACAGCTGGCACCACCCTGCCATGCCTGAGGAGGTTCGGAATTCCTTCATTGTCTGGGGTTTCAGGGTTTGGCATAGGGCTTCCCTGCCTTAAAGTCTGCTGCTCAGCACTCACTTCTTACCCCAGGTAGATTACCTTCTGTTTCACTACCTGTGCCTTTTTCTTTGAGACTCTGCGTCCTTGGAGTCCTAGGAAATTCAAAAGGCTTACCATCCAGGCTTCTCTTGCTTCCCTCGTCCGAGTGGCTACTAGAAGATCGTCCACGTACTGCAACAGCCTCCTTTCCTCTTGTGGAGCTTCCTGGGACTCTGGGTCTTTGCAAGCTGTTCTCCAGTCGGAGTGGGGAATCTTGAAGCCTTCAGGCACATGGACTATGTGAGCTTGTGTTTGAATGCAAAAATTTTCTGGCTGGCTTCGTGGATAGGGAGGCAAAAGGAGGCATCTCTTAGGCCTAAAACAGAGAACCAGGTTAGCTCAGGTGTTAAACAAGTTAGTAAAGTCTATGGATTTGCTACCACAGGGTATAAATTCTGTGTTATCTTATTGACAGCCCTTAATCCAGTACTATCAGTGATTGGGCTGATTCCTTCCTTATCTTCCTTTTGAGGGTACTACTCAGTTCTCACAAGTTGTGTTCTTTCCTTAAGCTTGATGCTCATGGAGGAGCATCTTTCACTCTCCCTGGTACAGCAGAGGCCCATACCCTTGAAAACACTTATTTACTTATTCTAATATCTCCTTACTAATGTCTTTCTTAATTTCAGTGTCTGTTAATGTTAAGCCTAACATCTTTATATTATTTGCCTCCAAAGTAACCTTTCTCATTTGAGAATGTTTACCAAATTGAGCGAATTGTACAAAAGCTTTTAGGTACACATAGTACATATGTTACTTTAAAGGTTTGCACAAGTATGCCTTCTCAGACTGGCCAGTTGTTCATTCCCCACACTACAACATAAACATTCTCCACAGGTACTAAAGCTTTATTCAAAACTGAATATATGACCCTTGTGTCGACAAAAATTCTTCCCTTTTGGGGAGGTCATCTTTACCCTTCCTCCCTTACCTTGGGAGGAGCCTTTAGCAAATCATATGTACTCATTTTGCGAACTGTGATTGCTTGCATTTCAGCATGATAATCTTTGCCTGATTTCATACGTTGCTATCTTATGCTGCATGCTGAACAACATGTTTGATTTGCTTTCTCTTTGCCTTGTTTTCCTTTTCAAGGGCCAAGACCAGAGGGCGGTCTGATCTCACAGTCTCTTTGCCATTCTGGGTGATTTCTTAAAACAAAAAGACATTTCAGCACACAAAAACTCTTCCCATTTATCTTCTTATTGTAAAACAGTACTAACAACAATGAAGTATTATAAATCTTTTTATTTTCTGAGCTGCTCTTACTGGCAACCTCCTCCCAGTGAGCCCCTTCCAAAAGGGGCTAATTTAGGAACCTGTTTGCTCTGGTCAGTTCTCATTATTTATTTCTCCTTGCCCTATCTCACTTCCACTCAAACCTTTTTACAGACACCTTCACAGTAGTTTCTCAGTTTTCCTCCTATACACACAGCTCCAGGTGGCAGGTATCAGATGTGATTCCCACACACAACCTCTGAGACCTTAGGTTCTGAATCCGCTTGACCAGAAACCTCTAATTTACACTCGGGGCATGTGCCCTGACACTTATTAGAACAGCAAAATAGCAATACCAGTGTTTCTCATAAACACCGCACTGCATAATACCTGCACATCCAGCTTTTGCCCACAGGCCATTTCCGTGTTCCCTGGGGCAGCCAGAGCTGTCCCTGTGCCCAGGGGACAGCCACTGTCACCTCACACAGCATGCTAGCCTCTTGATGCACCAAAGGCTCCCCAAAATTGCCCACAAAGGCAGGCTCTTCGGTTTGTTACAGAGAACTTAAAATCCCTACAGCAGATTGTTTCCAGTCCAGACTTACTGCAGTACCAATTGAAGTCTCATAAATCTCATAAGTCTCATTAACTAATTCATCTCATTCATCTCTTCTATATAAACTCTGTTTTACAAAATATCAGTCTTTTCTAGTTCTCTTCTTGGACAATCTAATAAGCACTGTGTCTACTTACACTTGTTTTACTGCTTTGCAAAAAGGCTGGGCTAGTCACAGCCGAAACTCTGATATGCCCACAGACACACGCGCACCCCCCCCCTTTATCTCAAATTCACTAGACCCAAGGCTTGAATTGCTGTGAGGGGGAGAATTCTTGGAATTCCTTTAACTCGCTTTATCGTAGTTAAGCATAAATCACCGTACTATAGTTCTCCTGTGTAAAATGCTACTCTTGTTGCAACAAAATCTTAAAATCTCCACAAACACCACTATACAATCTGAGAATCAAATTACCACAATGCAGCGGAAGAAAATCACCACACAAAATCACTGGGAAAGGGCATATTTCTCAAAGTGCTCACTTTTCTCAACACAACAAAGCATACCATAATTCGACATTTACTCACATCAATTTTTCCTGGACACAATCAAAATAACAGCACACAGTCTAGAGATCAAGTCCAAACATCCAAGGCAAAGGAACTCTCTGATCTCATACTCACGGTTAAAATGTACCAAATCTACACAAATCACTACATTTAAACACGATAAATACCATCACTGACATTCCTCCACTCGCTTCTCTGCAGGGCACTTCTCTCCCTGCCCCCACAGCCTGCTGCAGCCGGTGCCTCAGGCCTCACTTGGCTGCTTCAAACATGGGTAGTACTGACCCCCCCGCACTGTAGGGCACTGTAGATTTACTCTCTTTTATACACCATACACTTATCACTTGCACGATTACAAACACAGTGCACTGACCACACAATGCACACATTAACCATACAGCAATACAGTGTCCGGACATCACACACACACACAAACAAAACACACACGGGTTCAGCAGTTCTGCTCTATCAGAATGATGAACCCCCAATACACACATACACGGGTTCACCCGGCTCACCCCCAGAGCCACTAGCGGTTCCGCTCTATCAGAACGATGAACCCCCAACACACACATACACGGGTTCACCCGGCTCACCCCCAGAGCCTCTAGCGGTTCCGCTCTATCAGAACAATGAACCCCGTCTCTAATACAGCTGCTCCATCAGCTGAACCCAGACGTCTCTGGGTGGTTTACTCCCTTGCTCTCCTTTCCCTTCCCCGGGGGCCCCTCAGTACATACCGTATCTTCCTCCGCAGGCCAGCGGGTTGTTGTCTGTCCTTGCAGGTGGCAAGTTGAGACAAGTGGAGCCCCACCAGGAAAAAAATCCTAGGGCGCGCCTTGGAGGTCCGTCTATCCCCCCTGCCCCTGCGGGGACAGAGAACTCCTACCTGGCTTGCCATAATGTTTTGCGGAGAAAAGAAGAAACCTCACAACTTTATAAAAGTTGTAAAGCCCAGTATGTTTATTTACGGCGCCGGACGCATACGGAGAAAATTCTCCTCAAAAGGCATGTGTACCCCTGAAGATCTCAGGTCTCCTTTTATCCCCCCTTCCAAATGCATATGCATACAGTTTCACAATAGGTTCATACATATTCATTCCGCGTGACATTTATCGCCAGTTCTTCTTTATCAAAGGAATTCCTAGGTTGGGGGAGCAAATTGACCTCGTGGTCTTTTCTGTTTTTCTTTCTCTGTCTCCTTGCTGTCTCAGCATGTGAGTTTTTCCTTCAGCTTTGGCCTCACAGACTTTTCACCGCTGCTAGACACTTCACCTAATTCAGAATGGATCTCTACTCTGTCTCAGTGACACCAACGTGAAGGTGACACCAACATTGGTGACACCAAGATCAAGGTGACACTGAGGTGAGGTGAGGTGAAGGTGACACAAAGCTGAAGGTGACACCAGTCAAGGTGACACCAGGGTTGGTGATGCTGAGGACAAGGTGGCATGGAGGACAAGGTGGCACCAAGGTGAGGGTGACACCAGTCAGGGTAGTCAAGGTAACATCAGGGTTGGTGACACTGAGGAGGTGGCACAGAGATGAAGGTGGCACCAAGATCAAGGTGACACCAAGGTGAGGGTGGCACCAAGGAGGAGGTGGCACCTAGGAGGGGGTGGCAGCAAGGTGAGGGTGACACCAGGGTAGGTGACACTGAGGTCAAGGTGGCACTGAGGTGATAGTGACACCAATGACAGTGACACAGAGGTGAGGGTGGCACCAGTCAAGGTGACACCAGGGTTGGTGACACTGAGGAAGTAGCACAGAGGCGAAGGTGACACCAAGATCAAGGCTCCATACTTTCCTTCCTATGGAAAAGAACTGTCCTTCTTGTCCAGAGGCCTGTAGACAAAAGTGGGGTTTGGCCTCCCAAATTCCATCAATCCAAGGATTCATCCCTTGTTGCGGTTTTCCAGCCATTTGTCTGGCGCAGGGAAAACTCAGGGCTCAATATGAGTCATCAGCAAGTTATGTTTATTGAAGAGAGCATCAGACACTTATACAGGAAGTAATAAGCTCATGAATATTCTGTAATTTACACCGTCCATTGGCCACACCACAACATCAGCTCTTCCCCATTCCTTAGGGGTTACATCTCTCTTTTCTCATGTCTCTTTCTCTATTTGTTATCATACCCAGCTAGGCCCAAGGACATGCTTTCTTGCAGGTGCAATAGCTCAAATTAGGCTGAGTCCAGTACTTTTCCAGTCTCTAGTCAGCTAAAATCGCAACAATCCCTGACAAAGGTCTGGCTGGCCTTGGCCTCCTTGAGGCTGCCTCTCATCAGCCTTTGAAACACTGGGCCTCTGCCCTTTCCTTCCTATAGAGAACTGTCATTCCAGTCCAGGATCCCATGGCTGAAATGAAATTCCACACCAAAAACTCCCCATATATCCAAAGGCTGCTTTCAGGCAAAAGCTGAAAGGACAGACAGGTCTGGCTTGCCTTGGCCTCTGGTGACTGCTTCTCATCTGCCTTCAAACCCTGGGGCTCTGTGGTTTCCTTCCTGTAGAAAAGAACTGTCCCTCTTGTCCAGGTGCGCTTGGTCTCAAGCATTTGACCACTATATAGGGACAAAGGAGCTCTGTGCTCAGTGCGGTGGAGACTGAGGACAGCAGAGGAGAGCCCTGGGAGGGACTGAAGGATGGTTTCAGAGATGGTGGATCTTTCTGACATAGTGGAGGACAGATGGAGAAAGAAAGAATTAATGCCAAGGGAATGTGGGGAGGCCCAGATTGGACACCAGGAGAAAGAAATTTCCCTTCCAGGGCAGGGCTCTGGTGCAGCACATTCCCAAGAAGGAGCCTGGAGCAGCCCAAGGCTTTGTGTGGGCAGGCAGGAAGCAGAGCTGTCAGCAAAGGAAGGGTCCAGCCAGGTGGGGCAGCCAGGGGATGACGACAGCCTGCAGAGACAGAGACACAGGTTTGCTCAGCATCAGAGACACCTTTCCCTTGCTTGTCCCCATCTGTCATCACTGCCTCCAGTGTTCTGCTCTGCCTGGAACCTGGGGGCACTTTGTCAGTTCTGTCCCTCAGATGGGTCTATTTAAAGTATGAGAAACTTCAGTGTTTCACTCTCTTTTTGAGTCCCTGAGAAGTTTTTTGAGCACATTGTGAGGCACTGAGTCTGATGCAAAGAGCACCAAAGCCCCAGAGGGTCATTAAAGTCCCTGTGTCCTGTCTGTGCTGCTGAATTGGGCCGGGCTCCTGGCCCAGAGGCATCTCCTGGCAAGGGCAGCGCTGCAGAGAGACAGCTCTGGTCAGGAGCAGCTCCTGTGCACAGCCCAGGGCTGGGGCACTGCCAGGGCCCCTCAGGGACACGAGCAGGGCACAGACAGAGCTCACAGGGGCTCAGCACTGGCAGGGGCTGTGGGATGTCCCAGAGAGGGCTGTGTCACAGCAGCACCTCTGTGGCTGTGCCATAGAGGTACAGAGCAGCTGTGATGTCAGCAAGGGGCTGTGTGACAGCACAGAGTGGGCTGTGTGGGGTCACAGATTGGGCTATGACATCACAGAGTTTGCTGTGAGAGGTCATTGAGCAGCTACACCATGATAGAGGGGATTCTGTGACATCACAGAGCAGGCTGTGACATCATGGCATCGCTGTATGACATCATAGAGCGGGATGTGAGGTCAAAGTGTGTTCTGTGACATTACAGAGTGGCAGTATGACATAACAGAGGGTTTTGTGACATCACTGAGAGGGTTTTGACATCACACAGTTGACTGTGACATAATAGAGTAGGGTGTGAGGCCATAGAGCAGATCCTGCCAACATAAAGGGTGGCTCTGTGACATCAGAGAGTGAGTTGTGACATGACTGGGTGGCTGTGTAACATCATAGAGCAAGCTGTGACATCACAGAACAGACAGTGACATCACATGGTGACTTTGTGATATCTCAGCATCTTCTGTGACATCACAGAGCAGATGTATGACATCACAGGGCTCTGTGACATCACAGGGGCCTGTGTGACACCACAAGAAGGCTGTGTGACATCATGGGGGCTGTGTGAGATCAGTGGGGAAGTCACTCTGCCCCAGCCCCCCTCACAGGTCCCCCAGAGCAGTCCAACCCTGCTTGTGCACCGCGGGGTCCCCTGTCCCCCCGGGTCCCCTCACCCTCGGCCCCACAGCCTCCCCCAGAGGATGTTACACGAGATCGACCACAAAGCCTGACATGGGGACAGGGGGCTGGGACTGGGACAGGGGGACAGGGACCCCGCGGCAGAGTCCCCATGTCCCCCAGGGCCAGAGCCTCGACCAGGGCTCCTTCACCCTGTTATGAACGAGGGCTTGAGAGCATTGAAAAAATCCCCAGCAAGGGATCAGCAAAAACCAGATTTAATATTAAGGGACAGTAGCACAAAGTTCCTTGGCAAGAGTCACTCTGCTCCTGACTGGACACTTCAGGCACATCAAGGAAACAAATCAGCAGCAAAGTCAAACAAAATCCAGGTAATCAAAGCAGAAATGAACTGAGAACTGGGTTTTCTTTCCTATGGAAAAGAAATGTCATTCTTGGCCAGGTGTCCAAGGCCAGAACTGGAATTTCACCTCCAACATTCCCTATTGTGACAGACTGGAGGAGATTGCTGAATGTCTCAAAACGTTTCATATGGGGGGGAGGAAGGGGCAGGTCCAGCCTTGCCCTGCCCTGTAAGCCCAGCACTGCCCTGCCCTGGAACCCCAATTTCCACAGAGCCTCTATCCCAGCCCAGCAGTGTCTGCCAGTCCCTGGCACAGCACAGGCAATGCTCCACAGCCACCTCTGCAGCCCCCAGCCCAGCTCCTGAGGGACAAAATGAGCCCAAGTCCCCCCTGGGGGAAGGGCCCAGCAAGACCCAGGGGTATTGAAGGCTGACCACAAGGCAAGCACACATCTTGACCCTACCTCCTCTTGGGATTTCCATCTGAACACCACTGGAATCCAGGAGCTGGTAGCTCTGTGTGTACTTCTCTGTGTCTTTTTGTCTTTCCCTCTTTCTGTGTCTTCTTCTTATTCCCTCCTCTTCCAAATTTTGAGTAAATTAAAATTAAACGAGCTAAGAGTTTGTGAAGTTGAATGGGCCGAGTTAATGAAAAATGAATTTTTGACTGATTGAATGTTGTATTAAACCATTTGTCAAGCTTCTCTGATTTTCTGAAGTTCCCAGTAAAGGCTGTTTTGTTCTTTTGAGCTCCTGAGAATCTCTTGTTGGTATTTCTCCAGTACATTCAACTCAGAGAACACAAACAACTGTAATTCCTTTTAAATGTCTCCTCAAGAGAGTTTTTTAGTGGATGGGGGTCAGGGCTTGTCTGTCCTGCTTGGCACAGCCCAGGCAGGGCTTTCCCAGCACATTCCACACTCCATTTCCCAGCTGGAGCCCCTGCTGCCTTTGAATTGTGCTCCCCAGCCCCAGGGACACTCTCCTTGTCTGCCCATTCCCCCACGATCTCTGGGCAGGCATGGCCTCCGTGGGGACTGCAGACATCCTCAGCAACTTGGCGGCTGCTGCTGAATTTTCCTGCTCCAGAGGCTTGTTCAGCCTTCAGCTCTTCAGTGCAGGAATTCAGTATCCCAGGGCTCATTAACATTAAGGACATCTTAACAAGCCCAGCCTTTGGGAATAATTTGATTTTAATTTTCAAATCTTTTTTGGTTAATTAGACAGATATTAGTAGTATATCCGCAGTGAATGCAATATATTTAAAAAGACTGAGAAAAGATTTTTTAGGTCATGTTTAGCTTTATTTTTCCCTGTTAATTTATTGATAAGTGCAATCTCCAATTGACATTGAATCCAAGTACCTCCTCATGCAGTTGGAATAGATGCTCAAATCAAGTCCCTTCATGGCTGACAATCAATCAGACTCTGTCCTTACCCCCACCCCACCATTTCCCCGTCCAAGCCCTGGCACTCAGAGCAACCTTGTGCAAATCTGAGCTCCCTCCAGCCCAGGCTGCACCTGCAGCTTTCAGCTCCTTGGCTCCAACTCCCACCTACTTTCCTTGGAGAAGGACCTGCCTGAGACACAGAGGGATGTTCATTTATTGTCAGCCAACAAACCCAAGGGGAGGCACAGCTCCATCAAATGCAAAAGTCATTCTTCTCCCTGGCTCTGCCCTGCCCCTGATCCCCACAGCCTATCCTTTTTCCTTCATCCCTGCATTGCCAGGGACTTTCTGGCACAAGGGAGCTCTGCTCTGGCTATAGAGGGAGGTCCAAGTGCAGCCATTGCAGTGGGAACCACAACTCATCAGGTTTGTTTCCTTTGAGGGACCAGGAACTGGTAAGACTCTGAGGCACAGAAAGGTCTCTCTTCATGGCACACATAAAACTGTGAAATGATAAAATTTAATAAACATCAAACTGCTTCCCTGAGCTCCTTGTGACATCCCAGCAATATCTGACATATCCACCATCCACAAGAGATTGCCGTACAGGAAGGATTTTAGACAAACACATAAGAAAAGTTGATGGGAAATATAAAACTACAACTAAGATGCTGACTAAGGAGCTATTTAAACTTCTGAAAGATTGGGCAACCCCCTGAAGCTCACAGCATGAAACCAGTCAAAGGAGATGCATTGGAATGACCAGAGAACAGCTGCAGTAGGAAATCTGGGAGCAACGGGAAGGACATAAATCCAGCTGCTCTAAATGAAGAGGGTAATGAAATATTAGAATGAATGTTGGTGGCTAAGCTGGAGGCGAAGATCAGTATTTCTTCTCCTGCCATCTGAAGAAGAATCCAGTACATCCAGGAAATTCCCCTTCCTGATGGGAAAATTTTGGCATTTCTTAAAAGTACTCAAATTACCCAGATAATAAAGATTTTACTGACATATTACAAAAGTAACAAGTATTAACACCTGTGCCCCTTTCCAGACAGATATCAATTGTGTGTCCATGAACAGGCAGTGCCACTTGTGTCCTGAGCTGCCCAGCTGGGATTGAATCTCTCCAAGAGCACCCGAGGGAGAGCAGAGCACCTTGCCAGCTGCAGGTCCCTGACAGCCTCGCAGGGCTCCTGTCCCATCAACATCTGCTCTGCTCCAGTCTGAAACAGGGTCCAGCATGGTGCTGGGATCATCAGAGAGCTGAGGTGTGTGCTAGAATTCAGTGCCTTCCTCATCCCACAGCAGCCCTGCATTTCCCTGCTGGAACCTTGGTCTCCAGCACAGCCATGGGGGCTCTTTGGGCTCTGGACGGTTCCTGCAGCCCCCAAGGGCAGCTGAGCTCTGCCTTTGGCACAGTCAGGCCTGGCCAGTACAGGCCATGCTCAGCAATTCCCTGTGTGTGCCTGGCCTTGCTGTCAACCCCAGCAGCGGCTGCGGGGTCCCATTGTGGCCCTGTGCTGGCCCAGCCATGGTGGCCCAGCCCCTGTGCAGGCCCAACCCAGGCCAGGAGCATTGCGGCTGGGAATGGCCCCTGTGCTGTGGTGCCCACAGCAGCCTTGGGGGCTCTGTGCCCCATGGCCTCCCTGCTGGGCAGCCTCTGCCAGCTCCTGCAGAGCCCATGGAACCTGTGGGGCTGCACAGACAGCCCTGCCCCGGGCTCTGTCGGCCTCTGGGCCAGCAGAGAGGCAGCCAGGGCTGGCTATGTCTGGGAACAGACCCTGAGCCCCGCAGGAGGATGGAACTTGGCCACAGCCAAACTCAGCCTAGGCCAAAGCTGGGCTCAGCAGCCAGGGCTGCCAACACATGGGGACAGAGGCTGGCACTGACAAATGTCCTGGGCCCCCTCCCTGCTCTGTCCATGCCACCAAAGGCACAGAGCAGCCTCCTCTCTGGGCCACTTGCCTGTTTTCAATGCCTTGCACAGGCGCTGGCCCTGCCCCACAAGGCCTGGCCTGAGTCCTGCCCCTGCACGCTCAGCCAGGCTGAGATGGACACTGATGGTTTCTGGGCCAAACTCCCTGAGCCCAGCCCAGCTCCCTGCAAGATCTGCCAGCTGCCCTGAACTCTGGGCAGCACCAAGGGCCTCTCCCCAGCCCAGCCCAGCCAGCTCTGGCCCCACAGCTCTGCTCCAGCCAGGCTGCTCTGGGCACTGGCCCCATGGCCTCAGCCCCTGGCAAGGGCACAGCAGCAGCTGCAGCTGCCACAGAGCTCAGCCCCAGCCATGGGGGAAGGTGCTTGGCCAAGGCCAAAGGAGGCTCCCTGGCTGCCCTGCTCCCCTTGGGCTGAGGTGCTGAGAGCTCTGCAGCCCCTGCTGCCATCCCATCTGCCCAGGGCAGCACAAGAGCGCCAGCCTTGGGGCCCTCAAGAGCTGCTCCTGCTCCAGGCCCAGGGCCCATGCCAAAGCTGGGGCAGACACAGAGCTATGCCCATTTCTGTTCATTGCTGCTCTGATGGGGACGGATCCTCAGCCACTTGGAGGTTGCTGATGAATTGTACTACTCCAGAAGGATCTTCTTTCATGTGATTTTCACTTCATGAATTCAGTGAGAAAGGCTCATAAGCATTTGCTCCAAATACCTCAACAATAAAAGCTCCTGGGAATCATTTAGATTCTCAATTCTTCTGCGATTAATTTGACTTCAGAAGTATATTCCAAGTGAATATACTATATTGAAAACAATGCAGATATTATTCCACAGTCCTGTTAAGTATTCATTTCCTGTTTATAGTTTGGTATCTGCAATGTCCAATTGATATTGACCCTCAGGACCTTCTAATGCAGTCTAAATAGATATGAAAACCAAGATCCTTCATGTCTGACAATCAATCACACTTTGTCCCCACCCCCACCTCACCATTTCCTTTATCCAACCCTTGGCACTCCTATGGATCAGGAATGGTGTGGCCAGATGGAGCAGGGCAGTGATTCTTCCCCCAGGAGCCTGCAGACAATTCCTGCAACACTTGTAGGATGATCCTGCTCCCCAAGGGATGTTCCCATGGGGCCAAGTCAGGAACTGCAATGGGGGAGCGGGGCCAGAGAAGAAAGGGCAAACAGGGATGGGCTGTTTGTAGGGGAGGGAAAAGGGCTGGGCAACAGCAAGAAATTTGTAGCTGGAAGAGTGAAGAAATCAAAGGTGAAGCCAAGGAAATGCTCAAGGAAGTTTGGGGATAGCTGCCAGGCAGCTCTGGCTCTGAGCAACAGCATCTGCAGTGGGACAGGAAACTCCCAGCTGATGGGAACAAACTCTCTGGCTGACAGCAGAGGCCAGGACAAAGCTGAGTGGTTTCCCTGCTGTCCCCAAGCCCTTGCTGGCCCCAGGGGCTGATGGCATTTGTGCTCCCTCAGGTTCATATCCCCACACCAACAGCATGGGGGTGCTCCCGCCTGCTGTGTGCAATGCAAACAGGGGCTGCTGAGGCAGTGCTGCCGTGTCTGTGCCTGCAAGGATGGGGCACCTGTGTGAGCTGGGGGAGAGGCCAGGGCTGCTGAGGGGGGATGTTGTTGGCAGCTCCATCAGGATGCTCTGGGACGCTGCCCTGGGCTGTCCAGCAAAATGGGGATGGATCAGCCCCTGCTCAGCTGCTCCTTCCTGTCTCCCCCAGGGCCCTTGTAGAGCCCCAGCCATGCTGTTTGCCCCCAGCCTGCCCACAGCCAGCCTGAGGCTGCTCACAGGGGCTTTTCTGTGCTGAGCATTGGCCTGGGTGTGTTCTTTAGAGAGCCTGGGCAAGGAGCCTGGAGACCCCAGGCCCTGGCCTGAGGCGTTAGCACTGCCCCAGCAGTGCCCATGGCCTGTCCCTGCTGCAGCCCCGGCACTGCCACCCCCAGGGCTGTGCCCGGCCCCGAGAGCACTCAGGCCCTACAGCAACACTAGGGCCACCAGGGCAGTGGGGCAGGGCCACGGCAGCAGCACTGGCAACACCAAGTGCTGCTGCTGCTGGGCACAGCTGCTGGGCCAGCACTGATCTGCCCCCAGCTCTGCACACAGACATTGCTGCTGCAGCTCCAGAGAAGGAACAAAAGGGCATCTCTGCCTAAAACTTTGCTGGGAGATCCTTTAGTTCTTTTAAAGCCCCCAAGAGTGCAGCCCCTCATTGATAAAGTGTGTGGCCACAGGTTAGTTGGAGAGAAACAAAATGACGAATGGCACAAACAACGACATTTCTCTGTGGACAAGATTAAAAAAAAAAAAAATTAAAAGGAAAAAATAACAACTAAACCAACAAGAAGCATAAAAAATTATTTTAATTGCTAGTGATTGGCAGAAATTATCCAGAAGTTTAATTTTTCTGAAAGCATCTAGTCATCAGCCTCCACACTGCAGTCTTGAGCTCCTGGCTCCTCAGGCTATAGATGAGGGGGTTCAGGGCTGGAGGCACCACTGTATACAGAACTGACAGGGCCAGATCCAGGCATGGGGAGGACATGTAGGGAGGCTTCAGGTGAGCAAACACTGCAGTGCGGAGGAACAGGGAGACTTCAGCCAGGTGAGAGAAGTAGGTGGAAAAGGCTTTGTGCCGTCCATTCTCCAAGGGGATTCTCAGCACGACCCTGAAAATCTGCACGTAGGAGAAAACAATAAACACAAAACAGCCAAATATCAAACAGGCACTAACTGCAATGGGCCCCAATTCCCTCAGGTAGGATTTGGAGCAGGAGAGCTTGCGGATCTGTGGGATTTCACAGAAGAACTGGCCCAGGGCATTGCCATGGCAAGAGGCAGGAAAATGTATCGGCTGTGTGAATGAGAGCATTGAGAAAGGTACTGGCCCAGGCAGCTGCTGCCATGTGGGCACAAGCTCTGCTGCCCAGGAGGGTCCCATAGTGCAGGGGTTTGCAGATGAACACGTAGCGGTCGGAGCACATGATGGTCAGGAGGGAAAGCTCTGTTGTTCCACAGAAAACAAAAAAAAAAGAGCTGTGCAGCACATCCTTTGTAGGAGATGTCCCTGGTGTCCCAGAGGGAATTGTGCATGGCTTTGGGCACAGTGGTGCAGATGGAGCCCAGGTCGCTGAGGGCCAGGTTGAGCCAGAAGAAGAACATGGGCGTGTGCAGGTGGTGGCCGCAGGCTACGGCGCTGATGATGAGGCCGTTGCCCAGGAGGGCAGCCAGGGAGATGCCCAGCAAGAGGCGGAAGTATAGGAGCTGCAGCTGCCATGTGTCTGCCGATGCCAGCAGGAGGAAATGCCTGATGGAGCTGCTGTTGGACATTTGCTGGGGCTGCACATGGGGATCTGTTCATGGAGAAAGGACAGTGAAGCGTTAGTGGAGATACCTGTAACCAAAATCAAAGACATTTCCCATACACCCTCTGTCGGGAGTTTAGTTCAAGCATGGCTTAAAGAAAAAGGCCATGAAGCCATGCAATTGAGAGAAAAGTAACAGGTAGCTGTGAAGCAGTTCCAAAGCAGTTCCCAGCCTGACTTCTATAAACAATTAGTCTCTCTCAGGCATAATTCTATAAACAATAAAGTTCTCAGGCAGTCTTCCCATAACAAATGAAACACCCTCTCTGGGAAAAGATGGCACCCTGGGAACAGATATGGAAGTTTTGGGAACCGTTCATATCACAGTGAGAACACTGGTTTTATTTTGTGTAAACAATCAACGGTATTGTAAAACAAAAGGAGTGGTTAGAGTTTTCTCTGTTAGCCTATCATAAACCTGGATTTTGGAATATGCATGAAGTTAATTAACACTGTTATTTAAAGTGACTGATTGATCAATAAATTGGAGTTCGATGCATTATAGGATGGTCGTTCTCCCCCTCACTTCAACAACCCTCCCCTGGGATACTCACAGAAACACGTCTGTATTTAAGAGTTCTGTGTTTTTCTTTTTAAGCTTCCCCATGTCTCTCCTGGTATTCTTGGATATCAAACTCTCTGCATTTCTGCTGCCCTCTGGTAGAACAGAGTGAGTTCCCTGAGGCAAGATGATGAGTGGAGAGTAAGGGGAGATGGTCTGTCATGTAATTCTTTTTGGAGTTTCTCTGGGCTTTAACCATCCTCAGGTGGAGGATAATCACTTTCCCATGCTTCCTATAAAATGTTAACAGGTAGAGCTGAAAGCAGATGTATCCACCACAGCCCAGCTCCACATTTGTAGCCAGGGACTCACGTTGCTCATTTCACCAACCCAGCAGCATTTTCAGTATCACAACACCTCTGCCTTTCCCCATCAATCTTACAACTCAGAGATGCTCTAGGGCAGGTTTGCACCCTGCATTGAAGCTCCCAGCTTGGACTGAAATCTCAGAGAGACTTCCAAGCGTCCTTATGATGGCATTGGATGAAGGGAGATGCAGCTCCTTCCCTGGCTTCACTGACAGCATTGCCCAGAGCCGGGCACTGGGGACAGTGTCACCCTGAGCCAGCTGTGCCCCCTCCAGAGCCCCCAGTGCTGGGCAGCTGGTCCCAGCCCTGTGCTCTGCAGAGGGAACTGGGCACAGGGCTGCAGAGCTGCCCCATGGCTCTGCTGCAGCTCTGCCTGCACAGGAGGGGCTGCACGCCTTGGAGCCCAGGACCTGAGGGCAGAGGCTTGGCTGGGGGCACAGGAGGGAGGGGGCTTGTTCAGAGGGAGGGGCTGCAGTGTAGGGGATCCTGAGGACATCTCTCAACTCTCCCTGCCACAGCATTGCTGGGTTTTGTTTTCTCCCCTTGCCTGATCTTCTCTCTGCTTCCTGGAGATTTTCCTCCTGCAGGCGTGTCCCTGTGCCTGATCTCCCTGCCAGCACTCACAGATCTCAAATGTCTGTGCACTCTCCTTGGCCTGACAGAACCCTGCCTGTTTGCAGGGCGCTGGCCGGGGGCAGGTTCTGTTTGCAGCTTGGAGAAAGGACAGCTCAGCCTGAGGCTGATGGCTCCAGCAAAGGTGATGCTGCTGCTATCCATTAGCACAGTGGCTGAAAGCACATTAGGGATCTCCTGTGAACCTACTGGTCACTAAAATTAACAGTTCAGATGTCTCAGGCACTTGACTAAATTAATAACTAATAATTCATACTACCTTGAATATTTAACCCTCTCTTCCTATTGATCACTAAAAGTAACACTTTGGATGTCTCAGGTACTTGTCAAAATTCATAATAAATATTTCATATTCAGCCTTTAATATTTATCTCCCCTCCCTGCCATTCTCCAATAGTAGGAAACTGAATACAAGGTCTTAGGAAATTTCCTCATCTTAATCAAAATCCTTGTCTTGGAAATATTCCATGACTGATCAGAAATCCTCAGCATGTCAGAGCTTCATGAGAATTTCACCTCCCCTGCATCAGAAATACTCAGAGTTATACTCACAGAGTCTGTAGGCATTGGGATGTTCCAAATTTAGGAGATCACTCCAAGAGCTGCAGCTGCACTGTCCTGCAGCCAGAGGTTCCTGTGCCAAGGGCTGGCAGAGATTCTGCCTCAGGCACTTCTCAGCACCTTCTCAGCCCTGACTGATTGAAGCTCTCTGTGCGTCTGTGCTTTGCCCAGGGTGGCTGCAGGCAGTGCCCCAGCCCTGCTGGGCTGGCAGAAGAGCTGCTCATCAAGAGAAATGTGCTTTTGAAGCTCTTCTTGGTTACCAGGAGCTGCCTCTGTGCCAGGAGCCCAGCCCAACTCAGCAGCACAGACACAGCACAGGGACTTTAATGAGCCTCTGGGGCTTTGTGCTCAGGCCCTGAACATCAGTCCCTGAGAGGGAGCTGAAGAAGCCTCTCCAGAAATCCAAGCCAGAATCCAACTCCAAAGTTTCTTGGACTTTTAATGGGTCCCATTGAGGAACACGACTGAGAAAGTGTCCCCAGGCCCCAGGCAGAGCAGAGAACTGGAGGCAGTGATGACAGGTGGGGACAAGGAGAAGCCAAGTCTTGGTGCCCTGGGGCACAGCGGGGTCTGTGCCACCAAGGACTGTGAGGACACACCTTGTCCTGACGCACTGGGGCCTCCTGGCACAGCCCCAGCCAGGCTGGGTGCTGTCAGCCCCTTGTCCTGCCCTCAGCATCCCCCCCTAGCCCACATCCCACTGGCCTCAAAGTTCTGCTGGAAGGAGTCACTGGGGAGCCTTGCTCAGGAATGGCCTTGGGGGCTCCTTCGTGCTCCCTGCAGGGACTGCAGGCTTTTCAAAGGACTTTGGGTTTGGCTTTTGCCTTGGAGTCTCTGAGAGAATTGTGCAATCATGGCCTCCA
The DNA here is from genome assembly GCF_027887145.1 of Ammospiza caudacuta. Lineage (NCBI taxonomy): Eukaryota > Metazoa > Chordata > Aves > Passeriformes > Passerellidae > Ammospiza > Ammospiza caudacuta. The sequence continues at coordinate 5,124,596 of NC_080621.1, read as the reverse complement.
ATTATCTGCTTTAATGAGTCTCTGGAGAGGCTTTGTCAGTAACAACACTCAGTGGGGCTCATTAATACTTTAAGTATACTTCAGTTATTTTAAGGTACTTGGTGTTTCACTTTTCATTCAAACTCTATGAGAAGTTTGTGCAATCACAGCCCCAATTATCTGCTTTAAATAGTCCCTTGAGAGCTTTGTATTGACACTCAGTGGGGCTCACTAATGATTTGAGATACTCAAGGTTTTTAAGGTACTTTGGAATTTCCTTTCCACACTGAGTCTCTGAGAGCTTTTAGTGCCATCCTGGCCTCCAATTCTCTCTTCCAAGGAGTCCATGAGGGGTCTGTGTTGGGGATGGACCTCAGTGGGACCCATTCATGCTTTGAGATTCTTTGGGTGTGTCCTCTGACTTTGACTCCTGGAAAGGTTTGTACAATCTCCTCTCAGGCCCTGAGGTTGCAGGCTCAGCTCCAAATGCACCACGGGGCTCATTAGGATCAGTGTGGTGGTTGGACCAGAAATGGGATTTCTGGGATGCTGTAGTCACTACCATCGGGCCACCAATAGATGCTCAGATTTTAGGATTGGCATTTGGTTACGACCACTGAGAATTAGATCCACCTCTGAGAAAAACACAGGGGTTAAAAAGCAGACCTGCGCCCCCGGGAAGCTCTCTTTGGACTTCCATCAGGAAAGGCTTTGGATCCCTCCCCCTGTCCCAGCTGCTGGCTGGGCAGGGGGAGGGGAAAAGCCATGCGGCCATGAGGTAGGCCCAGCCCAAGAATGGAAGAGTGGAGGAGCACCAAGAGACGTTGGGCAGCCACCCCCCCACCCAGGGATGAGAGAGAGGGAGAGAGGGAGAGCGGCGTCTGAATTTGATAGCGGCACAGGCCCAGGAGGAGGAGCGGGGGGGAGTGCAGTGAGAAGGTGCTGAGGTGCCCGGCAGGGCAGCGTGGGAGTTCCGGAGCTCTGGGACAGGCAGAGACTGAAATTTTTAACCCTCTTCTTGCATGATTGAGACTTTGCAAATGCTGATCCTCCTGGAGCTGAATAAGAAGAGAGATAAGAGATGAGATAACAAGGGATAGGCCCAAGGGAAGTGGAGAAGACTCTTGAGTGGGTCGAGAGATGACGGAGTGGCCTTTTGGCTGGACTTTGCTTGTGTGGCCATAGACTGAACCAGTTTTTTTCCTGTGACACAGAGACTGCATTTAGGGGGAGGCAGTGCCTCAGAACCAGGAGGGTTCAGTGTGGGTACCCCTCGGCCCCAGGGGGTGAAAAAATTGGGGGGGGGGGCGCGATGCCCCGAAGGAGACACTGTGCCTTTTTTTTTTTGGAGTGAGACAAGGCATCCTTGAAAGACAACCCTAGAAGCAGCTCTGGTCCATGCACAGTGGTGAGAGCACTGGGCATGGAAGGAAGATGTCACGATGGCAAAGGACTTTCCAGGTGGTGCCGAGTGACATGGAAAAACACACGAGGTTTCAACGTGTTTCCAGGGGAAGCCTATGGTGCAAGAAGGACTCCTCTCCTCTTCATGAACTGAAGATTGAGTATTCTAAAGGGTGGTGCTGGACTAAGAGCTGGTGATTTGGGGGAATGTATTGCATTGTGAACTTTGGTGAGGGGGGAGGAGGAAAGTGCTTTTGTAAGTTTTTCATTATTTCCCTTATGGTTTTTTTTTTCCCTCTTTTCTTGTAATTTAGTTAATAAAGTTTTCTTTATTTCTAAGCAGGAGCCTGCTTTGCTTATTCCTGGTCACATCTCATAGCAGACACCAGGGAGGGGGTATTCTCATGGGCGCACTGGCTTTGTGCCAGGCCTAAACCATGACAATCAGGCAAGTCCTGACAAACCATGACTCTGCCTTGATTTCCCTCTGCTCTCATGCAGTTCATCAGGAAGTTCTCTGTAGTGGTTTTGGATCACCAATATGAGATTTCTTAGCCATCGATTAGTGTGGTGGGTTAAGTGTTGGCTAATTACCTGTGCACTCACTAGAATATTCTTACTGATTTTCTGCTGTGAGATCGAAATAGGAGGAAGGCAAAGTGGGCTCAAAACTTTAAAAGGCTATAAAGAAAATATTATTCATAGTAACTCAAAGAAAGAGAAATAAGGAGCAGAACAAAACTTTCAGAATACTTCTCCTCTCCCTAAAACCTTTTCTTTGTTACTGACAATGTAATGAGACAAAACCTAAAGGTTTCAGTCAGTTTACCCCTTCTATAAGAGCCTTTCTTCAGTTCTCTTGTGGAGAGGAGTCTCTCTTTCATTCTATGGAGACTTCTCCATAAGAAAACAATTCTCTCATTGCTCTCAATTTCAGTGAATAGCAGCTGCCTGGCAAATCTGCAATTGTGAAGTCCCTCCCATTTTTTCCACAACTTTTCCCAAAGCTATGTTTATGGGCCATGTCAGGTTGTGGGGTATTAGTTTAAAGATGAGCTGGTGAAGAGCAAAGGTCCTCTTCACCTATTTCTGAAATCATCTTCATCTCTGAATACAGAGATCTTCTTTTCTTTATGAGGGCACAGGGTCTCAACACTCTTCTCTCTTTCTCTTTTCAAACTTCTCATGCGATCACAGCTACTTCAACATTTGCTTACTTTAGCATGGAGGCCTATCACATTAAGGGCTCCTGGCCAGGTAATAATAGACATTGACTCAATGATTCACAGAAGGGTGATCAATAATCTTTATTAAGAAACCCATACTTTTATACCCCAGTTTGCTACAGGTGGACCTAAATGGTCCTCCAATCAAAACGCCATCACCATTGGCTAATTAAGAACCCGCCCTTTGGTAAACAGATCTCCATAACACATTCAACTTGTTCAAAATACCAAGAGCAGCAAATTAGGCTAAGAATTTTTTCTTTTTTCCCATCTTCTCCAAAGGCTTTTCCAAAACAATGCCTGGGAAAGTTGTGTTTCTCTCTGTGGCCAGAGAGCTACTGCCATAGTAGGCTTTGTTGAACAAGTAATTTCCTCATACTTTTCAATGCGTTATAGGGAAAAAGAGAGTCTGATGTATCAATAACATCCTTCTCCATAGCTTTGCAAGAGGATTTCAGCACCAGGATCGGGACATCTCCTCATCCCTCCCATCAGGGACTCAACTTCCTCTTCACTGGCCTCAGTGTTTTCATGTTGCTCCTCTATGTGCCTGCACTTTGTCCTTTTCTCTCACTCGAGGGAGGATGGAAGCACTGAAAGAGTTCATATCTCACCCGGGGCCTGCAGATGATTCCGTGACCCTGGCTGGGCTCGGTGCTTGCTGCCAGAGCTGTTTTATGATGGAGGTTTCTGCAGCACCTGCACTGGGGCTGTGTCAGGATGGGCCGCGCTGGGGGGAGGGCCAGGATCTTAGCAGCCAGGCCAGAACACAGCAGCAGCACGGCCAGGGGCCGATGGCTTCTCCTCCCCCTGCCTGGGGATTGCAGGCAAGCCCCAGCGGTTTTTTGATCTTTAACATGTGTCTTCACAGAGGCGTGTACAGTTTCCTTAGTGTTTTAACAGATTGTCAATTCTCAAAGCTAATTACTGATTGGTTATTTTGTCAGACATGGAGGAAACTGCTAGCAGCTAGTCTTAGAACATCACTTCTGTGGTGCAAAACCACCACAACAGCACAGAGCACAGAGCTCCTTTGTCCACAGGTAGTGGTCATGTGCCTGAGGCCTCAAAACCCCACCTTGGGAGATCTCTGGGCCCTCTCCAAGATGTTTTACATTGAAAACATTCAGCTCAGAGTCTAAGAAAATCACCAGAGGACAGAGCCAGCCTGACCTGGCTACTTTTGCCTGGCAGCTATCCTTGGATATATGGAATTTGGGAGGCCAAATTCTGATTTTGGTCATGGCCCCTGGACAAAAAGTCTGGTTCTTCTCCATAGGAAGGAAGGGACAGAGCCACAGTGTCTCAGGGGCCAATGTGAGGTGACCACTAGAGGCCAAGGCCAGCCATAGAAAGGAGGATTTTTTCTAGGAGATTCCCTTGCATAGAGGAAATTTTATAGGGAGAGTTCCAATTTTGGCAATGGGCATCTGAAAAGAGGGATAGTTCTTCCCCATAGCAAGGAAAGCACAGAACCCCATTGCTCCAGGAGATGATGAGAGGCAGCCGTTGACATCCCAAGGTCAGCCAGACCTGTCAGGTGGCCCGTGGGAGGCCAAGTCACCCAGATCTGTTCCATGTTCCCTCGGTTCCACGGGGTCCCACAGTATCCCAATGGTCCCTTGCTTCCATGAGGCCCTGGGGTGCCATAATGCCCCCTTGGTGACATGAGGCCCTGAAGGGTCACTGAGGAAGCGAAGGGAGCCGACCCATCTTAATTGATCAGCATCAAACTCCGATTTATTGATCCAGCATGCACACTTTTATAATCGTGTTAATTAAGTTCATACATATTGCAAAACCCGAGCTCATTATTGGCTACAGATTACACACCAACCCCTCCTCTTGTTTTCAATACCTGTGGTTTGTTATTGAGACCAAAACTTGTTTTTCTCATCCTGTTATTGACTGTTCTCAAGGCCTCCATGTTTGTCACTCTGCTTTCCCATCACTATTCAAGGACAAGGTATTTACTTGTTATTAAAAAACAAGCCTGAGAACTTTGCTGTTTACAGGAACGTGTCTGAGAACTTTGCTGTTTACAGCTGCCTTTTACTTTTCAATCAGCTGTATTTTTTCATGGCCTTTTTTCCTTCAAGCTATGTCTGAGCAAAACTCTCCAACAGGTCACAATGATCTCCATGGTTGCATCAGGCCCCACAGAGCCATAATGGTCTCTGGGTTCCATGACGCCCCTCTGTGTCACCATGGCCTCTTGGTTCCATGGGCTCCAGTGGTGCCACAATGATCCCCTTGGTTCCATGAGGTCCCTACAATGTCCCAGGGATCTCCATGGGAAGGAAAAAACCCAGCCCCAGTGTTACAGGGGCAGTCACCAGAGGCCAAGGCCAGCCAGACTTGATGGTACTGCCAGAGTTTGCCTGTGAGCAACCCTTGGATATACAGAATTTTGGAGGTAGAATCTCAATTTCAGACATGGACACCTGGAGGAGAAGGACAGTTCTTCCATTGGAAGGAAAGCACAGAAACACTGGTGTTTGAGGGGCAGATGAAAGGCAGTTATCAGAGGCCTAGGCCAGCCAGACGTCTCTGTCCTGGTAGCTTTTGTCTGAAAGCAGCCCTTAGATATAGGGAATTTTGAGAGCTGGAGCCCCAGTTTTGGCAATTTCTGTGTAGATATGAAGGACGGTTCTTTTCCATAGGAAGGAAAGCACAGAGTCCCAGTGTTTCAAAGGCAGATGAGGAGAGAGGTGGCTCCTGGGAAGCCAAGCCAGCCCAACCTGTTTGCCCAGGCAGCTTTTGTCACGGAGGAATCCTTGGGTATATGGAATTTGGGAGCAGGAATCTCAATTTCTCACCCAAGTGACATAAGAAGAAGGACAGTTCTTTTCCATTGGAAGGAAAGCACCAATCCCCAGTGTCTGGAAAGTAGGTGAGAGGTGAGAGTCAGCTCCCAAGAGGCCAAGGGCAGCCAGACCTGTCTGTCCTGGCTGCTTTAACTAGGGAGCAATCCTTGGATGTATGGAGCTTTGGAGGTGGAATCCCAGTTTTGGTCATGGGCACCTGGTGAAGATGGGTGGTTTTTCCCCACAGGAAAGAAAAACGTGAAGTCCAAGTACTCTGGAAGAAGATGAGAGGTGGCCAGTCTTAGGCCAAGCCAACCAGACCTGTCTCTCCTGGCACCTTTTGTCTAGGGGCTGTCCTTGGACATAGGGCATTTTGGAGGTGGAATCTCCATTTTGGCCATGGGCACCTGAACAGGAAGAGTTATTTTCATTAGGAAGGAAAGCACAGAGCCCCAGTGTTTCAGAGCAACATGAGTGCCAGCCCTCAGGAAGCCAAGGTCAGCCAGACTTGTCAGTCCGGGAAGCTTTTGTCTGGGAGATATCCTTGGATGTAGGGAATTCTGGAGGCACATGCCCAATTTCGGCCATATGTGACTGGTCAAGATGGATGTTTTTTCACCTAAGAAAGAAAAGCACGTGGTCCCAGTGTTTCAAGGGCAAATGAGAGGTGGCCTGTTGGGTGGGCAAGGAAGCCAGATCTGTCTGTCCTGGCAGATTTTATCTGAAAACAATCTTTGCATATAAGGAAATTTGGAGGAAGAATCCCAGTTTTAGCCCTGGGTCCCTGGAGGAGAAGAACAGTTCTCTCCCACAGGAAGGAAAGCCCAGAGCCCCATGGCTTCAGGGCCCTCAACATGCCAAGGTCAGCCAGACCCATCAGGCGGTCCCCAGGAGGACCAGCCAGCCAGACGTGTTCCATGTTCCCCTAGTTCCATGGGACCCCACAGTGTCACAATGGTCTCCTTGGTTCCATGAGGGCCTGGAGTGTCACAATGTTCCCCTTGCTTCTGTAGTGTCACAATGGCCCCATGTTTCCATGAGGCCTTCAATGGCACAATGGATTTGTGGTTCCACAAAGCCCTGATGTGTCACCATGGCCCCTCAGCTCCATGTGCCCTCAGTGTGTCACAGTGGCTTCTCCATGACACTATGGGCTGCACAAGGTCACCATGGACCATGGGTTTCTTGGGGCCCCCAACTTTCACAATGGTCTCCTTGATTCCATGAGGCACCACAGTGTCACTATGGCCCCTTGGTTCCATGAGGTTCTGTACTGTCACCGTGGTGTCCTTGGACGTGCATTGTCACAACTGACCCATGGTTCCATGAGGTGCCGTAGTGTAACCATGGTTGCTGTTAGAGGCTGGATGAGATCGATGTCCTGAGAAACCTTGGAATGCTTGGAATGCTAATGTGGGGCCAGGGCCAGGCCAGGCCTTGGTTTGTGGTGGGACAGAGGCCCGCCCCCAGCCCTGGCCTGGCAGAGCTGTCAATCACACAGCAGGGGTGGTGCTATCCCAGCTCTGATTGGCTCAGCTGTCAATCAATCACATACCAGCAGCTGGTGCTATCCTGGCTCTGATTGGACAAGCAACTGGCAGTCCCACGCCAGGGGTGGGTCCATGAAGGTCCGGGGGGGTTAAAAGCTGGAGCACGAGGCCAGCCCATCGTCTGCATCCTGCCTTCTCCTGGGGTTCCTCTTTTGGCGATGCTGGAACCCCAGCAGTTTTTACCTATGTGTGTGTCTTTCTATGGATCTTCTGTCTTTCTGTTCCCTATTTCTTCTCCTTCTAATCCTACTTTCCTGGAACATTTTTGGGTAACTTAAAATCTTTAAAGTTAAAGGTTTTAGGTCAAATGGGTGGGAATCCAGGGAGCAGGGTGTATTTCTCTGTCTGCTCTGAGGGATCCTGACCTGCAGAGAAACACTGCCTTTAATCTTCACCCATGGAGAGGACTTCCAGGACTTTGAGATAGATTAGAATTTACCAAGTGTGAAATAGATAATAGGGAGTAGTGTAGTATGCCAATTGGGTGGGAAATTTAGGTTTGGGGATTTTTAGTATGATGTAGAGAGGAAGCAAGATGGAGGAATTAGGATGTAGTCACTGTCTTCTTCATCTGCTCCATTTTCTGCAGTGTTGGTGGCACAGAGTGATTGGTCAAGGAAAGCACAGTGCAGAGGTTATGTAGACAGTCAAGGGATGAGCTATTAGTCAATAAGTAGAAATAATGTACATTTTAAGAGCTAATTGGAAGAGAAACCTTTAAAATACCTTGGAACCATACATTTTAGAGCCATTTTTAGGTGCTTTCCCCAGCATGCTAAGCCTGGTGTGCACAGCATGCAAAACATTATATAAGATAAAAATAAACAAGAAGCTGAAGACTGAAAAAGTCCGGTGCATCTCCTTTTACCTGGCACAGAAACAGAGGGTTTCCCCCATCCAGGGAGCCCCCAGAAAGGCCCAACATAAAACAAACATCAATAACTGGTGCCTGACAATGTTTGTAATAAGTTGTTATTTTTCCTAAAGTTGTTCACAGAAGGGTGTTCTCTTAATTGGCCAGTCATGTGAAATATGTTGATTAAATGACCAGTGAGGACCACCTGTAGCAAACCAAGATGTAAAAGCGGAGTACTGAAAAAACAGTTGGCTTTTTGCCCTTAGCCTTCTGATCTGAGTCTGTGTCATCTCTGATTGAACGGGGACATTTTGGGATCTGTGGGGGCTCTTAGGGATCCTTTCTGCACCTTGCGACCCAACAGGAGCTTCTCTAATAAACGTTGCCTGAAGCTTCCAGTGTGCCCATGACAGGAGCCCGGCTCTTTGGCAGCCTGGGGACGCCTGGGATGTCACCGTGGAGCCCCCGTGAGTGCCTATGACAGATTGGTGCCTTTGCAGCCCAAGGTCCCCTGGGATGTCACCATGGAATGGCTGTGACTGCCTCTGACCACAGGGCTCTTTACCATCCCCAGAAAGCCCTGGGAGGTCTCCATGGAGCCCCTGTCTCTGCCTGTGATATTCCAGCTCTGGAACAGCCTGGAGAATCTTGGAAAGTCCCCATGGAACCTCTCTGAGAGCCTGTGACAAATCTGATCCTTAGCAGGCAACCATCAGCAATCCCTGTTGCTATGGTCAGTTTCCATGGCAACCATCACCAGCTCAAGCCTGCAGCCAGAGCCCGTTGCCATGGCAACCATTTGCAGCCCCATCCCCAGGCTCATGGGATCCCAGAACCACAGAATTGGCTGAGCTGGGAGGGACCCATCAGGATCCTCCATTCCAACAGCTGCCCTGCACAGGACACCCCAACAATGCCAGCCTGGGCCTGGCAGCACTGTCCAAATGCTGCGGCAGCTCAGAGAGCCCTGGAGCTCGGACCCTTCCCTGGGGAGCCTGAGCAGGGCCCCAGTAGCTTCTGGGCAAAAACCTTTTCCTGACATCCAACCTGAGTCTGACCCGACTCAGCTGCAGCCGTTCCCTCCACTCCTGTCCCTGGGCACCAGAGGGAAGAGGTTCCCACAGCCCCAGCCAGGGACCCGCTCCCAAGGCTGTTGCCATGGTCACCAGGGCTGGGACCAGCTGGGATGCTCGGTTTCCATGGGCCAGGGTTCAGGAATGGGATTCCCCAATTTCCTGATCCCGCTAAAACTGCGCTGCTCTTGTTGCCCTCGCTGCCCTCCCGCCTCCCATGGAAAGCACAAAAGGCAAAGATCCTGGGCTGGGATAAGAACAATTTATTGGGAACAGCAAAAAGATAAGGAACAAACAGGAACAAGATCAAGATTGAAAACGGAAGGGATAAGAAAAACTATTTACAGGGAAAACTACAACAAAACTGCTTGGCTCTTTTCAGCAATGTATTTCCTCCTGCCTGGAAAGGACACCCTTCTCCTTAGGGAGAGGGAGAGAGAGACAGTCCCTTTCCTGCCCCTGGCAATGTTCTGAGTTGGGAGTGAATGTAATGACATAGCCATGGCCAGACCCTCATGTTCTTTCATCCTACATCAGTTCATAGGCAGGGGCAGAAAAATGTACAAGTGTCTTCCCCACATGGATCACAGGGAACATGGATTACCAGGGCTCTTCGCAATGTGTGTTCCCCCATGGGTGATGAAGCTGGAGTGGTGCATGAAGGTGTTCCTGCAATCGGGGCATTTTCAGGGCTTCCCTTACTGGTAGGTCCGTTGGTATCATGTCAAGTGAGAGCTGCTGGTGAAGCTTTTCCCACACTGGGGACACTTGTAGGGCCACTCCCCAGTGTAGATGCGCCGGTGGGTGATGAGGGTGGAGTTGTGCTTGAAGTCCTTCCCGCAATCAGGGCAGCGGGAGGACCTCTCCTCTGTATGAATCCGCTCATGCAGGAGGAGATTGCAGCTGCTCTGAAACATCTTCTCACACTGGGGACACTCGTAGGGCCTATACCCAGTGTGGATGCTTTGGTGGGTCACAAGGGTGGATCTGCAGCTGAAACCTTTGCCACACTCCCCATACTCGTAGGCCCGTTCCCCAGTGTAGATCATCTGGTGGCTGATCAAGGTGCTACTCTGCCTGAAGCTCTTCCCACACTCCAAGCACTTGTGGGGCTTCTCCCCATCATGAAGCTGCCCATGGGCGATAAGCTCTGAGCTCTGGCGGAAGCTCTCTCCTCCTTCCTGGCACAGGGTGGGTCTTTCCTCCTCAGAGCACCATGGGCTGGCTTTGCAGCCCCTCCTCCTGTCGGATCTCTGGGGCTGTTCATCCTTGTTGGACTCTTATGCACTAGAGATGTTCAAAACAGCCTCCCTCACAAGCTTCTGCCGCGGGGATTTGTCCTCCCTGGTCTCCAGCCTCAGCTCCTTGTCTGGGGGAGGAAGGACAAGAAGACGATGGGATTTGCCTCCATGCAGCAGGGAAGGGGAAGGAGATCCCCCCAGTGCATCCCTGGCAGGATGGCATTGGCAGCAGGGTTCTCCTGCATCTGGGGGCTGTGCTGGGCTGGGAGATGAAGCAGGAGAGAGGGGGAAAGGGGCACTGACTTCCTCCTCACCTTCCTGGGTGTCCCAAGGCTCCTTCCTCTTCCTTGCAGCCTCCTCCACTCCAATCAAGGTTTGGGAATGGGAAATCATGTTCTGGGAAGAAAACAAGGGGTAACCACATTGTCTCTTGTACTGGTTTGAAGGCAAACCAGGGAGAGAGTCTTATCCAGAATCACAATTTAAGAAGAAAATTCAGATCAAGGCAATGATACAAAAACACTGCCTTAAACTGACAGAGTCAGGATATAACCTGACACCCTGTTGGTCAGGGTGGTGGCTGCAGTCCTGTTGGAGTGATGAACATGATTTTGTCGAAGCAGTGATCCTGTAGAAGGGTCTGGTCTTTCTCTGGAGGTCCAGTGGTGGTTATGGAGCTCTTGTCCTCTGGGAATCCAGTAGGCAAGCTGCTCCTGGTGTTGAAAGCCTCAGCTTATATCCAGGTAGGAATGCTTGGATCCTCCCCCTGGGCAGAGCATCCCACAATGGGATGATGGAATTTTATCAGTCCTGCAGTGACACTCAATGGCCCATTCACAGAAGATATCTCCCCTGGAGGGCATTATCAGGGGTAAGTCATGGAAGAGATAAAGAACACTGCCCTGCCTGTTTATAGCAGTTGATGAAGATGGGGATTGAAAACATGCATTTGGTTACATCTTACATTGCAACCTGAAACAGTGGGGTAATCCCTGCTCAGGGGGGTGAACACCACCCCCCTTACCCAAAGTGGCTCAGGTGTAAAACCCCCACCCTGGGAATGCCACACACAGAGGCAACACTGTCACACTTGGCCCACTTCAGGGCATCTCTCTAACAATTTTCTTAACCAGATTGCAGCATTATTTTGGCACAGTGAGTTTAGGCACTGTTCTCTGACCCCAAGTGCCTTTGACAACATCATGGTTCCCTCTGAGGAGGTTGAGGTTCTTTCTGGAAGAACTCTTGGAAACTTGGACACAGTCCCTCCTTCCTCCTGTGGATCATATGGGAGAAATGATGAGGAAAATGGCTGTTTTGGGTGACCAGTGAAAAAGAAAATATTTTGTTGTCCTTCCTTGAAAAGTTTGTTAAAATCATGGGAGGAAAGGGAGCAAATGATACCAGCGAGACTGACAGGGTTCATTCACCCCACAGTGAGGAACACAAGGCTGCTGAATGTCCCAGAAAAAGCCAAGTTCAAGTAGCTAAATTCCCAAATAACTCCAGCCAGGGGTCTCTGGGAGGATTCTTTGGGAGAGTGTTTGGATCTGGCAGATCCCGGACTTGAGCCCTGGATATCTCCAGACTCCCTAAGAGGAGCTTTTCTGGGGGAGAAGAGCCATGATCGCCCCTCAGGATGGTCCCGGGGGTTCCACGTGGGGATGGCCTGGTACCAACGGGGCATTACATTGGTTTTGGGGATCCCCGTGAGAGCCGGGGTTGTGGAATGGGGGACCCCCGGGGTGGGGAGAGCGGAAGGGGCGATACCGAAGCTTGGGGACCCCGGGCAGCCCAGAGATGAGGTGGGGATGGGACCCCCTGACCCTGACAGGGGCATGTCCTGGGGTGACTTCATAATGCTCGTACCCCCATTGGTCTGTTTAGCTCAGAAATGAGTTCTGCACCTTTAAGGCTGGTTCTGAGAGTGAAGGGGAGAAGGAAGAAGCAGCAGTTTGTTTTCAGAAACTGCACTCACTCCTCCACATTCTGGCTTCTGGATGGACAGAGGGTGGGACAGAGCTCTCCTTTGCTTTTAGTTAGTTTTTAGCTCTCTGAGGCAGATAAGTTCCCTGGACTGTGCTTTTTTATTTTTTTTTTTGGATCTGTTTAAACGTGCTCTAAACTGAACACCCAGAACACCAATGGCACCTCGCACATGTGGCCCTCCTGGCCATGCCAAGGCTGCAGCATTTCCAGTGCTGGAGGAACTGATAAGAGACTGAGTGAGCTGAGCTACAGCCTACAGAGGGACTTTGTGAGTTTTATAATCTCTTTTGGAGTGGCAGGAGGTCTTATTGCTTAATATTATTCATTTGTGGTGCTGGTTAATGTTTTGCCTGCTAAATAAATAGGGTTTTTGCACTTTTCTCCAAGGAAATATTTTCCCAAACTGGCTGGGAGAGGAGCAGCTTAAATCTGCTTTCTAGAGGAACCCCTTTTGGGGATTTTCTCCCAAATCTACCCTAAACCAGGACAGGGTGGTGGAGAGAAGGGGGAACTCCAAGTTGCTGGACTGGGGGGAGGCTGGAGAGGGGGACCCTGGGACCCCAAAACCCCCTAGAATTTCTAAGCAGGACCCTGGAGAGGGGATATCCTCAGGACCCATGGGATCCCAAGCAGCACTGAGATGGGGGACTGTCGACGGAAGGAGACCCAGACATCCGTTTGATCATCACAGGCCCAATTTTATTGATCAGTACGGCGGGTTAAATACAGTTAATAATGAGCTTCATACATATTGCAAAAGTTGAGCTCAGGATTGGTCAGTTACATATCAGCACCTACGCCTACTTCTGCATTCCTATGGTTCTACTTTTGATACTTTTCACATATTCTCAGGATATATTCAGGACTAATCTCTACTCCCTTTCCTCATGTTGCAGCAAGGTCACTGCTGACCTTTCCTTTTAGCTTGCTGACTTCTGACTTTTCTCCTTCAGCTTAACCAGCGGCATTATTTCAGTGTGGCCTTTTCCAGCTAACCAATTATTAATAATACTCTCCACATTTCCCCCGTTTTCTTCTTGCGCAAGGAGATTAGTTTGCCAGGTTTTTGCTATTGTACGGCTGACCATGTTTTGAATACAGTTAAAGATACAAGGCAAAATAAGCAAAAACAGTAAGATTACACCCAGCAGGCCTATAGCATAGATCACAAGGTTCCTCAGCCATGGTCCAAGTCCTAAGCCTTTAAGCCATTCGTCAATTCCTAAACCGTCTTCTTCCTTAAGTTTGTGAAGTCCCTGTTGCAATTCTTTTATCTTAGTGTGAATGGACACCGAATGATCAGACAGATTCATGCAACACATTCCCTCAAACTCTTCACATCCATGCCCTTGTGCTAAGAGCAAAAAATCTACAGCAGCTCTATTCTGCAAAACAGCATGGTTAACACTTTGCACATCTGCAGTTAACATGTCTAGAATTTGTGATGTCTTGTTCAGCTCATCCCTTGCCCAGCATCCTAATTGTTTTGCTAAATTCATGGCTTTATTGGCAGATCCTCCTGGCAAGATGGTTGAAACCACCACCTGTTTGAATGTGCCCCAAAACCGTGGATCTCCTATCTTGCTGCAGTCTAAGTCATGTATGCTACGTTTTTTTCCTGTTTGAATTTTGACTCAGCTGCATTAGCAAGGACACATTAGGGTGAAACAGTGACAATTTTCCCAAAAAACAGGGTCCACCCTGTGGTTTAGCTGGTATACCATTCCACGCCCTGTCTCCACAAATCAAAAATATTCCTGTGGGTAATTTCATTGATGCTGTGATATTTGTGCTGTTACATTGACTGTAATGCTGTGGAGAGAATTCACTCACATTCAGGGATGAATCTAGGGTGGCCCATGTTTCTTTAGGTTGGTTTAAATTCTGAGCACCTAAAAATTTGAAGCTAAACCATCCGCCAACTGTAGTGTTAGATATACTGGCGTTTGAACTTCCAAAAATATCTAATTCCTCAGGAGGAGAATGCAAAGAGGTGTTAAGTGATTGGATTAGTAAGCATTGACGATAGCCATCACTCTGACTTGCAGTATACCCTTGTTGTACTGGCAATGTGATGTTTGACATGTTAGACATACATAAGGTTTGATTGTTTATCCAACTGCAAAATTCTCCAGGAGACCACACCGGAAGTCCCACCAGGCATGTTCAAAATGGGTTAGTGACTCCTCCAAGACTAAGACAAAGTGATGATTGGTTAGTTTGATTAGCAAGTGTCACCCATAAATTTTCCCTTGGTTGACTAAAGTGTGTTATTCCTACTGCTTCACTTGCTACAGCATTGAGCAGTATAACAAGAACAAACCTCATTTTTCTTTTTGCTTGCTTTGCTTTCTCTCTTTCTTCCTTCTGCTTGCGTTGTTTTTCCTTTCTTCGCTGTCTTTTCCCTGGTTTGTTAGATTGTCTATTGTAAGGCTGAGTCAATTTTTGAATATACTGATCTAATTCTAAATCAGCATCCTTGCTCACAGGTATAGCATGAGGTAAGTTTGAAGGCAAATCAGCTTTACAGCGAGCTGCTATGATGCGTGAGGCTTTAGTAATTTCAAATACTCTAAGGTTTTCCTGCAACTTCCACCTAAAATATGCTATAATCACTTGTTCTGCACTCTCAAAGAGCTGTAATCCTGTCCGTCCTGGCAGGCCAGTACTTTGTTCAAGAGCTCTAACCCAGAAAAAATTTCGAATCCACCTTCCAGAACAAGGTTTACACCATAAATAATCTACTGACCTCTGTGAATACCAATAAACCTGATTACAATCTGCACAATGCAAAGCTACCCATGCATAGCATTTATCATTATCCCTTTTGCAAACATAACAAGGAAGTGAATATAAGTAAGGACCAGTATGAAATTGTGGTTCTTCAATGCCAGTATGAAATTGTGGTTCTTCAATCCAAAGCAACCAATTCAATGGTGGTGATCGCAAAGCCTCTTCTGCCTTTTTACTGTATGAGGCTAACAGCTCAAGGTCCTTCTTTAACACAAGGCGTATCTTATTTCGTAATCGTAGTTCTTGTTCGTTATCCTCCTCAACAACTATATCTTCCCGAGGGTCCCACAACTGTAAAATTGTTCTAATCATAGAAAATTAATTAGCAATCACTGATACCCTTATTCAAATGAGACCCTTCCCTTTTTGCCTTCTTTTTCTTATCTGTCTTTAATCTTGCTGCTCCTGATTTCACTGGTCCTGCCACTTGCAAACTCAATTTTTGCAACTTGTCAATGCAGCAATCTAATGCTCTATCAGGATCCCCTTGGAAGGGTCCTACAATTGAATGCTGTGTTAAAGGCACTAATTTCCTACACCTTATAGAAACTATACGTGATTTACTTTGAACCTTAATTCTATTTACAATACATTGTACTTCCCATCGATAATAAGCAAGAATTTTCTGTTCAGGAGACTCATAAAGATTTAAAGCTATATATGCATTTTGCCCTGTTTGTCTCCTTAATTCATCTTGCCAGCTTTTACCCCACGTGTGCTCGTGTTCACAAGTATGACACCACAAATCCCACAATAATGATTGTTCTATCCAAAAAGTTCTTTCACAACCCCCACAACGTAGGGCTATCCAGGCAGCACAATGTGGATTGTGACAGTCAAGGCACTGTAGTTTCGCTGGATTCGTTAAATGAAAAGTTGATAATGAGTCAATAAAACCAATCAGCTCCTGGGCCGTCCGATAGTGACGTGTCAGTGCTCTGTCCACCGCTTCCAAGTACCCCTTCAATTGTAACAGTAGTGGTTGTAGGACTAGAAGCAGTTTCTTCCCCAGTCACTCCCTGTCCTCCTCCGTGAGGTGATCCACCAGAGGCTGCATCAAAAACAGGTTTAGTCCACTTAGCAGGCACCCACAAAGGCCCTGTAGGTGAGGAAACACAAAGATACCCCTGACCCCAATATAATACTTTTGCAGGTTTTTCCCATAATCCTGTACTTGGGTTCCTATACTTAACCCAGACCTCTGTTTCCTTGGTATTTTCCTGACCTGACCTTGGATGATGTTTCATTGCAGGGGGGGTATCATCTTCCCCAAACTTCATAAATGGTTACATACAAAACCTTAGCCAAACATGCTTGTGGATCTGCCAAATCTTGATGTTTTTCAATATACTGCTTAAGGGTACCGTTTGCTCTTTCCACTATTGCCTGTCCAGTAGGAGAGTGTGGAATACCTGTCACGTGCTTAACAGACCACTGATTCAAAAATTTCCGAACCCTAGCACTTACATAAGCTGGACCATTATCGGTTTTAATACTCTTTGGAACTCCCATAACAGCGAGACAACTTAACAGGTGTCTGATAACATGTGTAGCTTTCTCTCCTGCTTGAGCCGTAGCCCATATGTAATGACTATATGTATCTATGGTGACGTGCATATGCTTGACTTTACCAAATCTGGCTATGTGTGTAACATCCATTTGCCATTTCTCATTTATTTCTAAACCTCGAGGATTAACCCCGATGCCTAGACCTATCCCACCATTATGATAACTACATGTTGGACATGCTCTGACAATGGCCTTGGCTTCTGACAAACTCAGCTCAAAGTGTTTTGCTAAACCTCTTGCATTTTGATGATATCTACTATGTGCTTCTCTGGCCAATGTGTGCTTGTCAATAGGACAAGAATTATCAATGGGTAGGGTAACCAATTTATCTGCACGTTCATTCCCTTCTCCTAAACCTTCAGATCACTTATGACTCCTAATATGAATCACAGAATATGCTGCATTTTTTCTCGTAAAGCCTTCCTTAACTGTATCAGTAATTCATACAATCGTTTATTATTCACTTCCTTAATTGCTGCTTCCTCTATTCGTTTGGCTACTCCTGCAACATACATAGAGTCTGTGACCACATTTAAAGGCTCCTGTAAGTTGGACACCACCCATACTACTGCTAGCAATTCCAAAGTTTGTAAGTTATCTGCAGGGTCTGCTGTGAGGAGTTGATGCTTCCATTGTCCTTTTTCTTGCCAGGTAACAGCAGCACGCCTTGATTTCTTTCCTGCATCCGTAAAAGCTGTAATAGCTCCTTCTATGGGGCGTTCTTCTCTCAAAGGTCGAGTGATCCAGTTCCATTCTGTCATCCATTGCAAAACTCTAGGCACTAATTTACTAGTCTCTACTTTAGCAGGTGACACCAATAATGCTTCTTGTAAATTCTTTGAATTAATCAAGTACCAATCCAAGGTTTCTTTTTCCATAGGCAATCTAATAGTAGCAGGTTCTCTACCATCCACTTCAAGAATTCTGAGACGCCCCTTTTTGATTAATGCAGCCAATTGTTCAGTTTTTGAAGATATTGTTTTCTTATGCTGTAGTGGTGGTGATAACCATTCCAACACCCGTATCTCCCCCGTTTTCTTTTGCAACTGAGAGAGAGCACCAAGCAAGTGGCAAGGGCTATTCCAGATAGTAAGGTCAATGGGGTGGTCGAGTTGTCGACGAGACACATACCCTTGCTGTACACAGTTACTAATTTGCTGCAAAGCAAGATGATGCTCCTTTGTCAGGTGTACAGGAGTAGTAGGGTCCACGCCTTTTAACAAAGGCCGTAGGGTTTCTAATAAATTATTTGGTATTCCCACAATAGGCTTCAGCCACTGTAAGTCTCCCAGCAACTTCTGTGCATCATGTAGAGTTTTAATGTCCAATTGTAATTCCAATTTTTGTGGTATCACTATTTGATCTATCAGAGTCCATCCCAAATATTTCCAGGGCTTTGTAGTCTGAATTTTCTCTGCAGCAATAACAAGTGAATATGCAAGGGCTTGTGGATAAACGTAGGTGTCCCTTTTGTATATTGTTCCTGTACCAATTCATGGGCATGCATAAGACTCTCCCCTTTTAATGGCCATTGCTTAACCACCACCGGTGTATCCGTTTTCCAGGTGAGTGGAATGGGGAAAGTCCAAGCAATGGCAATTACCCCAAAGGGTGCTGATTAGTCAACACCATTCCCAATTGTGTTAAAATGTCCCTTCCAATTAAGCAGGAAACTGTAGGAGGCAGTTGAACAATTGAAAACACAGCAGATATTTGTTGATTCTCAATGCACACAGACAAAGACGGTGATCTGCTTGCCAATGTAAATCCTCCCACTCCTGTGAGCATGTTTGATGAAGGAAATAGAGGCCAATGTTGTGGCCATGCTTCTGGAGAAATGATGCTAGTATCTGCTCCTGTATCCAATAATCCATAAAGGGTTATGCTTTGATGCCCATAAGTAATTTCAACTTTTTGTTTAGGTCTATTTTGTAAATCCACAGTTAAAAGTGTCACACCAGTAGAACCAAAACCTTTTTCATCCCGTGTTTGTCCAATAAATGATTGTATTCCCGATGTCATTTGTGACAGTGGTACCAATTGTGCAATGCGTTGTCCTTTTGTAATTTTAATCGGAGGATAAAGGGTGTAAGCCATGATTTGTATTTCCCCTGTAAAGTCTGCATCGATAACACCAGGCAAAACAAATAATCCCAACATAGTTATAGAGGAACGTCCCAGCAATAATGCTCCACATGTTTGTCCATTTAATATAAGAGGGCCCCTTACTCCAGTGGGTATCCTCTCAGGCCGGTTCCTCATTAGTGTGATGTCTACTGCTGCTGATAAGTCCAAGCCGAGGCTCCCTGTTGTTGCGGGGTGCAGACAGGAGGTAGCAACGATGTTACGGCAGCAGCTAGTGTCTCCGATGACACGACACGGCGGCAACTTGTGTCTGTCCCTCATTGCCGCATCGGTAACACTTGATGAATGGTCTCGAGCCTCCTTACGTGACTGCCAGTGAGCCTCTTCGGAGAGGAGCAAGAGCAGCTACCACCTGATTTTGAGTGGACTCTGCTTACTTTTGTAACCCTAATCCTAATTCCTTTAAGGCTTCTGCTATAAATGCCTGCGAAGCTGTTGGCATTAATGGCATTCGCTCTAATGCTTCCTCAATAGTCCAATTTGCCCCTAAAGTAGCTAACACTCTTTGGGTTGCTGGATTGCTATTTTGCAAGGCACACTACTTCAATAGCGCCCTGCAACACCAGCCCGATCTATAACAGTAGCTGTTCTATCGATAAAATTTCCAAATGATTCTTCTCTACCTTGTTTAATGCCCATATAAGCCGGTAACCCTCCTGGCTCTTTAACCATGTCTATTGCAGCACTCACTAACCACATAGACTCTCTAAGTTTATCTTCTCCCGATATCATCTGTGCCTCTGTACGTAAAAATGCCTCTAAGCCCATCAGCTCCTTTACTGTTACTCCATGTAATGGGTCATGTGCATTAAACAATAACTGCTGATGCTGAGTGAATATCAACCGAACTATTCCTCTTAAATCATTAGGACATGAAACCTGAGTATTAAAAAGATAATCTAACATTTGCCTAACAGGTTCACTTTTTACTCCAAACTGACTAACCATAGAACGTAGCTGAGTTAACAGCTTCCAATCTAAGGGAGTATATTCTGCTATATTATGCATAAGGTTCCCCTGTGCATCATACTGTGGTGTGTATGTTACCGGACCTGCAAGACTAGAAGCTATTTCCACCGCCTCACCATCCCCCATTTGCATTACTTCCTTCGCCAAAGCAGCCCAAGCTTCCCTCCTTTGTTTGGCCATCTTCCCCCATGGATCACGGTGTGCCCCTGGGATGGGATCTGGCTCTTTAAGGGTGCTATGCTGCTGGCGCTTCGGTGCAGACACCGAGTTTTCGCACGGGGAAGGCAGTGAAGCAGAGGCTGACTCGCGCAGGGGAATCAGGGGCCCCCCCGCTGGAGCTGACAGTGAAACCGGAGCCAGCTCGAGCGGAGCCGGCCTGTGGGGGGCAATCAGCCCCCCCGCTGGAGCCGGCTCGGGCGGGGGAATGGGCCCCCCCCCCCCCCCCGCCGAAGCTGTAACCGGAGCCGGCTCACTGAGGGGAAGCGGCGGAGGCAAGGCTGGCGGCGGAGGCGAAGCTGGCTTGCTCCCACCCCACCATCTGACCCGCCTGAAGCTGGTGGCGGAGGCAAAGCTGGTTTGCTCTTACCCCCACCATCTGACTCGCCCTCCCCCTCTGACAGGAAAGGTGCAGACGGTTCCAGTGCGCCTATAGGAAAATCCTCCACACCACTTTGAAGGGGACCCTTAGGCATTAGTATCTTAGTTACAGAAGGTGCCAGGGGATCATCCTCACGACCATACCCTATATTCCTCTTATGAGCTTCTGTTGCCCTTTCTGCTGCCTTTCTCTCAGAGACCTGCTGAAGTAACGTGTTATACACCACCCGCCATAACTTCCCGAATTTCTTTGCTGACTTATCATCGTCCAACACTGTATCCCACAGTATTTCCCCAAACTTCTTCCACTCTGCTAGCTCATGAACTGTATGAGGATTAGAAAAGATACCCTTAGCATGGCCATAAGCTAATAACCCTGGTAACTCCTTTTTTAAATCTATCCCTTTTATCTCTCGCCTCTCTAAATATGCCGCTTGCCTATCCATACCTATTAATCAGCGCGCGCTGTTGCAGCTCTCCAGGCTCTGGCGGACACGTATTGGCTTAAGTCACCGTTGTGAACCTTAAGGGTGCTTCAAATTCCGGCACCGTCCCTGCTGCCGGGACCCAAACCCAACTTCCTCGACTGTGGCGTAATCCCTTTTTCTTTTAATCCGAGAAAAAGGGCAGAGATTCGGTTATGCCCGCATTCTCCACCATTTGTCGACGGAAGGAGACCCAGACATCCGTTTGATCATCACAGGCCCAATTTTATTGATCAGTACGGCGGGTTAAATACAGTTAATAATGAGCTTCATACATATTGCAAAAGTTGAGCTCAGGATTGGTCAGTTACATATCAGCACCTACGCCTACTTCTGCATTCCTATGGTTCTACTTTTGATACTTTTCACATATTCTCAGGATATATTCAGGACTAATCTCTACTCCCTTTCCTCATGTTGCAGCAAGGTCACTGCTGACCTTTCCTTTTAGCTTGCTGACTTCTGACTTTTCTCCTTCAGCTTAACCAGCAGCATTATTTCAGTGTGGCCTTTTTCAGCTAACCAATTATTAATAATACTCTCCACAGGGGACCACCAGAACTGCAGATGGATGAAACTGGAAATGGGATGCTCCTGGTGGCTTGTTTAATTCACACTTGATTTTTGGAAGTTTCTATGGACATCAGGTGACTTCTAGAGATGGACTTGTGTGGGTGGAATCCCCAACCCAAGGCATTCACAGCTTGTTTTTCCCCAAACCAGGACTTTCCCCAAACCAGCCCACCATGACATCCCCCCTGTCCCACTCTGGGTGAGCTCAGTCCCAAACCTGACCCTGATCCTGGTCTCAATCTCACTCCGTGTTTAGACACACTCACTGTTCTGTATTTAATCTCATCCCAGTCCCAGACTTGTCTAGCCCCAGACCCAATCCCAACCCCAGCCCTAAAGCAAATACCACATCTACATTTAACCCCAATCCCAGCTCTAATCCAAATCTCAGCCCTAACTCAAACCCCATGCCAAATTGCAGGTGCTTCCTAAATCCTCAGCCCCAAGCCAAATCCCAGGTTCAGCCCTTCTGGGGCTTTGGGGGTGTCTCTGTCCCTTTGACCTGATGATGTTTGGGTGGGGTCACACCAGGGCTGAGAGGGACAGAGACCCCCCGGCCTCCCCAGGGGTGAGAAGGTCGGAGAGCCCCCCAAGGCTCGAGCACCCTCAGCGGTGAGAGGAACACAGAGCCCCTGGTCCCCAGCCCTGCACAGGCATTCCCTGAGGCCAAAGGGATGGAGACCCCCCCGAGCATCCTCCAGGGTAGGGGACAGAGACGTCCGAGCATGCCCTGGGCTGAGAGGGACAGAGACTGCTCCGAGCACCTGCTGGCACAGGGGTGAGAAGGAGGGAGACCCCCCAGGCATTCCCTGGGATGAGAATGATGGAGACCCCCTGGGGAATGGCCTGGGGTGAGAGGGACAGGGGACACCCCCTGGGGAATGGCCTGGGGTAACAGGGACAGGGACAACCCACCCAAACCCCTCCCAAGCATCCCCCAGTGCAAGAGGCACAGAGAGCCCTTGAGCATCCACTGGCACTGAACCAAATAAACTCAGCAGAAGTCAAACTGAACTCTGCATAAAATATTTTGATGAATATATGATTTTCCCAAAAGTCACGTGTGATGAAAACACAAACAAATCCTAAACATTAATAAACCAACAATAGAAGCAGTGATGTGACAATTCCAAGTTTCATTGGTTCCTGCACACCTCCACCTCAGCTGCTGGTGGGTTCCAATAAAAGAAAAGTGCAAATTTGGTGCAACACAGATTATTAAAAGGGAGGGCAAGTTCTCTGTAGCTGTCACAAAGGTGACATGGATGAAGAGAAAAATGATTCTCACATTTGGCAAAGAACCCAAGCCTGGGAATTTAGGAGTTATTCGGGAATTTAGCTACTTGTGCTGGGCTCCTTGAAAGGCTTGTAGCAGCCTTCTGTTCCTCACTGTGGGGTGAATGAAGCTTGTCAGTTTTGCAGGTAACATTTGCTCCCTTTCCTCCAGTGATTTTATCAGACTGTTCAAGGACAGATAACAAAATATTTTCTTTACACTCCAGACCCACAACAGCCACTTTCCTCATCAGTTCTCCCATAAGTCGCTCAGAGGCAGCTGCATCCAAGTTTCCAAGAGTTCCTCCAGAGAGAACCTCAACCTCCTCAGAGGAGGGAACCATGATGTTGTCAAAGGCACATGGCGTCAGACAACTCTGACTCACTGGCCACAAGAATGTCGCAATCTGGTAAAGAAAATTGTTAGAGAGATGCCTCTGCCCCAATTAGGGTGCTAACCAGACCAATCCAATGTGGATTTTATTGAACAGTAAATGTGAGGTAGAGAGAGAGATGGAAAGAAAGAGAAAAGAAGGGAGAGCAAGGGAGTTACAAGGACAGAGACCTCCCCTGGAGCAGGGCAAGTGTGACATTGTCGCCTGTGTGTGTGGCATTCCCAGGGTGGGGGTTTTACACCTGAGCCACTTTGGGTAAGGGGGGTGGTGTTCACCCCCCTGAGCAGGGATTACCCCACTGTTTCAGGTTGCAATGTAAGATGTAACCAAATGCATGTTTTCAATCCCCATCTTCATCAACTGCTATAAACAGGCAGGGCAGTGTTCTTTATCTCTTCCATGACTTACCCCTGATAATGCCCTCCAGGGGAGATATCTTCTGTGAATGGGCCATTGAGTGTCACTGCAGGACTGATAAAATTCCATCATCCCATTGTGGGATGCTCTGCCCAGGGGGAGGATCCAAGCATTCCTACCTGGATATAAGCTGAGGCTTTCAACACCAGGAGCAGCTTGCCTACTGGATTCCCAGAGGACAAGAGCTCCATAACCACCACTGGACCTCCAGAGAAAGACCAGACCCTTCTACAGGATCACTGCTTCGACAAAATCATGTTCATCACTCCAACAGGACTGCATCCACCATTTAATGGGACGGCAGCCACCACCCTGACCAACAGGATGTCAGGTTATATCCTGACTCTGTCAGTTTAAGGCAGTGTTTTTGTATCATTGCCTTGATCTGAATTTTCTTCCTAAATTGTAATTCTGGATTAGACTCTCCCCCTGATTTTCCTTATAACCAGTACAAAATTTAGTGTGCTCATCCCTTGTTTTCATCCCAAAACAGGATTTCCCATCCCCAAACCTTTGCCAGATGGAAGAGGAGGCTTTGAGGAAGACAAAGATGTCCTGGGACACTCGGTCAGGTGAGGAGGTAGTCAGATCCTCTTTCCCCCTCTCTCCTGCTTCATCTCCCAGTCCAGCATGGACCCTGGCTGCAGGAGAACCCTGCTGCCAACACCATCCTGCTGGGGATGCACTGGGGGGATCTCCTTCACCTTCCCTGTTGCATGGAGGCAAATCCCATCCACTCCTTGTCCTTCCTTCCCTAGAGAAGGAGCTGAGGCTGGAGACCAGGGAGGACAAATCCCCGCGGCAGAAGCTTGTGAGGGAGGCTGTTTTGAACATCTCTAGTGCATAAGAGTCCAACAAGGATGAACAGCCCCAGAGATCCGACAGGAGGAGGGGCTGCAAAGCCAGCCCATGGTGCTCTGAGGAGGAAAGACCCACCCTGTGCCAGGAAGGAGGAGAGAGCTTCCGCCAGAGCTCAGAGCTTATCGCCCATGGGCAGCTTCATGATGGGGAGAAGCCCCACAAGTGCTTGGAGTGTGGGAAGAGCTTCAGGCAGAGTTCCTACCTGGTCCGCCACCAGGTGATCCACACTGGTGAATGGCCTTATGAGTTTGGGGAGTGTGGGAAGGGCTTCAGCTGCAGCTCTGCGCTCATCATCCACCTGGGGATTCACACTGGGGAGAGGCCCTATGAGCGTGGGGAATGTGGGATGAGCTTCAGGCAGAAGTCCCACTTGATCCACCACCAGAGCATCCACACCGGGGAAAGGCCATACATGTGCGGGGAGTGTGGGATGACCTTCAGTCGGAGGTCCCAGCTGATCATCCAACAAATGATCCACACTGGGGAGAGGCCCTACGAGTGCACCCAGTGTGGGAAGAGGTTTCAGATCAGCTCCAGTCTCCTCGTGCATGAGCGCATTCACACTAAGGAGAGGCCCTTCCGCTGCCCTGACTGCAGGATGGGCTTCAAGCAAAACTCCCACCTCATCAGGCACCAGCGCATCCATACAGGGGAGAGGCCCTACAAGTGTCCCCAGTGTGGGAAGAGCTTCACCCAGAGCTCTGCCTTGACCAGACACCAACAGAGGCACCAGTAAGGGGAGCCCTGCCAATGCCCCAGCTTCGGGAAGAGCTTCGTGCACTACTCCAGCTTCATCCCCAATTGGAGAAGCCACGTTGGGAAGAGCCCTGGGGATCCATGTTCCCTGTGATCCATGCTGGGAAGACACCTGTACCTTTTCCTCCCCCTACCAATGACATGAGGTGGGACTGAAGCACCTGAGGGTCTGGCCATGGATATGTGTCACCCTGTTTTTTTAAGATTTTCTAAGCCTTCCGATGTTGCCATTCTTGTAGTGAACTTTCTCACACGCTTTCTGTAAATAACTCATTGTTTTGCATTCCTTTATGGAGGAGGAGAGAGTTGATGGACTGTTGGTTTGACCAGTGTCACTGGAGAGGTGTCACTGTCATCCTCCAATCCGCTGTCCCTTTTGTAAAACTATAAATATTGGAGTCAGAAAATAAACTTCCCTTTTTTCTTTCACCTTGAGAACGGTGGGTGGCTTGCGTTCTTTTGTGTCCTATAGCGACATGTGGTGAATGTTGAAGTGTATTGCAGCTTAGGCTGAGACACAGACAGCAGACTGCGGTGAGTTTTTTTTTCCCCCCTCTTTTCAGTGCTTTGCCTGCTCTTTTAGGGGTAATGGCAACGTCTGTGGTTTTTGAGGATGATTCCCTCATTTTGAATCTCTGGAGGAGGGTCCTGGAGTGGAAACAAGTTTCTGTTTCCTGGGATGATTTTGAAAGATTCATTCTGTGGGCCTGAGAGCGAGGGTTCTTTTCGGTCCCTGGGAAGTTGTTCTCATGGGAGGAGTGGTCTCTCGTGGGGGTCCACCTCATGGAGGACCTCTTTGATGATTGCACCGTAGACGTGGGATCGCTGCTGGTGCAGTGGAAAAAATGCGAGCAGCTTTGGCGGGGGTCTGGTTCTGGTACCCCTCGGAGTTCCCAAGGAAGCACTTCTGTCTCGGACGTGGATGAGGGGGAGTTTGAGCTTCTGTGCAATGTGGAGTCCCCCTCCCCACTCCAGGTAGGTGTGCTGGGGGGTGGCAATTGTTCCCCCGGGGTGGATTGGGCTCACAGCCAGCTGGTCCTGGATCCATGGGAGCCCTGTGGGTTTCTGGGGTCTCTGTGGATTTGGCAGGCTGTCCTCGCCCCACCTTGCCCTGAGTGGGTGGTGGGGCGGGGAACGGATTACCCTCTCTTTGTGCCTTCCCGGCCTTGGAGCGTCAGCCTCCGCCTCGACTTGAGTCTGATTCAGTGACGACTTGTTGTCCAAATTGCGGTGTGTCCACCACGTTCCCCCTGGGCACAATGGGGGCGGGCTCGCCCGCCCCTGAGTCGGGTCCCTCAGTGGGGGGGCCGATGTTGCCCGTCTCTGGGCCTGCGCAGCCTGCTGGGCATGCGCAGTTGGTGGAAGAATCTGGGGGCGGGGCTCCGTCTGGCCCTGCTCCGGTGGGCGGGCAGCCCACCCCTCTCCGCTTGGTGGGGGCGGTGCCAGCTGTGGAGTCTTGTGGCCTGGGACAGGCTCTCATAGGGTGTTTACCAGGCTCCCTTTGGCTGCCCCGCAGTGACGCAGCTCCACGGGCTGCAGCTCTCTTGGCATCCTGCTCCTCCCCTGTGTCGGGGGCCAGGGCCCCGCGCCAGTCTCGTCCCAGCCCACACCGGATTTGCGGGCCGTGCCGGCACCTGCGTCCACTGAGGTGCCCCCTGCCGGAGCTGCAGCACAACAGGGTGCTGAGGTGTTTACCTTTAGCGCAACTGCGGACATGGCCGGTGGGAGGCCGGTGGGTGCCCGGGGCCATGGTGCTTTCTCATCAAATCATTGGACGCGTCCCTCATGCCAGGTGACTGTCCGTGAGAGGCACCCCAAGTGTTTCTGGCAAGCCAAAACCAAGACCAATGAGACGAATGAGCCTGTCTCATCATCTGCAGGCTTGCAGAGTGGGCTCCTTTGGTTCTGCTGGTGCTGCAGGGGGCACAGGAGCGAGTGGTATTGACCTGGTTCCCAGTCAATCATCCTCTCTTGTCCCCATGGGGCCCAAGGGCTGGGACACAGCAGGTGCTGTGGCTTTTCCAGGGGGTCCCCAGGCTTTCCCTGTGTTCAGGGGCATTGCCCATAACACCCATGAACCCCTTTCATATAAGCTGGAGAAGGAACTCCATGAAGCAGTTGCTCAGCATGGTTTGGGGTCTGCTGAGGTTATGCAGACTCTCCAGAGGATTGCTACAGACGTGCTGACAACTCACGATCTCCATTGTGTGGCACATTCTCTTTTTGACCCTGTGCAATCTGGTGTTTTTGAGACCAAGTGGGCTCATTTGGCAGCCCAAGCAGTGGTACAGAATGCTGCGCTGGCACAGTGGGACCCCAGACGTGGGGTTGTTGCTGACATGATGATGGGGACAGGGCTTTATGAAAGTGTTCAGGGGCAGGTTGGATTTGATCCCCTGGTGCTTGACCAGTGCCACACGCTGGGCATGGAAGCGATTGTTCAGACCCTGGAAATGGCTGCTCCGAAGCAGCCATTTTTGACCATTTTCCAGGGGGATGATGAGGCTTTCATGGCATTTGTGGCAAGGCTGATTGCATCCGTGGAGAGGCAGGTGCCTGATCCTCTGGCAAGGAGCATTACGATTGCAAACCTTGTCAGGTGTAATTGCAATGCTGCTTGTAGGAAGGTCATAGTGGCTCTGCCTGGTGTTCCTACTATGTCCGAGATGGTGGAGGCCTGTGCGGACATCGTTCCCCCAGGTCAGAAGTTGGCTGCTGTGGCTGCTGCTGTGCAGCCAGTCTGGGCGGCACTGCAGGGCAAGCCGCCATAGCAGGGGACTGCGCAGGCTGGCAAGAAGTGGGGGAAGAAAGTGCAGAAGGTCAAATTCTTTATGTTCTTGTGTGGTCGGTGTGGGAGGCCAAATCACATGTCTAATGTTTGCAAGGTGACTGTTCATGTTAATGGCCAGGCTTTACTGGGCTCAGGAAACGTGGAGTGCGCAGGAGGGGCGCATGCAGACACAAGCTTCTCTCCAGACCCCGGAGCTGATGGAGGTCTCCTTTGACGGCTTGCAGCCAGCACCCATGGATCAGCAGGTGTGGATGTCTGCACCACAGCAAGAGTTGTCTTAGAATCTTCTGAGATATGCAAGGTTCCCCTGGATGCCTTTGGTCCCTTGGGTGGGGGCATGAGTGCACTCCTTATGGAGAGGTCGAGTGCCGCCCTTCAGGGCATCATTGTTCACCTGGGGCTCATTGATGCAGATTTCACAGGGCAGATTTGTGCCATGGTCTCCACACCCACCCCCCCCCCCCCCCCCCCATTACAATCCCAAAAGGGACAAGACTTGCTCTACTTGTGCCTTTTAAGTCCTCTGTTCACAGGACAGCTGACCAGTCACGTGGAGATGGTGGCTTTGGATCCACTGGGCCACCTCAAGTTCACTGGATTGCTGTCCTGACCAAGGACTGTCCTGAGATGCTGTGTACCCTGTCAGTTCCTGGTGCGACACCATTGGAAATCCACCTCTGCAGGCTTCTCGACAGCAGTGCTGACATCACGGTTCTCTCCCTTGCTGCCTGGCCCCCGGAGCAGCCCTTGGATCCAGTGGGGACGTCTGTCGCCAGCCTGAGAGGGATGGTGAAATGCTGTGTGAGCCAGCGGCCCGTGCTGGTCATGAACCCAGAGGGACAGACGGCTTGGGTCAGGCCTCCTCTTACGTCTACTCCTGCCAACCGCTGGGGGAGGGATGTTCTTTCTGTCTGGGAGGTGTGCATCGGGATGGATTTTTGATGAGGGCCACTGCAGTGAAGGGTGCAGAGTGTGCTACACCTCCTATACGGTGGCTGGTGGACAAACCTGTCTGGGAGAAGCAGTGGCCCCTCCCTCAAGATAAATTGGACGCCCTTTGGAATCTGGTGCAGGAGCAGTTGGACCAGGGTCATCTGGAGCCTTCTACTAGTCCCTGGAACACTCCTGTCTTCTGCATCAAAAAGAAATCTGGGAAATGGAGGTTGTTGCAAGACATCCAGAAGGTTAATGCCATTATGGAAAGCATGAGAATATTGCAGGTGGGCGTGCCATCGCCTACCATGCTTCCCGCAGACTGGACGGTCCTCACTGTGGATCTGAAGGATTGGTTTTTTACAATTCCTTTGCATCCCAATGACAGACCGAAGTTTGCATTCTCAGTGCCAGTGAATAACGAGGCTGAGCCCACACAGAGATATCAATGGAGGATGTTGCCTCAGGGCATGCGCAATTCTCCTGCCATATGCCAGTGGTACGTGGTCTGTGCCTTGTCTGGAGTTCGCAAGGAGTTTCTTGGGACTAACCGACATACAGCTGTCTCCTCTGTATGACTTGTTGAAAGAAGACTCTGATCTAAAGTCGCCTCGCACACTGACCCCTGAGGCGTGTAAGGCAAGCTGTTTCAGCTTGCCAAGTTTATCGCATTGATCCCTCCATTTATGTCACTGTGTTCATCACCACTCCAGATTCGCATCCCATGGGCATCATTGGCTAATGGAGTGACAAATGGTTCGATTCCTTGCACGTGTTGGAATGGGTTTTCCTGCCCCATCAGCCGCAGAAGACGGCAACTGCATTGTTTGAGCTGATTGCTTGCTTGATAATCAAATGTTGGCAACGGTGTTTGCAATTGATGGGTGCGGATCCTGCAAAGATCATACTCGGTGAAACGGGAGGATTTTGACTGGAGCTTTGCAAACAGTGTGTCCCTGCAGAGTGCTCTGGAAAATTTTTCAGGGCAGATCACTTATCATCTGCCCAGTCATAGGCTACTGCATATGGCAAAATTCACACAAATCTCTTTGGGGCCCAAAAATAGCCAGGAACCCGTGCAAGGACCCACCCCGTCTTCACTGACGGTTCAGGGAAAACAGAAAAGGCCATTGTTACCTGGAGGGACGGATCTGAGTGGCAGGTTCTGGAAGGCCATGAGAATGGGTCAGCCCAATTGGTTGAACTGAGAGCTGCTGTCATGGCATTTGAGAAATTTTCCCAGGAACCTTTCAAGTTGGTCACGGATTCCGCCTATGTGGCTGATATCGTGCAGCGGTTCAGTCATTCGGTTTTGAAGGAGGTCAGTAATCCTTCCTTGTTTCATTTACTGAAGACCTTGAGGTATGCCATTCAGACCTGGGTTCATCCATTCTATGTTCTGCATGTGAGGAGTCACACCAATTTGCCAGGCTTTATAGTGGAGGGTAACGCAAGTGTTGACAAGTTGGCTAACTCAGCATGGGTAGTGCCTCAGCCTAATACACTCACGCAGGCCAAGGCATCACATGGGTTTTTCCACCAAAACGCACATACCCTGCAGAAGCAGTTTCAGCTGACGCCAACTGAGGCTCGTGACATTGTTGAGTCATGTGATGACTGCCATGCACTTGCTCTGCCTTTGCTGGCAGGGGTAAACCCCAGAGGCCTTAGGGTCTTGGAACTCTGGCAGACCGATGTCACCCAGGTTGCCGAATTTGGCCAGCTCAAGTATGTGCATGTCATGGTGGACACATTCTCCTCTGCAATGTGGGCTTCGGCTCTCACTGGGGAGAAGGCCCGTGATGTCCTTGCCCACTGGAGGCAGGCCTTTGTCATTCTGGGCATACCTTCTGCTGTGAAAACCGACAATGGTCCTGTTAAAGCATCGCAAAAGTTCCTACAGTTGTGGTGTGTCTTGCACAAGTTGGATATCCCTTATTCTCTGACTGGTCAAGCTATTGTAAAATGTGCTCATGGTACTCTGAAGCAGGTTCTTCAAAAGCAAAAATGGGGAATGCAGGGTTAAAGCCTGCACAGTCAGTTTGCAAAAGCTTTGTGCACAATCAATCATCTCACTGTGCTGCAGAACTCAAATAATCCTATCATTTTGTATCACCATTTCTCGTTGCAGGCTGTGGACGAGGCACATCAGCCTTAAGTGCAGGTTCAGGTGCAGAATTTAGTCACCAAACAGTGGCAAGGTCCCTATGACCTTATCGCTTTGGAGCGCGGGTATGCAGAGACAGAATCCAGCTGACGAGCAAAATGGAAACCGTGACCAAACTGAAAGGCATCAAGTGGGTGAATCACTGAGTGATGACTCGGATGCAGAGGATGAGAGTGATCACTCTGATGATTCCTCCAAAAGGGGACACTGAACACTGTTCACGTTTTCTTTTTCACATTGTTCATTTTCATATCTCTTTTTTTTTTAAACGGAAAAGGGTGAAATGTCACCCTGGTTTTTAAAGATTTTTTAAGCCTTCTGATGTTGACATTCTTGTAGTGAACTTTCTCACATGCTTTCTGTAAATAACTCATTGTTTTGCATTCCTTTAAGGAGGAGGAGAGAGTTGATGGACTGTTGGTTTGACCAGTGTCATTGGAGAGGTGTCACTGTCATCCTCCAATCCGCTGTCACTTTTGTAAAACTATAAATATTGGAGTCAGAAAATAAACTTCCCTTTTTTCTTTCACCTTGAGAACGGTGGGTGGCTTGTGTTCTTTCATGACTTATAGTGACAGCCGTGTCATTACATTCAGTCCCACCTCAGGTAATTTCCAGTGGCAAGAAAGGGACTGTCTCTCTCCCTGAGGAGAAGGGTGTCCTTTCCAGGCAAGAGGAAATACATTGCTGAAAAGAGCCAAGCAGTTTTGTTGTAGTTTTCCCTGTAAATAGTTTTTCTTATCCCTTCCGTTTTCAATCTTGATCTTGTTCCTGTTTGTTCCTTATCTTTTTGCTGTTCCCAATAAATTGTTCTTATCCCAGCCCAGGATCTTTGCCTTTTGTGCTTTCCATGGGAGACGGGAGGGCAGCGAGGGCAACAAGAGCAGCGCAGTTTTAGCGGGATCAGGAAATTGGGGAATCCCATTCCTGAACCCTGGCCCATGGAAACCGAGCATCCCAGCTGGTCCCAGCCCTGGTGGCCATGGCAACAGCCTTGGGAGCGGGTCCCTGGCTGGGGCTGTGGGAACCTCTTCCCTCTGGTGCCCAGGGACAGGAGTGGAGGGAACGGCTGCAGCTGAGTCGGGTCAGACTCAGGTTGGATGTCAGGAAAAGGTTTTTGCCCAGAAGCTACTGGGGCCCTGCTCAGGCTCCCCAGGGAAGGGTCCGAGCTCCAGGGCTCTCTGAGCTGCCGCAGCATTTGGACAGTGCTGCCAGGCCCAGGCTGGCATTGTTGGGGTGTCCTGTGCAGGGCAGCTGTTGGAATGGAGGATCCTGATGGGTCCCTCCCAGCTCAGCCAATTCTGTGGTTCTGGGATCCCATGAGCCTGGGGATGGGGCTGCAAATGGTTGCCATGGCAACGGGCTCTGGCTGCAGGCTTGAGCTGGTGATGGTTGCCATGGAAACTGACCATAGCAACAGGGATTGCTGATGGTTGCCTGCTAAGGATCAGATTTGTCACAGGCTCTCAGAGAGGTTCCATGGGGACTTTCCAAGATTCTCCAGGCTGTTCCAGAGCTGGAATATCACAGGCAGAGACAGGGGCTCCATGGAGACCTCCCAGGGCTTTCTGGGGATGGTAAAGAGCCCTGTGGTCAGAGGCAGTCACAGCCATTCCATGGTGACATCCCAGGGGACCTTGGGCTGCAAAGGCACCAATCTGTCATAGGCACTCACGGGGGCTCCACGGTGACATCCCAGGCGTCCCCAGGCTGCCAAAGAGCCGGGCTCCTGTCATGGGCACACTGGAAGCTTCAGGCAACGTTTATTAGAGAAGCTCCTGTTGGGTCGCAAGGTGCAGAAAGGATCCCTAAGAGCCCCCACAGATCCCAAAATGTCCCCGTTCAATCAGAGATGACACAGACTCAGATCAGAAGGCTAAGGGCAAAAAGCCAACTGTTTTTTCAGTACTCCGCTTTTACATCTTGGTTTGCTACAGGTGGTCCTCACTGGTCATTTAATCAACATATTTCACATGACTGGCCAATTAAGAGAACACCCTTCTGTGAACAACTTTAGGAAAAATAACAACTTATTACAAACATTGTCAGGCACCAGTTATTGATGTTTGTTTTATGTTGGGCCTTTCTGGGGGCTCCCTGGATGGGGGAAACCCTCTGTTTCTGTGCCAGGTAAAAGGAGATGCACCGGACTTTTTCAGTCTTCAGCTTCTTGTTTATTTTTATCTTATATAATGTTTTGCATGCTGTGCACACCAGGCTTAGCATGCTGGGGAAAGCACCTAAAAATGGCTCTAAAATGTATTGTTCCAAGGTATTTTAAAGGTTTCTCTTCCAATTAGCTCTTAAAATGTACATTATTTCTACTTATTGACTAATAGCTCATCCCTTGACTGTCTACATAACCTCTGCACTGTGCTTTCCTTGACCAATCACTCTGTGCCACCAACACTGCAGAAAATGGAGCAGATGAAGAAGACAGTGACTACATCCTAATTCCTCCATCTTGCTTCCTCTCTACATCATACTAAAAATCCCCAAACCTAAATTTCCCACCCAATTGGCATACTACACTACTCCCTATTATCTATTTCACACTTGGTAAATTCTAATCTATCTCAAAGTCCTGGAAGTCCTCTCCATGGGTGAAGATTAAAGGCAGTGTTTCTCTGCAGGTCAGGATCCCTCAGAGCAGACAGAGAAATACACCCTGCTCCCTGGATTCCCACCCATTTGACCTAAAACCTTTAACTTTAAAGATTTTAAGTTACCCAAAAATGTTCCAGGAAAGTAGGATTAGAAGGAGAAGAAATAGGGAACAGAAAGACAGAAGATCCATAGAAAGACACACGCATAGGTAAAAACTGCTGGGGTTCCAGCATCGCCAAAAGAGGAACCCCAGGAGAAGGCAGGATGCAGACGATGGGCTGGCCTCGTGCTCCAGCTTTTAACCCCCCCGGACCTTCATGGACCCACCCCTGGCGTGGGACTGCCAGTTGCTTGTCCAATCAGAGCCAGGATAGCACCAGCTGCTGGTATGTGATTGATTGACAGCTGAGCCAATCAGAGCTGGGATAGCACCACCCCTGCTGTGTGATTGACAGCTCTGCCAGGCCAGGGCTGGGGGCGGGCCTCTGTCCCACCACAAACCAAGGCCCGGCCCGGCCCTGGCCCCACATTAGCATTCCAAGCATTCCAAGGTTTCTCAGGACATCGATCTCATCCAGCCTCTAACAGCAACCATGGTTACACTACGGCACCTCATGGAACCATGGGTCAGTTGTGACAATGCAGGTCTAAGGACACTACGGAACCTCATGGAGTCAAGGAGACTGTTGTGCACCTCAGGGGCCCTATGGATGCAAGTGTCAATAATCAAACATTTGGGCCCATAGAAACAAGGAGGCATTGTGACACAGCAGGGCCACATGAAGCCAAGGGACCCTTGTGACTGTGTTGGGGGTCATGAAACCAAGAAAACTTTGTTACATTGCAAGACTTCATGAAATCAAGGGGACCACTGTGACAGAATGGGGAACCATTAGAAAAAAGGGAATATGGAACAGGTTTGCCTGGTTTGGCCTCCTGGGTACTGTCTGACAGGTCCCACTGAATTAGACATGCCAAGGCCCTCTCCCATCTGACCATGGAGCTCTGGGGCTCTGTGCTTTTCTTCCTATGGAAAAGAACTATCATTCTTGTCTAAGCTCCCATGGCTGAAATTAGGATTCCACCTCTAAAATTAAATATATTCAAGAGTTACTCTCCAAAAAAATCTACCAATACAGCCAAGTCTGTCTAGCCTTGGCGTCTGGTGACTGCCTCTCATCGGCCCCTGCACCACTGGGCCTCACTTGTTTCCTTCCTATGGAGACCATTGTGACACTGCATGTTGTTGTCGAGCCAAATGGCATTGTTATACTGTAGGAACTTGTGGAACTAAGGGAATCATTGTGACACTGTGAGTACCATGAATACAAGGGGCCATTGTGACACTGTGGGGTCTTGAGGAACCATGGAGACCATTTGGACACTTTGGGGTCTTGTGAAATGCAGGGCATCATTGTGACGCTGCAGTCTACCATGGATCCAAGGGAACATTGTGACACTGTGGGGCCTCATGGAACCAAGGACATCTTTGTGGCTCTGTTGGGCTGCATGGTCCCAAGGGGCCAGTGTGAAGCAGCAGGGCTTTGTGGAACCAAGAAGCCATTGGGCATTTTAGGGCCTTGTGGAGCCAAAGGGCCATTGTGATCCTGTGAGGCACCGTGGATCCATGGAGACCATTGTGCCATTGCAAGGCCCTATGGAATCATGGAGACCATTGTCACAGTGTGGGGCCCCACGGAAACAAAGGAGCATTGTGACCCTGCAGGGCCTCATGGAAGGAAGAGGTCATTGTGACACTATGGGAACTTGTGGAACCAAGGGGATCATTGTTGAACTACTGGGCCCCAATGAAACCAAGGGACTACGGTGATACAGAGGGGCTTCATGGAACCCAAAGACCATTATGACACCGTGGGGCCTCGTGGAACCATGGAGACCATTAAGCTCCTTAAGGACTTGTGTAACTAGGGGACCATTATGACACCTTAGGGCATCATGGAAGCAAGGAGCCATTGTGACACTGTGGGGCCCCATGGAAGCAAGGCAACACAAAATAGTTGTGGCTGCCTTGGTCTCCAAGAGATCACCTGACAGGTCTGGCTGACCTTGCAATGTGGAAGGCCACTCCCATCTACCCCTGAAACACTGGGTCTCTGGGCTTTCCTTTGTATGGAAAAGAACTGTCCATCTTTTCAAGGTATCCATGGCCAAAATTTGGATTCCACATCCAAATTTTTGTGTGTCCAAGGATTGCTGCCAGACAAAAGTTGCCAGGAGAGACAGGTCAGGCTGGTCTTTGACTCCTGAGGGGCAGCACTCACCTGTTTTCCAAACACTGGAAAGGGCTCTGTGCTTTTCTTTGTATGGAAAAAATCATCCTTCTCCAGGCACAAATGTCTGAAATTAGGATTCCACATTCATAATTTTGAATATCCAAGGGTTGGTCCAAGCAAACATGTCAGGACAGACAGGTCAAGCTTGCCTTGACCTCTGGTGGTTGTCGTTCTCCAGCTCTTGAAACACAGGGGCTCCGTGGTTTCCTTCCTGTGGGGACCAATGTGACATTGGGAGCCTTGGGAACTGAAGGGGCCATTGTGACACTGCAGAGCACCATGGATCCAAGGGACCATTGTGACACTGTAGAGCCTCGTGGAACCAAGGACATCGTTGTGGCTCTGTTGGGCCACATGGTCCCAAGGACCCAGTGCAAAGCATTGGTGCGGTGGTTAGCCCAGCTGTAACTCAGAGTCGACCAGATTTTACCCCAAAAGATTTGGGCATGGGTTTCAAGCCCTGGGAATCATTTGTTTAATTTAGGGTGAGCTCGAGAGTTCCCCAATAAGGCTTTAGTGTTGCTATGCTAACTTGTCCAGGTTCTACTCCCTTATTTGTTACTTGTTTCCCCTATATGGTTATTGTTCTAGAGTGTTCTAACCCCAAGTGTACACGTTGTTGCTTCCCTTTTGTCTTGGGTCTTTGGATCCTGCCCCTCGTACTGTTCTCGACTTCTCAATGTTTTATTGTTTTTCACCCTGTTATTAAAGTTCCTTTTAAACAATTCCATTGATCCTGCTCCTTTTCATTTTTGCCACTCTCGCCCTTAAGTCAGGGAACCAGAGAGATTTGTTGCAGCCACCTTCATTGTGACTTTCGGCTCCTTAACAGGGACCCTGACATTCAGGGCTCCCTGTGTCAGTCACATCAGCTGGGGTTAGCTGATGGATAGGCCAGTGCTCCCCAGGATTTTTGATTGTGACCGGCCCGACAGATTCATTGTTGCTTCAAGCGACCTTGCCCAGGATTGGCAGGGACAACGATGGTTTCACCTGCGTAGGATTGCAGGTGGGTTTGGGGAAACGCAAGACATTTATTGCCCATTTTGCCACTGTGTTTTTACAAAATGCACCCATGTCCCATTATTGATTTGGTGTGTTTTGGTGACTGTTCCCCCTAAAGCAGAGAAAGAGAAAAATGGGCAGCCAGATGTCCAAAGCAGAAAGGAGAATATATGGATATTTTAATCCTCACTGATCACGATGTAATATTTTCAAAGAACGAATTAAAATCAATCATGATGCGGATCACTGAAAATTCTCCAGATGCCTCTGCTGACGAAATCTATACCACTGAATTTTGGGACTCACTGGCAGATAAATTGTACAACCTTTTGATCAAAAGGGACCCCATTGCACCCCACATGCTCCCCATCTTCCACCCCATCCTTGACCAGCAAGCAGTGTGTTGAAAACTCAATTCATTGGTCACTTTTGAATTGGGACCTCCCCTCAAACCTGCCTTTCTCAGACCTTCCACGATGGTCCAAGATGGCAATGGCCACGTGGTCTTGGAGCATCATGCCCTGGAGACTCAAGACGGAAGGAGCCTGAATATGACTCAGGAGCCTGACCATTCTCCCTCCATCTTGGCTCCTCCACTTCCTGCTACCACAACCTTCTCTTCCGCCCTGAATGAACCTCCAGACTTCACCCCTACAACTGAGGGTTATGCCCCATTGTCAATCATTCCACCTTCACCCTGGGCCATGCCTCCAGAACTCCATCCCGGAAGTCTGCCATCCTAAATCAAGGCCCTTTCTCTGCAACACCTGACAAAATGGCAGTGCCCTTTGCCTCACCCTCCAGCAACAATATAACCTCATGATCAAAGATGCTAAGCCCAACCGTCACACTATTTCTAATCCAAATGTTTCTCCTCCAAGTTATTCTTCCTCCCCAGAAGACAGTTTGGATTCCCCAGAGCCACCTCGCCCCTCAACCCTAGATGATCCCTGTGAAAGGATCTGGAAAGAAGCAGTTAAGGAAGAAGCCTGGCAAATAGTCTCGAAAATCCTCATTGCCTCGGGATGTTATGAAAGAAGGAGGCAGAATCCCAGGTATCAGCCATTGGTTTACAGGGAAATCAAGGATCTGTGTAGGGCAGCTAAAGAACATAGGAGGGACTTACTTTGTTTTAATGGCCTAATGAGGGCCATGTTTACAGCACATGTCTTAACCTTCTATGAGTTAAAATATATTATGACCATGTTGTTGTCACCTGCAGAATACACCCTGTGGGAAGGCGGATGGAAGTGTTTACTGAATCAATTAATAGCAGACTATGCTACTAATGAGGCAAGGGTGGAATTGAAACCCACTATCCAGCTGGAGAAGGACAACACAGCCTACCAGATGATCAAGCAGCAGGTATCCCGAGAAAAGTATTGGATGATATCAAAGAGATGGCTTTGAAAGCTTTAATCCAGGTATCAGATGGTTGCACCCCCAATTTGGACTACCTTGGTGGGCCGCAGCTAAAGCTTTAGGATAATTAGACCATCTTGGGTGCCTGTTAAGTAAGCAAACCAATGCTACCTCCCTCACATTGAGTGGCCTGCTGTCAGATATAGAGACCATCAGACATGCCACCTTGAAGAACAGCAATGGAGTTTTTACTCTGGGCACATGGGCATGGCTGTGTAGACTCTGAGGGCATGTGTTGCATGAACGTCTCCATCCACAGCGAGTCAATCCAAAAGAGCATTCAGGTACTGAAGGAAGGGTTCAAGAAGCTTCAAGTGGAAAACAAAGATTGGTTCAATAAACTCTTCCAATCCAAGGGAATAAAGGATTGGATGACGTTTAGCTAAAAAAGGACTATTAATTCTCTTAGTGGTTGTTGCTGTATTGTTAATTCTCCCATGTTTCTTTGGCTGCTTTTAGAAAGTCTTACAAAATACTTTCATTTCCGTCTTTGTTGTAAAACAGAAAGGGGGAAGATACTCAACACAGGCTCCTCATGGACTCCTTGGAGGAGAGAACTGGAGGCGAGGATGGCACAAAAACCTCTCAGAGACTCAGTGTGGGAAGGAAAATTCATAAAAGTACATAAAAGTATTCTTAAACCCAAAAAGTACCTTAAAAACCTTGAATATTTCAAGGCATTAATGAGCCCCACTGAGTGTCAGTACAAAGCTATCCAGGGATTTATTAAAGCAGATAATTGGGGGCATGATTGAACAAACATCTCACAGAGTCTGTATCAAAAGGGAAACACCAAGAACCTTAAAATAACTGAAGTACTTAAAGTATTAATGAGCCCCACTGAGTGTTGTTACTGAAAAAGGCTCTCCAGGTACTAATTACAGCAGATAATTGGAGGCCATGATTGCACAGGCCCCTCAAAGACTTTAAGGCAAAAGCCAAACCAAAAGTCCTTTGAAAAGCCTAGAGTCCCTGCAGGGAGCATTAAGGAGCACCTCCCCTCCCCCCGCCCCCCCCCCCCCCCCCCAGGGCCATTCCTGAGCAAGGCTCCCCAGGGACTCCTTCCAGCAGAACCTTGAGGCCAGTGGGATGTGGGCTAGGGGGGGATGCTGAGGGAAGGACAAGGGGCTGACAGCACCCAGCCTGGCTGGAGCTGTGCCAGGAGGCCCCAGGGCCTCAGGACAAGGTGTCTCCTCACAGCCCTTGGTGGCACAGACCCCGCTGTGCCCCGGGGCACCAAGACTTGGCTTCTCCTTGTCCCCACCTATCATCAGTGCCTCCAGTTCTCTGCTCTGCCTGGGGCCTGGGGACACTTTCTCAGTCATGTCCCTCAGTGGGACCCATTAAAAGTGAAAGAAACTTTGGAGTTGGATTCTGGCTTGGAGTTCTGGAGAGGCTTCTTCAGTTCCCTCTCAGGGACTAATGTTTAGGGCCTGAGCACAAAGCCCCAGAGGCTCATTAAAGTCCCTGTGCTGTGTCTGTGCTGCTGAGTTGGGCTGGGCTCCTGGCACAGAGGCAGCTCCTGGTAACCAAGAAGAGCTTCAAAAGCACATTTCTCTTGATGAGCAGCTCTTCTGCCAGCCCAGCAGGGCTGGGGCACTGCCTGCAGCCACCCTGGGCACAGCACAGAGGCACAGAGAGCTTCAATCAATCAGGGCTGAGAAGGTGCTGAGAAGTGCCTGAGGCAGAATCACTGCCAGCCCTTGGCACAGGAACCTCTGGCTGCAGGACAGTGCAGCTGCAGCTCCTGGAGCCATTTCCTAAAGCTGGAACATCCCAATGCCTACAGACCCTGTGAGTACATTCTCTGATTGTCTCTTGTGCAGAGCAGCCAGGGGTGCCAAGGGCTGTCCTGCAGAGCAGGGTCCTGCAGCCCAGGGCGCTGTGCTGGGGCAGGGACTCTGCCGCCTGCCAGGGACAGCTCTCAGCCAGCCCTGGCAGCTGCTGCCAGCACTGGGGGACAAGATCTGGGTGGGAGGAGACATCTGGTAGGGCTTGGAAGTGTTCCCCTTGCGTGGTGAGGATGCTGCATTGTTCAGGTCTGCCCCCAGCATGGCATTTAACTGCATAACATTTCCAAGTAGATTATACAGGAAGCAGAACAAGGCAGTGGTTGCATAAAAGGGAAATTTTATCAATCTGTTGCTCTGGGTTTCCTGGATGGGAAATTGCATATAGATATTAATCTCCTGGTTCACATTTAGAAAAATAAAAAAATGTTATCTCAGAAGTGAATAAACCCAGAAGTGACAGAAATCAGCACAGGGCCCCTCACAGGCAGCATCACTGTCACTTTTCCATCCTCCTCAGCATTGCTCTGAAGTTGCCATCAGAGCCTGCAGAGCCAGAGCTGGTCCTGGGCAGTTCCTGAGCTGGGAGGGGTCTGCAGGGCAGAGCTGAGCCCCCAGGGCTGGGCTGGGCTCTGGAAGCACTGGCAGGGCCCAGGCCTGGGCACAGGGAAGCAGCTGCAGGCAGGGACAGCTCCAGGCAGCAGAGCCCTGGGCAGGCAGTGGGCTGAAAGTGCCCCTAAGTTGTGCTGGGATATTTAAAGTCGTCTCCAAACCCAACTATTCCATGATTACTTTTTTTACAGATCCCCAAGCCAAGGCACTGCAAATGTCCAACAGCAGCTCCATCAGGAACTTCCTCCTGCTGGCATCGGCAGACACACGGCAGATGCAGCTCCTGCACTTCTGCCTCTTGCTGGGCATCTCTCTGGCTGCCCTCCTGGGCAACAGCCTCATCATCAGCGCTCTAGCCTGCAGCCACCCCCTGCACACGCCTGTTGGAGAATTTTGCTCAGACATGGCTTGAAGGAAAAAAGGCCATGAAAATATACAGCTGATGGAAAAGTAAAAGGCAGCTGTAAGCAGCTAATTCTCAAGCCTGTTTCTGTAAATAATAAGGTTCTCAGGCACATTTCTATAAACAGCAGAGTTCTCAGGCAGTCTTTTCATAACAAGTAAATATTCTGTCCTTGGCTGGTATGGGAAAGCAAAAATAACAAACCACAGGTATTGAAAACAAAAGGAGGGGTTGGTGTTTAATCTGTAACCAATGATGAGCTTGGGTTTTGCAATATGCATGAACTTAATTAACACGGTTATAAAAATGTGCATGGTTGATCAATAAATTGGAGTTCGATGCTCATCAATCGGATGGTCGTCTCCCTTCACTTCGTCACACACCCATGTTCTTCTTCCTGCTCAACCTGGCTCTCAGCGACCTGGGCTCCATCTGCACCACTCTCCTCGAAGTCATGCACAATTCCCTCTGGGACACCAGGAACATCTCCTACTCAGGATGTGCTGTTCAGATCTCTTTTTTTGGTCTTCTTTATTGCAGCACAACTTTTCCTCCTGACCATCATGTGCTACGACTGCTACGTGTCCATCTGCAAACCCCTGCACTACGAGACCCTCCTGGGCAGCAGAGCTTGTGCCCACATAGCAGCAGCTGCCTGGGCCAGTGCCTTTCTCACTGCTATGCTGCACACCTCTAACACATTTTCTCTGCCCCTGTGCCATGGCAATGCCCTGGGCCAGTTCTTCTCTGAAAACCCACACATCCTCAAGATCTCCGGCTCCAAATGCTACTTCAGGGAATGTGGACTTCTTGCTGTTAGTCTGTGTTTGGTATTTGGTTGTTTTGTGTTCATTGTTTACTCCTATGTGCAGATCTTCAGGGCTGTGCTGAGGATCCCCTCTGAGCAGGGACGGCAAAAAGCCTTTTCCACCTGCCTCCCTCACCTGGCCATGCTCTCCCTGTTCATCAGCACCTCATTCTTTACCTATCTGAAGCCCCCCTCCATCTCCACTCCATCCCTGGATGTGGTTGTGTCATTTCTGTACTTGGTGGTGCCTCCAACCCTGAACCCCCTCATCTACAGCCTGAGGAACCAGGAGCTCAAGGCTGCAGTGTGGAGACTGATGACTAGATGCTTTCAGGAACATTGAACTTTTGGCCAATTTCTGCAAATCACTTGTAATAAAAGTCATCTTTGATACTTCTTGTTGGCTTCATTTTGGAGGTTCTTATTCTTTGTTTTACCTTACTAATCTTTTCCACAAAGAAATGTCATGGTTTGTGCTATTTCTCATTTTGTTTCCCTCCACCTTCCCTGTGGCCACAGACTGTGTCAATGAGGGGCTGCACTCTTGGTAGCTTTAAAGGAACTAAAGGATCCCCCAGCAATTTTTTTTTTTTTCAGAGACCCCCTAGTGTTCCCTTCTCTGGAGCTGCAGCAGCAATGTCTGTTGTGCATAGCTGGGGGCAGATCAGTGCTGGCACAGCAACTCTGGTCCTGCTGGCCACACCATTCCTGATAGAGGCCAGGAGCCGTTGGCCTTCTTGCCCACCTGGGCACACTGCTGGCTCATGTCCAGCCTGCTGTCCATCAGTCTCTGAAAGTCCCTTTCTGCCTCGCTGTTGTCCAGCCACTCTGTCCCCAGCCTTAGTGCTGCAGGGGTTGTTGTGGCCAAAGCGAAGGACTCGGCACATGGACTTGTTAAACATCACCTTGTTGGATCTGGGCCCTGGATCCAGCCTGTCCAGGTTCCTCTGCAGAGCCCCCCTACCCTATCACAGAACCATGTTTGTCTAAACAATTTTAGTATGAAAATAACCTGTGTATGATGGACTCATCAAATGCTGCTGGGACGTTGCACATGGCTCAGGTAAGAGTGAGATTGTTATTAAATTGTTTCCTATTCAACTATGGCATGTTGACCATGAAGAGAAACTTCCTGTGCCTCTGAGTCTCACCAGTTCCTGACCCCCAAAGGACGCAAACCTGATGAGTTCTGGTTCCCACTTC
Source organism: Ammospiza caudacuta (assembly GCF_027887145.1). NCBI lineage: Eukaryota > Metazoa > Chordata > Aves > Passeriformes > Passerellidae > Ammospiza > Ammospiza caudacuta. The sequence continues at coordinate 5,081,601 of NC_080621.1, read as the reverse complement.
AGTGGCTGCACTTGTACCTCCCTCCACAGCCAGAGCAGAGCTCCCTTGTCCCAGAAAGACCCTGGCAATGCAGGGATGAAGGAAACAGGACACGCTGTGGGGACCAGGGACAGGGACAGAGATTTGGGGTGGTTGTGAGCCCAGGATAGGACCCAGCCTTTGGCTTTGGTGAACCTCATCCCATTGTCCTGGGCCCATGGCTCCAGCCTGGCCAGATCCCTCTGCAGAGCTTCCTGCCCTCCAGCACAGCCACACTCCCACCCAGCTTGGGCTCACCTGGGAACTGAATGAGGGTGCCCTTGATGGCCTCATCCACATCAGCAATAAAGAGATTAAACTGACCTGGCCCCAGTCCTGAGCCCTGGGGACACTCCTGGATGTGACTCCATTCCTCAGCTGCTCTGAGGGCCAGAGGGTGGATGATGTAAATGGTGGGAGGGTGTGGGGACAAAGTGTGATTGATTGTCAGCCATGAAGGGTCTTGATTTTCATATCTGTTCAGACTGCATGAGGAGGTGCTGGGGGTCAATGACAATAGGACATTGCTGATATCAATCTCTAATGAGGAGAAGAAAATTTAACTGGACCAAACAATTCTCTCTTCATTGTTTTCAATATAGTATATTGACTTTAAATTCACTTCTGAAATTTGTCTAATTAACCACAGAAGAATTCAAAGTCTGAATGTTTCCCAAGGGCTTGTCTTGTTAAAGTGTTTTGAACAAATCTTTTTGAGCCTTTGTCACTGAATTCCTGAACTGAAGAGCTCAAGAGAGAAGAGGTCTCTGGAGTAGCAAAATTAATCAGCAACCTTCAAGTGGCTGAGGATGCATGCCCATCAGAGCAGCAATGAACAAAAATGGGCACAGCTTTGTCGCTGCCCCAGCTTTGGCATGGGCCCTGGGCCTGGAGCAGGAGCAGCTCTTGAGGGCCCCAAGATTGGGGGTCTTGTGCTGCCCTGGGCAGATGGGATGGCAGCAGGGGCTGCAGAGCTCTCAGCACCTCAGCCCAAGGGGAGCAGGGCAGCCAGGGAGCCTCCTTTGGCCTTGGCCAAGCACCTTCCCCCATGGCTGGGGCTGAGCTCTGTGGCAGCTGCAGCTGCTGCTGTGCCCTTGCCAGGGGCTGAGGCCATGGGGCCAGTGCCCAGAGCAGCCTGGCCGGAGCAGAGCTGTGGGGCCAGGGCCGGCTGGGCTGGGCTGGGGAGAGGCCCTTGGTGCTGCCCAGAGCTCAGGGCAGCTGGCAGAGCTTGCAGGGAGCTGGGCTGGGCTCAGAGAGTCTGGCCCAGAAACCATCAGTGTCCATCTCAGCCTGGCTGAGCGTGCAGGGGCAGGACTCAGGCCAGGCCTTGTGGGGCAGGGCCAGCGCCTGTGCAAGGCATTGCAAACAGGCAAGTGGCCCAGAGAGAAGGCTGCTCTGTGCTATTGGTGGCATGGACAGATCAGGGAGGGAGCCCAGGACATTTGTCAGTGCCAGCCTCTGTCCCCATGTGTTGGCAGCCCTGGCTGCTGAGCCCAGCTTTGGCCTAGGCTGAGTTTGGCTGTGGCCCAGCTCCATCCTCCTGTGGGGCTCAGGGTCTGTTCCCAGACATAGCCAGCCCTGGCTGGCCTCTCTGCTGGCCCAGAGGCCGGCAGAGCCCAGGGCAGGGCTGTCTGTGCAGGCCCACAGGTGCCATGGGCTCTGCAGGAGCTGGTAGAGGCTGCCCAGCAGGGAGGCCATGGGGCACAGAGCCCCCAAGGCTGCTGTGGGCACCACGGCACAGGAGCCATTCCCAGCCGCAATGCTCCTGGCCTGGGCTGGGCCTGCACAGGGGCTGGGCCACCATGGCTGGGCCAGCACAAGGCCACAATGGGACCCCGCAGCCGCTGCTGGGGTTGACAGCAAGGCCAGGCACACAAGCAATTGCTGAGCATGGCCTGTACTGGCCAGGCCTGACTGTGCCAAAGGCAGAGCTCAGCTGCCCTTGGGGGCTGCAGGAACAGTCCAGAGCCCAAAGAGCCTCCATGGTTGTGCTGGAGACCAAGGCTCCGGCAGGGAAATGCAAGACTGGGATGAGGAGGGCACTGAATTCTAGCACACACCTCAGCTCTCTGATGATCCCGGCACCATGCTGGACCCTGTTTCAGGCTGGAGCAGAGCAGATGTTGATGGGACAAGAGCCCTGTGGGGCTGTCAGGGACCTGCAGCTTGCAAGGTGCTCTGCTCTCCCTCAGGTGCTCTTGGAGAGATCCAGTCCCAGCTGGGCACCTCAGGGCACAAGTGGCACTGCCTGTTCATAGGCACACAGCTGATGTCTGCCTGGAAAGGGGCACAGGTGTTAATACTTGTACATTTCATATTATACGAGCACATTTTTGTTTCCTGTCGGACGACAGTACTTTTGAGAATAGGCAGAGTTTTTCCACCAGGAGTGGGAATTTGCTGGATATACTGGATTCTTCTACTGATAGCAAGAGAAGAAATATTGATCTCCCCTCCACCTGCACCACCAACATTCAGTCTAATATGTCATGATCCTCTTCGTTCAGGTGTTTCCAGCTCTCCTGTTTAAATGGCCGTGTCTAAGGACATCTCTTCGTTTAGAGCAGCTGGATCTATGTCCTTTCCATCACTCCCAGATTTCCTCCTCCAGATGCTCTCTGGTCATTCAAGTGCCTCTCACCAGACTGGCTTCATGCTTTGATCTCCAGAATGTTGTCCAATCTTTCTGAAGTTCAAATAAATATCGCATGAATGAACATCTTAATTGTGTTTATATCTATCACAGAATTATCTTTTCTTATGTCTCGGTCTAAAACTTCTCAGACACAGAAATGCCTTGGGAATGGGGGACATGTCAGATGCTTCTGGGATGTCACAGAGAGCTGAGGGATGAGCTGTGATGGTTATTAAACTGTTCAAATGTTCAACTTGTGTTTGTTGGCAAGAAACCTTTCTGTGCCTCTGAGTGTCACTAGGCTCTGAGCCCAAATTACACAAACCTGATGAGTTGTGGTTCCCACTGCAGGGGCTGCACTTGGACCTTGGCTCTGCACAGGAGAGCTCTTCATCCCCTTTCCCTCTTTTCCTCCCTCTGGGCATGGAGGGAGCTACTGACTTCAGCGTGTGACTTGTGTGTGCAAAGACCGAATCTGGGCAGAATCAGGGCAGGGAGGGTTTGGGAGGACCCTGGGATCTGTGCTGGGCACAGAAGGTGTTTTCCATTGCTCTGAGACTGTCTGCTGTGTAAAGGGGATTTTCTATCCAGCAGAGGAATGACTTTTGCATTTGATGGAGCTGTGCCAAGTACCACTTCAGAATAGGTATGAGATCCTGGATAGAGAGACCCAACTAGATGATTTAGGAGAGAATTGCCTGCCCAGTGAACCCCCCAATTATGATTCATCTGCAAGACTACCTCTAGCATCAAGAAAAAAGAAGGGTAATCGTAGTAGGTGATTCCCTCCTGAAGGGAACTGAGGGCCCCATTTGTCGACCAGACCCATCCCACAGGGAAGTCTGTTGCCTCCCTGGGGCCCGGGTACAAAATATCACTGAGAGACTTCCTGGGCTGATTCAGCCCTCTGATTATTACCCACTGCTGATACTCCAGGCTGGCAGTGATGAGATTGAGAAGAGGAGTGTCAAGGCAATTGAAAGGACTTCAGGGTACTGGGTCAGGTCATTGATAGGGCAGGAGCACAGGTAGTGTTCTGCTCAGTCCCTTTGGTGGCAGAGGAAAATGATGAAAGAAACAGAAGAATCCACATCATCAACAAGTGGCTTAAGGGTTGGTGTCATCGGCAAAATTTTGGATTCTTTGATCATGGGGAAACTTTTACAGCATCTTCTCTGCTGGAACCAGATGGGGTACACCTCTCTGTTAAGGGCAAAAGGTTTTTAGCTCATGAACTGGCAGAGCTCATTGAGAGTGCTTTAAACTAGGTTTGAAGGGGGAAGGGGAACCAGCTGAGCTATCTGGAAACAGGCCCAAGAATTGCAAGGCTGAGTTAGGGGTGAAGTCAGTAGCCCAGATGAGGTGCATGTATACCAATGCACGCAGCTTGGGCAACAAACAAGAAGAGCTGGAGGCCATGGTGCAACTGCAGAGCTATGATGTAGTTGCCATCATGGAAACATGGTGGGATGACTCACATAACTGGAGTACTGCACTGGATGGATACAAGCTCTTCAGGACCGACAGGAAAGGAAGAAGAGGTGGAGGGGTGGCCCTTTATACTAAGCAAACTTTTGATGCCATCAAAATTGAAACTAAGGAAGATGGATTTGAATGTCTATGGGTAAGAATAAAGGGGAAGGCCAACAAGGCTGACATCATACTGGGAGTCTGTTATCGTCCACCCGACCAGGAAGAAGAGGTAGACCACTTATTCTATAAGCAGCTAGGTAATGTTTCACAAGATCATCAGCCCTTGTTCTTGTGGGTGACTTCAACCTACCAGACATCTGCTGGGAACTTAATACAGCAATAAAGAGGCAGTCCAGGAAATTCTTAGAATGTATGGAGGACAACTTTTAGTTGCAGCTGGGGAGGGACTATGTTAGATCTGCTATTTGCAAATAGAGATGGGCTGGTGGGAGATGTGGTGGTTGGAGGTCGCTTGGGGCAGAGTGCTCATGAAATAATAGAGTTCTCAATATTTGGTGAAGTCAGGAAGAGCACCAGTAAAACTCTTGCATTGGACTTCCAGAGGGCAGACTTTGGCCTGTTTAGGAGACTTATTCAGAGCGTCCCTTGGGAAGCAGTCCTAAAAAACAAAGGAGTTCAGGAAGGGTGGGCATACCTCAAAACAGAGATCTTGAGGGCACAGGAACAGACCATCCCTGTGTGCCAAAAGATCAGTCAACGGGGTAAACGTCCAGCCTGGCTGGGCAAGGAGGTTTTGGAGGAACTTAAGAATAAAAAGAGGATGTATCAGCGTTGGAAGAAGGGTCAGGTCTCTAAGGAAGTATTCAAGAGGGCTGCTAGAGCATGCAGAAAAAAAATTAGGGAGGCCAAAGCTCAGTTTGAACTTAGAATGGCAACTTCCGTAAAGGATAATAAAAAATGTTTTTACAAATACATTAATGGTAGAAGGAAAGGTAAGCCTTTGTTCTTTATTGGACAAAGGAGGGAACTTAGTATCTGAAGATGAGGAAAAGGCAGAAGTGCTTAATGCCTATTTTGCCTCAGATTTTAGTGGGAAGATGACTTGCCCTCAAGACACCTGCCCGCCTGGGCTGGTTGATGGTGACAGGGAGCAGAATGGTCCCCCCATTATCCAAGAGGAGGCAGTCATAGAACTACTGAAATGCTTGGATATTCATAAATCTATGGGACCAGATGGGATCCACCCCAGGGTAATGAGAGAGCTGGCAAACAAGCTTGCAAAGCCACTCTCCATCATTTAACAACAGTCATGGCTCACTGGTGAGGTTCTGGATGACTGGAAGCTGGCCAATGTGATACCCATTCATAAAAAAGGTGCAAAGGAAGATCCTGGTAATTATAGACCAGTCAACCTGACCTCAGTACCTGGCAAAATAATGGAACAGTTTATATTATGCGCCATCACGCAAAATTTACAAGATGGCCAGGGTATCAGACCCAGCCAGCATGGATTTAGGAGGGGTAGGTCATGTTTGACCAACCTAGTCACCTTTTATGAACAGGTAACCCGCCTAGTGGGTGCAGGGAAGGCTGTAGATGTTGTTTACTTGAATTTCAGCAAGGCCTTTGACACTGTCTCCCACAGCATTCTCCTAGACAAACTGGCAGGCCGTGGCTTGGACAGGAGCACTCTTTGCTGGGTTCAGAACTGGCTGCATGGCCGGGCCCAGAGAGTGGTGGTGAATGGTGCTGCATCCAGCTGGCGACCAGCCACCAGTGGTGTCCCTCAGGGGTCTGTGCTGGGGCCAGTTCTGTTTAATATTTTTATTGATGACATGGATGAGGGTTTAGAGTCCTTTATTAGCAAATTTGCAGATGACACTAAGCTGGGAACATGTGTTGATCTGTTAGAGGGACAGAGGGCTTTGCAGAGGGACTTGGAACGGTTGGATGGATGGGCAGAATCTAATGGAATGAAGTTCAATAAGTCCAAGTGCCGAGTCCTGCACTTTGGCTACAATAACCCCCTGCAATGATATAAGCTAGGAACAGTGTGGCTGGACAGTGTTCAGGTGGAAAGGACCTGGGGGTGCTGGTTGACAGTCGGCTGAACATGAGGCAGCAGTGTGCCCAGGTGGCCAAGAAGGCAAATGGCATCCTGGCCAGTATCAGGAAGGGTGTGGCCAGCAGGAGCAGGGAGGTCATTCTTCCCCTGTACTCAGCACTGGTGAGGCCTCACCTGGAGTATTGCGTCCAGTTCTGGGCCCCTCACTTTAGGAGGGACGTTGAGATGCTTGAGCGTGTCCAAAGGAGAGCAACGAGGCTGGTGAGGGGCTTGGAACACAAGCCATATGAAGAACGACTGAGGGAGCTGGGGTTGTTCAGCCTGGAAAAAAGGAGACTTAGGGGTGACCTTATCACTCTCTTCAACTTCCTGAAGGGTGGCCATGGTGAGCTGGGGGTCGGTCTCTTTCTCCGGGCAACAACAGACAGAACAAGAGGACACAGTCTCAAGCTGCGCCAAGGGAGATACAGGCTAGAATTAAGGAGGAAGTATTTTACAGAAAGAGTGGTCAAATACTGGAATCATCTACCCAGGGAGGTGGTAGAGTCACCATCCCTCGAAGATTTTAAAAAAAGACTGGATGTGGCACTTGGTGCCATGATCTAGTTGAGGTGTTAGAATATGGGTTGGACTCGATGATCTTAAAGGTCTCTTCCAACCTAGAATTTCTGTGATTCTGTGATTCTGTGCCTTCCCTTGGCTTTGTTGGCTGACCATAAACGAATATCCCTCTGTGTCTCGGGCAGCTCCTTCTCCAAGAAAAGCAGGTGGGAGTGAGAGCCAAGGAGCTGAAAGCTGCAGGTGCAGCCTGGGCTGGAGGCAGCTCAGATTTGCACAAGGCTGCTCTGAGTGCCAGGGCTTGGAAGGGGGAAATGGTGGGGTGGGAGTAGGGACAGAGTCTGATTGAGTGTCAGCTAGGGAGTATCTTGATTTTCATATCTATTCAAACTGCATGAGGAGGTACTCGGATTCAGTCTCAATTAGGGACTGCACATATTCATTTATGAACAGAAAAAAAAACCTAAACAGGATCTAAAAAATATTTGCTCTCCGTCTTTTTAAATATAATGCATTTACTTTGAACACACTACTGAAATGTGTCAAATTAACCACAAATGGTTTGAACATTTAAATCAAATTATTCCCAGAGGCTTGGCTTGTAAAGGTGTTCTGAATGTTGATCCCTGGGACACTGAATTCCTGCACTGAAGAGCTGAAGGCTGAACAAGCCTCTGGAGCAGGAAAATTCAGCAGCCTTCAAGTTGCAGAGGATGTCAGCAGCCCCCACGGAGGCCATGCCTGCCCAGAGACCATGGGGGAATGGGCAGACAAGGAGAGCGTCCCTGGGGCTGGGGCAGCACAACTCAGAGGCACCAGCGGCTCCAGCTGGGAAATGGAGTGTGGAATGTGGCTGGGAAAGCACTGCCTGGGCTGGGCCAAGCAGGACAGAGAAGCCCTGACCCCCAACCCCCAAACAATTCTCTTAAGGAGACATTTAAAAGGAATTAAAATTTTTTGTGTACTCTGAGTTGGATGCACTGGAGAAATATCAACAAGAGATTCTCAGGAGCTCAAAAGAGCAAACCAATCTTTACTGGTAATTTTAGAAAATCAGAGAAACTTTGAAAAAAGGAAAAAGGTTTTCTATGACATTCAGTCAACAAAAAACACTTATCAAAGCTTTAACTTGACCCATTCAACTTCAGAAACTCTATGCCTGTTCAATTTTAAGTTAATAAAATTTGCAAGAGGACAAAAACAGAAGTAGACACAGAAAGAGAGAAAGACAAAATTATTCAGAGAAGGACACACACAGCTACCAACTCTGAGATTCCAGTTGCGTTCAGAAAGAAATTTCAAGAGGAGGTAGGGCCAGGATTTGTGCTTACCTTGTGGTCAGCCTTCAATACCCCTTGGTCTTCCTGGGCTCTTCCCCCAGGTGGGACTCGGGCTCTTTTGGTCACTCAGAAGCTGGGCTGGGGGCTGCAGAGGTGGCTGTGGAGCATTGCCTGTGCTGTGCCAGGGACTGGCAGACACTGCTGGGCTGGGATAGAGGCTCTGTGGGGATTGGGGTTCCAGGGCAGGGCAAGGCTGGACCTGCCCCTTCCTTCCCCACACATGAAATGTTTCCAGCCAAGAATCTCCTCCAGTCTGTCACAGCAGGGCATGTTGGAGGTGGATCCCAATTCTGGCCATGGGCACCTGGTTGAGAAGGACAGTTCTTTTCTATAGGAAAGAAAACACAGAGCCCCGGTGTTTGGAAGGCAGGTGAGAGCCTCACTGGGCCAAGGCCAGCCAGACTTGTCAGGAATGGCAGATTTTCTATGAGAGCACTCTTTGGATATAGGGTATTTTGGAGGTGGGAGCCCAGTCTCAGCCATGGGTGCCTGAAGCAACTGGCAGTGACTGAATCTACGCTGGGGGCAACTGGGATTGACTGGGACCATGCTGGGGGGGACTGGGATCAGAGTGGATTCATGCTGGGATCATACTTGGAGTGACTGGGTCTATGGTAGAGACCACTGAGAGCAACTGGGATCAGACTGGGAGGAACTGGAACCATGCTGGGACCAGGCTGGGATCATTATGGCATCAGAGTAGGATCATACTGGGAGGGACTGGGTCTGTGCTAGAGGCAATTGGGAGGAAATGGGACCATGCTGGGGAAAAATGGGATCATACTGGGAGCAACTGGCATCACACTGAGGGTGACTGGGGTCATTCTGGGATCACACTGGATGTGATGGGGAGCAGGCTGAGGGCAATTGGGACCATGTTGGGGCAACTGGGATATATAGGAAGTGACAGGAATTATGCTGGAGTAGCTATGAGTAACTGAAATCATACTGGAAGCTACTGGGAGCAACTGGGCGTGATTGGAAATACACGGGGGGTACTGGGATACACTGAGAGAGACCAGAAGTGACTGGGATCACAGAGGAACCATAAAGGATGTTACTGGGATCATACTGGGAGCATCTAGGAGTGACTGGAATCATACTGGGAGTGACTGGAATCGTACTGGGTTGACTTGGAGTGACTAGGACCATCCTGGGGGCAAAGGGTACCGTACTGAGAGTGACTGGGTTCGTACTGGAATCATACTGGGAAGGATTGGAACCATACTGGGAGTGCCTGGGACTATAGTTGGGGTGAATGGAAACACCTGGGACCCTGCTGGAATCATACCGGGATCATACTGGGAGTGACCAGGATGATACTGGGATCATACTGAGTGTAACTGGAAGTGACTGGGACCATCTTGGGGGTGACTGGGAGCCACAGGGCCCATGCTGGGAGTGACCTGGGGGGAACTGGGGGAACTGGCCCAGCTGGGGCTCAGGGTTGTTCTCCCCCAGGGCTGCCCCGGGTCCTGCTGCCACCCCTGGCCCCGCAGAACCGAGGGACAGGGGACAGCTGAGGGACGGGGTGGGGGTCTCAGTGCTGGGTAAAGGGGTAAAAGGACGTCTTGGTTCTCAGGAATGGGGGTGCAGGGGACTCTCAGGGTGATGGGAATGTGAGGGGGCAGGGATATGGAGTGGTACAATGGAGTTCCAGAGGGTCCTTGAGTCCAGGAAAGGGGAGTCCAGGGTTTCCCACAAAGGGGCAACCAGGGTGGGGACACCCAGGATATTCAGAAAGGGGGAGTTCAGGGGGTCTCTGGTTTTGCACAAAGGTGGGGCTGGGGGCTGGAAAAGGCAGGAATGGGGGTCCAAGGTGTTCCAGGACATCCCAAGGTCAGGCCCACAGCAAGTCTGGAGGCTGGGAGCCATGGGATGGCCAGGAAAAAGGGAGCAGGGAGCCCTGATGTCCGGGAATGGGGGATTCAGGGGGGGCCCTGTGCAGGATAAGGGGAGCAGAGGGGTCCCGGTGCCAGCAGGGGCGGTTCAGGGTCCCAGTGCCAGAGGTTCCACTCCCCCCTGACCCCCCAGGAGTGCCCCCAGCCCCAGCGTTGGAGCCATCGCACTGCTCCTCCTCACTCCCAGTGTGATCCCAGTAGAACTCAGTCACCCCAGAGCTGCTCTCAGGATGATCCCAGTTGCTCCCAGTCCTTCTTTATTATGATGCACTTTGCCCCCAGCACAGTTCCAGTTGGTCCCAGTTGCTCCCACTTTGATCCTGTGTGATCCCAGTTCTCCCAGTTATCCCAAGCATAGCCCCAGTCACTCCCAGTATGATCCCAGTATGATGCCAGTCTCTCCCAGCTGGGCCCCAGTCACACACCTGCCCCAGGTTGCCCCCAGCATGGTCCCAGTTCCCTCCAGCACATTCCCAGTGGCTCCCAGTGTGGTCCCAGTCCCCACCTGCATGGTCTCAGGCACTCCCAGTATATCCCAGTTGCCCTGAACATTCTCATAGTCATTGCCAGGCACTCCCAGTTACCTCAGCGTGGTTCACTTGCCCCCAGTTTTATACCAGTCACTGCCAGGACATCCCAGTTGTCACCTGCATGACTCCTGACATTCCCAGTTGCTCCCAGTTCCTCCCAGTGTGTGCACAGGAAGCTCCCAGCATGGACCTGGTAGCTCCCAGTAACCCCAGTCAGGGTCCCTTGACATCCACTATAATCCCAGTATAATGCCAGTGACCCCCAGTGTGATCCCAGTCACTCCCTGTCTATGCCAGCATGACGCCAGTAGCCTCCAGTGTGATCCTCATGACTCCCAGTCTCTCCCAGTAATCCCTGTCACCCCAGCATGCTACCAGTCACTGCTGCGGGGGACGGGACAGGTATAAGTCCAATGGTGTCAGGAACCCACATCTTAAAAAAGGAACCCACCAGGCCGCGGCAAAATATCCAAATATGGATAACATTGTAACCAGACCAGTGAAGAGATTTTTGCTTTTATATCCAGCACATCAGTCTCAAAATACAAAATGGAGACATGACAGCTCACTGATCCACACCAAAAATGTCTCCTCCAGCAGGGCTCATACAGCAATACATAAAATCATCTCAGACTAGAATTCAGCCTATCAGACACAGAAAACACATATTGACAAGCATTCTATCCAATCTTATAAAACATACGTAATCGTAGCTAAAACAAAGACTAGTTCATAAGAGACAAAGAACAGAGTTCTATTCATGCTAACCTTCTAAAGATATACATTAAATAACCTTGTTGCCATCCTAAAGCCAATTCCACAGAGACCTATTGTAGTTTGTCACATCTACTGCTTGGGAAACTTTTCTGCTTGCATGGGAAACTTTTCTGCTGTATTTGCAATGCTAACAAAACTTCAGTCTGAGGCCTATACTTTTTTAACCATTTCCTAAAAACCCTCTAACCTTATGGATTCCAACAACTGCCACTTCCTCCCAGTAGCTTTCAGCATGATTCCAGCTGCTCACAGCCACTCCCAGTCAATCCCAGCATGATTCCAGTTGCCCTCAGTGTGATCCCAGTCTCACCCAGCATGGACCCAGCTGCTCCCACTGTGATCCTAGTATGATCCCAGCTGCTGCCAGAATAGTTCCAGTTGTTCCCAGTTCCTGCCAATATAATCCCACTTATCCCTAGAATAGTCCCAGTCCCTCTCAGCATGGTCCCACTCATTCCCAGTTGCCCCCAGCATGATCTCAGCTGTTCCCAGTGTGCCTGCAGTCCCCTCAGTATGGTTACAGACACTCCCAGTATATCCTGGTGTGCCCAGTAATGTTCTGGTTAGCTCAGAATGATCCCAGTCTTTCCCAGTTACTCCCAGTTGCCTCCAGCATGATCCCAGTTTCTGGCAGTTGCCCAAAGTGTAGTCCCAGTTGGTCCCAGTATGATCCCAGTTGCCCCAGTTGTGTCCTTAGTCCCCTCAGGATAGTTCCAGTACCTTCCAGTTGATCCCAGTTGCTCCCAATGTGCCACATTTTCCTCCCAAATTGGGCCTAGTAGCTCCCAGTACCCTCCAGTCAGGATTCATTCTCACCTGCTGTAATCCCAGTGGCTCCCGGGATGATCTCAGTTGCACCTGGTCACTCCCAGTATGATTACAACCACCCCCAGTACGACCCCAGTCACTCCCAGTATGATTCCAGTCCTGCCCAGAGTGACTCCCTGCCACTCCCAGTGTGGGCCCAGTTCCTCCCAGTCACCTCCAGCATGGTTCCAGTCATAGCCAGCACCTTTCCAGTCACTTGCAGTCTGGTTCCAGTATGAACCCAGTCACTTTCAGATACAACCAGTATTATTTCATTCACTCCCAGTACAATCCCAGTTGGTTCCACTATGACCCCAGCATGGGCACAGCTGCTCCCATTATCATCCAGCATGGTTCCAGTTGCTCCCATTTACACCCACTGTGGTTTCAGTCTCTCCCAGTGTATCCTAGTTGCTCCCAGCATGTTCCCAGTCACTCCCAGTTGCCCTAAGTTGCTTCCAGCCGGATCCCAGTTGCTCCCAGCATGTTCCCAATCACCCTCAGTGCAGTCTCAGTTGCTCCAAGTAAGATCCAGTATGATCCCAGTCAATCCCAGCATGGGCCCAGCATCTCCCACTGTGATCCCAGTAGGATCCCAGTTGCCCCCAGCATGGTTCCAGTTGCTCCCTGTTCCTCCCAGTGTGATTCCATTTGCCCCCAGTATCATCCCAGTCACTCCCCATATGATCCCAGTTCCTCCCAGCATGGTCCCAGTCATGCCCAGTTGCCCCTAGTGTAGACCCAGTCACTCCCACTCCCAGTTTCTCCCAGTTTGTGGTCCCAGTTCCCCCCAGCATGGTCTCTGTTGTTCCCAGTGTGTTCCCAGTCATCCTCAGTATGGTTACAGACACTCCCAGTATATCCCAGGTGCCCTCAGCATGTCCATGGTCCTTCCCAGACCCTCCCAGTAGTCCCAGTAATGTGCTTGTTATTCCAGTATGATCTCAGTCATGGCCAGTATATCCCAGTTGCCTCCATCATTAATCCAGTAATTCCCAATTCCTCCAGTTTGCTTGCAGCATGATCCTAGTTTCTCTCAGTTGCTCCCAGTAGCCCAAAGTGTGATCTCAGTTGATCCCTTTCAACACCAATATGAGCCCAGTAACCTCCAGTATGATCCTTGTCATATGTCAGCACTTGCAGTATGGTCCCAGTATAATCTGAGTTACTTCTAATCACTGCTAGTATGGTCCCAGTTGCCTCCAGCTAGATCAACACAGTCAGTCCCAGTATGATGCCATTTGCTCCCATCATGCTCACATTTGCTCCCAGTCAGGCCCAGTATGGGGGATGATGTTCAGGGTGTGTTCCCAGTCACTCTCAGTCCCTCCCAGTATTAGTCCAGTCCCTCCCATTATGATCCAGAGATGATCCCAGTGTGGTCCCAGTCACTGCCAGTATGAACCAGTTGTGCCCCACATGGTTCCAGTTGCTCCCTTTCAGCCTCACTTTCCTTCCAGTCACTCCCAGTCTCTCCAGTGTACCCCAGTTCCTTCCAGCATATTCTAGGTCACTTTCAGTTCCTCCCAGCATGATCCCAGTTGCTCACAGCTTCTGCTGGTCACCCTCAGAATGATCCCACTCCAATTTGCCCCCGACACGGTCTCAATTGCCCCCCGCCAGCTGCTACTCACTCCCAGTATGATCCCAGTATGATCCCAGTCTCCCTCAAGGTGATTGCAGTCTGCGCCAGCATGGGTCCAGCTGCTCCCAGTATGATCCCAGTATGTCCCATTACAGCCCAGTCCCTCCCAGTGATGCCACTCCGGAGATCCCCCTGCCCTATCTATGTTCCTCCCTCCCGGATATCCTGAAAAGAGCCCCAAGGGCTGGCAGTGGCCAGGCAGGGTCCCCAGCAAGGCCCAGTTTGGATGTGCAGGTCCCAGTTTGCCAGTTTGCCTCTCCTTTGGCCCAGGCCAGCTTCCCCCTGACCGCAGCGGCTGGGAGCAGCCGAGAGCCCTGTGCTGCTCCATCCCCGCTCCTGCTGCGGGCTGCGAGGGTTGTGGGAACGGGGCACCGAGGGTGTCACTGCTGCTGGGGGAGGAGGAGGAGGGACGGAAGAGGAGGAGTGGGAGGAAGAGGAGGGACAAAGGAGAATCAAGGAAAGGAGAAGGAACCATGAGTTCGAGCATTCCCTGAATTTGCAGCCCCCACTGGTGGGATCATCACCCCCCATCTCGCAGGTGGCCTGGGGCAGGGGAGCTCAGCCCAGATATCCTGGGAGGTCCTGGGTTGGGTTTTTGGGGCGATGTTTGGAGAATGAAGAGCTTCAAGGCTGAGCAGAAAAGGCCCCTTGTGGGAGACATCGGGGGTGGTGGTGGTGGCTGCCGGCAGAGGCAGCCTGGAGGAGCAGAGCCCTGTGTTCCCCAGGAGCCCAAAGTGGGGAGCCCAGAGAGGGGGGAGCGCCGCCATTGGCAGGAGCCTCAGCAGCCTGGAGAGGGGCAGGGGGGACTCCTTGGAGTCCCTGCAGCCCAGAGCAGAGAATGAGGGGAGAGGGGACCCCAGAAGCCCAAACACCCCGAGGTAAGGGATGGTCCCAAGTTTCCCTCATTTGCCTCACGACCCTCACAAGGACAGAGACTCAGACCCTGAAGACCCTGACTGCCATTCTGTCCTGGCTGAGGTGCATGCCTGCCAAGTGATTGTTTGCAGCTGCGCTTGCTGTGCCCACGCTGTACTGCTTGGGTCAGGGCCTGGCAATGAGCGGTTTGCTCTGTGTACACTTTCAACTGCTTCATGATTCCCGCTCACCACAACAGCCCATGAATTTCCTACCTCTGGGCGAGATGCCACTGTCTGTAACTTTGGTGATCCCTACGGAAGATCCCTCATCTGCCTCACAACCACCATCAAGGATGGAGATTGAAGCCCCCTCCCAAGGACTGAGACCCTTAAAATTCTATCCCGGGGGCGCTGGGCTGACTGGAGCGGGATGTCTGCTAAGTGCTGCCTGCAGGTGTGTTCGCTGGACCAAGACTGATTTCCCATGGCAACCAGTCCTGAAACAATGGGCCCTGCTCACTGCTGGGACTGGTTTGTCCTGTTTGGAACTGGACTGTCTGGACTTGTTCCCATCTTACTCTCCACTGTCCTGTACCTGCTCCCTAAACTATAAAAGACCCCTGAGTTAACCAAAGATTTTGAGATTCACCCCGACGTGACAAGAGGGATCTATTGGCCAGACCATGAGGATTTCTTCACTCTGTTGGTAGCTATTACACCCCACCTCTTTTTGTCTTTCCTTTAACTCCTTTCTAATCCTGGTATCGCATTTGCTGTGGGCACTCAATAAAAGGTGCATTTGCTTTCATTAGTACTGAAAGTCCCCCTGCTGTGTGTCTTTAGCATGCTGGGATGGTAAAATGAACCATCACAACCCTCACTTTTTCCAGTGGATCGTAACACCCTATCATCCCTAAATGGGGAGAGCGAAGCGGGGGGAGCTTTTGGGATTGCTGGGACTGCCAGCAGCCTGGGGAGGGCAGGCACCCAGTAGTAGAGGGCCCCCAATCCAAGCATGACCCCAGCAACTGGGACAGGGGGAAACCCTTGAACACCAAAGGGGAGGAACCAGGCACGGGGAACACCTGGGAGGCTTTTTCAGGGCTGAATCTTGGTGATTGGGAAGTTTTTATGGAGCCCAGATGGCCAGTGACTTGTAGAGATGGACTCGGGCAGAGGGACCTTCAAACACACCGTGCTCATCCCTTGTTTTCCCCAAACCAGGATTTCCCATTCCCAACCCTTGGGAGGCTGTGAGGAAGAGGAAGATGCCCTGTGAAACTGAGGCAGGTGAGGAGGAAGTCAGTGCCCCTTTCCCCTCTGTGCTGCTCCATCTCCCAGCTCAGCATAGCCCCCAGCTGCAGCACAGCCCTGGGGGGATTTCCTTGCCCTTGCCTGTGGCACAGAGGCAAATCCCATCCTGTCCTTGTCCTTCCTTCCCCAGAGAAGGAGCTGAGGATGGAGACCAGGGAAGACAAATCCCCATGGCAACAGAACTTTGTGGAAGACGCTGTTTTGAGCAGCTCCACCGCACAGGAATCCAACGGGGAGGAAAAATCCCAGAGATCCTGCATGAGGAGGGGCTGCAAACACAGATCATGGGGATCTGAGGAGGAAAGACCCACCCAGGGCTGGGGAGGCGGCCAGAGCTCAAAGCTGGGAGTCCATGAGCAGCTCCAGGATGAGAAGGATGCACACCAGTGCTTGAAATATGGGAAGAGCTTCAGGTGAAGATTGGAACTGATCCACCACATGAGAATCCACACAGGGGAACAGTCATACAAGTGTGGGGAGTGTGGAACGAGCTTCAGGATGAGCTCTGAAGTGAGCAGACACCATAGGAACCACACAGGAGAACAGCCCTGCAAGTATGCCATATGTGGGAAGAGCTTCTGTGACCGTGCCAACCTGATCAAACACCTGAGGAGCCACATGGGTGAACGGCCCTACATGTGTGAGGAGTGTGTGAAGAGCTTCATCCAGAGCTCCCACCTAACTGTCCACATGAGGACCCACAATGGGGAGAGGGGCCCTACAAGTGCAGGGAGTCTGGGAAGAGCTTCAGCCACAGCTCCAGCCTGATTGTCCACCTGAGAAGCCACAGTGGGGAGAGGCCCTACGAGTGTGAGCAATGCAGGAAGAGGTTCCTGAGCTGTGCCTCTCTCCTCCACCACCAGCTCATTCACATAGAGGAGAGACTCTTCCACTGCCCTGACTGTGGGAAGTGCTTCAACCACAACTCCAACCAAATCAGGCATCATCGCATCCACACCAGCGAGAGGCCCTACGAGTGTCCTGAGTGTGGGAAGAGCTTCTCACAGAGCTCTAACTTGACCAGACACCAACAGAGCCACCACTAAGGGAAGCCCTGTGTTGAAGATTGCAGTGCAACATGTTTTCCATTACTATCTGTATGGCAGATTACCTTTGTCAAGTGGGCAGTTTACCTTATCTCTCTTTTTGAGTGACCATATTCACAGCTCCCTTGGGAGGGGACATCTGCTGATAACAGACTATTGAATGTCACTGCATGACTGATAAGAACTATAACATCCCATTGTGAGATGCTCTGCCCAGAGGGAGCAGCCAAGCATTGGACACAGATATAATCCAGAAGGTTTTGAAACACCAGCATGGCTTTCTCCACGGGATTCCCCAGAGGAACAGCAACTGCCTCTTACACTGGATCTTCACAGGAAGAATACATCTTGCTCTACAGATCCCCCTTGCTCCAACAGAACCACAACTGATACTTTAGGAGGACTGCAGTCGCATTTCCAATTGGACTGCCACCAACACCCCAAAGGGTGTCAGGTTGGGTTCTGACTTTCAGTGTTGTTCTAATGTACTGCATTGTTTATTTTATCCTTTTATTTTTTCCTTTCCCTATTAAAGAACTGTTATTTCCTGCTCTCATATTTTTGGCTCAGAGAGCCTTAATTTAAAATTTATAGCAATTTGGAGGGGTGGGGAGGGTTTACATTCTCCATTTCTGGGGAGGCTCCTGCCTTCCTTAGCAGACTCCTATCTTTCCAAACCAAGACACTGGACTAGGGGCAGCAGGCTGGCTGCTCCCCCTGCCTCTCCCCTTGGGCCCTGCCTCATGGACACCTTGGCACTGAGCGCTGCCTTGGGCTGCTTTGTCTCTTGCAGGCAACTCTGGTGCTGTGGAGGATTGCAAGCATGCCCGAGTGGCACTACGCAATACTCCTTCATTCTCCCCACCTGCTTGTGGCTCTGCTCTTGCAAATTTTCATCAACACGGAGCAGAGGGCAGAGCATGTGGAGACCCAGAGCTTCTGGAGAGCATGCCAGGAGGAACACAGCCTTCCCAGCGAGCCCAACAGGCACCAGTCTCCCTGTCCTTCCCAGGCCCTTGCAGCCAGGGCCAGTGCTCCCAGAATGACCTGGCCTTTAGCTCGGCACACAGGTCTGAAGTGGAGACCATGAAGGCTCTGCTCCGCCAACTGGGCTTTGCTCTTGAGCACAAGCAGCTCTGGGACACCCTGCTCTGTGCCGACACCCAGCATTATGCAGCGGCTCTGCTGGCCAGGTGAGATCCCCTACTCCCCACTGCCACCACCAGCATTTGTGCCCCGTGCCCGGAGTACCCCACGCAGTCCCTGGGCTTGTAAGCAAGCGGGCCTTGTCAGCGAGGGAGGGCCGAGCAGACTGCAAAGGGCTGGGAGAGGAGGATGCCCAGCAGCAGCCGCCTCCCAAGGGGCCCATGTCCCCTTGCAGAGTGCTGGGCAAAGATGGCATCTCTGTGAGTCACTGCTGGGAGAGGTTTGCCCGCCCGGCTCAGCGCCTTGATGCCTGTTTCCCCTGCCAATGAGATGCGCTGTGCCTTGAGCCCTTGTGTCCCCACATGGCCTCACACCTGCTCAGCTGGTCAGGAAGCAGCCCCGCTGGCATCTGCCTGCCCTGGCCTTCTTGGTGGAGGTGAGCCTGATGGCCAGCGCTGCCTGGCTGAGCTGCCTCTCTGCTCTCTGGCCTTTTTCTCCCGCTCCCTCCTGGCCATGGCAAGATGGCCCTGGCAGGAGGCTTTCCTTGCATTCCCTCAATCTGGCCTCTGACCGTGGTTTGGTTCCTCTCTCTTCCAGCCCTTCAAGCCCTCAGGGAAGACGAGAGCCCATCTTGCATGAGTATATGGATTCCGATGAAAGTTGAAAGAAGATCTGCAGAACTTCATTTGTCTCCTGCGTCACCTGTACTGGCCTCTTTCAGGGATTTCCAGTTCCCATCGAAGATGGGACCACCTGCAGAGCAGAAGGGACCAGCTGCAACTCCAGGCATGGCTCTGGCTGCTCACACCTGAGCCTGTGCCAAGCTCCAGCAGCTCCTGCCAGCTCTCTCCCTGTTGGCAGCTCCTTCCCTGCTGCCCTCAGGCCCTGCCCATTCCCTTTTTTACCTCCCAGCTCACCCCTTCGCTTCGCTTTTCCTTAATAAACTGTTTTCACTTGACCTGCGTCTCCGTGGAGCTGAAGCGGTGCAAAACATGAGCCCAGGGACATGCAGGGCCATGCTGCCCTTCTCTTCCCCGCTGTGTTCTGTGCACAGACAGAGAGGAACAAGGGCAACTCAGGCTGCAAAGGTCCCTGTCCTGCTGCTCCAGTTGCACAGCAGTGGGGAGTTAAAGGGCATGCTGAGCACGCTGAAGGGGAAAAGGAGCCTGGGTTTTAGAAGAGCCGACTTGAGTGTGCTCTGAAGCCAGCCATGAGGGATTCCAGTGCAAACATCCAGCAAGGGCAAAGGAGCTTGCAATGCCACAAGTTTCCACAAAGAGCCTCCTGAAAGCACAGCAATACTCCATCCTGATGCCGGCAGTTTATTTATAACGGGACGGGGCTGCTGTGAAAAGCGTCTTGAGCTATTTATTTTTCAGCATCAGTATCATTACATGATTATGACAATAGAGTGATGCGAACAGCTCACTGTCCAGGCAGCAGGCCAGAAAATTTACAACATACAATATAGCTGTCTTAGCCAATTATACAAAGCAAAAGCATATTGACAGAAATTCTATCCAATCACCATAAGCACACGTAACTTTGGTTAAAACAATACTTGCTTATTCTCACATACAATGCCCATTTATAAGAGGCAACGAATAAAGCTCTATTCATAAGTGTAACCTTCTTAATATCCACTAGATAAACTTTTGCAACTTAGAAAGCCAAACTACACAGTTCTATTGTTCTATTTCTCATGTCTTCTCTACAGCTTAGATAATTATTTTTTCTTCTGCTTTAGCACTGTTCACAATTCTGCTGTATCTGAGGCCTGTCTCTTACAACCTTCCTAAAACCCTCTGATTTTATGGATTCCCACAATTCTCTCTCTCTGTTGACCCAAAAAGAAACCTTCATAATTGTGTCGTTTATTACTTGCATTTTATAGCCCTACTATAATATTTTTGTTTACTATCTGCTTAAGGCCTGTTCTTGCTGCCACTAAGCATTGCTATATTACAACTTAATGCTGTGAAGGCCCAGTCAGTGGAAAGGGTATAAATCACGTCTGACAATAGCAGCAAGTCATTGTTCAAAAAGCTCCTGTCGATTCCAGGGTCTTAATTCAAAACCCTCCTCCATTTCTATACCTTCATCTACCATCTCTGTGAGATTTCAAGCACTTTCTGTGATTCCACTTCCTAATTCTCTCTCTTGTATGACAAAAACTTCTTTGACGGTTTTGTTCATCATTCATCACACACACTGAAGTATACAGGGGATTACTATTAATATCACTACCAAAACACCCGAATACATAGAGACCTGTCTTGCAAAGTTCTTTTAGCCAAGGTGCAAAGCTCCATTCTTGGAACAAATCATCTAAGTAGGAGCCACCATCTTCTTTAATTCGGGCTGTCAAATCTTTCAGGTTTTTGTATGCTTTTGTGGATGGATTCAGAATGATCTGACAGGTTCATACAGCACAATCTTGCAAATTCTTCACAACCATGTCCTTGTGCCAGTAAAAGAAAATCAATTGCTGTTCTATTTTGAAGGGTAGCATGTCTAACATTATCAACATTGGTCAACATGTCACTGATTGCAGTGGATGTGGCATTAGTTTGTTTACTCAGCCACATCCAACCCAATCTAATCGTTTCAATGCCGTTGCTGAAGCCAATTGGGGTAAAAAAAAACTTGCTGAAACCCTTTCTGAAGCCTTCTAAGGCATGAAATCACTTCTACAGTTCTCATGATAATGACGAGCAGATCTTGTTCCCCTTTGTTTCTTTTTCATAACTGCTTTGGCAGTAGGCACAATTACAGCGAGCATCTCAATGCTACAAGGGCCACCTTTGAGGTGTGATGGAATGCCCTGCCAAGTTCTATCTCCACAAATGAACCAATATCCCTTTGACAACTGTCGTGGATATTGGTCAGCCTCAGAAAGCACATCCCAACTGTTTGAAAAATTACACTAAAAACTTAAGTTTCTGTATGCAAAATAGTGGGGAGTAACATTGTATTTTGGAGGATCACACATTCTTGTCAACCATTGGCTGTAAAGGTAAAGCAAAACTCCATTGTTAAAGAATCAAGGATTTCCAATTCTTGGGGTTCAGATACTGCTCTGGGAAGTTCTTTGGCTCAAACGTTCTAATTCAATGCAGGACTGTTCTCATTGTTAATTTCACCTGGCTTACCATTGGATTGCTTTTTGACCAAAGGCAACTCTTTTACTGGCACACCAACCAGACAGGTTGAGAAAGGTTTTTCTGGTTCCAAATTAGACGAACATATGGTATCTGAGCCTGCTGCCTTGGCTAAGGTCACCCAAACATTTGGTTTTGGTTGTTATACAGGCAAATTTGCATGACAAAAAACAATTAAAAGCCATCAACACCAACATATAATTTGATTTTGCTCTATCTTGTTCATGAGCTAAGTTTTGGCAAAATCCTCACATATATACCAATTTTAAAATTTTGCTTTTGAATTTAAGGTAAGATTTCACCTTGAAGATCCAATAGAAGGGATCTATAACCTAACAAAAACAAAAGCCTACACTTTTGCCAAAAATCAGCTCTACGAAGCAAACAATTGACACACAATTGACACATTTATAAATAACATTAACACAAAATCAGAGTTTGCAGGTTCTACCAATGCGCAAGGAATGTTAGGCATGACCCAGGATCCCTCTTTTTGGCTCACGTCTGCGTACTTGCTTCTTTGGTTTTGGACTTGTCAACACGTTCTGGGGTGCGATATGGTTTGACGTTTTTTGCTGGGACCCACTTAATTCCTGCACCTATAGAGACAGAAGCATACTCTTTGGCTCAGGTGATTAATCACAAAGGAGCTTTAATTTGTCCAGTCTCAGGGTTTCTAATTTAAACAGGAGGAATTTCTTTCAGTTTTGCCTGTGTGTTATTTGAAAAATGCCTAAAAATCGGTGGATCTGGTTCTGCAACTGAACTGTTTAAAAAATTAAAAACATACAAAGCTTTGTTCAACCTCATCTGTGGTGTTACCTCTACTCCCTCTCTCTGTTGATCTAGAATGTGCTTTAATGTCTGATATGCCTTCTCAATAATTGCTTGGCTTGTGGGAGAGTGAGGAATACTGAAGATGTGATCAACACCCCATGCTTTTAGAAATGTGGCCAATTTTTGAGATATATATGTGGGACTATTGTTGGTTTTTACTTCTTGGGGCCCAATGAAGCAAAAGCTTGCAAAAAATAATGACAGGCATGATTACTACTTTCACCTGTGTGAAGAGAAGCAAAAATTGCACTAGAAAACGTGTCTACTGAGACATGAATATTTTTAAATTTACCAATGGAAAGGTATTTAGTAATATCTGTTTCCCATAACTGCATGCTTTGCAAACTTTGTGGGTTGACCACTCCTGTAGAAACAGGAGGCTGCACAAGCTGACAGTCAGGGCAAGTACTGATGATAGCCTTAGCCTGACTTTTGGAAATTTGAAACATTCACACAAGTGCTTGCGCATTTTGATGAAAAAAGGCATGACTCAGTTTTGCTTGTTCAGAAATGTTTGGCAAAGTGTTTGAAATTACCATTGGAAGTTTGTCCGCTCTTGCGTTTCCTTTCACTAAAAATCCAGGAAGCAAAGATGTGAGAAACAAAATATGGATTAGTTCTATATTGCAAAGTTGTATAAAGACATGAAAGCCAACAGTATAAAGTGTCATTACTAGCATCCTTTAAAATTGACCCTTCTAATCTCTTAACTACATTAGCAACATAAGCAGAATCTGTGATTAAATTAAAAGGTTGTGGAAAGAGCTGAAAAGCTCGAACTACAGCAGCAAGCTCAAGAATCTGAGGAGACTCTTCTACCATTTGAATGTCTGATTCCCAAGCATTAGTTTTTTGGTTCAACCAAGTTACGACTGATTTGTGACTTTTGCCAGAGCCATCAGTGAAGAGAGGCATTGCATTTAAAGGGTCTTCACTTAATTTAGGTTTCTCTTAAAATCTCAATTTTGCTTGCAATAATTTGGTAATAAACAGAACAAAAACTTGGGAAGTCCAACAATGCATACTGCAAATCATCAGAATTTTGCATTGCCCAATTAAGATAATCTTTTTTCAATGGTAAAGAGATAACTGCAAATTCTTAATCTGCTAAAGTTAGCAATCTGATTTTTGCTTAATTTACAATTTGTGCTATCATCTCTAAAAATGTGAAAATAGTTTTTGGAAACCTGTAGGGAGAAAAATCTGCTCTATTATCAACAAAGGATCTCTCTCAGAAGGGTCCCACTGAAAAATGAGACCAAAAAGTTGCATTTTTTCTCCTAAAATTGCAAAAAAGAAAGGCTTTTCTGGAAAACAGCAAGGAGCTTGCTGTCTTTGGAGAGCTTCCATGACCTTGTCAAGGGCTGGACGAGCTTCAGGTGTTAAGGTTCTTGGAGAGTTGATGTTGCAACTTCCTCTCAGTAAATCGAAAAGTGGACCCAGTTCATCATTGATGATTCCCAAAACATGTCTGACCCAACTGATTTCTCCCAAAAGCTGCTGTAAGCCTTGCAACTTGCTGACACTGCTCCGGAGCTGTATCTTCTGTGGTGTTATTGTTTTCTCAGTCATCTTCCATCCAAGATAATTCCAGGGTGGAATCTCTTGGATTTATGCAGCAGATATTGCAAGTCCAGCATTTTGGATTTCAGTAACAACACTACCATGGGTTTTCTCCATCTCTGCCTGCGTTGGAGCTGCCGTGAGCAAATCGTCTATGGAGTGCAGAATCATGGATCTTGGATACTTCTGTCGAACTGGAGACAAAGCTTGGGTAACAGAATACTGACAAATTATAGGCAAGTTCTTCATTTTTTGGGGCAATGATTTCCAGTGATATCTCTGCATGGGTTCTCTTAGACTGATGATGGGAACTGAAAAGGCAAATCTTGGAGCATCATCAGGATGAAGTGGATTGTGGAATAAACAGTCCTTTAAATCAATGGCAACAACAGGCCAGTGTTTTGGGATCATTGATAAAGCAGGGAGTCCAGGTTGAAGAGGTCCCATGTCTTAAATCACTTAATTGATCTTCTTCAGGTCATGAAGCAACTTCCAGGAGTCCGATGTCTTCTTGTGAATGATGAAAACCAGTGAGTTCCAGGGACTATTTGTGGGGGTGATGTTACCTTGTTGTGATTGCTCCTTTACCAATTTTTTAAGGATATTTAAATTTTTCCCTGTTAAAGGCCATTGATCAATCCATATAGGATGATCAGTTTTCCAGGTCAGCTTTCAAGTGGCAGGTTTTGACGTGGTTTCCATCACAGGCCCACTTCCCTCTTCCAGTTTGGCTCCCCATTGGGACAGGACATCTCTCCCCCAGATGGTGAGAGGCTTCTGAACAACAAAAGGATGCACCGTTACTGTCTTTCCTTCAGGACCTGTAATGTTAATCATGGATGCACTTTGCAAGCCCCAGCCCTGGTCTCCACTGCCAGCCTCAGGGGCTCCTGGGCATCCTCACCCTGAGTGCAAAGGCAGCCTCAGGAGCCCCCCAGGGCGCTCTGGATCCAGGCTGCAGACACACTAAAGCCAGCACTGAAAGGAACGCGGATGGGGACTGCAGCTGGATCTTCCAGTGCTCACCACCCCTGACTGCCCTCTAAGTGAGCCCAAACCTCACCTGCAACACCTTGAGCACATTTACCCTGCTCGCCCATACTGGAACATGGTATTCTCACATCATACACCAGCCCTTTGCAGGGAGTGACCAGCTCCCAGGTGCTCTGCTACCCTGGCCTTATTTTCTGTTTGCCAGTAATGAACTTAACGGATGCACTCATGAGAAACCTAGCACAACATTTGCTTCTCAGGAGCTTTTAGGCAAAAAAAACTCCACTGCTCACTAGTTTTTGCACAGAAAAAGGAGGTCCTGACAAAGCATAATGCACAGGCAGGGCTCTGGCATATGAATTCCTGAGCCACAGGATACCATCCATTGTTGTTTCTAGCTGCTTTGCTGATATTTTAGAGCCAGTTCTGGACACGGTAGGAAAATTTGGAGAACTAAAGGTGCAGGAGACAAGCAAAAAAAAAAAAAAACAAGGGGGAAACCACTTAGAAATACAGAGCACAACAGAAGTCCTTGGAGATGGTTCAATAGAAAATGGCAGCAGCAGTGAGCAGAGCCCGAGGCTGCTCTCTGCCACCAGAGGGGCTCCTCAGTCCCCTGCTGGTTTGTGTCTGATTCCTGCTAAGTTCCCTCTGCACCCGGAGCCTGGGCCAGTGAGGAGCTGCTGCTGGCGCTGGCTGTGCTCAGCCTGATGTGCCGAGCAGCCATGGCCATGGAGACACAGGCGGGAGCTGCGGCCAAGGCCGGCAGGCGGCCCAGGCCAGCTCGCAGCTGCGAGAACGCCGGCAGCCTGTCGCCTGAGGCCGAGGCCGTGGTGGGCGGTTTGCAGGCGGGGCTTTTCTGAGCTGGCCGCAATGTGTTGCCTCCCATGTGGGCCCGGCTGCGGCAGAGGCAGGTGGGAGCGCGGCGGGGCCAGCAGCGGCGGGCAGAGGCCGCAGAGAGCAGCAGCCCAGCCAGGCCTGCTG
Source organism: Ammospiza caudacuta (assembly GCF_027887145.1). Classification (NCBI taxonomy): domain Eukaryota; kingdom Metazoa; phylum Chordata; class Aves; order Passeriformes; family Passerellidae; genus Ammospiza; species Ammospiza caudacuta. The sequence goes on along the minus strand of NC_080621.1, from coordinate 5,055,990 downwards.
CGGAGCGGCAGGGAGCTGCCGGGCAGCCCTCGGCCGTGTCTGTGCGCACAGGGTGTTATAGGTTGCGGTGGGGAATCAATCACCGACTAGTGAGTCCAAATGAAATGTAATTTATTAATTGATAGAGCAAGTGATAATAGGCAAAGGTGAAACCAACAAAAGGCTTGCACCCACCCGGGAGAGCTGGGTGTGGCCGGGGAGTCACCTCTCCACTAACGGCCCCCCACTTCTGGTGTTTTGCGGGGTTTATATACAGTCCTATTTTTGGTTGATGTGGCCTTCAGGGTAGTACTCTGCGCATGCTTCTCCTGTTGCTAGGTGGTCGTAGTCCGCCTCCCGCTGGTCTGAAGATGAAGGCCAGTAGTTTTCCTTATTTGGTATGGTAGGTCTGATTCCTGGAACTTTAAGCTTAATCTACTGAGTTCCTGGAATTTTAAGTTTACTGAGCAGATAAGCTAATACTGTTCTATCAATCATAGCAGGCCCGCCACCCATGTCCACAGTTCACTAAACAGATAAACAAATGTTGTGAAACCCATTGTCTTTGGTTTCGCCTTACTTATTAGGTCTGGAGATTTACTAGGCAAACAAACGGATGTGGTGCAACAGTCTTAGTGGAATAACTTTGTCAGCTTTTGATGAACAAACTTAAAGTTTTAACCCATTACACAGGGCAGGAGCAGAGGCCGGAGCAGAGGCAGGAGCCGGCCATAGTGGCAGCTCGCCGTGCCCAGGGCCGCAGCCGCAGCTCTCCCCTGCTAGCCACAGCAGCAGGCGCTCACCTCCGAGGCTCCGGCGCTTCCCGGTGATGAGGGGCCCGGCCCTCATCACACCCCGGAGCCCTGCAGCGAGAGGAGCTGCCGGCGCCGCAAAGGGCAGCGCGGAGGGCGCAGGTTGAGGAGGAGGACATAAGGCTCGCTCAGGGCCGCCCTGTGGCAGCTCTGCCCTCTCAGCCTTTGTCTTGAGCCCTTCACTTCTTTTCCCTGAGCCCTGATCCCCGTCCCTGGCCAAGGGCCCCCGCAGCCCTTTCCAGTGCTGCAGGAAAAGCTGCCTCAGTCACAGAATCACTGGCTTGGAAGACAGAGACTTTCAAGATCGAGTCCAGCCCATGGCCTAACACTTCAACTAAAGCACGGCACCAAGTGCCACATCCAGTCTTCTTTTAAAGGCTTGCAGGGATGGTGAGTCCACCAGCTCCCCAGAGGGGTCTGTCTCAGGAAGAACCAAGATAACACTGGTTATCTACTCCCTGGTGCTTGGAGCTCTGGAAGTTTGTCTTTCTGCTTAGGCAAAGGCCATGGAAAAGGACTGGGAAAAATGTTGGAGAATTTTGCTCAGGCATGGCTTATACAGTTTTGTTCAGACATGCCATAATCATATACAGCTGATTGAAAAGTAAAAGGCAGCTGTAAGCTGTAAATTCTCAAAGCCTGTTCCTGTAAACGACAAAATTCTCAGGCACGTTTCTGTAAACAGCAGAAGTTCTCAGGTTGTTTTTTAGTAACAAGTAAATATTCTTTCCTTGGCTGGTATGGGAAAGCAAAAGTGACAAACATGGAGGCCTTGAGAACCGTTCATAACAAGATGGGAAAAAACAAGTCTTGGTCTCAATAATAAACCACAGGTATTGAAAACAAAAGGAGGGGTTGGTGTTTAATCTGTAACCAATGATGAGCTCGGGTTTTGCAATATGTATGAACTTAATTAACACGGTTATAAAATGTGCATGTTGGATCAATAAATTGGAGTTTGATGCTGATCAGAGGATGGGTTGTCTCCCTTCGCTTCTACAGAAAAATAGTCACAAATAGAGTAGCCTACAGAGCTCTAAATTGAGGTGCAAGGAATACAGAAAAGATAGAAAAGAAGAAAAGGCCAAACCCAAATGGCATCAGCAAAGTCTTGTGCATGAACACATAGCTGCAGAGGGTCTTCTCAGCCCTGTTTCTTTGTATTTCTGGGAACCAGAGAAATCCTGCTTGAGCCTCTGGGGAGATAGGTTTGGGAGGTAAAAGTTCACTTCTTTTTTCTCCTTGGGGCAGCTCCTGTTGCTAGCATCAGCTGAGCCTCTCTCCAGCCTGATGCCTGTTCTGATTGTTGCAGCAAAACAACTGATGGCAGACAGAAGATGCTGACGCTTGCAGAGACATGACTTTTTCCAGTGCCAGCTGTGACTGGGAGTCAGAAGAAAAACTCCAGAAAGCACAACTCCATTGCAAGATGGCCTTCCTTTTCATTTCATAAAGAAGCTCTAGATCCACTTCTGAATTGTCCGTTGTTGGTTAAAGATGGGAAGTTCTTTTTCATTATTTTTTTTTCATGTGGTTTGGAAGTGGATGAGGCTCTCGTTCATTCACAAACTCCAGACCAAAGTGCCTTTGGAAGATGGCCCACGTGGCAGTTTTTGCCCAGCCATGGTACTTGTGGATATAAGAAAGCAAGGGCAATGGTATTTGCAGCCAAAACCCAGCAAAGCTTGGCTCAGCCAAAACATCCTGGGGAGATAGAGGCCTCCAGCTGTCCCTAGAAATCAGCAGAGTTCCAGTCAAATGGTTGTGTAGCACTAAGTGCAGTGTCTTTGCCTGGATCAGAGCCTTGCACAGCTGAAGAAGCAGAAAGATCAGCACGGACCTCCCAAAGGCCCCTCACATCATTTTGATTTTGCTCACATTGTGCAAGTTTGCAACTAAACGTGTGTTTGCAGTTGAGCTAATGAGAGAAAAAAAAAGTGAAAAGAGGCTTTATGGCAGGGCCATGACATTGCACAAGAGGAATCACTGGTGTGCATTTCATTGGACCTCTCTCAATCCTATAAAAGTATTGTAGCCCTGATTTAAAATAGGCCAGTATGAACCAACTTGGAGAGACAGAGACTAAAATGGCGTATGAGGTTTTTTTTAAGAGTGAGAAAAACTACCCAAAGGGTGTTGTTTTGTGACATTTTAAAATATACTACCTCAAAATTACCAACTGCAATAAATCAAGAGTTTAAGAAGGTGTGTTTTGGTATATGAATAATAAAAACTAACAAAATTGTGCAGATATGAATGCATGTTTTCATAAAAATCATTAAATTCTAGACAAAAAAAATACATGCCCTGAACTACAATACAAAGGCAGATAGAAGTGTACTTGAATTAGCTCTTTTTACATTGTTGGGGTTTTTTCCTTGTGAAGAGGAGCTAGGGTACTGCTGAAGAAAAGTGGCACAAGCAGGATAGGCCAGCGTGCCGTGTTCCGTGCAGAGGCTGCCAGGGGCTGCCTGAAGAGCACCCTGCTGCAGCCAGAGCCCTCCTGGCCTGGGGCCCAGGAGCAAAGGGCCAGGGCAGGCACCTCCTCCTCGTCCTGACCCTGCCACCCGCTCCTTGCTGCTGCTGCTGCTGCTGCTGAGGGAAAGAGACTCTCCTAAGGCCCCATGAACGAATGCACTTACACAGCCCTGGGGATGCCAGTGAAGGAAACCATGTGTCACATAATGCATGTATGACCAGAGTCAACAATAAACACCACCTAAACATGGAATTGTTGCACCTCTCTAAGACAGGCAGAAATTTAGAGAATTAACTGGAGACTTCAGGGCACAAGAGGCCAGAAAAGTAAAACAACTCTGAGGGAAAAATCATCATATCTGGAGTGGAAAAGATCTCTGCCTGCTCATAATTGGTGGAGGGAACGTGTCTCTAATCCTCTCCAGAAAGGGATGCTTTAGGTGAGCTTTGCAACTTCCAACTGCCTTGGACCAGAGCCAGGAAGATTCAATTACATAAATGTTACATAGACAGACAGATGACAGACAGACAGACAGACAGATAGATAGATAGATAGATAGACAGACAGATTTCATTACTTAAATCTCTCTTTACTGTCCTCTCTGTTGCTACAGATATCAGAACTTGGTAGCCAGTGCCATGCTCAACTACAATCCTGAGATTGCTCTCCTGTTGCTTCAAAAAAGCACACGCTTGGGGAATCTGGAGCGTGTAGGTCCTTACGGAAAGGGATCAGACCCAGAGCATTGCACTGGGAACTGCACTCTTTGTGCATCTGTTCTTGGGCAAGTTCTTCTCTTGGACTCGACCACACTGGTGGAACTAAAGTGGCTGGAAACGGAAATGCAGCCCAGCCCCTTCCAGCTCCTGTGATCTCTGAGGAGCAGCTGGAATGCAAGGGCATTGACCTCTTGTTTAATTCCCAAACACAACTATTACAGCCACCTGACGAAAGTCTCCAGGGTGAGAGAAGGATGAGAATCTTGTTTGATGATCAGAAGGCTGGATTTATTGATATATGATATATAATACATTATAACTATACTAAAAAGAATAAGGAGAGAAGTTGCAGAGCTGCTAAGCTAAGAATAGAATAGAAAGAATGAACCACAAAGTTCTGTGTCCAGGGAATCTCTCCCCGAGCCTGTTCCCGTGATTGGCCCCCAATTGTACACATGGAACATGAACCAATCACAGGTGCATCCTATTGCATTTCACAGCAGCTGATAATCATTGTTTACATTCTCTTTCTGGGGCCTCAGCTTCCCAGAAGAGGAAAAATCCCAAAGAGAGGATTTCTATGAAAAAATGTCTGCAACATCTCACCTTTCTAAATTGTATAAATTAAAAAGAAAAATGCTGATGTGAAATGTACAGGAAATTTCTTCACCTGTAAAATATACAATACTAACAAATCACTAAAACAATCCTGCAATCTAAGAAAATGCAAAAAACAATGCAAAGAGAATTCAAGTCCAAGCACCTGAGTTTCAGGAACAGTCTATGAGCTGAAGTTGCCTCTCTTGGAATATCTGAGAGTCCTTTTTGGTCCTGAAACAGACTTCTGCAAAAGTCCCATCAACAGTTATCACAAACCATTGACAGTCTTACAACAATTTCAAACAATTTGAACAACTTTTAGAATGTCCTTTTCTGGCCCTTCAATGCTTCAGTGCTTCAGAGCTGCTGCCTGCTATTTTCAATCTTTTTTATTTAATTTTAATTTTTTTTTTTTTATCAAAAAGGAAAAGAACAGCAGAAGAGCAGTGCCAGAGAAGGAAAAGCCCTGGGGGCCCTGGCCCATGACGGACCAGGAACCCCAAAACTGGCCCACAAAGGGGGGGCCAGGACCAGTAGGAGAAACCACAACTCCCAGAAACACCGAGGCCAAGTGATGGCCCTGGCCAAAAAACTTCCTGAGCCAAACGGCTCAGGCCAAACCCATGAAGCAGGCTCTGCATTCCCTCAGGCCTGCACCCTGCTGCCAGTACAATGGCAGCACGGGTGGTGACACGCTTCCTTTCCCCAACACCACTGAGGCATGCCAGCAGCAGGGAAATAGAAGCCTTCCCCAGAAATCCCATCTGGGGTCTGGAGATGTTTGTTCCCCACAGCAAACCAGCTATGGTCTCCTCCATCTGTGTCCTCTTCCCCTGCAATGCAAACAATGCAAATACATTGGGTTTGTCTCTCATCCGTCCCATGGCTTCATCCCCACCCCCTCCGGGCTGGGGACCAGAGGCAGAGCTCTCAGGATGCACCTGCCCCCCGCCACTAGGGCGCAAGAGAGGCAGCAGAGATGGCAGCCTCCATGGGACAATCCCCGAAAAACCACCCCCCAACCCTCCAAGAATGCTGATCTTAAAAGCAGGCAGCTGGACTGTCCCCACAGTCAGCTGGCGAGCACTCCCCGCTCCACGGAAGGAGAGACCAGCCACCGGGGCCGCTGCTACAGAGGCAGCTGGACCGGGATGGTCCGAGCTCAAACAAGCCGCTGGTTCCAGGGCAGTCTCTGACACCGACACGGAGGACAGTGTCTCCGACAGAGGCAGAACTGCTGGGGCAGCCTGTGCAGGCGGCGGGGAAGCCGGAACCGGGGAGGGAATCACGCTGGATGTAAGAGCAGCCGCGGGCTGCTCCGAGGTTCCTGTGGGTTCGGCGCCGTCTTCAACACCATCCTGAACAGGGACTGTCTCGGCTTGAGGCGGTGAGGAGGCCGATGGAAACGGCGGAGGGGCTGAAGAGGCTGAAGAGAACTCCTCCGCTGAGCCAGAAGCTGGAGACGCATTGTCGTCGCCTAGCAACAGCGCAGGCATAGGAAGTGCTGCTTCTGCATTCTTAGACACAGGCTCTGGCAGGGGTGGGGAAGCCTTTGGGACTGGTGCTGCCCCCATCTCTGAGCAGGGCGGGATCCGAGAGGCCGGCTGGGGAAGGGCCTGCCGGGCTTCCAGGGGTGGCACCAATGGTGCCGCCTTTAGTGGGACCACCCACTCCCATCCCCCCGGAGAGAGAGAAGGCGGGGGAAGAGAAGGTTTCATCTGCACAGGCAGAAAGAGTAAAAAAAACTTCTTTGCGTGGTGAAGTTTCACCCCGCCCCGCCGCGAAGCGGGGGGGGCTGGGAAGCAGAATCTCATCTCCCACCGGGTCTTCTCCTGCTGGGGATGGTGGAAATGGGGCCTGCCCATAGCAGTTAGAAATCCATGGAAAAACAGCTGCTCTCCATTTCAAAACTGGGAAGAGCTTTCTAAATGCTTGGTATACAGGAGGCAAAACACATCCCTGACTGTAGACGAAATGAAAAATGGAATTCATGCACTCCCACACGAAAACATCCAAAGCGTATAGGACATCAGTAAACAACCCAAAAAGCTTTGCCCATCGAAAGAACTCATCACCCCTTCATCATCAACGGCCAACTAGCCTCATTCACATACTTCACAATCATTCTAGTTCTGTTCCCCCTTGCGGCCGCCCTAGAAAACAAGCTACTTAAACTTTAATTAACTCTAATAGTTTATAAAAACATTGGTCTTGTAAGCCAAAGATTGAAGACTAAACCCCTTCTTTAGAGTTACCCCACCACACACCTCAGGAAGAAAGGACTCAAACCCTCTGCTCCAATTCCCAAACCTGGCATTTTTCACTAAACTACTTCCTGACCCTACTGCTAAAGAGCTCGAATCGCCCCCCGAGACAACCCCTGCACAAGCTCCAACATCCTAAACAAAGTCAACAACAACCTTCACCCCCCAATCAAAAGCAATCCCACCCCCTCTGAATACAACACAGCTACCCCACTGAAATCCAACCGGACCGACAACAAATCCCCACTATTCACCATCCCCTCGTCCATCAACAACCCCAACACACCCCCTATAACAAGCTCCACCATGACAACCAACCCCATCCCAAAACCATAACCAACAACACCCCAGCTACCCCAAGCCTCCGGATAAGGATCCGCTGCCAGCGACACTGAATACACAAACACTACCAACATTCCCCCTAAATAAACCATAACAAGTACCAAAGAAACAAAAGGGACCCCCAAACTCACTAGTCATCTGCACCTTGCAACCGCTGCTACGACCAGCCCCAACACCCCATAGTAAGGAGACAGGTTAATGCAACCGCCAACCCCCCTAGAACAAAACTCAGCCCGAAAAACAAAACAGATTCTATCATAAATTCCCACTTGGCCTCTCTCTGAGATTTACGGCCTGAAAAGCAGTCGTTACAAAATTTAACTATAAGAACACCTAAATACATCCTTCATTCCCTCCCCCATCCCCTTACCCCCCCCCCTTCCCCCCCTACCCAGCACGTTTTCTTCTTGCTTTCAGGGTATGTATAATAATGCATCGCACTCTCTGCCCCATCAGACAGCTCATGAAATGTAGGATAATCCACATTACACGTCAAGCTCTTCCACCAAAAACCCAAACGGATGGTATTCGTCCAGCCTACCTACCAGGCACATTCTTGCTTCAGGTACCATACAACCCAAGTATTTCTACCCAAGTCCAAGCCGCAAGTGTCACCCAAAGACCCAGGATCTTACCTAATGTACGCAACACCCAACCTAGAGAACGAGGAATGTCCCAGTACACCTTTGAATTCCCCTAGTCTACAGGATTCGCCCACCTCCTAGGTAATATTCTCAGCCAAAAGCCTTCAAGCACTCCCAAGCCAGACATGGTTATCTTTTGATCGCGTTTCTCACGAGAACTGAGCTATCAACATCATATGTGCTTTAGTTTATTGCCCTCAAGCACATACCTCTCCTATACTTGCTCTTTTGCGCTATTGGTTGTAACTTCAGGATCATAACTTGCTTCATTCCTTCCTCCTTGCCCTTCACAGATATAAGTGGTCGGTTGAATACTCCTCCCTAACTTCATTACCTCGGCATCCCGACCTCTTGCACTTGTTTTCTTTTAGCGTCTCTTCAATAAGCCCCTCAAGTGCAGAGCAGGTGTTATCTTCCTCTTGACATGTCCATGACATGACCGCCAAGCATATGAATCCCCTAACACCCAGAATGTCATGATCTAATGGATAAGGTTGTCGCAAACTTGGCACTGATGCACTTTGACCCCATTCATGGAGGGCGCGCTACCTACCTCTAGACAACAGATAGTGTAATGGTTGCCAGACATAGTAATTATTTTATCATTCACTAGGAATTAACATTTAAATTCCGTTTTATGCATCTGTTTTTTTATCTAGACTTTTTTTTTTTCAAATAACTAAGCCACATATCCCTACATTGTCCAAACTACTTACCATCAATACACTTTCAATTAACTTTCCTCTATATTCCCTACTGTCAAAAATAATAACCAGCCACCATCATCACTCCCCTAACCACCCCCAAACAAACATAATATTAATCCCAAAGCTAGCCCCTCTCCAAAAACCAAAACAAACCACAAGCCATGATGACAAACCATCAACCAGCTACCCACCAAATTTCACGTCCTTGTAGCTTATAGAAAGCATGACACTGAAGATGTCAAGATGGCTGCCACACGCACCCAAGGACAAAAGACTTAGTCCTAACCTTACTGTTAGTTTTTGCTAGGTATATACATGCAAGTATCCGCGCTCCAGTGTAGATGCCCTGAACACCTCAATCAGGGAGATAGGAGCGGGCATCAGGCTCACCACAACCGTAGCCCAAGATACCTTGCAATTGCCTCACCCCCACGGGTAATCAGCAGTAGTTAATATTATGCAATGAGTGTAAACTTGACTTAGCCATAGCATATCCAGGGTTGGTAAATCCTGTGCCAGCCACTGCAGTCATACAGGAGACCCAAATTAACTTTATAACGGCATAAAGAGTGGTCACATGCTATCCAAGTAGCAAAGGTTAAAAAGCAACTGAGTTGTCACAAGCCCAAGATGCCAAAAAGGCCTCCCCATCAAAGAAGATCTTAGAACAAAGATTAATTGAACTCCACGAAAGCCAGGGCCCAAACTGGGATTAGATACCCCACTATGCCTGGCCCTAAATCTTGATGCTTACACCTACTAAAGCATCCGCCTGATGCTTTAAGCACCAAGGCGTAAAACTCTAAGGACTTGGCGGTGCCCCAAAGCCACCTAGAGGAGCCTGTTCTGTAATCAATGATCCACGATATGTCTGACCATTCCTTGCCAAAACAGCCTATATACTGCTGTCACCAGCCCACCTCCCCTGAAAGCTCAACAGTGAGTTCAATAGCCCCACCACGCTAACAAGACAGGTCAAGGTATAGCCTATGGAATGGTAGCAATGGGCTACATTTTCTAAGTTAGAACATAGCGGCAAAGGGGTATGAAATAACCCCTGGAAGGTGGATTTAGCAGTAGAGTGGGACAATGGAGCCCTCTTTAAGCTGGCCCTGGGGCACCTACATACCGCCCGTCACCCTCCTCGCAGGCGCCCCCCCCCCCCCCCCCCCCAATGAACTAATAAGCTATTTAGCCAAAGATGATGTAAGTTGTAACAAGGTCAGTGTACCAGAAGGTGCACTTAGGCTACCAAGACGTAGCTTCAGCAAAAGCATTGAACTTAAACCTGAAAAATGTCTGCTAACACCAGATTGTCTTGATGCCAAACTCTAGCCCAATTGACATGATCTGGAATAACAAAGCTACTCCCCCGCACCCAACTAAAGCATTCACTGTTCCCAGTATAGGTGATAGAAAAGACACCATTGGCGCGATAGAGACCACGTACCGTAAGGGAAAGATGAAATAATAATAAAAACTAAGCTATAAACAGCAAAGATCAACCCTTGTACCTTTTGCATCATGGTCTAGCAAGAAAAATAATGCAAAATGAATTTAAGTTTGCTACCCCGAAACCCAAGCGAGCTACTTACGAGCAGCTATTATTGAGCGAACCCATCTCTGTGGCAAAAGAGTGGGATGACTTGTCAGTAGAGGTGAAAAGCCAGTTGAGCTGGGTGATAGCTAGTTGCCTGTGAAACGAATCTAAGTTCACTCTTAATTCTTCTCCAAGGAAAACCTACAAACTCTAATGAAGCGAATTAAGGGCCATTTAAAGGAGGTACAGCTCCTTTAAAAAAGAATACAATCTCTCTGAGCAGATAAATACTGGGTTTTCCAACTGCATTGTGGGCCCTCAAGCAGCCATCAACAAAGAGTGCGTTAAAGCTCTACATTACAAAAATATAAGAACCTTATGACTCCCTCCCCATTAACAGGCTAACCTATATTCAAATAGGAGAAATAATGCTAGAATGAGTAACCAGGGTCCTCCCTCTATGACGCAAGCTTACATCTGTACATTATGAACAAACCACCAATATACGTCAAATCAAACAAGCACAGTATTAAGTATCTTGTTAACCTGACAGAGGAGTGTCCATTAAGAAAGATTAAAACCTGTAAAAGGAACTAGGCAAACCCGTCAAGGCCCAACTGTTTACCAAAAGCATAGCCTTCAGCAAATGCAAAACAAGTTTTGAAGGTGATGCCTGCCCGGTGACTCACGTTCAACGGCCGCGGTATCCTTACCGTGCAAAGGTAGTGGAATAAATTGTCCCACAAATCGAGACTAGTATGAATGGCTAAACGAGGTCTTAACTGTCTCTTACCAGCAATCAGTGAAATTGATCTCCCTGTACAAAAGCAGGGATAAACCTGTAAGACAAGAAGACCCTGTGGAACTTCAAAACCAGCAACCACCTTAAAACACATACTCACCTACTGGCTTCTGGTCTGCGTTTTTCGGTTGGGGCGACCTTGGAGCAAAACAAAACCTCCAAAAATTAGACCACACCTCTAGACTAAGAGCAACCCCTCAACATGCTAATAGCATCCAGACCCAATACAATTGATCGATGGACCAAGCTACCCCGGGGATAACAGCGCAATGTCCTCCGAGAGTCTGTATCGACGAGGAGGTTTACGACCTTGATCAGGACATCGTAGTGGTGCAGCTGCTACTAAGGGTTTGTTTGTTCAACGATTAACAGTCCTACGTGATCTGAGTTCTGGCGCAATCCAGGTCGGTTTCTATCTATGATGAACTCTTCCCAGTACGAAAGGATAGGAAAAGTGAGGCCAATACCACAAGCAAGCCTTCGCCTTAAGTAATGAAAACAACTAAATTACAAAAGGCTATTACACCCCACCACGTCCAAGAAAAGGACCAGCTAGCGTGGCAGAGCTCGGAAAATGCAAAAGACTTCAGTCCTTTAACTCAGAGGTTCCGATCCTCTTCCTAGCTTAACCCAAACCACCCTCATTATTAACCTCATCATAGCTCGCTCCTATGCCCTCCCAAACTTAATCGCAGTAGCCTTCCTTACACTAGCAGAGCGCAAAATCCTAAGCTACATTACAACAGTAGTCCTAGTCCAACTATTCAGCCTTTTCTGAAGGTCTGCCAGTCTGCATTTTCAAAGATGTCTTGCTTGTCCCAGCAAACTGAGGAAATGACAGACTCTGCTGCCACAGACTCTCCCATGGAGCCATCGGAAGCCCTGCAGGTTCCCCTGCAAATGCTGCCCCTGTGGCTGCAGACACCCATTTTTAAGATGAACGCCTTGACAGGAGCTTTACCAAAACAGTGGTATCCTAATGCTCTTTCTGTTTCAAAACCAGAAACTCAGTCACTAAGAAAGAGAAGGAAGACATACAAAAGCCGGGTTAGGATACACCCTAACCTAAGCAGAGGGGAAACATCTACTTACGTGTGAAATATGCTACAAAATAGGCACCATAGGTAATTCCATAGGCAGTGAAAAGCAAAGGAGCAATTCCCTCAATCATTTTAACACTGTCCTGCAAGTTTGCAGGCTGTGCTCACACACTGGAAAAAGCAAGGCTCCTGTCGGTGTGCAACAGCCCACTGACAATTTCCTCAATCAGGAGGATTCTCCTGAACTGAGCAAGTGCTAGGACTGCTCTGACACTCAGGGCTTCCATGCACCAGGGTAACCTTCTGATGTCGCTACGACAAGGTGGCAAACATGCCCTGACATCACAAAGCAAACGCTCCATGTTGGTCTGTAAATTTATGCCAAGCAATAACCAACCTTCCCTACAGGAAACACAAAATAGCCTGGGAACTTCTCCTCTGTCACAAAGCAGCAGAAATTCCCCTTGCGGGCCAAACCCTGTCTTTCAAGGGATCCAACAGGAACTCCAGGAGTGCACAAAGCACCTACAGCCTGTACCCCAACTGAGCACTCAGATGGCACCCAAGCAAAGGAAACGAGCCCAAGAAAATGGCCCAAAGCATTGCCCATCTGAGAAATTACCCTCCTTTTAACTTTTTAAAGGTTTATTAAACCTTAAGAAAAGGCTGTATAAGGAAAGATTGGAGCACTGGAAAATCTCCATGATTAGCAGCCACATGCTCATCTACAAAAGGGATGCTCTGCTTTTCATACCCTTAACCCCTCCCAATGTTTTTTCAGTCAACTCTTTCTCTGCCGTTCAGTGGTGGAGATTACTTTCTTGCATCTTGATTGGAGGTCAGGTGTTGTTACACCCCGCCTGCTGGTCACAAACCAGCCCTCCCCAACTGCCCTGACTACCAAGGCTATTACAAGGGGGAAAAGAAAGAGGACTATGAGAGGACATATTACAATAGCAGCACTTTACATTTGAACAGAATATTTATCCACATAATATCTATCTCTTAATTGTGAGAGCCAACTATTACATTACTCACCTATAATGCACAGAAGCAAGAAAGAAGGCACTGGGTTGGCATAACAGCTGAAATCATTGCTAACAAATCTCCCCACATATTTGCACCTTTATTGGACATGGCCAGGACTCCTGTGGATGTACATCTCTGCCTTTCTTGCCCTTTGGAAGCAGTCAACCTGGCAACTTGTGGGGAAACCAAGGGCTTTGTGGGGGCTGCATTGCTCTGCACACACCCAGGCCCCCCGTGGCACAGAGCTTTGGTGCCTAAAAAGATCAACCAGAGGAAAACAGCTGGAGAAGGTTTCATTTGGACCTTTCTTCCCTGCTAACAGAAGTTGTCAAAATGAAAGTGACCAAGCAGGGCCTGATCCCTGCTGCCAGCTCAGGGTTAGAAAGGAGGCATTACTTGATTTCATTGCTGGGTGCACAGGGAGTAACTTCCCTAAGTCAAGCACACCCAGCAATCTCACCTAGTAGTTTGTATCCATGGAACTAAGACATATTCAATACTTTGCTGAAACTCACAGGCTAAACATTACCTCCAATTTATTGACATATTTCAGTCACTTCTCAGAATTTATTGACATCAGAGTAGGAGTGCCCTGTAGATCCCTGCTGGTCATTGTCACAGGTTCAGGTGACCCATGCACAAAATAACCCAGGACAAAACTGGGCTTGCAAAGCAAATTCATTCCATTACTTGCAATAGCATATAATACATACTGACCTCTGGATTCCCAAAAATCAACTGCAGAAGGAGTTGGAGCTTGGTGCTCAGCAGCAGGGGCAGGTAGGCAGTGCACTTGCAGGACATCCCCTTGATCAAAACGCTATGCATCTCGTCCTTCTCAAATCTCCAGCCCAGAACTAGGTCTTGTATCTCCTGCTCAGGAGCGGAATTTCCCCAGTTACAGCATCAGCTCACACATGCCTGGCGTGTGAGATGATGGCTCAGGATGACTCCATGACTCCCTGCCACCAAGGGCTCTATTGTGCATTGCTCTCCTTTCAAAGCTTGACTGCCCACCCATTGACCAATCCATTGTTTCTCTTTCAAGGCTCAAGGTCCCAGCTCTTAAACAAGACACTTTTCTTCATTGTCTTGTCAACCTGCTCAAACATGGATCAAATATGGCAGGGCCTGGGACACAACTCCAGTTCCTGACACAGTCCTTTGGGAAATATTCCCATTCCTCAAATTCTCCTTTGGTGGTCAAGAGCCTCCTAAAAACATTTTCTTCCCCCTGAATGCATTCCAGCTACCTTCTTAGCAGGACCACTCTCCTTATTCTCAAGGCCAAGATAGCCACTTGCACACAGTAAGCACTGCAGTGGGGGAATACGTGGTTCAGCACTCCTGTTAAAGCTAAAGGAATTGAAAAGACTATGCCCTGTTTGTTGGACTTAATGCCTCTCCATCCTATTCTGGGAATCAAACACAAGTGTTTCAGCAATACACCCTGCAAGTGCTCTTGCTGAGTGAAGCCACATTGCTGTGTCAATAAAGCAGCCAGGACTCAGTTTCTTCATGCAGGGAAAGCCAATTCTTTAGTCAAATAACTCATTTTTATACTGTTTTCACAGACCTCGTGTTCAACTCCAACTGGCTGGTAGTTTCCTTGCCACACAATTTATTGCTTAGAAGGTGTATTAGTGTGTACATGCTAAGACTCACACTTTCTAAGACTCACTCTTACTCAGGTGATTACACTTTTTTTCGTGCACGCTCATGGACAGGTTTCTTGTTTATTACAGATGCAAACAGTTTTCTCAGCACAATAGCTTGTTGTGCTAACTGCACTCATGACTATTCCCATGGGAAGTTAGCTGGCTGCATGTAGAAGATGCAACAGGACAGTTAGGAATTTACCACAGTGTGGTAAATAGGTATGATTCATGCTGATAAAAATTGAAACAAGAATCAATATTGATACAGTAATTAATATTTAGAAATATTAAAACAGTAAAAAGTTGTAATGCCAAAGAAAAAGGGAGAGGCAGGGCTCTACCTTCCCCCCCCTCCCCGCAGATGTTCAGGAACAGGAGGAAAGCAAGAGATAATGGTTGCTAAAAACTAACAAAGAAGGGACACTCTGGTTGTGTCCCAAGAAAATGCTAATTATAAGGGATTTATTGCCTTGATGCCTAAATGCAGTAATTTTGTTAGTTTTGGCTTACATTGTATTGGCTTGGTGGGCATGTGTAACGCAAAGCTGAATTAAAGGACAAAGAGGAAGACTACAAAATCTTCCTCAGATGACCCCCAAAGACTTGTGCGACCACCAAACTGAGTGGTGGCACATGCGTGGTAAAGATGATAATGAGGGCGGAGGTAGAAGTGTGCTGAATCGAAAATGGGAGGAGATGGCATTGACAGATGGCATATAAGGAAGAATCTTCACTTGGCAAGCTCGTACGTGATTTGGCAAGGGTCCCAGAGCCCTGCACTCCACACCCCGTGGTTATCTTTTGCTTATGTGCTATTATTGGAACCAAATTCTCCCTTATTTTAATCAAATATAATATAACCAATTTTTAATTTTTTTAATTTTAAATAATAAATTAAAATTGCTACTACTTTTAATATTGTTTGGGGTTTTTTTATGATGGGATAACTGAGCAAGCATAGCAATAGGAAGGCCTGATTTTATAAGGTCTTTCTTTTCTAATAACCCTACCTGTGTGCAGCACATTATGACTTTCTTTCAGAAATTAATGAAGAAAACACAAATTGCCTACTGAAACCCTTCTGCCCCCTGCCAAATCAGTTCACTCCTCAAGCACAAGCCTCAGGCAAATCCCTGATGTGCCTCTCTCCCAGGAGCTCAGAGCTGCATTGCACAGCCCTTGCTGTGTGCCAGAGAGCACAAAGCAGGCTGGCCTGGTGGGCCTGCATATTTCTGCCAAACACTCTGCATGTCACACCTTTGCTCTGGCTCAGTGCAGAACTGCAGGGTTGCAGGCGCTTCCTCCCAGAGCTGCGTGAGGCGCTGGCTCCTGCAGATGGGCCCTGCCAAGCTGTCCCTGCCTCACGCTGGTCTCGCTTCCCCTGGCACAAGTGCCGGGCCTGAAGGAGCTGCCCTGTGCTCCAGCCTGCCGAGCAGCCCGGCTCCCTGCCCTGGTGCCCAGAGTGCTGCACACACTGCTGGCCTTTGCCAGCAGTTGCAGGGCAGCCAGCAGAAGAGGAGGAATCCTCCGCCAGCCCAGCGGCCCGCGGCTGCCCTTGGCCTTTCTCTGCTCCTGGGCACACTGCAGATGGCCAATGCCTCCAGGCTGGGCTGTGCCCAGCACGGCTGCGCTTCCCCTTGGCAGCAGCCAGCTGCCACCTGGGCTCTGAGGGCAGAGGATTCGCCTGCTCCCAGGAAGAGGCACCCAGGGCCCGGCTGCTGCCTCTTGCAGCTCCAAGGGCCTCTTTCCACCCTGTCTCGGCCGCGGCTCAGCTGGGGCTCCAGCCCGGGCAAGGCCGGGCCCGCTCTCACCTCACAGGTGCTGACAGCTCTGCACCACAGGAGACCTTCCCGAGCACCCTCTCTGATCTTTCTGCTTTCTCACTTGAGCAAGGCTTTCCTCCAGCCAAAGAGATTATTGCATTTAGGGATCCAAGTCCAAGTGGCAGGAGCCCCAATGCTCTCCAGTCACAGCTGAAGGCCTGCATCTGCATAAGATGTTTGGGCTGCCCCATTCTTCCTTTGCTTTTGCCTGCAAATGCCATTGTCCTTTCTGCCTCAAATAGAAGTACCAAAGATGGCCAAAAACTGACCAGTGGGCCATATTCCAAAGGCAGTCTGGTCTGGAGAGGATGAATGAAGAAGATCCTTCCCCACTTTGACACCATACCAAAGACACCGTTTCACTTTCCTCCTTTAAGAAACAACAGACAATTCAGATGGAATTCTGGAGTTCATTCGCAGAGTGAGAAGGAAGGGGATCTTCAAGGTGAGTTGTGGTTTCAGAAACTTTATTGATTTTCAATCCTATTCTGCAGTCCTATTAGACAATCCTACTCTAACCCTAACCCTTACCTTAACCCTAATCCTTATCCTTATCCTTATCCTTATCCTTATCCTTATCCTTATCCTTATCTTTATCCTTATCCTTATCCTTGTCCTTATCCTTATCCTTATCCATATGTTTATCCTTATGTTTATCGTTATGCCTATGCTTATCCTTATCCTTATGCTTATCCTTATCCTTATGCTTATCCTTATCCTTATGCTTATCCTTATCCTTATGCTTATCCTTATCCTTATCCTTATCCTTATCCTTATCCTTATCCTTATCCTTATCCTTATTCTTATCCTAATCCTTAATCTAATCCTAATCCTAGTCCTAACCTACAATCCTACTCTAAACCTGTTAAGGAATAAATAAATGGTCCTGATGTGATTGTCACATTTTTGTCTCCTTCCTCTTCACTGCAACAATCAGTGGCACCAGGCTGGACGCAGGCTCAGCATATCTTACAAATGGATGCTGCCCAAAGGGAAAAAAACCAAATCAACAAAATACAATGAACCATGACTTTCCAAGCTCAGTGCTTCACAGGATTGCTCCTGCCCCTAGAAGGATGCAGGAAGAGGAACAATGGGACCGTCTACACCTCCATCTTGATGTGCAGGATTTTGCCATCACAGGCAAACCTGGCCCAGAATCTCACTCACCCATTTATACAGGTGTCTTCATCTTGCTGAGATTTTAGCCCTGCCAGTGCTCTAGAAATGGTGCTTTCTGTCCTTGGAGTTTCTTCTTTTCAGGAAACTCCAAAGCCTCTCATTGGTCCCTCTCTTTGTAAGACAGGCACTGTGCTGATTTCCGCAGGGAGACAGAGCAGTGTCTACCTTTCCATGCCCTGCCCCTTGTGTGCTGGTCGGCACCTTCCTTCCCAGCAGGGCCAGCCCAGGGGCACTGGGCCCTGCAGTTCCCACTCTGCCACACAACCTGGCAGCAACCCTGGCACAGTTCCCGTCTGCTTGAGGGTGCCAGGCAGCAGATGGGGCTGGGACAAGTCCCTCCTGGCTGTCTCTGTTTGTGGCAGAAACCTCTAAGGGTGGGCTGGGGGGCACAAACCAGGGCCCCTCAGAGGCTCAGAGTGAACCCCCACAGCCCCTCCTGCCCACAGCCAAATCTCTGCTCAGCTGGGACTGGCTTCCTTGGGTTCCTGCACCTCCATTTCATGTCTCTGTACCCTGCATTGCTCTACTTCAATTCTTTTGACATTAGGTAAAACTGAACACAGCACCAAATTAAAAAACTAAGAGCGTGACAGAAACAGAAAACAGAGCACCTCTCCTCTCAGGAAATGTAGAGAGAGGTGGAGTTATTCAGCTTTGTGAAGAACAGGCCCCAGGGAGACTTTATTGCCACTTTCCAAGACTTCAGAGTGGCTTTGAAGAACGTGGGGGACATCTTTTTTAACTAGGCCAATTACAATAGGATGTGGGTGAATATTTTTAAACAAAATGGGGATCAAGTCAGAGTAGGTCTAAGGAAGAACTTGTTTACTCGGAGCATGGTGCCACCCTGGCACAGGTTGCCCCAAGAGCTTGTAGGTGTCCCGTCCCTGCAACCATTTCAAGTCAGGTGGGAAAGGGCTCTGAGCTACCTGATCTCTTTCAAGATGTCCCTGCTCATTGCAGGACACTTGGACCAGAGGACCTTTACAGGGCCCTGCCAGCCCAGCCCAGTCTAGGATTCCTCACCATTTTCATTTGAAGAGCCCCAAGAGTGGAAGTGAGGAAGAAGAGGGCTCATCTGATGTCTTGGACTTGAGTGGAGGAGGAGCCCATCCCTCAGAGCCTGTTTCACCTGCAGCCCCTTCACATTTTACCTGCAGGAGCTCCTTGGCAGACCAGCGCTGCTCCTCATCTCTCTGCAGGCAGCAGCTCAGGAAGTCACGCAGCAAAGCTGAGAGGAGCTTGGGATGCTGCAGTTTTGGGGTCCCTACTTTGGCTATCAGGCGTCGAGCCTGGAGAAAAAAACCCATGAGGCTCCACCTGCTGCTTTCACATCTCTAAGGCTCTCCCAGATCCCTTTGTTTAGCCTCTGTTCCTCAGTGGCAGTTACTGCCCTGACAGAGACCCAGAGATGACTTTCCTTTCCCAACCAAAAATCCAAACCCTGATGCGGCCACAGCTTTTCCACCATCCTACAGATCTTGCCTTGGCAGCTGATTTCATTGACTGACCTAGTTAGTGGGAACTACATCAGCAAAAGCATGTTTACTTCTCTGAGGATTCATACCAGTTTTAGAGGCTTTATGGAAGAGGGACTGTGCTATACTAACTAATTTCAAGGGTTAGTTCATGAAAGGCATCTCTGCACTGCTTGTTGGTCCTTTAAGCACACGTGCCTTAGAACAAAACTCATCAAGCTTTTTGTGCTGTTCTTGAAAACAATGGGAATTGGAAGAAAAGAAAGAAAATCCATCAGGTAATCCCCAGGTAAGGAAATAAAGATTTACAAACTCATCTTCAACACAGCCACATTAAGATGCCTGCTGCGGTGTATTGGGATGGAAATGCTTGCTTGGGCACACAGGTGCCACCTGCAGCTCTGTCTCTCAGCAGTCTGAAAATTGCAGCTTCCCATTTTGCAGCAAAAGACAAAATTGTCATGGTCAGAAGAAGGAGAGGTGCCATCCCTATGGTCACCCTCTGCTCATTTGGCTACTCAAGTCAATGCATTAGTGGTAGGCCCATCTCAGAAAGTGCCAGGAAACAAACGGGAGGTTTTGGCAGGCTCTCCACATCACCAGGCTCTGGCTTGGTGACACAGAGAACGTGCCTTGGGCTGTGAAAAAACATGGTCACTAAATGCAGTACAGCAGCACTGCACAAGAAGCAGAAGAGACTCAGTGGCCTTTACACACTCATGCCCAGGTTGCAGGCATGTTTCCCAGTGAGAAGAAACTGCACACTGGGTTAGGTTCCTCTCTAAAGACTACAGTTTTAGAAACTTTGTTGGGTTTGGGTTTCCTTCCTTCATTTATGGAAAGATAACAGAAGTTCTAAGATGCTTGTTTCCTTTTTCTGGGGCCATCTCCACAGACAAAAGAACTGGAACCACTTATAACCCAAAGGAAAGTGTTTCCTGAGAATGGAGTTTGTTTGCATGTGGTAAGGCTTGAGTTCGACCACTGATGTATCCAAATCTACAGCAGATGCTGATGTGTTGCAGGGACATTTTTAGAGGGGACCTTGGTGGAAGTAGTTCCAGCAGATGGCAATGGGATTTTGCCCAATGGCATGCAGGGAATGGGACAGGTGAGAAAGACAGTGGGATCAGTGAGTATTTGCTGCTTACCGAGGCATGACTTTGGTCCCAGTAAGGAGGTTCTTTTTCTAACATTTCAATCCCCACAATTCCAAAAGACCATATGTCCACTTTGGGGCCATATGGTTGACCTGTCGCCACTTCAGGCGCCATCCACCAAGGAGTCCCGGCTACCAAGCACGGTCTGCTCAGAGTTGAGCTGAGTAGAGAGGCCAAAATCAGCTGAGGAGAAAGAAAAATACTGGTTTTATTTTAATTCTGTGCAATTAGGAAAAGCAAGCAAAAGAATTCCCCAGTAGAGGTTTGAAAATGTGCTGTTGAATCTCCTGGAAATGGCAACTTAAAAAATCCCCCGATTTTTTACACTGCCTCCAGCAGTGGCTTTTGTTCTTTGGAAACTTTAGACTTGTAGCTCCCTCCCTCTTCCTGGACACACACAGGATAACACCACTCTTGACTTCTTGTTCCTTGTCCTATCTCTGTGCACGTGGCAACTGCGCCCTCAGCTCACAGTGGGTGTCCCTGAGCTGCCACCAGCACCATTTTTGGGGAGCTGGCTGTCACTCCAAGCAGCCCCACACCCACATCCCTGGAACGCTGCACCTGACCAAGAATCTACTGACTCAGCTTGACAGAGCCATCGGTTCTGAGAAGGATGTTGTCACTCTTAACATCTCGATGGATCACATTGTTTGAATGAAGAAAATCCAGTCCTTGCAGGCACTGAGAGAGGAAAGAGAAAGAGGAGGGCAAAAATGAGTGATGTGATTTCATCACACGAGAAAGAAACAAAGAATCTAAAAGATTCCCGCTCCAGGGGAATGGGGAGTAATGGCAGAACACAGTGCCACTGAGAGGAAGAGCTTGCTGCTCCAACACTTGCCGAGCAGGACCTTTCTGAGGAAAGGCATGTCAGCTTTGGAAAGAGCAACAGCACCTGCTCTTTTAGACTTTCCCCTGCAAACCAGCCAGGATGACTCCTGCTGCAGTGGATGTGCTCAGAAGCAAAGAGCATTTTGGCTGCACTTCTATCCTTCTTAGCTAAGGACTGAGAGAATCGAGTCTAACTTTTTTCTTTGCTGTTTGTTTCAAATCCTGCCACCAGCACCTTTGCTTTAACAGGCAAGGAATGCAGTGAGGACAGAAAAAAGTTTAGCGAGGCAAGATGGGGAACAGCAAATACAAGAGGCGGAGCGAGAGTACAACAGTAGGAGATAAGAGTACTGGCACTGAGTACAGTGAGTGCAGGGCCACTGGCAGGCCTTTCACTTGAGATGCTTTTACTTGCCCATAGCATACCAGCCAGACAGAAACAAAGCTTGGCACATGAAATCACTCCTGTTCTGAGCCCCTGTTCCCAGACAATCCTGCCCAAGGCCTCAGAAGCACAGATGGGATTGCTGACCTCCCGACTGATGGCTGCAATGTGGTCTTCAGACAGGAAGGTCTTGCGGATGACATCACTCAGGGTGCCTCCATCCATGTACTCCATTACCAGCCAGAGTTCCTCACCCAGAAGGTAGCTGAAAGAAGGAAACAAGGCCGGGGAAATAAACATGCATGGCTACCTTGATGTTTTGCTTCCGAGTTTCTTGTTTCCAGGTGCCTTTGTGACTAGGACAGAATCAAAGGAATAGACAATCTGCAGTCTGTGAAGTCTGGAGGAGAAAGGCACAGCAGTGAAAAAGGAGATGTCTTAGAGATGTCTTAGATGGCCAGCAGGTGAAAAATGCAGTTTAGTAACAGCCCAGGTAAAAACCTGTCAGGCATGGTGTTTCTGGAAATAAGCACCAAGTCTTCCTGGCATGCCCAGCAATGACAAAGAGGGCAACGATCTAAGAGAAATCCACTTTAGGATGGTTCATCAGCATTTAAGAAACTTTAAAAAATCAATCCCGAAAAAATGTGGAGGCAATGTACTCTGAGGGTGTTGACTTAGTAAGATACAGCTGACCCAGGTTTCAATAATTTTGGAATAATTTTCAAACGACAAGTGGCAGGGAAAACTCATGCAGACAAGATGCACTCTCCTCACATCCATTGGAGATGAGTAAAGAAATATGAATAAATAAAAATTAACAGGTCTACTTTCTGCCACTGACCAAAGTGGATTTTTAACCTCTCATGTTTGCTGTATGTAAATGCCCATTGATGGGATAAGACCATGACCTCTCACCTGTCTAAATAATTCACAACACTGGGACTCCTACACTTCTTCATGATCATGATTTCATTAACAGTTAGTTCCTTCGTTCTCAGTCCTTGAAGATGTATTTTCTTTATGGCCACCTAAAATGACATTAAAAATCAGTAACTCGAGAAGTTGGTGGCACGAGACGACAACGCACATGGAGCAAGTGATTTTGCAATGACACAGCTGAGCTGTGCCAAACTGCCTTGTGATTAGGCACTGCAGTAATTAGGAACTGACATTCCAACAGCCCATTTCTCTGCTCCCTTGGGGGACAGTTACAGGACATGTGGGGCCACTGACGTTTTGCCTTGTCCACTTGGTAACAGTGGTGTCTCAGCTATCACCCACAAACCTCTGACCACACTCTCTGCTGCTTTGTTTGGGATTCAGAAGAAGTAATCCATGCCCTAATACTCTGTGCATACATCTTGGGCTATGGGCATGGCTTAGGGCTTTTAGGGACACCTTGCAGATCTCTCCCTACGTGCAGTTCCCAAGTGAAGCACTGCAGGTGGCTAAGGAACTACCAGTAGCTTTCAGATGGATTTGCTGACAGTCAGAAATAAGAATTCAGGACTCTGAAGCTGTAGCCCCAAAGAGCAGTGAGGTGCTCTAAGGCACCACCTTTGTTTTAGCAATGGAGAGTGAGTGAGCACGTCCTTCTCTGAAAAGAGCCGCTGCCTCCGTGCCTTCCTTCTGGCAGCTGAGGAGGACAAAGTCCCAAATGTATTGTGCAGGCTGGCACCAGTCTGTGCTTCTTGAGCCTTTTCAGCACAGCTCTGCCCAGAGCTCCAGCCACAGCTCACACCAGAGGGGAAAGCCCTCATGTGCAGCAGAGTCTGTGGGGCTTGTTGACATTTACCTCTCCTCCTGTGGCATTGTTGAGTGCTCTGACCACTTGTCCAAAACCCCTAGAAACAAAACAGAAGCAGAGAACGGAGAAGCTGTTTAGCTCCTAGAGTGAAAGCCAGCCCACACAGGAGATGTCTGCTGGAAGTGTCAAAAACCTGCGGGAGGCAGGAGGGCTCTGCCGGAAGGCAGATGATGCATTTTCCTCTCAAGTGCATGGGCACTGGGCCTGTTTCTGAAGCACTGGGATTCAACTTCTAAAGGGAGTTTAGTCATTCCTCTTGGGTTTCACTTTCTAAACTGTGTGGTTCCTATCCTGACCACAGAGTATTTCCTTCTGCAAAGCAGGGGAAAGAAATGTTCTTGGGAACTGTTATCTCACACAGCTTTGATAGAGGCTAGGTTGCTCTTTCAGGCAAGCAAGTTTCTTCTTCTCTCATTAATGGGGCAGTATGATTTGGAGACATACAAAAATGCTAAGGAAATTAACACAGAGCTGTCCCACACTTGAGACACAAGGAGATCTTCCACGTCCTGTTCCTTGATGCAGGCAAGACCTTGGCAGCACGGAGATGTCACTGACAATGCCTTCTGAGCACACTCACAAATTCTGAGCAGCACTGAGAGATGGGGTCATCTTATCCCCAGTGTGTGAACATGTTTGCAGCTGGCCTGACTTCACACTGGATAGACATTCCACCAGAAAAACACCTGGGCCATGGCTGTGCAGGAGTAACTGTGGTTGGACTCACCCGCTGCCAATGTGTTCCATTTCGGTGTATATCCTAAAGGGATTTTCCTGGTTCACCATTCTCTCTGAGGGAAACAAAATGCGGGATGGTGACTTTAAAGCAGAGATCCCAGCTTCCAGGAGATACAAAAGGCATCCCCACTGTCTGGGGCTCTGAGCCCTTTGTGGTCAGCTGGGTAACAACAACCACAACCACAACAGCAACAGGACAGGCAGCCCTGCAGTGCAGATGGCTGGCACAGAGACTGATTTTGTACAGTCCTTTGAAGAGTTCTCTTGACAGGAAACAAAGCATGGGGAGATGCATTCCCAGGAGAGAAGGATATCTTCCCCACCCTTTCAGCAGTTGGCCAAAGGAATTTATTTCCATTTGTAAACCAGAGCAGCTCATGCTGTAACTGATCCCAAAGGGGCTTTCAGCATCAGGAGCCTGACCTGTTTATGAGCAGGCTGAGCTCAAAGATGCCCCTCTCCCAGCTAAGGAAGGCTGCAGCCTCTGCAGTCCCTCCAGCCCTCAGGGGCAGGGCAGCTAGCACATCAAGGCTGGCAAAGCCCAAGCATGAGCACTGGCAAGCAGTGGGAAGAAGCCACAGCAAGCCTGAGCCTCTTACAAGCTGTTGCCCCCATTGAGGACACGACAGGATGGGCTTTGAGATCAGCCACACCGAGGGGTGGAACAGTGCCCTTTTTGTCCCAACAGGTGATGGCAGACACAGAATCCACTGGGCTCTGGTCTCAGCCCCACCAGGTCTTATCTGAGAGCACAGCACTGGCAGCTGTTACAGGCAAGAAGCAGATTCATTGGGGTGTGCTGCAGAATCACAAAGGACTTGATGTGTTTTCCTGGAGACTGATCTGAGCAGGGCTTGGGCCAATGGGTAGGATTCTAACAGTCATGGGAAAGAGTGGGAATCGGGTATGGAAAAGTGCCATGGATCTGAGGAATATACCATGGCTGGGCTGGAGGCTCTCTCCTGAGAAATGCCTGTAGTACAGTTTTATCTGATCATGCCACTTGGATGCGTCTCTTGGACTCATCTTGATAAGCATAAAACTAGAAGATTAAATAAAGGTTGCTACAAAAGTATCGCTTTTTTCTTTGGGGGCACATGGAAAACATCTCTTGCTCTCTATTTGTCCTGTAACCTGTTGTCCTTCCAAAATAGTTCTTATTGACAAAAAGATAGCATTCTTGTCAAAATAAACTGCAGATGTAGTAGTGGTAACAGTAGCAGTCATAAAAATGCCATCAGTAAGACATGGGGCAGAAGGGTGTTTTCAGGATGGAGAAAAACCAACTCCACTAAAAAAGCCCCACAAACCATAAACCGAAAAAACCCAAAACACAAAAAAAACCCGCCACAGAAAAAAAAAAAAGGCCTCCACAAAAAATAAACAACACAAAAACATGGCCCCACTCCCAAAAAAAAAAGTCCCCAACCAAAAAGACAAAACTCCAAAACCAGTCCATTTCTGTGAAGTTTTTTGCTCTGATTACTGGTTCGAAGTCAGGAGTCTAAGGAGAATTTAGGAAAGTAAAAATTCTGTTCAGTTTGGCACTAGCACACAAGACTTGTCTAGATCATTTGCAAGGTCACAGCCTTCTGTTGATCCCAGAACATCCCCTGCTTCAACCTTTAGCAGAGAGAGAAGCTCAGGCAAACCCAAGCCAGTCCAAGGTGCCCTCAGAGGCAGCAGGAACACCCAGAGTTCTCTCTCGCTGCCTCGGAGCACAGCACTTCCTCTGGGGAGTCCTAAATGGCCCTGTGACACCAAACTCAGGAGGAGCATTTGGTACAGCTCTGCTGACACCTGCCCACAACACACTGTCCCTCAGACAAGAAACACCCCAGACGTACCCAGCATCTCCAGGTGCTTCTTCTCAGTCTCCTCTTTCAGGGAGATGAAGTAACTGCCCGAGCTTGAGCTCCGAGCTTCGACAGAAAGGCTTCCTTGGGATGATGCTGCTGCAGCAGCAGGATCAGAGCCCATGATGTGCTGGACCTGGAGCACTTCTGGTGGGCACTGTTCCTGTGCCTCACTCCAAACTTGGGGCCCTTCATTGCCAGACATTGGCTGGAATTCTTTGCAGGCTGCCCGGTGAGATGTCAACACTCGCACCTCAAGTCAAACAGAACAAAGCAGTCAGACACTACAGCTTGTCCCTGTCAGCCAGGAGTCATTGACTGTGAGGAAAGGCAAAGAAGAGATTGACAAGGGATACAGACAGCTTGTTTCAGTCCTCCATCTGGGTCACCACGTTCCACTGTACAAACACTTGAAGGAACAAGGACAGCAGGAATAGGCCAGAAGAACAGAGCAGCAGTGGAGATTGAGCACACCAGGAAATGTCCTTCAGAGTGACTGTGATACACACTAGAGCAAGATGGCACTCAGAGGCATGGCCCCACTCCCTGCTGCTCTGAGTGGAAAGGCAAGAAGGGCAGAAACCACCAGTTTGGTGACTGCAGTGACTGCATCCCACTTTCACTCATTCTAGAGCCTGAGGGAGGTGATTAAGTTTCTCTCTGACAATTTTCATTTCTTCCTCCAGCCTCTTCTCCCTTGCCCTGTTGCTAGCCTCAGAGTCCTGCAGCTCTGCCTGCACGTGTCCTTTGATAGACTGTAAAGGAGAAGGGAAAGGACACTTCATGAGTGGAGTGGCTGCCACTCTTTCACTCACCTGGTTTTGTTGATGGCTCCTGTGCTGATGGAGATTCTCCTCTTGAATTCTTCCCATGTCTTCCCTGTTCTTTCTCTTCACATCCATGATGGCACTCTGAGCTTCGGGCAGCTCTGCTTGTGGCTCTGCCTTGATCTTCTGTGCACACAAATGCAGAGCAAGTGACTGGGAGCTGCCATCAAGCTCAGCTTTTTCC
Organism: Ammospiza caudacuta; assembly: GCF_027887145.1. Taxonomy (NCBI): domain Eukaryota; kingdom Metazoa; phylum Chordata; class Aves; order Passeriformes; family Passerellidae; genus Ammospiza; species Ammospiza caudacuta. The sequence goes on along the minus strand of NC_080621.1, from coordinate 5,029,098 downwards.
TCTTGCAGCCTCAAAATCACATTTATTCAGCCACTTCTTTCTGCTTCCCTCCCCACATCTGCTTCCATTGCAAACCTCCTGTCCCAGGGCTGATCTCTGCAAATTCCAAGGCCCTGTGCTTTCAGTGCCTGTGGGACTCCTGGCCTCCCCAGTCCCAAGAGCTCTGGTTTATGCCCCTCTTCCTGCCCTTCCCTCTGTCTCCTGGCCAGTCAGGCTCACCTGGCCATTCTCCTGTGGCTCTTCCACCTGCTGCCTGAGCTGCTCTTCCTGCTCTCGGGCTGGGAACAGCTCTCCCTGAGTCTGGCATGGCATCTCTGATGAAGCACTCTGCTCCTGCTCTTTCTCTAGAAGCACCTGCACAGAAAGCAAGAGAAGATGGGTTTCAACTTCCCACATGACCTTTGTGGGTCAAGACTCAAAGACTGCTGGGCTCACACGTTCCAAAAGCACTTTGCTGCTGCTCTGCTGGGTCATTCTCTGCCCGAGAGGAGGCACAGATTCCAAAGTGACCCTGGCCTTATAATCAGGGGCCATCTGGGATTGAAGCTTAAACAGCCTCTCAGGCAGCTGACAGGGAAGGTGAGGCATTTCTCAAGGGTCTGGTGAGGGCCTCCCTCTGCTTCTGCCATGTCCTGTTTGTCTTTCTGTAGTGACTGACACCCCACCATGTCCCACAGCTCCATCCTGGCTCTGCAGGTGGCATCCTGGGTGAGCTCAGCCCTTGTGAGAGACACTCCTGGAGTTCATGTTCTCTTCAGGCCTGCACCAGCATTTCTGCCTTTCTGACATCCACTCTCTTGCTAGAAAACCTGGTCATTCAGGAGATGAGGATGCATGCAAAGATCTCTGATGGAGGTCACAGAGCCTCTATGGCCACCTCAGTACATGGAGGAAGACCAAAGTGTTTCTTCTCCCTCTTTTGTCAACTGAGAATTCTGACCAGCAGAAAAAGACACTCTCCTAAGGTCCCATGAACGAATGCACTTACACAGCCCTGAGGAAGCCAGTGAAGGAAACCATGTGTCATGTAATGCATGGCATGTATGACCAGAGTCACCAAACACCACCTAAACATGGAATTGTTGCACCTCTCTAGGACAGGCAGAAATTGAAAGAATTAATAGGAGACATCAGGACACAAAAAGCCTAAGGAGGAAAACAATTCTGAATGGAAAAACCATCATATCTGGAGGGGGAAACATCTCTGCCTGCTCAGAATTGGTCGAGGGAACATGTCTCTAATCCTCTCCAGAAGGGATGCTTTTGGTGATCTTTGCATCCCCAACTGCCTTGGGCCAGAGCCAGGAAGATTCAGTTATGTAAATGTTACATAGATAGATAGGTAGGAAGATAGACAGATAGATCTCACTACTATAATCTCCAGTTACTGCCCTCTCTGTTGCTGCACACATCAAACCTGGTAGCCAGTGTGCCGATCAGCAGCAATCCTGAAATTGTTCTCCTGTTCCTCACAAAAGCACATTCTTGGGGAATGTGGAGATTGTAGGTCCTTATGGAAAGGAGTCAGACCCAGAGCATTGCAGTGGGAACTGCACTCTTTGCGCATCTGTGCTCGGGCAAGTTCTCTTGGACTCAACCACACTGACAGTGCTAAAGTGGCTGGAATAGAAATGCAGCCCAGCCCCTTCCAGTTTCTGTGATCTCTGAGGAGCAGATGGAATGCAAGGACATTGACCTCCTGCTAAATTTCCAAACACGTCACACAGTGATTCTCAGGGCTGTTGAAAAACAGAGACAGTGTTAAACCCAAAGTGATCTTTAAGGCCATGCATGAAGGCTTAGAAACACAAATGCTCCATCTGCATCAAGGTAAAAAAAGGGTGCGAAATGCCTTCCAGAGCTTGATAAGGGCAGAAAAGATAGCGCAGCAGCATCCTTGCTTGCTGGAAAAAGAGAAAATGAACAGGTCTTTTCCTCCTAGGAAACCCACAAATCACAAGATGGAAGTGTCAACCACTCCAGTATCTTAAGCCCTTGGATGCAGTGATGGCAAGTTTGGCACTGAAACAGCCCTTGTGCTGAGCACTGTCATGCAGGGATTGATGGAAGTCTGCCTGGAGGTGCCTCAAGAGCCTCCCATTGTCCAGGCTGAAGCTCCCTCAGCACCTCCTCACGGGCCTTGTGCTCCACCCCCTTGCCCAGCTCCCCTGTCCTTCTGTGCACACGCTGCAGCCCCTCCATGACTCTCTGCTTCCCAGGGGCCCACAAGTGCACACAGCACTCCAGCTGTGGCCGCGGCGCTGCCCAGCACAGGGCCACGCTCACTGCCCTGCTCCTGCTGCCCCACTGCTGCTGACACAGGCCACCATGCCCTTGGCCTTCTTGGCCCCCTGGCCAAACGCTGACTCATCTGCAGCTACTCAAGGCCGGCAGCAACCCTGCGTCCTTTAGGCCCATGCAGCTCTGCAGCCACAAAGGTGCCCATTTCACCTCAGATACAGCAGGAACAACTGCAGGTTGGCCTTCCTGTTCTGAGCAACACAAGACAGCAGTCAAGGACTTGCAGCATCACGCCCACTCTTGGCTCCAATGCACTTGCCAAAGCTTCATTCTTCACCACTAAACAGATCAGCCGAAAGTTTCCCCATCTGGTGTTTGAACCTTCCCAAAATCCAAAACACAGCTGGGCCAACAGTGTCTCTGCAAGTGAAGAATGACTCAAGAAAACTGCAGAACACTCCCACAAGCCAAAGACACCTTTCCAAAAAGGGAAAAGAAGCAAACAAAGCCTTTTGACCTCCAGCACTACCATGTGTGCCCTTGGCCATGACATCGCAGAAGCCCAGAGATGGAGCTTCCCTGAACCAAGCAGACAGAAGCACAGCTGAAGCCCCCAACTCTGCACTGCCCCAACAGGACAGGTCAAAGGCCAATTTCTCGCTGTCACTCCCTGCAGGAAATGGCTACGTCCTGCAGGACTCCGGTACTCAGCATTCTCGGCCAGACACAGCAAGTGCTGGCTGCTCAGAAACTTGCATCTCTGCCTTGCACTAAAGACAGCGCCCCCCACAACGGGCACTTACTCTCTTGAAATGATGAGCAGGCCGTGGTCTGACCATGGCTGGACAAAGGCAGTGGTCGTCTTTCTCATTATCCTTTTCTCTGGCTTCTTCTTCAATAGCAGAGAGAGCCAGGGGGAAGACGGCTCTTGCTTTCCTCACCTGTGGCAAGAGAGAATCATAAGGACACGACGTTACCTGATGCCTATAACCTTGTTTCTCCTCATACCCACCGCCACCTCTTCTAAGGAGAAATCATCAACTTTGTTAGCAATGGCATTCTAAGTCACTCCAACCAGATTAAAATGGGCACATTCAAAAAACCAGCACATGGCTATGACTTCGATATTCCTCCCTGGCTATTTGCAGGAAAATTTATCTCTGCAAAAGGCAGCTTTTGGTTCTTGAAAGCTCTGAAATGGAAAAGTAGGAAAGAGCCAGCAAGGTCTTTGCAACTGCTTAGCAGATATGGAAAAGTAAAAAGGGCTCAGAATCCCATCCAGTGCCTATAGGGACAGGAAAGTTTTTGCGGAAGCATCCCTACTTGCTGGAAAAAGAGAAAATGAATAGGGCTTCTCCTCCTAGGAAACTCACAAACCACAAGATGGAAGTGTCACCCACTGCAGAGTCTAAAGCCCTTGGATGCAGTGATGGCATGTTTGGCACTGAAACAGCCCTTGTGCTGAGCACTGTCATGCAGGGATTGATGGAAGTCTGCCTGGAGGTGCCTCAAGAGCCTCCCATTGTCCAGGCTGAAGCTCCGTCAGCACCTCCTCACGGGCCTTGTGCTCCACCCCCTTGCCCAGCTCCCCTGTCCTTCTGTGCACACGCTGCAGCCCCTCAAGGACTCTCTGCTTCCCAGGGGCCCACAGTGCACACAGCACTCCAGCTGTGGCCACGGCGCTGCCCAGCACAGGGCCACACTCACTGGCCTGCTCCTGCTGCCCCACTGCTGCTGACACAGGCCACCATGCCCTTGGCCTTCTTGGCCACCTGGCCACACGCTGCCTCATCTTCAGCTACTCAAGACCACCAGCCCTGCGTCCTTTTGGGCCACGCAGCTCCCCAGACACAATGGTGCCCATTTCACTTCAGATACAGCAGGCACCATTGCAAGATGGTCTACCTCTTCCGAGGAGCACAAGACAGCAGGCAAGGACTTGCAGCTTAACCCGCACTCATGGCTCCAAGGCACTTGCTAAAGCTGCGGACTAAACCAAAATATGCCCCAACAGAAACTGGCCGCTTCTGCTTTTGGCCTGACAAGGAGGCGTCGCAACTCCGCACTTTGTTCCTTTACCACATGGGACAAGAATGGCCCCCCACAGCTGCATGGACAACACAATCCTCCCTTTGCAGCTTATCAAGAGCCAAAAGACAGTGTGCCCAAATTAGACTCTACTAGTGAAGAACTGCTCAAGGAAAGTGCAGACCACTTTCACAAGCCAAACACACCTTGCCAAAAAGGGAAAACAAACAAACCAAGCCCTGGCACCTCCAGCACCTCCTCCTTTGCTCTTGGCCATAGCACTGCAGAAGCCAAGACATAGAGCTTCCCTGAGCCAAGCAGCCAGATGCTCTCCCAGAGGCACCAGCCCATTGCGGCCTCAACATGACAGGTCAAAGGCCAAGTTGTGCGGTGGCTGCCTGGAGGAAATCCCTAGCTCCTGGCAGGACTCCAGCACCCAGCATCCTCAGCCTGCAACAGCAAAGTGCTGGCTGCTCCAAAACTTGCAGCTCTGCCTTGCACTAAAGACAGCACCACACACAACTGGCACTTACAGGTCTGGAATAGGGCGGTGAGAACAACGTTGGAAGGTTGTTGTCATCCACCTCATTTTGCTCCTCTTTGGCTTCTTCTCCAGGAGCAGCGGGAGCCAGGGGAGAGACGGCTCTTGCTTCTGTCATCTGTGGCAAGAGAGAAGCATGAGGGACAGCCCGGTACCTATCATGTAGAACCTCATTTCTTTTAACAGCTACCACCACATCTTCTAAGGAAAAAGTCGTAACATTTCATAGCGACAGAGGGGTTCTAAGTCACAGCCACCAAATTAAAAAGAGACAATTCAACAGCACTCTAGATGGATATGAAGTTGATTCTCCTGCCTGGCTGCTATCAGCAAGCAAGGTCATCTCAGAAAAACAGAGCTTTTAGTTCTTGAAAGCACTGAAATGGTAAACAAGGAAAGCAACAGCAATGCCTTTGCTACTGCTGCTGCAGATGTGGAAACCTAAAACTGGATCAGAATCCCATCCAGGGCAGGAAAAAGCAGAAAATGCTGTGCAGAAGCATCTTTGCTTGCTGGATAAACAGGAAAATGAACAGCCTGTCTCGTGCTTGCAAACCAAGGAGCCAACAAACCACCAGATGGAAGTGTCACCCACTCCAGTGTCTAAAGCCCTTGGATGCAGTGATGGCATGTTTGGCACTGAAACAGCCCTTGTGCTGAGCACTGTCATGCAGGGATTGATGGAAGTCTGCCTGGAGGTGCCTCAAGAGCCTCCCATTGTCCAGGCTGAAGCTCCCTCAGCACCTCCTCATTGGCCTTGTGCTCCACCCCCTTGCCCAGCTCCCCTGTCCTTCTGTGCACACGCTGCAGCCCCTCCATGACTCTCTGCTTCCCACGGGCCCACAGTGCACACAGCACTCCAGCTGTGGCCGCGGCATTGCCCAGCACAGGGCCACGCTCACTGCCCTGCTCCTGCTGCCCCACTGCTGCTGACACAGGCCACCATGCCCTTGGCCTTCTTGGCCACCTGGCCACACGCTGCCTCATCTTCAGCTACTCAAGACCACCAGCCCTGCGTCCTTTTGGGCCACGCAGCTCCCCAGACACAATGGTGCCCATTTCACTTCAGATACAGCAGGCACCATTGCAAGATGGTCTACCTCTTCCGAGAAACACAAGACAGCAGGCAAGGACTTGCAGCTTAACCCGCACTCATGGCTCCAAGGCACTTGCCAAAGCTGCGGACTACACCAAAATATGCCCCAACAGAAACCTGCCGCTTCTGCTTTTGGCCTGACAAGGAGGCTTCGCAACTCCGCACTTTGTTCCTTTTCCACATGGGACAAGAATGTCCCCCCACAGCTGCATGGACAACACAATCCTCCTTTGCAGCTTATCAAAAGCCAAAAGACAGTGTGCCCAAATTAGACTCTACCAGTGAAGAACTGCTCAAGGAAAGTGCAGACCACTTTCGCAAGCCAAACACACCTTGCCAAAAAGGGAAAACAAACAAACCAAGCCCTGGCACCTCCAGCACCTCCTCCTTTGCTCTTGGCCATAGCACTGCAGAAGCCAAGACATAGAGCTTCCCTGAGCCAAGCTGCCAGATGCTCTCCCAGAGGCACCAGCCCTTTGCGGCCTCAACATGACAGGTCAAAGGCCAAGTTGTGCGGTGGCTGCCTGGAGGAAATCCCTAGCTCCTGGCAGGACTCCAGCACCCAGCATCCTCAGCCTGCAACAGCAAAGTACTGGCTGCTCCAAAACGTGCAGCTCTGCCTTGCACTAAAGACAGCACCACACACAACTGGCACTTACAGGTCTGGAATAGGGCGGTGAGAACAACGTTGGAGGGTTGTTGTCATCCACCTCATTTTGCTCCTCTTTGGCTTCTTCTCCAGGAGCAGCGGGAGCCAGGGGAGAGACGGCTCTTGCTTCTGTCATCTGTGACAAGAGAGAAGCAAGAGGGACAGCCCGGTACCTATCATGTAGAACCTCATTTCTTTTAACAGCTACCAACACATCTTCTAAGGAAAAAGTCGCAACATTTCGTAGCGACAGAGGGGTTCTAAGTCACAGCCACCAAATTAAAAAGAGACAATTCAACAGCACTCTAGATGGATATGAAGTTGATTCTCCTGCCTGGCTGCTATCAGCAAGCAAGGTCATCTCAGAAAAACGGAGCTTTTAGTTCTTGAAAGCACTGAAATGGTAAACAAGGAAAGCAACAGCAATGCCTTTGCTACTGCTGCTGCAGATGTAGAAAGCTAAAACTGGATCAGAATCCCATCCAGGGCAGGAAAAAGCAGAAAACGCTGTGCAGAAGCATCTTTGCTTGCTGGATAAACAGGAAAATGAACAGCCTGTCTCGTGCTTGCAAACCAAGGAGCCAACAAACCACCAGATGGAAGTGTCACCCACTCCAGTGTCTAAAGCCCTTGGATGCAGTGATGGCATGTTTGGCACTGAAACAGCCCTTGTGCTGAGCACTGTCATGCAGGGATTGATGGAAGTCTGCCTGGAGGTGCCTCAAGAGCCTCCCATTGTCCAGGCTGAAGCTCCGTCAGCACCTCCTCATTGGCCTTGTGCTCCACTCCCTTGCCCAGCTCCCCTGTCCTTCTGTGCACACGCTGCAGCCCCTCCATGACTCTCTGCTTCCCACGGGCCCACAGTGCACACAGCACTCCAGCTGTGGCCACGGCGCTGCCCAGCACAGGGCCACGCTCACTGCCCTGCTCCTGCTGCCCCACTGCTGCTGACACAGGCCACCATGCCCTTGGCCTTCTTGGCCACCTGGCCACACGCTGCCTCATCTTCAGCTACTCAAGGCCACCAGCCCTGCGTCCTTTTGGGCCACGCAGCTCCCCAGACACAATGGTGCCCATTTCACTTCAGATACAGCAGGCACCATTGCAAGGTGTCCTTCCTTTTCTACAACGACATCTTCTAAGTAGGTGTCATAAAGTTTGATAAGAATAGAATTGTAAGGCACTGTGTCTAAATTAAAATTGTCTAATTCAACTGTACAGGAATTTGCTCTTAAGTAAATATTCCACCCTATCTGCTGTCAGCAAGCAAGGTTCTCTCTGCAAAACTGGATTTGTCGTTCTTCCATCCTCTGAGATGGAAATTTTAAAGTATCCTCTCATGCCTTTGTTATTTTTGTTGTAGGTATTAATATGTTTTTTCTTTCGGCCTTCCTAGCTGGCCCTCTACACTCTACTTCTACTGGCCAAGCTCACATCTTCCTCTACAATTCTTAAACACCAGCAACATGAAATGTTCCTTTCTCACTCACCTCAGGATCTTCAGCACTGCTGAATACACGCTTCAGGTGTCCTGTATTTGGAAGGGAAAATTAACCAGATGCTCTCATAAAACTGCCTGGGCTGCTGAATCCCACAGAGCAAGTCAACCCAAACAGAGATGATTTCCCGTTTCACAACATCCCTCCAGGAGACACATTTCATTCACACAGCTAGCAAGAGATCAGGACAATCTTCTTGCTTGTGCCTACACTGCAGCCAGTTTAGCCAGTAAATGAATACAAATTTGATCTAGAAAATGCAAATTGATCTTTAACACTCAATGCTCCTGTTCTACCAAACACATAAGACAGCTTCTGAAATCCTCTCTTTCAGGTACTCCTTCTTTTTTCAATCAGTGTCATGCACTAATTCTGATTAACTTTCAGGAAACAGTGTCCCAGAAAAGGTTCCCCAAAATCCCCCTGAGCTATGTCAGTTCTATTGTGGAAGAGCACAGCAGCACCTCTGAGGTTCAGGAGCAGACACTCACTGCTTTAGAGTTTGCACTTGCTTTCCAAGGGAACAACTATTTTAGCACTCAGTAAAAGGTCAAGTTAGTCAAATCCTTTCATGACAAAATTTAAAAAGAAAGAAGCTTTCTCTGAATTCTGGGAACAACTGCAGAGATTTTAAAAGGCATTCCAAGAAGGTCTGCCAGTCTACATTTTCCAAGGTGTCTTGCTTGTCCCAGCAAACTGAGGAAATGACAGACTCTGCTGCCACAGACTCTCCTGTGGAGGGAATGGAAGCCCTGCAGGTTCCCTTGCAAATGCTGCCCCTGTGGCTACAGACACTCCCTTTTTAGATGAATGCCTTGACAGGAGCTTTACCAAAGCAGTGGCACCCTAATGCTCTTTCTGTTTCAAAATCAGACACTCAGTCACTAAGTAAGAGAAGGAAGACATAGAAAACCCAGGTCAGGTTACACCATAACCTAAACGGAAGGGAAACATCTACTTACGTGCGAAATTCGTAAAATAATAAATGGAATAAGCAATGCCATATGCAGCAAAAGCTGCAGTGGCGAGATGGTTCATTATTGGTATTTCTGCAACTTTTCTAAAAGCTAAATAAACAAGCCTCTTGTCAGTAGGCAGCTGCCTACTGACACATGCTTTGACCAGGAAGGTTCTCCTGATCTGAGCAGGCCTAGGGCTGCTCTGACACTCAGGCCTTCTGTGCACCAAGGCAACCTTCTGATGTCACTATGACGACGTGGCAACCATGCCCTGACATCACAAAGGAACAGCTCTGTGTTGGTCTGTGAGTTTATGCAAAGCAATACCCAACCTTCCCTACAGCAAACACAAAAGAGCCTGGGAAGTTCTCCTCTGTCACAAAGCAGCACAAATTCCCCTCATGGGCCAAACCCTGTCTTTCAAGGGATCCAAGAGGAACTCCAGGAGTGCTCCAAGCACGTACAGTCTGTACCCCAACTGAGCACTCAGATGGCACCCAAGCAAAGGAAATCAGACCAAGACAATGGCCCACAGCATTGCAAGTGTGAGAAATGACTCTCACTTTTAACATTTTAAAGGTATATTAAACATTAACAAAGGAATGAATAAGGAATGATTGCAGCATTGAGAGCCTCCATGACTAGCAGACATGTGCTCATCTACAAAGAGGATGCTCTGCCTTTTATACCTTTAGCCCCTCCAAAAGTTTTGTCAGTCAACTTTTTCTCTGCTGTCCATTGGTGGAGATTACTTTCTTGCACCTTGACTGCAGGACAGATGTTGTTTCCCCCTGCTTGCTGGTCACAAGCCAGCCCTCCCCAAATGCCCTGACTACCAAGGCTATTACAAAGGGGAGGAGAAAGAGGACTATGGGAGGATATATAACAATATCATCACTACACATTTGAACATCCACATAACAGTTGCTTCTTAATTGTCAGAGCCAACCATTGCATTACTTGTCTAGAACACACAGAACCAGGAGAGAAGGCACTGTTGGCATCACAATTGAAATCCTTCCTAACAAATCTCTCCAAATATTTGCACCTTTCTTGGACATGCCCAGAGCTCTGGTGCATGTACATCTCTGCCTTTCTTGCCCTTTGGCAGCAGTCGAACCGGCAGCATCTGCCCGCCAGCAGCAGCTGCTCCAAGCTGGGAACGCTGCTGGCGGTGCTGATTTCCAGAGGCTTCTGTGTGCCAGGGGAAGCCAAGGCAGGAGCGGGTTGAACGGTGCTGGCGCTGCTGCTGCTCTGTGCCAGAGAGCCCCGGCTGGGCAGGGCACGGTGCCCACTGTGCTGCGGGCTCCTTCTCCTGCCACAGCTGGGCACACCCGGCAGCAAGGCATGACAACTGGTGGGCAAGCCAAGGGGTTTCTGGGGCTGCTCTGCTCTGCACACACCCAGCACACCTGCAGCACAGAATTTTAACCCTCAAACAGGTGAACCAAAGGGAAACAGCTGGAAAAGATTTAATTTGGGCCATTCTTACCTGCTCAACAGAAGTCTTCAAAATGAATGTTACCAAGCAGGGCTTGATCCCTGCTGCCAGCTCAGGGTTAGAAGAGAGGCAATACTTGATCTCAGCACTGGGTGTGTGGGGAATCACTTCCCTGATACGTGCACATCCAGCAATCTCACTTACTTGTTTGTACCCATGGATCTAAGACATTTTCAATACTTTGCTAAAACTCACAGGCTAAATATTCCGCCAAATTATTTGATTTACTGATTGATACCTTTTGACTTATTGATACTTAAAGCACTTCTCAGAATTTCCTGACATGAGTATAGGAGTGTCCTGTAGGTCCCTGCTGGCCTTTGTCACAGGTTCAGGAGGAGCCCCATGCACAAAAGAGCCCAGGACAAAACAGAGCTTGCAAAGCAAATTCATTCTATTAGTTGCAATAGCAAATAATACACAGCAACCCCTGGATTCCTAAAAATCTGCAGAGCAGGAGAAGGAGGCGGAGCATGGTGCTCGGCTGCAGGGGAAGGTAGGCAGTGCACTTTCAGGACATCCCCTGGATGAAAATGGTGTGCATCTCATCCTTCTCACCCTTCCAGCTCAGAACCGGGCCCTATATCTCCTGCTCAGGAGTGGAATTTCCCAGTTACGTCATTGGCTCACACATGGCTGGCGAGATGAGGCCAATGAATCAAGGATTTAAAAGAACTGGAAGAGTTAAAATTTCAGCAAGATTTAGTTAGGGGGAAGGAGTATAGCAAGAAGAGTAGAAATAATAAGGGATAGTTAATGTTTTGCAGGTAAGGTAGTTAAAGCTAGGGTAATATATCCCTTGCCTGTCTTTACTATGTTTAAAGAAGCAGGATGGGATGCGGATTTCTTTGTGACAAAGAAGAGGACCAGAGCCTGCACCTGGGCCCCGAAACTTCAGCTATAGCCAAGAAGTGCAAAAGCCTGCCAACAGGTCATAAGGAAAGAGGTCAAATTGAGGAAGACGTCTTGGCCTTCATCAGAAGGACACCATTCCCAACCTTAAAACCCACCAACCCATTTGAAGTGAAAGACTGCAGAAATGTGAAGGAACTTTGGACTCAATTATAATACATTTTAATACAAAGGAGGGTAGGCAGTGTTACCTAATGAATATGTGTTGGGTTTTTTGGGAATTATATGAATGTGTAAGATATTTTAGATAAGTAGAGAGCCAGTGATTCTTCACACATGTCTTTAGGAGACAACTCCTCCTGTGCCTGGTGCTGTAATAAACACACCACCTTCTAACTTCAGCTGTGGTGAGTTCTATTCCACACCTCATTTGGTGACCGCGCCAGGAACGCTTCTCTGCTCCAGCGAGAACAGCCGCGCTGTGGACGTCTCTGGGCACTGCCAGGACATTCCTTTCCTGGAGGCACCTCCGCTCTTGGCTGTCCCTCATGGAGGACAGACAAGACTGCTGGGACTGTGGAGAAAGGGAATGTTTAACTCTGTATAAAGTAACCCGTACGGCGAACGCAGGGGAAGGGCTGTTCCTAAGTCACACAGAGATGTCCTGCGCACAACGTACGCCTGTACAGTTTGGGTTTGGGTCTGGCCGCCAGCAGAAAGGATTTGCTGTGTCAATAAGGACCTGCTAGCAATTCTGGGGGTGAATTGAGCAAATCCTGTTTTATTGCTGCAATTTTTCCTGTGTGTTGTAATTGTGGTTGTGTTTTCAGTGTGTGAATGTTTGAGGAAGATGATGTGGGTGGATGCTGTTGTGATTTATGGTGTGTGTTGTGTTGAGAAAAGCGAGCACTCTGTCCCCTCATAAAGAGATACTCCTTTCCCGGTGAGCTTGTGTGTATGGACTTTGTAGTTGCAGGGGTTGGTACTCCCTGTGACACCGGGTGCCTGGGTATACAGGGGGGTTGAGTGGTTTTTCTCCCTCATTGTGAGCATTTGGGACTGAATGGTTGTATTTGGGGAGATTTTAGGATTTTGTTTGCAACAAGTGCAGCAATTTATGCAGAAAACTACAGTGTGATGATTTACGTATGTTGACCTATGGTAGTTCCTTTCTACCACCCCCCCTCCTCCAGGGTTAAAAATCTCCTGCCACCAGGTGGACGCTCTCTTTCCTCTCCTGGACATCCTCTTTCCTCTCCTAGATGCTCCCTTTCTCCCCTTTCTCTCCTGGAGTTGTTCTCCATTAAAGCAGTGGGACTTTGGTCCCGAGAAGAAAGACCGCCTCTCGTCTTTTGCTTTTGTCCTTGTCAGTGTCACTGGAGTCCAGAGCTCGCCAAACTGATCCCCCACGAGGCAAAAACTGACAAATGGCCCCACATGCAGAGCTCAAAAATTGGCGACATTTCTGATGGACTGGAGTGTTTGCCACACTTTTGGAATTCCCTATTCCCACACAGGTCAGGCAATTGTTGAAAGGACGCACCACACTGTAAAACCCATTCTAGGTCAACAAAAGGGGGATCCAAGCAACACCTCTGATAAGGTGTTGCATAGCTTTAGATGTCTTTATGCTTTGAATAGCTCATTTGCAGGACATAATCCTCCAATTTTTAGGCACTTTTCAAACAGCACACAGGCAAAATTGTAAGAAAATTTTGATCAGAAACCTTGAGTTAGGACAAATTGAAGGACCATTTGCACTAATCACTTGGGGCAAAGGGTATGCTTGTATTTATTTGCACAGGTGCCAGACCTAAGTGGGTCCCTGCGAAGGACATGAAACCGTCTCATACACAAGAGCGCACCGACAATTCCACCAGCAGGGAACTGAGCACGCAGACGTGAGCCGCACAGAGAAACTATGGTTCATGCCAGACGTTCCCTGTTCAACCTGTGAAAGCTACAAATCTTGAGTTTGATTGTTGATTCTTGGACTGTGAAAATTGTTTGTATCATAGAGCTCTTTCAGCAAAAGCATGGTGCCCATTTTGTTCAAAAGAATTCTAAGATATCCACATTTGTAAAAATTGGAGTTCAGAGGGACAGTTTAGTGCCCTATAGTTGGCCAGTCCCTGAACAAGTGCTAAAAGATTTGCTTGAGAACTGAAAGAGATGGGGAAGCTTTTGCCAAAAAGCAGCTGCACAGGAACATGGAGCTTGATCAAATGATATACTGGCATTTGTTGGTTTTGCTTGCTTGCTTTTGCAGTGCATATATGCCTGTAGATCAACCAAAAATGAACGTTTACCTTGCTTTAGCCAAGTCACCAGGCTCAGACACCATATGTTTGACCAATTTGAGCCCAGACAAACCCTTTGTGACCTGTTTGGTCGGTGTGCCAGTGCCAGCCAAGGAATGGCCAATACCCAATCGTGACAAATATTGGTGTGAGGCTGCCAACGAGACCAATCCCATAAGCAGCTGGCATCATTGAGCCCCTGATCTCTTTAAAGCACCTTCTGAACCTCAAGAATTGGAATTCTTGGTTCATTTCTAATGGAATTCTGTGCTGCCTTTCAGTACCAGGGAGATCCACAGTTAAATGTTACTCCCCATCATCCTGTGGACAGATACTCAAGTTTGTGGTGCAACTGTACTACCCCAGTGTCCCCTAAGGGTGAAACTGCTGACAAGCAGATGACCTAGATGAGTCCCCACAACAATTAGTAACAGAATATTGGCTCATTTGTGGAGGTAGAGCCTGAATTCCTCAAAAATTAAAGGTGGCCCATGTAGCATCAGACAACTCACTGTGAAAGCACCTATCGTTAAAAAAGCCATCAAGAGAAAACACAGAGAAAAAAGATTTGTCCATCATTACAAAGAAAAGTGTTATAGCAATTTCAGACCCTAGGGCCCTGCAAAATGAGTTACATCAAATTTATTTCTGCATCCACTTGCCTCGGGTGAGGCACTGAAACCATTATAGCGATTGGGGTGTTGGCTGAAGAAAGAAGACAGTGCTACTTGCATTGCAATTAGTGACATGATGAATGATGTTAGTGTTGTCAGACATGCAACCTTACGGAACAGAGCAGCACTTGATTTTCTTTTACTGGCACAAGGACATGGTTGTGAGGAATTTGAAGGACTGCGTTGCATGAACCTGTCTGATCACTCTGAATCCATCCTCAAAAGCATACAAAAGCTGAAAGATTTGACAGCTCCAATTAAAGAAGATGGTGGGTCATGGTTAGATGATTTGTTCCAAGGATGGAGCTTTGCATCTTGGCTAAGGGGACCTTGTAGCATAGGTCTCTATGGATTGGGTGTTTTGGTAGTGGTACTAGTAGTAATACCTTGCATACATTGGTGTGTGTGACAAATGATGGGCAAAACTATCAAAGAAGTTCCTCTCACACAAGAGAGAGAGGTAGGAAATGGTTTCACAGGGAGTTCTTGAAATCTCACACAGATGGTGAAGGAAGGTATAGACATGGAGGAAGGTTTTGAATAAGACCTTGGAACAGACGAGACTTTTTTGGAACAATGACTTGTAATTGTTATCAGACATGACTTTTGCCCTTTGAACTGACTGGACTTTTACAGCATTAAAATTGCTGTGTTGGAATATAGCAAGGCTTAATGCGAGCAAAAAGGATGCTTGAAGCAAGTAATAAGCAGGTATACTATAGTAAAGCTATGAAATGCAAGCTAGTAAGTAAACTACACGGATACAAAGGTTTCTTTTTAGTTGTACCGTGAGGGGGAATTGTGGGAATCCTTCAAATCAGAGAGTTTTGGGAAAGCTGCAAAAGGCAGACCTCAGAAACAGCAGACCTGCAATTAGAGCTGAGCAGCAGCCATAAGATTTGTCAGCAGAAAAGTTATAGAAGAAGTAGAAAAGTAAGGACAAAAAGAACAATGGTCTGTGTATTAATGCTTGGTTAGGACAACTCCCTAACCTTCAAAAAAGTATCTCTAGCAAGATATTAGGAACTTCTCAGCTTAATACTGGAGCTCAGTGCATTGTGTTTTAAGGCTTACAAGCAGGTATTTTATTCAAAAGAAGCAAGCACTGTTTTAACAAAAGGTACGTGTGCGTATAGTGGTTGGATAGAACTACTGTCAATATGCTTCTGCTTTGTGTGATTGGTCAAAAAACTTTTCAAGGAAGCTGTACCATTAAGTTCTTTGCCTGCTGCCACAGATGTGAGCTGCTGGTATCTTCCCATAGTCATACCCAAGTCATGAGACTGATGCTGGAAAACAAACAGCTCAAGGCGCGCTCCTCAGCAGTCCCGTCCCGTTCGTGATTCGTACAGAGACCCCCAGCCGGCAATAGTATATAGATGTTAAATTACATCTATGAGAAATTAATAGGTATTATTTCATTCATTTTGATATTTTTTCATTTCATATAGATTTATATATTTTCATTTCATATAGATTTGGTTTCTTCCTCCAGCTTGGGAGAGTGAAGAATTACAACAGTGCAAAACCTTCTGCCCGCACAGCAGTCAGCCCCCGGGCATGTGCATGCACACCCATCCACTGTGCTTGCTCTTCTCAGCATCTCGGGGCTGCTGTTTGCACAGAATTGGGATGAATTTAACTCAACAGAGGCACGACTGGGGTGTCCAGCTTGTCATGAACACTCATGGGGCAACAAACAACACAGAGCTCTCAAATCACATGATCACAGGTAATTTCATTCCTGCTGGGAACTGAGGAAATCTCAAAAGAACCAAAGACAGACAACGGGGTGGAAAACATTGGCATCATGGTACTGCTGGTATCCTCATGGAGGAAAATCTCTTGGATTTCTTAAGGTGGGAGCTTTCCAAAAACTAGGAAAATTGCCCAGCACTGGCTGCCCAATTGTGAATGGTTTTCTTGACTTGGCAAAGCTGGGGTGTTAACAATGGACTCCGTCCTTGGTTCAAATCTCCTGCCCTCACCTGCAGGCAAAAGCACCACCAGCAGCAGCAGAAGCTACTTCAGTCAATTTTCTCAAAAAGCTCTGGTAAAGTTGGGAGAGGAAAAGAAAACACATCAGACACTGTGGATTATTGACAAGACTCTGAGGAACAGTTCCAAAGCAAAGGGCAGCAGCTTCTCTCTGGGCCACTCCTTGTGCTCCAAGGCAGCCGGGCTGCCCTGGCTGCCCAGGACCCTGCGCCCCACGGGCTCTGCAGAGCTGCACAGCGGGGAGGCAGCTTCGGGCACCTCAGCCCCTGGGCAGGAGTGGCTGCTTGCTCTGCAGGGCTGCCTCTGGGCAAAAGCAGGGTTCTGGCCTTCTGCTCTTGGCCCTAGCCTGGCCTTGAAGGGCTAATCCTGTTCCCTGTCTCAAATGTGCTAAAGACAGACTTGTTTGTTTCCAGCTCTGCACAGCTTTGATTTGCACCACAAAATACCAAAGGACTAAGGCCTGAACAACAGACCCTGACTGAAGCCTCAACAACAGGACCTGAGCCAAAGCTGCCCTCTAGATGATCTTTCCAACCCAATGTTCTATGTATCTGCTCCTTAACCAAGTATTACTGTCAAAAATATTGTTGCAGCCATTCACTGGTGAAATACGTCTGCATCTTTCTGCATGAGGAAAACGGACACGGCCACACCTGGCCTTGGTTGCTTCTTGAGCCCTGGGCAGGCTCGAGGAGAAAACCAAGAGGAGAATGAAACCAGCTGTGCCCCCAGCAGAAGCTCTGGCACATTGCTCGTCCAGCACTATCAGAGCCGGGCTACTCTCACAGTGCACTCGGGAGCCTCGTGGCCACCAAAGGTGGAGGCACCACAGGATTTCCCGGTTCCCGGCCGTGGCTCTGCAGGGCTTGGCTGGGACAGCTTCCCCCAGCTGATGTGCAGCACTGGATGAAGGGAAAAGCATTGGGGTACCTGGCGATGTATCTTCCTTAATAACCAGAGACACCCTTTTGTAATAATGCTGAGGTTCATTGCTTAGCTTATCCTTTTCTGAATCTTTTTTGCACTTTTGCATTACAGTAAATTACACTGTTCCTTCAGCTGGTGTCTATGTCTGCATCTCTGACCCTCCCCACCATCAAAACAAACACAGCCAGTTTAGCAGGAGACCTGCCTCTCTGCCAGCCCATCTCTTGGTAAACACCCCTGGTGGCCATCTCCACAAATGAAATTCCCACTTTGCAACTTCCTTTTCTGCAGGCAGGTGAGAAAAGGAGCCACTCCTAATTCTGGACACCTCTAAAAACCAGCTGCTTTCAGCAGTCACAACCCTGAAATATCAACCTCCTTCCTTAAGCTGCCACAGGGAGCTCCCACCAAGAGGCCTTTTGTCCAACGATACCCACAGAAGAGCTCGAGAAGGGAGCAGTTCGAAACACAACTGCTTCAGAGTTTAAACCTGCCTTTATCAAATGAGCACACACCAACCTGTCCCAAAGGGAAAGCAGGCAGGAACGAGAAGCTCCTCTTCCACAACAGCAAACTCTGTGCTTTCTTTCTGTTCCGGCTGGAGAGTGGAGGCCACGGGCTACACCTCACTTTGGGAAGGAGCCCTGGGAATTGGGCTGATCTGGGAGGGCAGAAAAAGGAATTCTCCAAAAAGTAGGAAGAGTTTCTCTGGAAGGAATAGATGATGACAATATTTCTGCAGAAAAGTGAAAAAAAGGATAATTGAAGCATTTCAAGAAGTGCCCAGACTGAAATTGGTTTGCCAATATGACAACCCCAAAGTCTCTGTGGTGTGTCAAGAAACTCTGGAATGAACGGCAAGGCTTGGATAAACATCATTGGTGTCCGTCCCCCAGAGCACAAGCAGCTCCCCAACACGACTTCAAGACTAACGGACAAAGTTTCCCCCTTCAGCTTTCCACAGCAGCTCTAGGGAGTCTCTCTCCATTGCAAGATCTCCTTTGTCAGTCTACAGTGACAGGAGTTGGCTGCAGGAGGCATTTGCATTGGAGATCTCCCCAGATGGGGGGAAGAAAAGGAAAAGGTGATTCCTGAGGAAAGAAAATAGCAACGCTGTTTGGGAAGACACCAGTGTGAGTTCACTACAACTCTAGGCCAGAAATGCTTTGAAGAAAGCAACATCCATCCACAGGGCAGCACTTTGACTTTGATATCCATGCTGACAAAATTGCTGCCCCTTCCTGCTGCTCTAGCTGACTCCAAATCACGAGAAATGCGCCAACTCTGCCAGGAGGACATGCTGAGATAAAACCAGCTAGTCCGCTAAAAAGGAGTCCACATTAATGTTTTCCAAGTCCCGCTTTTCATCCTTTCCCCAGCCAAGCCAGAGCAATGTCCTTCCTCTCTGTCCCCGATGGTTACCCAGGCATGGGATGCAGCGTGGGGACAGAGCCTGTCACTGCTCCCAGTGCCCTGCCCTGCCCTTCCCTGCTGGCCTTGCCCTTCCCTGTCCTGCTGGAACCTGCTGGGCTGTGCCGTGCCGAGCCGAGCCCGGCCAGCGGTCACACATTTCAGGAATGATCCTCCCCTGTGCCAGCCGTCAGCGTAATGAACATACCACTTTCTAACTTTGACTAGTTAGAGAGTCTTTGTCCGTGATTTTCAGTTTTAACAATTCAGGGAGCTTTTGTTTTCCCTGACAGAAGTACAGTTGCCGTCAAGGGAAGCACACCCAAAGACCAATAGTGACCCAGCCTTCCCTTTGCTTCCCTTTTCCTTCCCTCACTGCTACACAGCTCTCATACTAGGACCTCAGTGCTGCCTCACCTGAGCATTTAGAGCTGCCTCCACGCCATTCCAGGCTAAGTGCAGGTGCTCAGGATTCGGAGGTTTTCCTAGCTTCTTGGGAGAAGGTGTTTGCTTCATCTGGACTTCTTGGCATTTCACCAGAGGAGCCAAGAACAGGCAAATTTCATCTCCACTGTGAGCTCTTCATTCTGCTTGTTCCCATGGAGCTTAAATGCCAACCTGAGCTCATCGTTCCTCTGGTACCCATAGACCATCACAACCCTTCCATGGCCTCGAGAGAGAGGAGCAGCTGCACATCTTCAGAGCAGCAGTTGCCAGCCCGCAGCCCATTAGGGAGGGAAAGAGCTTCTACCCTTGCTTTCCAAGCAGCTCCTGGTTAATGACCCTTTTCAAGAGTTTTCCTGCAGTGCTCTATCATGGGTAGATCTAAAGTGAGAAGCAGGTAGAAAGTGTCAAGTCATCTAGGAAGGGGGACCTTGAAAACAGAAAGATTCTCTGCCTCATTTTCCTGTCCTCGCTACAGATTTGGAGGGTGTTCTGGGCATTTTGTAGACTGACTCTCTGTAAGGGTACAAGGGCACTGTGAAAGATATTGCCTAACAAGTGGCCAGTGTTAGGTGCACTCTCCTCTTTCTTTGAATGAAGCCAAACTGGGACTCTGATGGGACATTGCAGATGTTTAAGACTGCCTGTCCTGCAAATCAAGCCATGCCATTGAAATGAGCTCCGTGTGCCCCACAACAGCTGCAGCTGAAGAATATGGCCTCACCCTCAAGGCTGTTTCTAGAATAAACTCAAAGTACAAGTTTAGCATGCATGTCTACAGATCTGGGCTCTTCCTGGGTGAATCCATTTTCTGTGGTCTTTTGTGATGAGAAACCAAATGTAGCCAAATCCCAAAGCTGCTGGGAAGATGCAAAAAACTGTGATTATAGGGTGTTTGTGTGTGTCTGTGTCTCTGTGTGTGTCTATATCAGATTTCCAGTCCATGCTTTAATCTATGTACATGTCAATTTGGATAAATATTTTTAAGAGGAAGAACTCACTCCTTCAATCCCCTTGGAAGTCTGAACACATTTCTGGAACGGAGGTTGCTGTGAGCTTCCTGTGATGTTTGATCCAAGGCAGCACTAGAGCTCTGCGTCCCAAAGACACATTGTGGAGCCTGACCAATGTGTTTGGATTCTTGCAGCCAGGCCAGACACTTCAGCCCCCAGCACTCCAGCTGCCAGTGCAGGTTCTGCAGCATGGACAGCCACAGCTGGCTGTGGAATACTCCTGGGAAAGAGGAATTGCCACCGCCGGATCTGGACATGGTGCTTGAGACACTGGAGATGTTTTCTCCCTCTGCTTGGGCAACTGCATTGGACTGGGAAGAAAGGGGCTGGACTGAGAACTTGTGAATGCTGTTGCATGGCTGAGAAGGAAAGGCTTCTGGAGTTCAGCTGTGAATGGACGAGGCAGGTTTTGCCTGGTAAAGCATGACTTCCTAAAGAAGAGGGAATGAAAATGTCATCCTGGACTAAGGATGAAAAGGTGTGAGCTTGTGTTGGCCAGGTTTGGGTGCTCCTTTTCATGGGAAGAACCCCTGATGCAGGAGCATTTGTGGTGAGGAATTGGAAGCTTTGTAGGTTCTAAGAGGCTTTGTTTGATGGCAAAGAAGAGAAGAGTGTTTGGAGAAGTGGCACTGAAGGCCAAATGTCCCATGCGGGGAGGGGCATGCCAGAGGTGCATCTGTTGCAGCTGCAGCAGATGTGGGCTGTGCCTCTTTTGGGTGGGAAGGCCAAGGCAAAGCAAGGGCTGGGCTGCAGCTGCTGCTGCTGTGTGAGCCCTGCCGTGTGTGTAGGCGCTCCCAGAGCCCTGGCTGGGGCTGGGCTGCAGCTGCAGTTTTCTTGTCCTCTCAGTAAGCTACTGCCTGCAGTCCAGTTTCCATCTGGGAAATCCTCAGCTAGGCAAACTGGCCAGTCTTGCTGTCCATGTTGCAGAGCTCATTCCTGTTGCTCTTGGGCATCTCTGTGGGAAGAGATGTGTGTTCCCATGCTGTCCCTCCCAAGCTGCAGCCTGGACGAGACTGCTGTGCTCAGGGCTGTGGAGGAAGGAGCACATCCCTGTGCCAGGAGCTGGCAGGACTCCTCCTTAGCAGCCATTCCACGTGTTCAGTGTCAGCCCCATGTTCAACACTGTCAGCTCTGACAGCTTTTGGACTGTGTTTGAGAAGTCAATTTTTCTGACTGTTGAATGGCTTTGGGGCCCCGAGTTGTTGTTAGGAAGAAGGGATTAAGTGTCTGAGCCATGGAGTTGGTGGACCAGGTGTTTTTTGTAGGTGGTGAGAAGGGTTTCTTCATTTCTGTTTCTCTTTCAAGGGGAATATTAATGTTGCCCCTGAGTCTTTAGGAGGGGAGCCTGTGGACAGAGCTGCAGCAGAGGGAGCTTTGCCTAGCACGGAGAGCTGCAGCAACAATTCCCAGGAGCCCAAGGAGCTTGGTAAGGACAGAGGCTCCACTGGTTTAGAGAGGGGTGAGATGGCTGCTCTGAGCCTGCCTCTGGCAGGAAGGGAGATGAGAAGGGTTGAGTTCCTGTCTGCAGGCTTGGTGCTTCCTGCTGCCTTGAGTTCAAATCCTGCATGGGCACAACCTGCCTGAGCCCTGCCCTCCACGCTTCTCCAGAGGCTCTGACACTGAGTCCTGTGCTGGGGCAAGAGAGCAGGGAATAAACCTGACCTTGTGGCAGTTGTGTCACCAAGCCAGGTGTCCCAGTTTTGTGCTGATGTCCGTGGATAAGTTTGCTGCAGGATGTCAGTGCTCTGGAGGCAACGCTGAGTGACTCTTGAAGCAAGAGAGGAAAAGCCCAGAAAAAGATCAGTGTAGAAATCTGAGCTTTTTGTCTCCAAGCATTAAATCAATGTAATGCCACTGTGCTGATAGCTGTAGTGAGATACATTAAAAATACAAGCAGGAGAAGCTCTGAGGCCAAGGAAATCATTAGTCACAAATCCAGGAGCTCAAGGAAAAACTGAAATTACCCCTTTAAATTAGTGAGAACTAAAGTAGAGAGAGAGCACTTTGGGTCTGCATCCTTGAGCAAAGCTGGTGCTGCCTGCAGTCCTGTTAGGGAGCTCTTTCCTTCGCAGCTGTGAAAAACAGAACTCACTTCTTAGAATTTTTAAAAGTTTAATACTAATAGGATAAAAAAAGACAATATTTGCAGCACTGTGGTGCTCGGGGCTAACACCCAAACAACACCTGGTGTGTAGCCACAGTGTTATCTTTATGGTGTTACGTTGCTGAGATGCAAGCATATTCATGTGTTTCATGAATTATTCAAGCATTCTTGGGAATCTTCCGATGTTTTGGCAACTCCTTTGTTTGACTTCTGCACACTCAGGTTTACTGCATGACATCCTGTTTGTCAGGTCAACATATTTTACTTCTTCTTGATTCTCTTTCCTGCTGTTTCACATCCTCTGATAAGGCATTAGTATGTTCTCCCTAAATTTCACATGGTATTCTCTAATTGTCCTCTGGTGCTCTGGTTTGTGTCAGGGTTATTTTATCACTTGGACAGGTTGGTCAGTGGACAGCCTTACACTGTTTTTAGTTACACACAAGCCATTTTCCCCTTATGTTTTGCTACGCTCTGTAACACAATCCATTCATCACACAATTGTTTCCATAAGTGATCCATAGATGATATATTCATTACACTAATGTTTCTATGAGCAACACAGTGCAAGCTTAAACTGATGGATTCTGTTCTATTACAAGCAGCTAAAAGAGTTCTAACTGATGTTATTTCTAAATACTTATAATCACTAACAACATCCATAAGCTAATACCTAAATTCCAAATCAATATTACCTGGTCATTTGTCACAGAGCTGTTCATCCCAGAGCTAGTGGTTGTTTTGGAGGAGCTGTGGCTCACTGCAGAGGGCAGGTTGCAGATGGCAGGGAACAGTGCTAGTTCATAACTCAGCTCCCAGCACCTTCAGCTTCAGCCATTTCAGGGATGACTGAGATCTCTCTGTCAGCACAGAGAAAGAACCAGGCTGGGCTTCTTTGTGGCAACTGGCACTGTCTGTGTTTCAAGCTCTCATGGGGGCCCTCTGCACTGCGAGGGCTTTCAGTGTATTGGGATACTTCAAAACTTCAGAAGTTATAAACTCTTGGAAGGAGTCTGGCTCTTTGAAAAGCAAGCTTCAAATTGCCAAGTGAGATTTTGCCTTTCGGCCCATCTTTTACAGACTTTGATAGAAGGACAGTTACTTCCAAAAGGACAAATGATGCACAAAGGCCAATATTGACCCAGTGTTCCCTTTGCTTCGCAGACTTCCAGCTGATCTGCCTTGCCAGGAGGGCTGCCCTGCATGGGAAGAAGGATCAGAGGGAGAGCCCTGTGAGCATGAGACAACTGGAATCCCTTCGTGTACACATAGATTTATAGATTTCCACAATTCTAATTCTATATCCATATAGTTGTATTTATAGATTTACAGAGGTGTGTTTATATGTGCATATATATACATCTATATAGTAAAATTGATCTATGTTGTTATAGATGGGATAGAATTAGTTACATTTCTAGATTTTGAGATTTACATTTATACATTAATGGAGTTACATTTAGAGGTCTACATTTAGATGCCTACATTTAGATACCTAAATTTAGATGCTTAGATATAGATCTAGAAATATGCATAGTTATTTAGTTAGAGGTATGTGGAAGTTTAGATGCATAGATCGAGCTGTGTAAGCCTAGGCTGCATTTTTACCTCTTTCCCCCCTCGGCTGCCATTTCACCTCTTGCTTTTCCCCCGGTGCCCCCTGTGTCCCCTGTCCCTGTGCTGGGTCTGAGCTGGTGGCCGGGCCGGGTGGAGCAGCACTTCCAGCCCCAGCTGTCCCTGGAGCGGTGGGAGCTGCAGCTGGCCACAGGCACTGTCCCCTGAGGAACTGCTGAAGGACAGTGAGACTGAGGGGGCTGAGGAGGCTGAGGGGGCGGTGGCGTCGAAGGGACGGTGACCCTGAGCTGCTGCTGGGGCTGAGGGCTGTGGGGCAGCCGAGGGCCATGGTGGCACTGAGGTTACACGGAAGTGGCACAGGCTGATGGGGTGGCGGGTCTCAGGTGACGGGATGGCTCAGAAGGGACTGAGGGGGGTGAGAGGACTGTGAGGGGCTGAAGAAACTGAGAGGGGCTGGGGCTTCACCCAGAGCATGGCGGGGCTGAGCGGGTGGACGGGGCCAGCAGGGAGCGCAGAGGGCTCTGGGACTGCAGCTCTGCCAAGCCTCGGAAGCAATTCCAGAGCCTCCACTTTTGCCACAGCTGCAGAGGACAGCCAGAGACTGACGGGAGGCAGCAGGGAGGAGCTGAAGGCCAGCAGCAAGAGCAGTGAACGGGGACCTGCTGCTGCCAGCCTGCAGAGAGCCCGGCTGAGGCCACAGGCCCGGGGAGGCAGGCTGGGGCTGAGGCTGCCGTGGGCTGTGGCCGTGGGCACTGCCCGGCGGGGCAGCAGCGGGCCCTGCCCGTTCTGGGACTCCTCAGCGCAACTGCCCCGGCTGGCACAGGGGCTGTCCTTGGGCAAGGCAGCTGTGCCAGCAGGGATCGGGAGCTGTGCCGGCTCTGCCGGGCTGCCGGGGCTGCGGGACAGTCCCGCCGCGGCTGCGCTCACCACAGTCTGGGCCGCTCGGCTGCTTTCTCTTTCCGACCCTCTTGGGGAGGCTCTGACATTTCCTCTTCCCTGATGGAAGTGCAGCTGCTGCCAAGAGAAACGTCCCCTTACTCACTCAGTGTTCCCTTTGCTTGCCGGATGCCCCATCTGCTGTCGCTGTCCAGGAGAGCTGCTCTGTACGGGAGGAGGAGCCCGAGGGAGAGGCTTTGAAGATGGGGCAGCTGGGATCCCTCTGCTTGGAGCTCTGTTTAAAGATACACGGACTTGCATGTGAACAGGCATAATTATACGGAATTGTGCATATGTAGCCTGCTATTTGTACAAGCCTATTTCCATACATATTATATTATAATATAGTTATTAATATATATTATATTTATGAATGTTATATGTATATATATGGACGCATATACATACATAGAGGTTTGCAGTTACATATTTGTGTGTATATGTATCTAGTTCTTTATGTATGTTTTAATATCTGTGTTTAGATTTCCATAAGTATACAGTTGTAGAGGTATCTATTTGTATTTATGTAGTTTTTGGTATATCTTTTTTTAAATAGGTATACTGGTATTTGTATCGGCATATATGTCTGGTTTTGTAGTTTTAGATGTATATTGATCTATTTCTATATCTGCTATATTTACATATATATCCAGATGTATAGCTGTATATTTCTATTGATGCAGTTGTACAGTTATTTAGATTGATAGTTGTTGATGGAAGGAGACCCGGACACCAATTGGTTCATCACAGGTCCGATTTATTGATCGATACAGCGGGTTAAATACAGTTCATAATAAGCTTCATACATATTGCAAAAGCTGAGCTCAGGATTGGTTAGTTACATATCATCAACTATGCCTACTTCTATATCTTTGTGGTTATTCTTTTGATACTTTCTGCATATTTTCAGCAAGAATCTCTCTTCCCTATCCTCATGTTGCGGCAAGGGCATCATGTCCTTGCCTGTCATTGGTCACTGACTGCTGACTTCAAGCTTAACCACCGACATTATGTCAGCATGGCCTTTCTCAGCTAACCAACTGTTAACAAAACTCTCCACATTTCCCCCGTTTTCTTCTTGAGCAAGAAGACTAGTGTGCCAGGTTTTTGCTATCATACGGCTGACCATGTTTTGAATACAATTAAAGACACAAGGCAAAATAAGCAAAAACAGTAAAATTACACCCAGTAGTCCTATAGCATATGTCACAAGGTTCCTCAGCCATGGTCCAAGTCCTAAGCTTTTAAGCCATTCGTCAATTCCTAAACCTTCTTCTTCCTTGAGATTGTGAAGTCCCTGTTGCAGTTCTTTTATCTTAGTGGGAATGGACACCGAATGATCAGACAAATTCATGCAACACATTCCCTCAAACTCTTCACATCCATGCCCTTGTGCTAAGAGCAAAAAATCTACAGCAACTTTATTCTGCAAAACAGCATGGTTAACACTCTGCACATCTGCGGTTAGCATGTCTAGAATTTGTGATGTCTTGTTTAGCTCATCCTTTGCCCAGCACCCTAATTGCTTTGCTAAATTCATAGCTTTATTGGCAGATCCTCCTGGCAAGATAGTTGAAACTACCACTTCTTTGAATGTACCCCAAAACTGTGGATCTCCTATCTGGCTGCAGTCTAAGTCATGTATGCTACGTCTCTTCCTGTTTGAATTTTGACTCAGCTGCATTAGCAAGGACACATTAGGGTGAAACAATGACAATTTTCCCAAATAAGAGGGTCCACCCTGTGGTTTTGCTGGTATACCATTCCACGCCCTGTCTCCACAAATCAAAAATATTCCTGTGGGTAATTTCATTGGTGCCGTGATATTTGTGTCGTTACATTGACTGTAATGCTGTGGAGAGAATTTACTCAAATTCAGGGATGAATCTAGGGTGGCCCATGTTTCTTTAGGTTGATTTAAATTCTAGGCACCCAAGGGTTTGAAGCTAAACCATCCGCCAGCTGTAGTGTTAGACATACTGGCGTTTGTACTTCCAAAAAGATCCAATTCCTCAGGAGGAGAATGCAAAGAAGTGTTAAGTGATTGGATTAGTAAGCATTCACGATAGCCATCACTCTGACGTGCAGTATACCCTTGTTGTGCTGGCAATTTAATGTTTGACATGTTATGCATGCATAAGGTTCAATTATTTATTAAACTGCAAAATTCTCCAGGAGACCACACCAGAAGTCCCACCAGGCATGTTCGAAATGGGTTATTAACCCCTCCAAGACTAAGACAAAGCGATGATTGGTTAATTTGATTAGCAAGTGTTACCCATAGATTTTCTCTTGGCTGACTAAAATGTGTTATTCCTACTGCTTCACATGTTACCGCATTGAGCAGAATAATATAAACAAACCTCATTTTTCTCTCTTCTTTCCCTGTTTTTCCTTTCTTCGCTGTCTTTTCCCTGGTTTGCTAGAACGGCTAATGGGGTCCTGAGTCAGTCTTTGAATACACTGATCTAATTCCAAATCAGCATCCTTGCTCACAGGTATAGCGTCAGGTAGGTTTAAAGGCAAATTAGCTTTACAGCAAGCTGCTATGATGCCTGAGGCTGTAGTAATTTCAAATTCTCTAAGTACTTGCTGCAACTTCCACCTAATATATGCTATAGCTACTTGTTCTGCACTCTCATAAAGTTGTAATCCTGACCTTCCTGGTAGGCCAGTACTTTGCTCAAGAGCTCTATACCAGGAAGAGTCTCAAATCCACTTCCCAAAACAAGGTCTACACCATAAATATCCTATTGCCCTTTGTGAGTACCAATAAACCTTATTGCAATCTGCACAATGCAAAGCTACCCATGCATAGCACTTGTCATTATCCTTTTTACAAACATAGCAAGGAAGTGAACATAAGAAAGGATCAGTATTAAATCTCATCTCTATAACCCAATCCAACCAGTTCAATGGTGGTGATTGCAAAGCCTCTTCACCTTTCTTACTATATTAGGCTAACAATTCAAGCTCTTTCTTTAGCGCAAGGCGTATCTTATTTCGTAATCGCTGTTCTTTGTCTTCTTCATCAACTACACCCTCCCACCAGGCAGGGTCCCATATATGTGCAATTGCCCTAATCATAGAAAACTAATTAGCAATCACTAATAGCATTACTCAGATGAGGTCGCTCCCTTTCTTGCCTTCTTTTTCTTATCTGTCTTCAGTTTTGCTGCTCCTAATTTCACTGGTCCTGTCACTTGCAAACTCAATTTTTGCAACTTTTTAATGCAGCAGTCTAATGCTCTTTTGGGATCCCCCCTGATGGGTCCTATAATTGAACGCTGCGTTAGGGGTAGTAACGTTCTACACCTTGCAGAGACTAAGCGTGATTTACTTTGAACCTTGATTCTATTCACAATACATTGTAAGTCCCATCGGTAATAAGCAAGAATTTTCTGTTCAGGAGACTCATAAAGATTTAAAGCTGCATATGCATTTTGCCCCGTTTGTCTCCTTAATTCATCCTGCCAGTTTTCACCCCACGTGTACTCGTGCCGGCAAGTATTACACCACAAACCCAATAATAACGATTGTTCTATCCAAAAAGTTCTACCACAACCCCCACAACGTAGGGCTATCCAAGCAGCACAATGTGGATTGTGACAGTCAAAGCAATTTTCATTTGCTGGACCTGTTAAACGAAAGGTTGATAATGAGTCAATAAAACCAATCAGCTCCTGAGCTGTCCGGTAGTGATGCGTCAGTGCTCTGTCCACCGCTTTCGAGTATCCCTTCAGCTGTAGCAGTAGCGGTCGTAGGACTAGAGGCAGTTTTTTCCCCAGTCGCTCCTTGTCCTCCTCTGTGAGGTTGATCACCACATGCTGCATCAAAAACAGGTTTAGTCCACTTAGCAGGCACCCACAAAGGCCCTGTAGGTGAGGAAACACAAAGATACCCCCGACCCCAGTATAACACTTTTGCAGGTTTTTCCCATAATCCTGTACTCGGGTTCTTATACTTAACCCAGACCTCCGTTTCCTTAGTAGTTTCCTGACTTGACCTCGGGTGATGTTTAATTGCAGGGGGGGTATCGTCTTCCCCAAAAATACATAAATGGTTGATCACATACAGAACCTTAGCCAAACATGCTTGTGGGTCTCTTAAATCTTGATGCTTTTCAATATACTGCTTAAGGGTGCCGTTTGCTCTTTCCATTATTGCCTGTCCAGTAGGGGAGTATGGAATACCTGTCACATGCTTAACGGACCACTGATTCAAAAATTTCTGGACCCTAGCACTTACATAAGCTGGACCATTAACCGTTTTGATACTCTTTGGGACTCCCATGACAGCGAAACAACTTAACAGGTGCCTGATAACATGTATAGCTTTCTCTCCTGCCTGAGCCGCAGCCCATATGTAATGACGATATATATCTATAGTGACATGCACATACTTGTCTCTACCAAATCTAGCTACATGCGTAACATCCATTTGCCATTTCTCATTTATTTCTAAACCTTGAGGATTAACTCCGACGCCTAAACCTATTCCACCATTATGATAACTACATGTTGGACATGCTCTAACAATGGCCTTAGCTTCTGACAAACTCAGCTCAAAGTGCCTTGCTAATTAATCCTTTTGCATTTTGATGATATCTACTATGTGCTTCTCTTGCCAATGTATGCTTATCAACAGGACAAGAGTTATCAATGGGTAAGGTAACCAATTTGTCTGCACGTTCATTCCCTTCTCTTAAACCTTCAGACCATTTATGGGTCCTAATATGAATCACAGAATACGCTGCATTTCTCTCCCGTAAAGCTTTTCTTAATTGTACCAGTAACTCATACAATCGTTTATTATTCACTTCCTTAATTGCTGCTTCCTCTATTCGTCTGACTACTCCTGCAACATACATAGAGTCTGTGACCACATTTAAAGGCTCCTGTAAGTTGGATACTGCCCATACTACTGCTAACAATTCCAAGGTTTGTAAGCTATCTGCAGGGTCTGCTGTGAGGAGCTGATGCTTCCATTGTCCTTTTTCTTGCCAGGTGACAGCAGCACGCCTTGATTTCTTTCCTGCATCTGTAAAAGCTGTAATAGCTCCTTCTATGGGGTGTTCTTCTCTCAACGGTCGGGTAATCCAGTTCCATTCTGTCATCCATTGCAAAACTCTGGGCACTAATTTGCTGGTCTCTACTTTAGCAGATGATGTCAATAATGCTTCCTGTAGATCCTTTGAATTAATCAAGTACCAGTCCAGGGTTTCTTTTTCCATAGCCAATCTAATGGTAGCGGGTTCTCGACCATCCACTTCAGTAATTCTGAGACACCCCTTTTTGATTAACGCAGCCAATTGTTCGATTTTTGAAAATATTGTTTTCTTATGCTGTAGTGGTGGTGACAACCATTCCAACACCCGTATCTCCCCCGTTTTCTTTTGTTGTTGAGAGAGAGCACCAAGCAAATGGCAAGGGCTATTCCAGATGGTAAGGTCAATGGGGTGATCGAGTTGTCGACGAGACACATACCCTTGTTGTACACAGTTACTAATTTGCTGCAAGGCAAGATGGTGCTCCTTTGTCAGGTATACAGGAGTAGTGGGGTCAACGCCCTTTAACAAAGGCCGTAAGGATTCTAACAAATGATTTGGTATTCCCACAATGGGCTTCAACCACTGTAAGTCTCCCAGCAACTTCTGCGCATCATGCAGAGTCTTAATATCTAATTGTAATTCCAGTTTTTGAGGTATTACTATCTGATCAGTTAAAGTCCACCCCAAATATTTCCATGGCTTTGTGGTCTGAATTTTCTCTGTAGCAAAAACAAGCGAATATGCTGCATGAGTATCTCTAATGCTGTCAATCTGCAAAGAGGAAAATGGTTGTTGCTGTGCAAACAAAATATCGTCCATATAATGATATAATATAGTTGCTGGCCATTTGCGACGTAGTGGGTGTAATGCAGCATCAACATAAAGCTAACAAACGTGGGCGAATTGCGCATGCCCTGTGGTAACAAGCCCTGTGCCAGGCAGGAAGCGCCAGCCGTGTCCTCCTGCCCATGTGCTGCTGGCTGCCTTGCTCAGGGCTCCCAGGTGCCTCTGGATGGGGCTGCTCTGGAGCTGCTGTGGGGCTGCGGCGCTGCTGCCGGGCGGCTTGGCCGGGCTGGGGCAGCCCCTGAGGGGCTGGGGCGCTGGCAAGCCCCGGGCAATGGGCTGTCAGAGGCCACAAGCAGCCGCCTTGTTCCTGCCACAGTTGACTTGCAAGACGCATCCTGGGCACTCTGCAACTAACAGCATCAGTGTTGTTGGAAACCCAAATGCAGAGAAATCTCAGACCTTTGGTCTTGTCAGCAAAGCTTAGAATTAAACACAGGATTTGATCTGAGACCTAGGAAAGGGCTCCCAAACTTAGGTGCTAGAAGCGAGAATGCGGACTTCTAGTTTATAGCAGCGACACGGGGAGAAAAGTTGAAGTGGAGGAAAGTTTAGAGTTTTCGAGTTCAAGATCTAGGACGAAATCAAAGTAGTTACAATGCTAAACAAGAAGATTAGGATGCAGTGCTGTAGGTTTGTGTGTCATAGCATGATTGGCTAAGGAAGCTTACACTGTTAGCATGATGTGGGGACCCAGGAAATTCCTCTGGCTGCCCTGCAGGACTCGAGAGCCTGTCAGAGGGCTCAGAGACCTTGGCACAGAGCCCAAGACCCCCGTGCCTTTGATTTAGCACTTGGAAAAAACAATCACCAACCTTGTATGAAGAATGACCAGCCACAAAAAATGAAGTAGAATGATAGTGAATTTATCCCAGAGTGGAAAAATAGATTTTGAGGGTTTTTAGAATGGGGCTTCAGGGGGCAAGATGGAGGAATCTGGGCATGTCCAGCCTTTCTCCTTCTTCTTCTTGGCCTCCATCTTCTGGTTGATGTTGGCACTTTGAGAATTGTCTAGAGTAGAAGCTCACTGTCTAACATAGATGGTAGAGATTGGAAAGTGATTGTAAATATTGTACAGGTAGTTTTTAGTATAAAAAGATAACACCACCCCAGGGGAGGCAGAGTGCCTTAGACTGTCTTGCTGAGCAGACGTCGGCAGGACAGGAGAAAGAATTTTATAGATAAGATACAATAAACAACCTTGAGACTGAGAAATTAAGAGCTCTGACTCCTTCTTCAACCACCGGGCTGGGACAAGAGACTTTTTAACTTATCTCAGGGTCACTCTGACCAGCTAGAGAGCCCGAGAGCATGAGTCCGTAAGATGAAATCTTGAAGATTGGGTCCAAAACATAAATATCCTTGTTGGCCGTGTCCTCTTGGCCAAGAAATCCTTCAAAGCTCTTGTAACTACAAGTCTTGCGGCCCTGTGAGCCATGCGGTGGAGATGTGAGCCCAACTCAACCTTCCTGCCTATGTAGAAGAGAAAAAAAAGCAATGGCATCATCTAAAAAACTCAGAGGTCCACTCTCCAGCTTGTTCCAAACCCCTTCCAATCCCCCAAAGTGTGATTTAGCTACAAATAGATGACAAGGACTCTTAGGGCTGCCTCTTTGACTCCAGAGCGGCTGCTTTAGAATCTTTCACATAACCCTGTGTAGTTAGGTGCCAGAAATGGATCATTTGAAGAAACTTTCCCAACTGACTTGCATGGAGGCTTGTTTGAAGGGTGTTTGAATGGAAAGCCTCCCAGCAGAGGTCTGGGCTTTGGCCTAGCTGTGTCCCCTGCTGATTGTGAAGTGTGTCATCAGCTGAAGGGCTATCTGGGCTAAAAATATCATCCAGTCAATTGGACTTGCTCTTTTTGGCCTATAAAAGCTGGACCCACTTTTGGGGCAAATTTGGAGACCTCATCTATGGGTGGATGGACCACCGAGGATTTTCCCAGTTGTTGGGAATGGTTCTCCAGGTCCCTGGAGTAAAACGGGGCTGCCCAGCAACTGCGCATCTGCAATTGTCTTGGTTTGAAGAGACAGGTGTCTGCTAAGGAAGGCAGAAGTCTTCTCTGAAATGGAAAATGTAAATGCCCTCCCTTCAAATGATTCTCATTTAGAAATTCAAATGCTCTCAGGGAAAGATATGGGGATAGGCCTGAGCCCGCAGAGCAGGGCGGCCTTTGCTTATGGTCTGAGCCCTTCCTAAAGATCCTGTCAGGCTGTCTTAGACACCTGGGGCCAGGGATTCCTTCCAAGCTGGGCCACTTTGGCTGGCCCGGGGCCAGCCCCAGGGCAGGAGGCAGTGTGTGCAAGGCCCCTGGGTGGCACGCTGCAGCACGGTCACCGTGCCATGGAACGGAACCCGGTCACCAAGGTCCCTTTGTGACACGTGGGAAATAGAAGCTTGCCCGGGTGCTGGGAACAGGCAACGGGGCACAACGGGACAGAGCAGTGCTGTGAGGAGCCCCCACACAGCGCACTCGTTGCCGTCTGACCAGGAGCTTTTCTGCAGCCTTGTTCCTGCAGCTGAGCTCGAGGCCAGAGCACAGGACTCGGTGACCCGTGGCCTTCCGAGGCTTCTATTCTGCAGCTGCCCTCAAGGGCAGAGCGTGGCACTTGGTGCCCCAGAGCTTTCCCAAGGCGTCTCTCCTGCAAGTAGCTCCTGTCACAGACATGGAGCAGAGACCCCCGAGAGTTCCCAAGATGGCCTGGGTGGAGGAGGAGGAGGAGGAAGAAGGACCTGGAGCAGCCCCAGCACAGGAGACTGAAGAGGTGGTGCCCTTCCATCCACCACAGCAGGGTGAGTGGCACAGCTGGGCTGCAGGGCTGGAGCCTGCAGCCAACTTGGCCCCATGCCATGCCATGCCATGCCATGCCATGCCATGCCATGCCATGCCATCCCCTGGGAAAATGCCCACGGACAGGCGGGAAGAGGGGCTGCGCAGACACCCCACAGCGGCCTCACTCCATCGCCCTGGGGCATCCCAGGGCTCTGCCTGCCTGGGGAGCGCAGGCCTGGGCTGTGTTCTCCGGCCTCTCCCGCAGCCCCTCATCTCTGGCTGTGCTCCCTCTTTGCCAGATGAAGCTGCGGAGCGCACACAAGAGCAGGAATCCAGCCGTGGCCGCTTCCACAGAACAGCGCAGGTACCTGCAGCCACCTGCACCTGGGCTGGGCCTGCTGTCCCTGCTCAGCCCAGCACCGTGTGTGCAGCACTCCATGCAACATCCCCGGCTTCTTGCCCTTCTCCTACAGCTCGTTTGCAACTTCATCCGGAGCATTCGGCAGGAGGAGACCCGCACCATGGGCACTGGGCTCAGAGCTCACTCCGAGCTCCTCAAGCATGAGACCAGTGCCGCCCTGCTGGATTTGCTCCTGGAGAAGGGTGTTGCCAGGCCAGAACAAGTAAGCAGCCTGGGGCCAGGCTTCAATTCCCCCATGAGTTACGTGGCTTCCCCAGCCACGCCTGCTGGTCCCTCAGAGCCTTTGAGGCCATGGCAGTGCATTTCTCTGGGGAGCCTGGGGACATTGCTCTCTCTGGCAGCGTTCCAAGTCTCCCCGTGCCTCCTGCAGGTGCCTGCCATGGTGAGGTACATTCGCCGATGGCTCCTGGCCAACGATTCTGCCGAGCACAGGCTGGACAAGGCCCTGCTGAAACTCACCAAAGCACACCCAGCTGACGCAGTCGTGACGCTCCTGCGTGTTGCCCCGTCCTGTGACAGGTATGGGGCCCACCTGCCCAGAGGCCTCAGGCCTCCCAAGCCCATCACCCTCTACCGCCTGGCCCAGGTGTCTGAGCAACAGACACTTCCAGAACCCTCTGGCTGCTGCCTTTCTCAGCCCTGGCATGTAAGCCCCTGAGCCTGCTGCCCTGCTGCCTTGCTGCCCCTCAGGGCCTGTCCTCACAGAGCTGGGCTGCCTGGCTGCTGCCAGCAAGGGCCAGTGGGCAGAGGCAGAGCCGGCAGTCAGCCCGGGCCCCTAGGGATTCCCAGGCCACAATGCTGTGTCTGGGACCCCCCATGAGACAGAGCTCTAACCCCGCAGAGCTGCCATCTCCATGTGGAAGACCATCATGTGCTCGTCCAGGACTGCCGAGCCAGTGCAGCTGATCCTCCTGGATGTGCTAGGGAGCTGGCCAGAGTACAGCACGTGCACCTCGGATGGGGACAAAACGGCTGTCTTTGCCCTGGCTGTGAGTTTCTGCAACTGGCCTTTGCTGGCCCCAAGGCCGCCTCTCCAGCAGCTCTCCATCCTCCTTCCCCCACTGCATCTGCCTGCCTCAGGCCCTGGCTGGAAACCTGGCCCAGGGGCAGCTTCAGGCCCACCAGGCCCCGCGCTCCCCCTGCCTCTCTCCGGGCCTCTCCCTGCCACGTTCGGGCCCTGCCACACGGACACCTCGGCACTGAGCGCTGTCTCGGGGGGGCTTTGTCCTTTGCAGGCAACCGTGGTGATGTGGAAGATCCTCCAGGAGTCCCCTGTCCCACGTGTAGTGAGGCCATATTTCCCCCGCCTTTTTGTTCATCTGCTCTTCCAAGTGTTCTCCAGCACAGAAGAGATGCCAGAGGAAGTCCAAACCTTCTGGAAGGATTGCCTGGAAGAGCACGGTCTTGCCACCAGCCCCAACAGGTGCTCCATCCCACTCCTCCTGTCCTTGACACGTGGCCTGCAAAGGAGCCAGTGCTGCCAGTGTGACCCGGGCTTTGCTGTGCACACAGGTTTGCAGTGCAGACTCTGAAGTCCCTGCTCTGCCAAAAGCAGTACAAGGATGTGGTGGTGTCAGTGGAACGCAGGCGTGGCTGGGACACGCTGCTCTGTGCTGACACCCGCCACTATGCTGTGGGTCTACTGGCCAGGTGAGACTCTCTCCCCATTGATCCTGCCATTTGTGCTCTGTGCCCGAGCTGTCCCACACATTCCCCAAGGCCCTGGGACACACTGAGGGACGGCTAACGACAGACTGAGGGACGGCCAAGCAGACTGGAAAAGGCTGGGAAGGGAGAGAGCACAGGAGGAGACACCTCCTAAAGGGCCCAGGTGCCCTTGCAGGGTGGTGGTAAAAGACCACCAGGCTCTGTAAGCCTGTCCTTGGAGAGATTTGCTCAGCTTCCTGGTCCCTTTTTTGCCCTCCTAGGGAGATGCGCCATGCTTGTCATCGGTTGTGTTCCAGTATTGCCCTCCACCTCCTCTGGCTGCTCAGCACACAGGAGCCACACTGGGATCTGCCCACCCTGGCATTCCTTGTGGAGGTGAGCCGGGTGTCCAGCGCTGCCTTGCTGAGCAGCCTCCCAGCTCTCTGCCCTCTCGTGGCAGCAGCCGCCTGGGACGGTGCCCGCACCCTGTGCTGCTGCTGCTGCTGCTGCGTCCTGGGCCCAGCCCTGTGCGGCTGTGGGCTCCTGCCGGCCGGCTCCCCCGTCACTGGCCTGTGCCTTTCAGGTCCTCGTGTGCCTGGATTCTAGTGAATGTGGCGACAGTGTTGTGAAGGTCTCTTCAAGGTACCTGCAGAGCGAGTGCAGGGAGAGGCGTCGCCTGGCGCTCAGGGCCCTTCTCGAGCTCATTGATGATCCCTCAATGGTGAGAAGGGGGCAGTGGCTGAAGCTGCGCTGGGAACGCAGTCACTTGGCCTGACCTGGGCTTTGGCCACTGGGGCAGCTGCTCCCAGCTCTCCTGCCTCCTGCTTCAGCTGCCCCAGTGCTTCAGGACAGTCCTTTGGCCTCTGGGCCCTGTGGCAGTAGGGTGGGACTTCACAGACTTGTGTTCCACACAGGCCGAAAGAATGTGGAGCTTGACCAAAAGCCTCATGCACCTACTGGGGGACAATGATGCAGAGATAGCTGGGATGACACTCATCACACTCAGCTTTATACTCCTGCACAAACACATTCTGCTGTCAACCCCCATTGCCATGCAGCTGGCTGAGGCACTCCTGCCACTCTTTGAGCACGTAAGGCTCCGTGCCCCCAGCTACAGCCACTGGCTGCTGCCTGGAAACTGTGTGCCCTGTGCATTTCCAGCCCTGTGCCCAGGGCGCCCTGGAGGAGCCAATGCTGAAGTGTTTTTTCTTTTTTTTTTCATCTAGGATAATAGCCAGGTACAGCTGCTCTCCATAAAACTCTTCCGAGACATGATGGAGTATTTGGAAGAGAGAGAAAAACCTTTGGAAAGCCCTGTGCAACAGAGCCTGCTTCCACTCTTCTTCCACTGCAATGATGAGAATCAGCATGTGGCAGAGGTGAGGACTCCTGGGCTGCTGCTGTCCGCCCGGCAGGGGGCTCGGCTGCCTCCTGCCCTGCGCCTGCTGGACCGCAGCCTCCTGCAGGCCATGGCAGGGCGAGGCGGGTCCCGTGCCCTGGGCTGCGGGGCCATCTCCGCGTCTCTGCTGCTCTCCAGGCTTCTCGGGAAACGCTGCTTTATGCGGTCAAGTTCATGAAGAGGAGGGATCTGAAAAAGCTGCTGAAGGAGCAGAAACTGTGGAAGTTCAGCAAGTGCCTGGTAAGGACGGCCTGGAATCCCCAACTCAGCCAGGAGAAGGCCCCTGAGGGCGGTGCTCAGTGTGCGGGCCGGGCAGCTGTGCTCCTGCGCGCTGCTGCAGCCAGAGGCCGCGCAGGCTCTTCTCCAGGCTCCCGTGGGCCTGAGCCGGGTGCCCATGAAAGCCCGGCCCGGCGGGGCTGCGGGGCAGGGGCGGCACCGCGGCTCCCCGGGCAGCAGCCGGCCCCGTCCCCCTCCCCTCGGGAGCCCGGCTCCAGCGGCTGCTGGCCGCGCCTCGGGGCTGTGCGGGCAGGGGAGGCCGGGGCGGGGCGGAGGCAGCGCCCGGCCCAGGGGCTGAGCCCGCGCCAACCCTTCCCTCCTGGCGCTCGCTCCAGCTGGCAGAGGACAGCAGCAGAGCGGCCAAGCACCTGCGCCGGGCCCTGCGCTACCTGGAGAGCCCACAGGAGCCCCTGCGAGAGGCGGCCATCAGGTTCATGGGTGAGTTACGAGCCCGGGCTCCCTCCCCAGCCCGCCGCAGCTCGGCCCCAGCCCCGCCTGTTGCCCCAGCAGCGGCAGCCGGGCCCGGCGCCGTGGAGCCCCGCCTGGCCTGGGCATTGCTGCTGCCGCCTTCTGACAGCCGTGCCCTGGGGCGACAGCGCGCTGCATGGGCTGAGCTGAGCGCTGCCGGGCCAGCAGCCCGTGTGGCCGCAGCGCCGGCAGCGCCGCTGGCAGGGAGCTGTGCCGCTGGGGCCGTGACAGACTCTTTGTTCACAGGCATGGCCGGGCGGCACCTGAGGGGGCAGCAGCAAGAGCTGCAGCGGATCTGCACTGGTGAGTGAGGGCAGCGGGCTGACAGCGGGGGCTGCCGGGGGGAGCTGCAAGCCCTGCCCCGGCTGCGGAGGGCTCTGCTCCCGTGGGCAGAGCGCACGGAGATTTCAGGGCCACGTGGGCCATTTGTGGCCAGCAGCTTCGGGCTGATCCCCTTGCTCCCTTTGCTCCCTCCTGGCCATGGCAAGAGCCGGCTTGGGATGGCACTTGCAGGGGGCTCTTCCTCGGCTGCCTGCAGCTCCAGCTTCTGACCGTGCCTCTGTTCCTCTCTCTCGCAGCCCTGGAAGACAAAACGAATGACGTCAGCCTCGCCGTCGGAAGCCTGGCAATTCAAACGCTGTGCATCCTCAGGTCAGGAGAGCGGGCTCCCATCTCCAGGTTCCAGTGGCTCCAAAATCACCTGCGCAGGTCATGGAAGACATGGCCCCGTCTGTCACAGCTCGGCTGCCTGCCCTGCCAGAGCTCTGTGGAGAGCTGATCCCAGAAGCTCTTTTTGCTGGGGCCACCTGAGTCAGGTTTTATTTTGTTTTTCTTCAAGAATTTTTTTCATTGGTTTTTTTTTTTTTCTTTTACCATGTAAATATAGACTATGTTAACATACACAGACCAGACTCCCAGCATTTTTCTTTTGCTGCCCAGGGTCCGTAGGGCATAGGGGAGGAGGGGGAAATGGGTGCTTGCGCTCAGCCAGCTGCCCAGGCGTGCAGTGGGCCAGGTGAAATGGCCAGAAGCCCCTTGGCCTTTGGTGTCCTGCTGAAGCCTTTGTGCTGCCCAGAGAGCGGCTGGGCAGGGGCCGGAGCTGCGGGGATCCCTGCCAGAGCGGTGCCTGGAGATGGTCACAAGCCCTGTGCCAGGCAGGAAGCGCCAGCCGTGTCCTCCTGCCCATGTGCTGCTGGCTGCCTTGCTGAGGGCTCCCAGGTGCCTCTGGATGGGGCTGCTCTGGAGCTGCTGTGGGGCTGCGGCGCTGCTGCCGGGCGGCTTGGCCGGGCTGGGGCAGCCCCTGAGGGGCTGGGGCGCTGGCAAGCCCCGGGCAATGGGCTGTCAGAGGCCACAAGCAGCCGCCTTGTTCCTGCCACAGTTGACTTGCAAGACGCATCCTGGGCACTCTGCAACTAACAGCATCAGTGTTGTTGGAAACCCAAATGCAGAGAAATCTCAGACCTTTGGTCTTGTCAGCAAAGCTTAGAATTAAACACAGGATTTGATCTGAGACCTAGGAAAGGGCTCCCAAACTTAGGTGCTAGAAGCGAGAATGCGGACTTCTAGTTTATAGCAGCGACACGGGGAGAAAAGTTGAAGTGGAGGAAAGTTTAGAGTTTTCGAGTTCAAGATCTAGGAAGAAATCAAAGTAGTTACAATGCTAAACAAGAAGATTAGGATGCAGTGCTGTAGGTTTGTGTGTCATAGCATGATTGGCTAAGGAAGCTTACACTGTTAGCATGATGTGGGGACCCAGGAAATTCCTCTGGCTGCCCTGCAGGACTCGAGAGCCTGTCAGAGAGCTCAGAGACCTTGGCACAGAGCCCAAGACCCCCGTGCCTTTGATTTAGCACTTGGAAAAAACAATCACCAACCTTGTATGAAGAATGACCAGCCACAAAAAATGAAGTAGAATGATAGTGAATTTATCCCAGAGTGGAAAAATAGATTTTGAGGGTTTTTAGAATGGGGCTTCAGGGGGCAAGATGGAGGAATCTGGGCATGTCCAGCCTTTCTCCTTCTTCTTCTTGGCCTCCATCTTCTGGTTGATGTTGGCACTTTGAGAATTGTCTAGAGTAGAAGCTCACTGTCTAACATAGATGGTAGAGATTGGAAAGTGATTGTAAATATTGTACAGGTAGTTTTTAGTATAAAAAGATAACACCACCCCAGGGGAGGCAGAGTGCCTTAGACTGTCTTGCTGAGCAGACGTCGGCAGGACAGGAGAAAGAATTTTATAGATAAGATACAATAAACAACCTTGAGACTGAGAAATTAAGAGCTCTGACTCCTTCTTCAACCACTGGGCTGGGACAAGAGACTTTTTAACTTATCTCAGGGTCACTCTGACCAGCTAGAGAGCCCGAGAGCATGAGTCCGTAAGATGAAATCTTGAAGATTGGGTCCAAAACATAAATATCCTTGTTGGCCGTGTCTTCTTGGCCAAGAAATCCTTCAAAGCTCTTGTAACTACAAGTCTTGCGGCCCTGTGAGCCATGCGGTGGAGATGTGAGCCCAACTCAACCTTCCTGCCTATGTAGAAGAGAAAAAAAAGCAATGGCATCATCTAAAAAACTCAGAGGTCCACTCTCCAGCGTGTTCCAAACCCCTTCCAATCCCCCAAAGTGTGATTTAGCTACAAATAGATGACAAGGACTCTTAGGGCTGCCTCTTTGACTCCAGAGCGGCTGCTTTAGAATCTTTCACATAACCCTGTGTAGTTAGGTGCCAGAAATGGATCATTTGAAGAAACTTTCCCAGCTGACTTGCATGGAGGCTTGTTTGAAGGGTGTTTGAATGGAAAGCCTCCCAGCAGAGGTCTGGGCTTTGGCCTAGCTGTGTCCCCTGCTGATTGTGAAGTGTGTCATCAGCTGAAGGGCTATCTGGGCTAAAAATATCATCCAGTCAATTGGACTTGCTCTTTTTGGCCTATAAAAGCTGGACCCACTTTTGGGGCAAATTTGGAGACCTCATCTATGGGTGGATGGACCACCGAGGATTTTCCCAGTTGTTGGGAATGGTTCTCCAGGTCCCTGGAGTAAAACGGGGCTGCCCAGCAACTGCGCATCTGCAATTGTCTTGGTTTGAAGAGACAGGTGTCTGCTAAGGAAGGCAGAAGTCTTCTCTGAAATGGAAAATGTAAATGCCCTCCCTTCAAATGATTCTCATTTAGAAATTCAAATGCTCTCAGGGAAAGATATGGGGATAGGCCTGAGCCCGCAGAGCAGGGCGGCCTTTGCTTATGGTCTGAGCCCTTCCTAAAGATCCTGTCAGGCTGTCTTAGACACCTGGGGCCAGGGATTCCTTCCAAGCTGGGCCACTTTGGCTGGCCCGGGGCCAGCCCCAGGGCAGGAGGCAGTGTGTGCAAGGCCCCTGGGTGGCACGCTGCAGCACGGTCACCGTGCCATGGAACGGAACCCGGTCACCAAGGTCCCTTTGTGACACGTGGGAAATAGAAGCTTGCCCGGGTGCTGGGAACAGGCAACGGGGCACAACGGGACAGAGCAGTGCTGTGAGGAGCCCCCACACAGCGCACTCGTTGCCGTCTGACCAGGAGCTTTTCTGCAGCCTTGTTCCTGCAGCTGAGCTCGAGGCCAGAGCACAGGACTCGGTGACCCGTGGCCTTCCGAGGCTTCTATTCTGCAGCTGCCCTCAAGGGCAGAGCGTGGCACTTGGTGCCCCAGAGCTTTCCCAAGGCGTCTCTCCTGCAAGTAGCTCCTGTCACAGACATGGAGCAGAGACCCCCGAGAGTTCCCAAGATGGCCTGGGTGGAGGAGGAGGAGGAGGAAGAAGGACCTGGAGCAGCCCCAGCACAGGAGACTGAAGAGGTGGTGCCCTTCCATCCATCACAGCAGGGTGAGTGGCAGAGCTGGGCTGCAGGGCTGGAGCCTGCAGCCAACTTGGCCCCATGCCATGCCATGCCATGCCATGCCATGCCATGCCATGCCATGCCATGCCATGCCATGCCATCCCCTGGGAAAATGCCCACGGACAGGCGGGAAGAGGGGCTGCGCAGACACCCCACAGCGGCCTCACTCCATCGCCCTGGGGCATCCCAGGGCTCTGCCTGCCTGGGGAGCGCAGGCCTGGGCTGTGTTCTCCGGCCTCTCCCGCAGCCCCTCATCTCTGGCTGTGCTCCCTCTTTGCCAGATGAAGCTGCGGAGCGCACACAAGAGCAGGAATCCAGCCGTGGCCGCTTCCACAGAACAGCGCAGGTACCTGCAGCCACCTGCACCTGGGCTGGGCCTGCTGTCCCTGCTCAGCCCAGCACCGTGTGTGCAGCACTCCATGCAACATCCCCGGCTTCTTGCCCTTCTCCTACAGCTCGTTTGCAACTTCATCCGGAGCATTCGGCAGGAGGAGACCCGCACCATGGGCACTGGGCTCAGAGCTCACTCCGAGCTCCTCAAGCATGAGACCAGTGCCGCCCTGCTGGATTTGCTCCTGGAGAAGGGTGTTGCCAGGCCAGAACAAGTAAGCAGCCTGGGGCCAGGCTTCAATTCCCCCATGAGTTACGTGGCTTCCCCAGCCACGCCTGCTGGTCCCTCAGAGCCTTTGAGGCCATGGCAGTGCATTTCTCTGGGGAGCCTGGGGACATTGCTCTCTCTGGCAGCGTTCCAAGTCTCCCCGTGCCTCCTGCAGGTGCCTGCCATGGTGAGGTACATTCGCCGATGGCTCCTGGCCAACGATTCTGCCGAGCACAGGCTGGACAAGGCCCTGCTGAAACTCACCAAAGCACACCCAGCTGACGCAGTCGTGACGCTCCTGCGTGTTGCCCCGTCCTGTGACAGGTATGGGGCCCACCTGCCCAGAGGCCTCAGGCCTCCCAAGCCCATCACCCTCTACCGCCTGGCCCAGGTGTCTGAGCAACAGACACTTCCAGAACCCTCTGGCTGCTGCCTTTCTCAGCCCTGGCATGTAAGCCCCTGAGCCTGCTGCCCTGCTGCCTTGCTGCCCCTCAGGGCCTGTCCTCACAGAGCTGGGCTTCCTGGCTGCTGCCAGCAAGGGCCAGTGGGCAGAGGCAGAGCCGGCAGTCAGCCCGGGCCCCTAGGGATTCCCAGGCCACAATGCTGTGTCTGGGACCCCCCATGAGACAGAGCTCTAACCCCGCAGAGCTGCCATCTCCATGTGGAAGACCATCATGTGCTCGTCCAGGACTGCCGAGCCAGTGCAGCTGATCCTCCTGGATGTGCTAGGGAGCTGACCAGAGTACAGCACGTGCACCTCGGATGGGGACAAAACGGCTGTCTTTGCCCTGGCTGTGAGTTTCTGCAACTGGCCTTTGCTGGCCCCAAGGCCGCCTCTCCAGCAGCTCTCCATCCTCCTTCCCCCACTGCATCTGCCTGCCTCAGGCCCTGGCCGGAAACCTGGCCCAGGGGCAGCTTCAGGCCCACCAGGCCCCGCGCTCCCCCTGCCTCTCTCCGGGCCTCTCCCTGCCACGTTCGGGCCCTGCCACACGGACACCTCGGCACTGAGCGCTGTCTCGGGGGGGCTTTGTCCTTTGCAGGCAACCGTGGTGATGTGGAAGATCCTCCAGGAGTCCCCTGTCCCACGTGTAGTGAGGCCATATTTCCCCCGCCTTTTTGTTCATCTGCTCTTCCAAGTGTTCTCCAGCACAGAAGAGATGCCAGAGGAAGTCCAAACCTTCTGGAAGGATTGCCTGGAAGAGCACGGTCTTGCCACCAGCCCCAACAGGTGCTCCATCCCACTCCTCCTGTCCTTGACACGTGGCCTGCAAAGGAGCCAGTGCTGCCAGTGTGACCCGGGCTTTGCTGTGCACACAGGTTTGCAGTGCAGACTCTGAAGTCCCTGCTCTGCCAAAAGCAGTACAAGGATGTGGTGGTGTCAGTGGAACGCAGGCGTGGCTGGGACACGCTGCTCTGTGCTGACACCTGCCACTATGCTGTGGGTCTACTGGCCAGGTGAGACTCTCTTTCTCCCCATTGATCCTGCCATTTGTGCTCTGTGCCCGAGCTGTCCCACACATTCCCCAAGGCCCTGGGACACACTGAGGGACGGCTAACGACAGACTGAGGGACGGCCAAGC
Organism: Ammospiza caudacuta; assembly: GCF_027887145.1. NCBI lineage: Eukaryota > Metazoa > Chordata > Aves > Passeriformes > Passerellidae > Ammospiza > Ammospiza caudacuta. Next base: position 4,985,425 of record NC_080621.1, on the reverse strand, counting down.
AGACTGGAAAAGGCTGGGAAGGGAGAGAGCACAGGAGGAGACACCTCCTAAAGGGCCCAGGTGCCCTTGCAGGGTGGTGGTAAAAGACCACCAGGCTCTGTAAGCCTGTCCTTGGAGAGATTTGCTCAGCTTCCTGGTCCCTTTTTTGCCCTCCTAGGGAGATGCGCCATGCTTGTCATCGGTTGTGTTCCAGTATTGCACTCCACCTCCTCTGGCTGCTCAGCACACAGGAGCCACACTGGGATCTGCCCACCCTGGCATTCCTTGTGGAGGTGAGCCGGGTGTCCAGCGCTGCCTTGCTGAGCAGCCTCCCAGCTCTCTGCCCTCTCGTGGCAGCAGCCGCCTGGGACGGTGCCCGCACCCTGTGCTGCTGCTGCTGCTGCTGCGTCCTGGGCCCAGCCCTGTGCGGCTGTGGGCTCCTGCCGGCCGGCTCCCCCGTCACTGGCCTGTGCCTTTCAGGTCCTCGTGTGCCTGGATTCTAGTGAATGTGGCGACAGTGTTGTGAAGGTCTCTTCAAGGTACCTGCAGAGCGAGTGCAGGGAGAGGCGTCGCCTGGCGCTCAGGGCCCTTCTCGAGCTCATTGATGATCCCTCAATGGTGAGAAGGGGGCAGTGGCTGAAGCTGCGCTGGGAACGCAGTCACTTGGCCTGACCTGGGCTTTGGCCACTGGGGCAGCTGCTCCCAGCTCTCCTGCCTCCTGCTTCAGCTGCCCCAGTGCTTCAGGACAGTCCTTTGGCCTCTGGGCCCTGTGGCAGTAGGGTGGGACTTCACAGACTTGTGTTCCACACAGGCCGAAAGAATGTGGAGCTTGACCAAAAGCCTCATGCACCTACTGGGGGACAATGATGCAGAGATAGCTGGGATGACACTCATCACACTCAGCTTTATACTCCTGCACAAACACATTCTGCTGTCAACCCCCATTGCCATGCAGCTGGCTGAGGCACTCCTGCCACTCTTTGAGCACGTAAGGCTCCGTGCCCCCAGCTACAGCCACTGGCTGCTGCCTGGAAACTGTGTGCCCTGTGCATTTCCAGCCCTGTGCCCAGGGCGCCCTGGAGGAGCCAATGCTGAAGTGTTTTTTCTTTTTTTTTTCATCTAGGATAATAGCCAGGTACAGCTGCTCTCCATAAAACTCTTCCGAGACATGATGGAGTATTTGGAAGAGAGAGAAAAACCTTTGGAAAGCCCTGTGCAACAGAGCCTGCTTCCACTCTTCTTCCACTGCAATGATGAGAATCAGCATGTGGCAGAGGTGAGGACTCCTGGGCTGCTGCTGTCCGCCCGGCAGGGGGCTCGGCTGCCTCCTGCCCTGTGCCTGCTGGACCGCAGCCTCCTGCAGGCCATGGCAGGGCGAGGCGGGTCCCGTGCCCTGGGCTGCGGGGCCATCTCCGCGTCTCTGCTGCTCTCCAGTCTTCTCGGGAAACGCTGCTTTATGCGGTCAAGTTCATGAAGAGGAGGGATCTGAAAAAGCTGCTGAAGGAGCAGAAACTGTGGAAGTTCAGCAAGTGCCTGGTAAGGACGGCCTGGAATCCCCAACTCAGCCAGGAGAAGGCCCCTGAGGGCGGTGCTCAGTGTGCGGGCCGGGCAGCTGTGCTCCTGCGCGCTGCTGCAGCCAGAGGCCGCGCAGGCTCTTCTCCAGGCTCCCGTGGGCCTGAGCCGGGTGCCCATGAAAGCCCGGCCCGGCGGGGCTGCGGGGCAGGGGCGGCACCGCGGCTCCCCGGGCAGCAGCCGGCCCCCTCGCCCTCCTCTCGGGAGCCCGGCTCCAGCGGCTGCTGGCCGCGCCTCGGGGCTGTGCGGGCAGGGGAGGCCGGGGCGGGGCGGAGGCAGCGCCCGGCCCAGGGGCTGAGCCCGCGCCAACCCTTCCCTCCTGGCGCTCGCTCCAGCTGGCAGAGGACAGCAGCAGAGCGGCCAAGCACCTGCGCCGGGCCCTGCGCTACCTGGAGAGCCCACAGGAGCCCCTGCGAGAGGCGGCCATCAGGTTCATGGGTGAGTTACGAGCCCGGGCTCCCTCCCCAGCCCGCCGCAGCTCGGCCCCAGCCCCGCCTGTTGCCCCAGCAGCGGCAGCCGGGCCCGGCGCCGTGGAGCCCCGCCTGGCCTGGGCATTGCTGCTGCCGCCTTCTGACAGCCGTGCCCTGGGGCGACAGCGCGCTGCATGGGCTGAGCTGAGCGCTGCCGGGCCAGCAGCCCGTGTGGCCGCAGCGCCGGCAGCGCCGCTGGCAGGGAGCTGTGCCGCTGGGGCCGTGACAGACTCTTTGTTCACAGGCATGGCCGGGCGGCACCTGAGGGGGCAGCAGCAAGAGCTGCAGCGGATCTGCACTGGTGAGTGAGGGCAGCGGGCTGACAGCGGGGGCTGCCGGGGGGAGCTGCAAGCCCTGCCCCGGCTGCGGAGGGCTCTGCTCCCGTGGGCAGAGCGCACGGAGATTTCAGGGCCACGTGGGCCATTTGTGGCCAGCAGCTTCGGGCTGATCCCCTTGCTCCCTTTGCTCCCTCCTGGCCATGGCAAGAGCCGGCTTGGGATGGCACTTGCAGGGGGCTCTTCCTCGGCTGCCTGCAGCTCCAGCTTCTGACCGTGCCTCTGTTCCTCTCTCTCGCAGCCCTGGAAGACAAAACGAATGACGTCAGCCTCGCCGTCGGAAGCCTGGCAATTCAAACGCTGTGCATCCTCAGGTCAGGAGAGCGGGCTCCCATCTCCAGGTTCCAGTGGCTCCAAAATCACCTGCGCAGGTCATGGAAGACATGGCCCCGTCTGTCACAGCTCGGCTGCCTGCCCTGCCAGAGCTCTGTGGAGAGCTGATCCCAGAAGCTCTTTTTGCTGGGGCCACCTGAGTCAGGTTTTATTTTGTTTTTCTTCAAGAATTTTTTTCATTGGTTTTTTTTTTTTTCTTTTACCATGTAAATATAGACTATGTTAACATACACAGACCAGACTCCCAGCATTTTTCTTTTGCTGCCCAGGGTCCGTAGGGCATAGGGGAGGAGGGGGAAATGGGTGCTTGCGCTCAGCCAGCTGCCCAGGCGTGCAGTGGGCCAGGTGAAATGGCCAGAAGCCCCTTGGCCTTTGGTGTCCTGCTGAAGCCTTTGTGCTGCCCAGAGAGCGGCTGGGCAGGGGCCGGAGCTGCGGGGATCCCTGCCAGAGCGGTGCCTGGAGATGGTCACAAGCCCTGTGCCAGGCAGGAAGCGCCAGCCGTGTCCTCCTGCCCATGTGCTGCTGGCTGCCTTGCTGAGGGCTCCCAGGTGCCTCTGGATGGGGCTGCTCTGGAGCTGCTGTGGGGCTGCGGCGCTGCTGCCGGGCGGCTTGGCCGGGCTGGGGCAGCCCCTGAGGGGCTGGGGCGCTGGCAAGCCCCGGGCAATGGGCTGTCAGAGGCCACAAGCAGCCGCCTTGTTCCTGCCACAGTTGACTTGCAAGACGCATCCTGGGCACTCTGCAACTAACAGCATCAGTGTTGTTGGAAACCCAAATGCAGAGAAATCTCAGACCTTTGGTCTTGTCAGCAAAGCTTAGAATTAAACACAGGATTTGATCTGAGACCTAGGAAAGGGCTCCCAAACTTAGGTGCTAGAAGCGAGAATGCGGACTTCTAGTTTATAGCAGCGACACGGGGAGAAAAGTTGAAGTGGAGGAAAGTTTAGAGTTTTCGAGTTCAAGATCTAGGAAGAAATCAAAGTAGTTACAATGCTAAACAAGAAGATTAGGATGCAGTGCTGTAGGTTTGTGTGTCATAGCATGATTGGCTAAGGAAGCTTACACTGTTAGCATGATGTGGGGACCCAGGAAATTCCTCTGGCTGCCCTGCAGGACTCGAGAGCCTGTCAGAGAGCTCAGAGACCTTGGCACAGAGCCCAAGACCCCCGTGCCTTTGATTTAGCACTTGGAAAAAACAATCACCAACCTTGTATGAAGAATGACCAGCCACAAAAAATGAAGTAGAATGATAGTGAATTTATCCCAGAGTGGAAAAATAGATTTTGAGGGTTTTTAGAATGGGGCTTCAGGGGGCAAGATGGAGGAATCTGGGCATGTCCAGCCTTTCTCCTTCTTCTTCTTGGCCTCCATCTTCTGGTTGATGTTGGCACTTTGAGAATTGTCTAGAGTAGAAGCTCACTGTCTAACATAGATGGTAGAGATTGGAAAGTGATTGTAAATATTGTACAGGTAGTTTTTAGTATAAAAAGATAACACCACCCCAGGGGAGGCAGAGTGCCTTAGACTGTCTTGCTGAGCAGACGTCGGCAGGACAGGAGAAAGAATTTTATAGATAAGATACAATAAACAACCTTGAGACTGAGAAATTAAGAGCTCTGACTCCTTCTTCAACCACTGGGCTGGGACAAGAGACTTTTTAACTTATCTCAGGGTCACTCTGACCAGCTAGAGAGCCCGAGAGCATGAGTCCGTAAGATGAAATCTTGAAGATTGGGTCCAAAACATAAATATCCTTGTTGGCCGTGTCTTCTTGGCCAAGAAATCCTTCAAAGCTCTTGTAACTACAAGTCTTGCGGCCCTGTGAGCCATGCGGTGGAGATGTGAGCCCAACTCAACCTTCCTGCCTATGTAGAAGAGAAAAAAAAGCAATGGCATCATCTAAAAAACTCAGAGGTCCACTCTCCAGCGTGTTCCAAACCCCTTCCAATCCCCCAAAGTGTGATTTAGCTACAAATAGATGACAAGGACTCTTAGGGCTGCCTCTTTGACTCCAGAGCGGCTGCTTTAGAATCTTTCACATAACCCTGTGTAGTTAGGTGCCAGAAATGGATCATTTGAAGAAACTTTCCCAGCTGACTTGCATGGAGGCTTGTTTGAAGGGTGTTTGAATGGAAAGCCTCCCAGCAGAGGTCTGGGCTTTGGCCTAGCTGTGTCCCCTGCTGATTGTGAAGTGTGTCATCAGCTGAAGGGCTATCTGGGCTAAAAATATCATCCAGTCAATTGGACTTGCTCTTTTTGGCCTATAAAAGCTGGACCCACTTTTGGGGCAAATTTGGAGACCTCATCTATGGGTGGATGGACCACCGAGGATTTTCCCAGTTGTTGGGAATGGTTCTCCAGGTCCCTGGAGTAAAACGGGGCTGCCCAGCAACTGCGCATCTGCAATTGTCTTGGTTTGAAGAGACAGGTGTCTGCTAAGGAAGGCAGAAGTCTTCTCTGAAATGGAAAATGTAAATGCCCTCCCTTCAAATGATTCTCATTTAGAAATTCAAATGCTCTCAGGGAAAGATATGGGGATAGGCCTGAGCCCGCAGAGCAGGGCGGCCTTTGCTTATGGTCTGAGCCCTTCCTAAAGATCCTGTCAGGCTGTCTTAGACACCTGGGGCCAGGGATTCCTTCCAAGCTGGGCCACTTTGGCTGGCCCGGGGCCAGCCCCAGGGCAGGAGGCAGTGTGTGCAAGGCCCCTGGGTGGCACGCTGCAGCACGGTCACCGTGCCATGGAACGGAACCCGGTCACCAAGGTCCCTTTGTGACACGTGGGAAATAGAAGCTTGCCCGGGTGCTGGGAACAGGCAACGGGGCACAACGGGACAGAGCAGTGCTGTGAGGAGCCCCCACACAGCGCACTCGTTGCCGTCTGACCAGGAGCTTTTCTGCAGCCTTGTTCCTGCAGCTGAGCTCGAGGCCAGAGCACAGGACTCGGTGACCCGTGGCCTTCCGAGGCTTCTATTCTGCAGCTGCCCTCAAGGGCAGAGCGTGGCACTTGGTGCCCCAGAGCTTTCCCAAGGCGTCTCTCCTGCAAGTAGCTCCTGTCACAGACATGGAGCAGAGACCCCCGAGAGTTCCCAAGATGGCCTGGGTGGAGGAGGAGGAGGAGGAAGAAGGACCTGGAGCAGCCCCAGCACAGGAGACTGAAGAGGTGGTGCCCTTCCATCCATCACAGCAGGGTGAGTGGCAGAGCTGGGCTGCAGGGCTGGAGCCTGCAGCCAACTTGGCCCCATGCCATGCCATGCCATGCCATGCCATGCCATGCCATGCCATGCCATGCCATGCCATGCCATCCCCTGGGAAAATGCCCACGGACAGGCGGGAAGAGGGGCTGCGCAGACACCCCACAGCGGCCTCACTCCATCGCCCTGGGGCATCCCAGGGCTCTGCCTGCCTGGGGAGCGCAGGCCTGGGCTGTGTTCTCCGGCCTCTCCCGCAGCCCCTCATCTCTGGCTGTGCTCCCTCTTTGCCAGATGAAGCTGCGGAGCGCACACAAGAGCAGGAATCCAGCCGTGGCCGCTTCCACAGAACAGCGCAGGTACCTGCAGCCACCTGCACCTGGGCTGGGCCTGCTGTCCCTGCTCAGCCCAGCACCGTGTGTGCAGCACTCCATGCAACATCCCCGGCTTCTTGCCCTTCTCCTACAGCTCGTTTGCAACTTCATCCGGAGCATTCGGCAGGAGGAGACCCGCACCATGGGCACTGGGCTCAGAGCTCACTCCGAGCTCCTCAAGCATGAGACCAGTGCCGCCCTGCTGGATTTGCTCCTGGAGAAGGGTGTTGCCAGGCCAGAACAAGTAAGCAGCCTGGGGCCAGGCTTCAATTCCCCCATGAGTTACGTGGCTTCCCCAGCCACGCCTGCTGGTCCCTCAGAGCCTTTGAGGCCATGGCAGTGCATTTCTCTGGGGAGCCTGGGGACATTGCTCTCTCTGGCAGCGTTCCAAGTCTCCCCGTGCCTCCTGCAGGTGCCTGCCATGGTGAGGTACATTCGCCGATGGCTCCTGGCCAACGATTCTGCCGAGCACAGGCTGGACAAGGCCCTGCTGAAACTCACCAAAGCACACCCAGCTGACGCAGTCGTGACGCTCCTGCGTGTTGCCCCGTCCTGTGACAGGTATGGGGCCCACCTGCCCAGAGGCCTCAGGCCTCCCAAGCCCATCACCCTCTACCGCCTGGCCCAGGTGTCTGAGCAACAGACACTTCCAGAACCCTCTGGCTGCTGCCTTTCTCAGCCCTGGCATGTAAGCCCCTGAGCCTGCTGCCCTGCTGCCTTGCTGCCCCTCAGGGCCTGTCCTCACAGAGCTGGGCTTCCTGGCTGCTGCCAGCAAGGGCCAGTGGGCAGAGGCAGAGCCGGCAGTCAGCCCGGGCCCCTAGGGATTCCCAGGCCACAATGCTGTGTCTGGGACCCCCCATGAGACAGAGCTCTAACCCCGCAGAGCTGCCATCTCCATGTGGAAGACCATCATGTGCTCGTCCAGGACTGCCGAGCCAGTGCAGCTGATCCTCCTGGATGTGCTAGGGAGCTGACCAGAGTACAGCACGTGCACCTCGGATGGGGACAAAACGGCTGTCTTTGCCCTGGCTGTGAGTTTCTGCAACTGGCCTTTGCTGGCCCCAAGGCCGCCTCTCCAGCAGCTCTCCATCCTCCTTCCCCCACTGCATCTGCCTGCCTCAGGCCCTGGCCGGAAACCTGGCCCAGGGGCAGCTTCAGGCCCACCAGGCCCCGCGCTCCCCCTGCCTCTCTCCGGGCCTCTCCCTGCCACGTTCGGGCCCTGCCACACGGACACCTCGGCACTGAGCGCTGTCTCGGGGGGGCTTTGTCCTTTGCAGGCAACCGTGGTGATGTGGAAGATCCTCCAGGAGTCCCCTGTCCCACGTGTAGTGAGGCCATATTTCCCCCGCCTTTTTGTTCATCTGCTCTTCCAAGTGTTCTCCAGCACAGAAGAGATGCCAGAGGAAGTCCAAACCTTCTGGAAGGATTGCCTGGAAGAGCACGGTCTTGCCACCAGCCCCAACAGGTGCTCCATCCCACTCCTCCTGTCCTTGACACGTGGCCTGCAAAGGAGCCAGTGCTGCCAGTGTGACCCGGGCTTTGCTGTGCACACAGGTTTGCAGTGCAGACTCTGAAGTCCCTGCTCTGCCAAAAGCAGTACAAGGATGTGGTGGTGTCAGTGGAACGCAGGCGTGGCTGGGACACGCTGCTCTGTGCTGACACCTGCCACTATGCTGTGGGTCTACTGGCCAGGTGAGACTCTCTTTCTCCCCATTGATCCTGCCATTTGTGCTCTGTGCCCGAGCTGTCCCACACATTCCCCAAGGCCCTGGGACACACTGAGGGACGGCTAACGACAGACTGAGGGACGGCCAAGCAGACTGGAAAAGGCTGGGAAGGGAGAGAGCACAGGAGGAGACACCTCCTAAAGGGCCCAGGTGCCCTTGCAGGGTGGTGGTAAAAGACCACCAGGCTCTGTAAGCCTGTCCTTGGAGAGATTTGCTCAGCTTCCTGGTCCCTTTTTTGCCCTCCTAGGGAGATGCGCCATGCTTGTCATCGGTTGTGTTCCAGTATTGCACTCCACCTCCTCTGGCTGCTCAGCACACAGGAGCCACACTGGGATCTGCCCACCCTGGCATTCCTTGTGGAGGTGAGCCGGGTGTCCAGCGCTGCCTTGCTGAGCAGCCTCCCAGCTCTCTGCCCTCTCGTGGCAGCAGCCGCCTGGGACGGTGCCCGCACCCTGTGCTGCTGCTGCTGCTGCTGCGTCCTGGGCCCAGCCCTGTGCGGCTGTGGGCTCCTGCCGGCCGGCTCCCCCGTCACTGGCCTGTGCCTTTCAGGTCCTCGTGTGCCTGGATTCTAGTGAATGTGGCGACAGTGTTGTGAAGGTCTCTTCAAGGTACCTGCAGAGCGAGTGCAGGGAGAGGCGTCGCCTGGCGCTCAGGGCCCTTCTCGAGCTCATTGATGATCCCTCAATGGTGAGAAGGGGGCAGTGGCTGAAGCTGCGCTGGGAACGCAGTCACTTGGCCTGACCTGGGCTTTGGCCACTGGGGCAGCTGCTCCCAGCTCTCCTGCCTCCTGCTTCAGCTGCCCCAGTGCTTCAGGACAGTCCTTTGGCCTCTGGGCCCTGTGGCAGTAGGGTGGGACTTCACAGACTTGTGTTCCACACAGGCCGAAAGAATGTGGAGCTTGACCAAAAGCCTCATGCACCTACTGGGGGACAATGATGCAGAGATAGCTGGGATGACACTCATCACACTCAGCTTTATACTCCTGCACAAACACATTCTGCTGTCAACCCCCATTGCCATGCAGCTGGCTGAGGCACTCCTGCCACTCTTTGAGCACGTAAGGCTCCGTGCCCCCAGCTACAGCCACTGGCTGCTGCCTGGAAACTGTGTGCCCTGTGCATTTCCAGCCCTGTGCCCAGGGCGCCCTGGAGGAGCCAATGCTGAAGTGTTTTTTCTTTTTTTTTTCATCTAGGATAATAGCCAGGTACAGCTGCTCTCCATAAAACTCTTCCGAGACATGATGGAGTATTTGGAAGAGAGAGAAAAACCTTTGGAAAGCCCTGTGCAACAGAGCCTGCTTCCACTCTTCTTCCACTGCAATGATGAGAATCAGCATGTGGCAGAGGTGAGGACTCCTGGGCTGCTGCTGTCCGCCCGGCAGGGGGCTCGGCTGCCTCCTGCCCTGTGCCTGCTGGACCGCAGCCTCCTGCAGGCCATGGCAGGGCGAGGCGGGTCCCGTGCCCTGGGCTGCGGGGCCATCTCCGCGTCTCTGCTGCTCTCCAGTCTTCTCGGGAAACGCTGCTTTATGCGGTCAAGTTCATGAAGAGGAGGGATCTGAAAAAGCTGCTGAAGGAGCAGAAACTGTGGAAGTTCAGCAAGTGCCTGGTAAGGACGGCCTGGAATCCCCAACTCAGCCAGGAGAAGGCCCCTGAGGGCGGTGCTCAGTGTGCGGGCCGGGCAGCTGTGCTCCTGCGCGCTGCTGCAGCCAGAGGCCGCGCAGGCTCTTCTCCAGGCTCCCGTGGGCCTGAGCCGGGTGCCCATGAAAGCCCGGCCCGGCGGGGCTGCGGGGCAGGGGCGGCACCGCGGCTCCCCGGGCAGCAGCCGGCCCCCTCGCCCTCCTCTCGGGAGCCCGGCTCCAGCGGCTGCTGGCCGCGCCTCGGGGCTGTGCGGGCAGGGGAGGCCGGGGCGGGGCGGAGGCAGCGCCCGGCCCAGGGGCTGAGCCCGCGCCAACCCTTCCCTCCTGGCGCTCGCTCCAGCTGGCAGAGGACAGCAGCAGAGCGGCCAAGCACCTGCGCCGGGCCCTGCGCTACCTGGAGAGCCCACAGGAGCCCCTGCGAGAGGCGGCCATCAGGTTCATGGGTGAGTTACGAGCCCGGGCTCCCTCCCCAGCCCGCCGCAGCTCGGCCCCAGCCCCGCCTGTTGCCCCAGCAGCGGCAGCCGGGCCCGGCGCCGTGGAGCCCCGCCTGGCCTGGGCATTGCTGCTGCCGCCTTCTGACAGCCGTGCCCTGGGGCGACAGCGCGCTGCATGGGCTGAGCTGAGCGCTGCCGGGCCAGCAGCCCGTGTGGCCGCAGCGCCGGCAGCGCCGCTGGCAGGGAGCTGTGCCGCTGGGGCCGTGACAGACTCTTTGTTCACAGGCATGGCCGGGCGGCACCTGAGGGGGCAGCAGCAAGAGCTGCAGCGGATCTGCACTGGTGAGTGAGGGCAGCGGGCTGACAGCGGGGGCTGCCGGGGGGAGCTGCAAGCCCTGCCCCGGCTGCGGAGGGCTCTGCTCCCGTGGGCAGAGCGCACGGAGATTTCAGGGCCACGTGGGCCATTTGTGGCCAGCAGCTTCGGGCTGATCCCCTTGCTCCCTTTGCTCCCTCCTGGCCATGGCAAGAGCCGGCTTGGGATGGCACTTGCAGGGGGCTCTTCCTCGGCTGCCTGCAGCTCCAGCTTCTGACCGTGCCTCTGTTCCTCTCTCTCGCAGCCCTGGAAGACAAAACGAATGACGTCAGCCTCGCCGTCGGAAGCCTGGCAATTCAAACGCTGTGCATCCTCAGGTCAGGAGAGCGGGCTCCCATCTCCAGGTTCCAGTGGCTCCAAAATCACCTGCGCAGGGCATGGAAGACATGGCCCCGTCTGTCACAGCTCGGCTGCCTGCCCTGCCAGAGCTCTGTGGAGAGCTGATCCCAGAAGCTCTTTTTGCTGGGGCCACCTGAGTCAGGTTTTATTTTGTTTTTCTTCAAGAATTTTTTTCATTGGTTTTTTTTTTTTTCTTTTACCATGTAAATATAGACTATGTTAACATACACAGACCAGACTCCCAGCATTTTTCTTTTGCTGCCCAGGGTCCGTAGGGCATAGGGGAGGAGGGGGAAATGGGTGCTTGCGCTCAGCCAGCTGCCCAGGCGTGCAGTGGGCCAGGTGAAATGGCCAGAAGCCCCTTGGCCTTTGGTGGTTCTGCTGAAGCCTTTGTGCTGCCCAGAGAGCGGCTGGGCAGGGGCCGGAGCTGCGGGGATCCCTGCCAGAGCGGTGCCTGGAGATGGTCACAAGCCCTGTGCCAGGCAGGAAGCGCCAGCCGTGTCCTCCTGCCCATGTGCTGCTGGCTGCCTTGCTGAGGGCTCCCAGGTGCCTCTGGATGGGGCTGCTCTGGAGCTGCTGTGGGGCTGCGGCGCTGCTGCCGGGCGGCTTGGCCGGGCTGGGGCAGCCCCTGAGGGGCTGGGGCGCTGGCAAGCCCCGGGCAATGGGCTGTCAGAGGCCACAAGCAGCCGCCTTGTTCCTGCCACAGTTGACTTGCAAGACGCATCCTGGGCACTCTGCAACTAACAGCATCAGTGTTGTTGGAAACCCAAATGCAGAGAAATCTCAGACCTTTGGTCTTGTCAGCAAAGCTTAGAATTAAACACAGGATTTGATCTGAGACCTAGGAAAGGGCTCCCAAACTTAGGTGCTAGAAGCGAGAATGCGGACTTCTAGTTTATAGCAGCGACACGGGGAGAAAAGTTGAAGTGGAGGAAAGTTTAGAGTTTTCGAGTTCAAGATCTAGGACGAAATCAAAGTAGTTACAATGCTAAACAAGAAGATTAGGATGCAGTGCTGTAGGTTTGTGTGTCATAGCATGATTGGCTAAGGAAGCTTACACTGTTAGCATGATGTGGGGACCCAGGAAATTCCTCTGGCTGCCCTGCAGGACTCGAGAGCCTGTCAGAGGGCTCAGAGACCTTGGCACAGAGCCCAAGACCCCCGTGCCTTTGATTTAGCACTTGGAAAAAACAATCACCAACCTTGTATGAAGAATGACCAGCCACAAAAAATGAAGTAGAATGATAGTGAATTTATCCCAGAGTGGAAAAATAGATTTTGAGGGTTTTTAGAATGGGGCTTCAGGGGGCAAGATGGAGGAATCTGGGCATGTCCAGCCTTTCTCCTTCTTCTTCTTGGCCTCCATCTTCTGGTTGATGTTGGCACTTTGAGAATTGTCTAGAGTAGAAGCTCACTGTCTAACATAGATGGTAGAGATTGGAAAGTGATTGTAAATATTGTACAGGTAGTTTTTAGTATAAAAAGATAACACCACCCCAGGGGAGGCAGAGTGCCTTAGACTGTCTTGCTGAGCAGATGTCGGCAGGACAGGAGAAAGAATTTTATAGATAAGATACAATAAACAACCTTGAGACTGAGAAATTAAGAGCTCTGACTCCTTCTTCAACCACTGGGCTGGGACAAGAGACTTTTTAACTTATCTCAGGGTCACTCTGACCAGCTAGAGAGCCCGAGAGCATGAGTCCGTAAGATGAAATCTTGAAGATTGGGTCCAAAACATAAATATCCTTGTTGGCCGTGTCTTCTTGGCCAAGAAATCCTTCAAAGCTCTTGTAACTACAAGTCTTGCGGCCCTGTGAGCCATGCGGTGGAGATGTGAGCCCAACTCAACCTTCCTGCCTATGTAGAAGAGAAAAAAAAGCAATGGCATCATCTAAAAAACTCAGAGGTCCACTCTCCAGCTTGTTCCAAACCCCTTCCAATCCCCCAAAGTGTGATTTAGCTACAAATAGATGACAAGGACTCTTAGGGCTGCCTCTTTGACTCCAGAGCGGCTGCTTTAGAATCTTTCACATAACCCTGTGTAGTTAGGTGCCAGAAATGGATCATTTGAAGAAACTTTCCCAGCTGACTTGCATGGAGGCTTGTTTGAAGGGTGTTTGAATGGAAAGCCTCCCAGCAGAGGTCTGGGCTTTGGCCTAGCTGTGTCCCCTGCTGATTGTGAAGTGTGTCATCAGCTGAAGGGCTATCTGGGCTAAAAATATCATCCAGTCAATTGGACTTGCTCTTTTTGGCCTATAAAAGCTGGACCCACATTTGGGGCAAATTTGGAGACCTCATCTATGGGTGGATGGACCACCGAGGATTTTCCCAGTTGTTGGGAATGGTTCTCCAGGTCCCTGGAGTAAAACGGGGCTGCCCAGCAACTGCGCATCTGCAATTGTCTTGGTTTGAAGAGACAGGTGTCTGCTAAGGAAGGCAGAAGTCTTCTCTGAAATGGAAAATGTAAATGCCCTCCCTTCAAATGATTCTCATTTAGAAATTCAAATGCTCTCAGGGAAAGATATGGGGATAGGCCTGAGCCCGCAGAGCAGGGCGGCCTTTGCTTATGGTCTGAGCCCTTCCTAAAGATCCTGTCAGGCTGTCTTAGACACCTGGGGCCAGGGATTCCTTCCAAGCTGGGCCACTTTGGCTGGCCCGGGGCCAGCCCCAGGGCAGGAGGCAGTGTGTGCAAGGCCCCTGGGTGGCACGCTGCAGCACGGTCACCGTGCCATGGAACGGAACCCGGTCACCAAGGTCCCTTTGTGACACGTGGGAAATAGAAGCTTGCCCGGGTGCTGGGAACAGGCAACGGGGCACAACGGGACAGAGCAGTGCTGTGAGGAGCCCCCACACAGCGCACTCGTTGCCGTCTGACCAGGAGCTTTTCTGCAGCCTTGTTCCTGCAGCTGAGCTCGAGGCCAGAGCACAGGACTCGGTGACCCGTGGCCTTCCGAGGCTTCTATTCTGCAGCTGCCCTCAAGGGCAGAGCATGGCACTTGGTGCCCCAGAGCTTTCCCAAGGCGTCTCTCCTGCAAGTAGCTCCTGTCACAGACATGGAGCAGAGACCCCCGAGAGTTCCCAAGATGGCCTGGGTGGAGGAGGAGGAGGAGGAAGAAGGACCTGGAGCAGGCCCAGCACAGGAGACTGAAGAGGTGGTGCCCTTCCATCCACCACAGCAGGGTGAGTGGCAGAGCTGGGCTGCAGGGCTGGAGCCTGCAGCCAACTTGGCCCCATGCCATGCCATGCCATGCCATGCCATGCCATCCCCTGGGAAAATGCCCACGGACAGGCGGGAAGAGGGGCCGCGCAGACACCCCACAGCGGCCTCACTCCATCCCCCTGGGGCATCCCAGGGCTCTGCCTGCCTGGGGAGCGCAGGCCTGGGCTGTGTTCTCCGGCCTCTCCCGCAGCCCCTCATCTCTGGCTGTGCTCCCTCTTTGCCAGATGAAGCTGCGGAGCGCACACAAGAGCAGGAATCCAGCCGTGGCCGCTTCCACAGAACAGCGCAGGTACCTGCAGCCACCTGCACCTGGGCTGGGCCTGCTGTCCCTGCTCAGCCCAGCACCGTGTGTGCAGCACTCCATGCAACATCCCCGGCTTCTTGCCCTTCTCCTACAGCTCGTTTGCAACTTCATCCGGAGCATTCGGCAGGAGGAGACCCGCACCATGGGCACTGGGCTCAGAGCTCACTCCGAGCTCCTCAAGCATGAGACCAGTGCCGCCCTGCTGGATTTGCTCCTGGAGAAGGGTGTTGCCAGGCCAGAACAAGTAAGCAGCCTGGGGCCAGGCTTCAATTCCCCCATGAGTTACGTGGCTTCCTCAGCCACGCCTGCTGGTCCCTCAGAGCCTTTGAGGCCATGGCAGTGCATTTCTCTGGGGAGCCTGGGGACATTGCTCTCTCTGGCAGCGTTCCAAGTCTCCCCGTGCCTCCTGCAGGTGCCTGCCATGGTGAGGTACATTCGCCGATGGCTCCTGGCCAACGATTCTGCCGAGCACAGGCTGGACAAGGCCCTGCTGAAACTCACCAAAGCACACCCAGCTGACGCAGTCGTGACGCTCCTGCGTGTTGCCCCGTCCTGTGACAGGTATGGGGCCCACCTGCCCAGAGGCCTCAGGCCTCCCAAGCCCATCACCCTCTACCGCCTGGCCCAGGTGTCTGAGCAACAGAGAGTTCCAGAACCCTCTGGCTGCTGCCTTTCTTAGCCCTGGCATGTCAGCCCCTGAGCCTGCTGCCTTGCTGCCCCTCAGGGCCTGTCCTCACAGAGCTGGGCTGCCTGGCTGCTGCCAGCAAGGGCCAGTGGGCAGAGGCAGAGCCGGCAGTCAGCCCGGGCCCCTAGGGATGCCCAGGCCACGATGCTGTGTCTGGGACCCCCCATGAGACAGAGCTCTAACCCCGCAGAGCTGCCATCTCCATGTGGAAGACCATCATGTGCTCGTCCAGGACTGCCGAGCCAGTGCAGCTGATCCTCCTGGATGTGCTAGGGAGCTGGCCAGAGTACAGCACGTGCACCTCGGATGGGGACAAAACGGCTGTCTTTGCCCTGGCTGTGAGTTTCCGCAACTGGCCTTTGCTGGCCCCAAGGCCGCCTCTCCAGCAGCTCTCCATCCTCCTTCCCCCACTGCATCTGCCTGCCTCAGGCCCTGGCCGGAAACCTGGCCCAGGGGCAGCTTCAGGCCCACCAGGCCCCGCGCTCCCCCTGCCTCTCTCCGGGCCTCTCCCTGCCACGTTCGGGCCCTGCCACACGGACACCTCGGCACTGAGCGCTGTCTCGGGGGGCTTTGTCCTTTGCAGGCAACCGTGGTGATGTGGAAGATCCTCCAGGAGTCCCCTGTCCCGCGTGTAGTGAGGCCATATTTCCCCCGCCTTTTTGTTCATCTGCTCTTCCAAGTGTTCTCCAGCACAGAAGAGATGCCAGAGGAAGTCCAAACCTTCTGGAAGGATTGCCTGGAAGAGCACGGTCTTGCCACCAGCCCCAACAGGTGCTCCATCCCACTCCTCCTGTCCTTGACACGTGGCCTGCAAAGGAGCCAGTGCTGCCAGTGTGACCCGGGCTTTGCTGTGCACACAGGTTTGCAGTGCAGACTCTGAAGTCCCTGCTCTGCCAAAAGCAGTACAAGGATGTGGTGGTGTCAGTGGAACACAAGCGTGGCTGGGACACGCTGCTCTGTGCTGACACCCGCCACTATGCTGTGGGTCTACTGGCCAGGTGAGACTCTCTTTCTCCCCATTGATCCTGCCATTTGTGCTCTGTGCCCGAGCTGTCCCACACATTCCCCAAGGCCCTGGGACACACTGAGGGACGGCTAACGACAGACTGAGGGACGGCCAAGCAGACTGGAAAAGGCTGGGAAGGGAGAGAGCACAGGAGGAGACACCTCCTAAAGGGCCCAGGTGCCCTTGCAGGGTGGTGGTAAAAGACCACCAGGCTCTGTAAGCCTGTCCTTGGAGAGATTTGCTCAGCTTCCTGGTCCCTTTTTTGCCCTCCTAGGGAGATGCGCCATGCTTGTCATCGGTTGTGTTCCAGTATTGCCCTCCACCTCCTCTGGCTGCTCAGCACACAGGAGCCACACTGGGATCTGCCCACCCTGGCATTCCTTGTGGAGGTGAGCCGGGTGTCCAGCGCTGCCTTGCTGAGCAGCCTCCCAGCTCTCTGCCCTCTCATGGCAGCAGCCGCCTGGGATGGTGCCCGCACCCTGTGCTGCTGCTGCTGCTGCTGCGTCCTGGGCCCAGCCCTGTGCGGCTGTGGGCTCCTGCCGGCCGGCTCCCCCGTCACTGGCCTGTGCCTTTCAGGTCCTCGTGTGCCTGGATTCTAGTGAATGTGGCGACAGTGTTGTGAAGGTCTCTTCAAGGTACCTGCAGAGCGAGTGCAGGGAGAGGCGTCGCCTGGCGCTCAGGGCCCTTCTCGAGCTCATTGATGATCCCTCAATGGTGAGAAGGGGGCAGTGGCTGAAGCTGCGCTGGGAACGCAGTCACTTGGCCTGACCTGGGCTTTGGCCACTGGGGCAGCTGCTCCCAGCTCTCCTGCCTCCTGCTTCAGCTGCCCCAGTGCTTCAGGACAGTCCTTTGGCCTCTGGGCCCTGTGGCAGTAGGGTGGGACTTCACAGACTTGTGTTCCACACAGGCCGAAAGAATGTGGAGCTTGACCAAAAGCCTCATGCACCTACTGGGGGACAATGATGCAGAGATAGCTGGGATGACACTCATCACACTCAGCTTTATACTCCTGCACAAACACATTCTGCTGTCAACCCCCATTGCCATGCAGCTGGCTGAGGCACTCCTGCCACTCTTTGAGCACGTAAGGCTCCGTGCCCCCAGCTACAGCCACTGGCTGCTGCCTGGAAACTGTGTGCCCTGTGCATTTCCAGCCCTGTGCCCAGGGCGCCCTGGAGGAGCCAATGCTGAAGTGTTTTTTCTTTTTTTTTTCATCTAGGATAATAGCCAGGTACAGCTGCTCTCCATAAAACTCTTCCGAGACATGATGGAGTATTTGGAAGAGAGAGAAAAACCTTTGGAAAGCCCTGTGCAACAGAGCCTGCTTCCACTCTTCTTCCACTGCAATGATGAGAATCAGCATGTGGCAGAGGTGAGGACTCCTGGGCTGCTGCTGTCCGCCCGGCAGGGGGCTCGGCTGCCTCCTGCCCTGCGCCTGCTGGACCGCAGCCTCCTGCAGGCCATGGCAGGGCGAGGCGGGTCCCGTGCCCTGGGCTGCGGGGCCATCTCCGCGTCTCTGCTGCTCTCCAGGCTTCTCGGGAAACGCTGCTTTATGCGGTCAAGTTCATGAAGAGGAGGGATCTGAAAAAGCTGCTGAAGGAGCAGAAACTGTGGAAGTTCAGCAAGTGCCTGGTAAGGACGGCCTGGAATCCCCAACTCAGCCAGGAGAAGGCCCCTGAGGGCGGTGCTCAGTGTGCGGGCCGGGCAGCTGTGCTCCTGCGCGCTGCTGCAGCCAGAGGCCGCGCAGGCTCTTCTCCAGGCTCCCGTGGGCCTGAGCCGGGTGCCCATGAAAGCCCGGCCCGGCGGGGCTGCGGGGCAGGGGCGGCACCGCGGCTCCCCGGGCAGCAGCCGGCCCCCTCGTTCTCCCCTCGGGAGCCCGGCGCCAGCGGCTGCTGGCCGCGCCTCGGGGCTGTGCGGGCAGGGGAGGCCGGGGCGGGGCGGAGGCAGCGCCCGGCCCAGGGGCTGAGCCCGCGCCAACCCTTCCCTCCTGCCGCTCGCTCCAGCTGGCAGAGGACAGCAGCAGAGCGGCCGAGCACCTGCGCCGGGCCCTGCGCTACCTGGAGAGCCCACAGGAGCCCCTGCGAGAGGCGGCCATCAGGTTCATGGGTGAGTTACGAGCCCGGGCTCCCTCCCCAGCCCGCCGCAGCTCGGCCCCAGCCCCGCCTGTTGCCCCAGCAGCGGCAGCCGGGCCCGGCGCCGTGGAGCCCCGCCTGGCCTGGGCATTGCTGCTGCCGCCCTCTGACAGCCGTGCCCTGGGGCGACAGCGCGCTGCATGAGCTGAGCTGAGCGCTGCCGGGCCAGCAGCCCGTGTGGCCGCAGCGCCGGCAGCGCCGCTGGCAGGGAGCTGTGCCGCTGGGGCCGTGACAGACTCTTTGTTCACAGGCATGGCCGGGCGGCACCTGAGGGGGCAGCAGCAAGAGCTGCAGCGGATCTGCACTGGTGAGTGAGGGCAGCGGGCTGACAGCGGGGGCTGCCGGGGGGAGCTGCAAGCCCTGCCCCGGCTGCGGAGGGCTCTGCTCCCGTGGGCAGAGCGCACGGAGATTTCAGGGCCACGTGGGCCATTTGTGGCCAGCAGCTTCGGGCTGATCCCCTTGCTCCCTTTGCTCCCTCCTGGCCATGGCAAGAGCCGGCTTGGGATGGCACTTGCAGGGGGCTCTTCCTCGGCTGCCTGCAGCTCCAGCTTCTGACCGTGCCTCTGTTCCTCTCTCTCGCAGCCCTGGAAGACAAAACGAATGACGTCAGCCTCGCCGTCGGAAGCCTGGCAATTCAAACGCTGTGCATCCTCAGGTCAGGAGAGTGGGCTCCCATCTCCAGGTTCCAGTGGCTCCAAAATCACCTGCGCAGGGCATGGAAGACATGGCCCCGTCTGTCACAGCTCGGCTGCCTGCCCTGCCAGAGCTCTGTGGAGAGCTGATCCCAGAAGCTCTTTTTGCTGGGGCCACCTGAGTCAGGTTTTATTTTGTTTTTCTTCAAGAATTTTTTTCATTGGTTTTTTTTTTTTTCTTTTACCATGTAAATATAGACTATGTTAACATACACAGACCAGACTCCCAGCATTTTTCTTTTGCTGCCCAGGGTCCGTAGGGCATAGGGGAGGAGGGGGAAATGGGTGCTTGCGCTCAGCCAGCTGCCCAGGCGTGCAGTGGGCCAGGTGAAATGGCCAGAAGCCCCTTGGCCTTTGGTGGTCCTGCTGAAGCCTTTGTGCTGCCCAGAGAGCGGCTGGGCAGGGGCCGGAGCTGCGGGGATCCCTGCCAGAGCGGTGCCTGGAGATGGTCACAAGCCCTGTGCCAGGCAGGAAGCGCCAGCCGTGTCCTCCTGCCCATGTGCTGCTGGCTGCCTTGCTGAGGGCTCCCAGGTGCCTCTGGATGGGGCTGCTCTGGAGCTGCTGTGGGGCTGCGGCGCTGCTGCCGGGCGGCTTGGCCGGGCTGGGGCAGCCCCTGAGGGGCTGGGGCGCTGGCAAGCCCCGGGCAATGGGCTGTCAGAGGCCACAAGCAGCCGCCTTGTTCCTGCCACAGTTGACTTGCAAGACGCATCCTGGGCACTCTGCAACTAACAGCATCAGTGTTGTTGGAAACCCAAATGCAGAGAAATCTCAGACCTTTGGTCTTGTCAGCAAAGCTTAGAATTAAACACAGGATTTGATCTGAGACCTAGGAAAGGGCTCCCAAACTTAGGTGCTAGAAGCGAGAATGCGGACTTCTAGTTTATAGCAGCGACACGGGGAGAAAAGTTGAAGTGGAGGAAAGTTTAGAGTTTTCGAGTTCAAGATCTAGGAAGAAATCAAAGTAGTTACAATGCTAAACAAGAAGATTAGGATGCAGTGCTGTAGGTTTGTGTGTCATAGCATGATTGGCTAAGGAAGCTTACACTGTTAGCATGATGTGGGGACCCAGGAAATTCCTCTGGCTGCCCTGCAGGACTCGAGAGCCTGTCAGAGAGCTCAGAGACCTTGGCACAGAGCCCAAGACCCCCGTGCCTTTGATTTAGCACTTGGAAAAAACAATCACCAACCTTGTATGAAGAATGACCAGCCACAAAAAATGAAGTAGAATGATAGTGAATTTATCCCAGAGTGGAAACATAGATTTTGAGGGTTTTTAGAATGGGGCTTCAGGGGGCAAGATGGAGGAATCTGGGCATGTCCAGCCTTTCTCCTTCTTCTTCTTGGCCTCCATCTTCTGGTTGATGTTGGCACTTTGAGAATTGTCTAGAGTAGAAGCTCACTGTCTAACATAGATGGTAGAGATTGGAAAGTGATTGTAAATATTGTACAGGTAGTTTTTAGTATAAAAAGATAACACCACCCCAGGGGAGGCAGAGTGCCTTAGACTGTCTTGCTGAGCAGACGTCGGCAGGACAGGAGAAAGAATTTTATAGATAAGATACAATAAACAACCTTGAGACTGAGAAATTAAGAGCTCTGACTCCTTCTTCAACCACTGGGCTGGGACAAGAGACTTTTTAACTTATCTCAGGGTCACTCTGACCAGCTAGAGAGCCCGAGAGCATGAGTCCGTAAGATGAAATCTTGAAGATTGGGTCCAAAACATAAATATCCTTGTTGGCCGTGTCTTCTTGGCCAAGAAATCCTTCAAAGCTCTTGTAACTACAAGTCTTGCGGCCCTGTGAGCCATGCGGTGGAGATGTGAGCCCAACTCAACCTTCCTGCCTATGTAGAAGAGAAAAAAAAGCAATGGCATCATCTAAAAAACTCAGAGGTCCACTCTCCAGCTTGTTCCAAACCCCTTCCAATCCCCCAAAGTGTGATTTAGCTACAAATAGATGACAAGGACTCTTAGGGCTGCCTCTTTGACTCCAGAGCGGCTGCTTTAGAATCTTTCACATAACCCTGTGTAGTTAGGTGCCAGAAATGGATCATTTGAAGAAACTTTCCCAGCTGACTTGCATGGAGGCTTGTTTGAAGGGTGTTTGAATGGAAAGCCTCCCAGCAGAGGTCTGGGCTTTGGCCTAGCTGTGTCCCCTGCTGATTGTGAAGTGTGTCATCAGCTGAAGGGCTATCTGGGCTAAAAATATCATCCAGTCAATTGGACTTGCTCTTTTTGGCCTATAAAAGCTGGACCCACATTTGGGGCAAATTTGGAGACCTCATCTATGGGTGGATGGACCACCGAGGATTTTCCCAGTTGTTGGGAATGGTTCTCCAGGTCCCTGGAGTAAAACGGGGCTGCCCAGCAACTGCGCATCTGCAATTGTCTTGGTTTGAAGAGACAGGTGTCTGCTAAGGAAGGCAGAAGTCTTCTCTGAAATGGAAAATGTAAATGCCCTCCCTTCAAATGATTCTCATTTAGAAATTCAAATGCTCTCAGGGAAAGATATGGGGATAGGCCTGAGCCCGCAGAGCAGGGCGGCCTTTGCTTATGGTCTGAGCCCTTCCTAAAGATCCTGTCAGGCTGTCTTAGACACCTGGGGCCAGGGATTCCTTCCAAGCTGGGCCACTTTGGCTGGCCCGGGGCCAGCCCCAGGGCAGGAGGCAGTGTGTGCAAGGCCCCTGGGTGGCACGCTGCAGCACGGTCACCGTGCCATGGAACGGAACCCGGTCACCAAGGTCCCTTTGTGACACGTGGGAAATAGAAGCTTGCCCGGGTGCTGGGAACAGGCAACGGGGCACAACGGGACAGAGCAGTGCTGTGAGGAGCCCCCACACAGCGCACTCGTTGCCGTCTGACCAGGAGCTTTTCTGCAGCCTTGTTCCTGCAGCTGAGCTCGAGGCCAGAGCACAGGACTCGGTGACCCGTGGCCTTCCGAGGCTTCTATTCTGCAGCTGCCCTCAAGGGCAGAGCATGGCACTTGGTGCCCCAGAGCTTTCCCAAGGCGTCTCTCCTGCAAGTAGCTCCTGTCACAGACATGGAGCAGAGACCCCCGAGAGTTCCCAAGATGGCCTGGGTGGAGGAGGAGGAGGAGGAAGAAGGACCTGGAGCAGGCCCAGCACAGGAGACTGAAGAGGTGGTGCCCTTCCATCCACCACAGCAGGGTGAGTGGCAGAGCTGGGCTGCAGGGCTGGAGCCTGCAGCCAACTTGGCCCCATGCCATGCCATGCCATGCCATGCCATGCCATGCCATGCCATGCCATGCCATGCCATCCCCTGGGAAAATGCCCACGGACAGGCGGGAAGAGGGGCCGCGCAGACACCCCACAGCGGCCTCACTCCATCCCCCTGGGGCATCCCAGGGCTCTGCCTGCCTGGGGAGCGCAGGCCTGGGCTGTGTTCTCCGGCCTCTCCCGCAGCCCCTCATCTCTGGCTGTGCTCCCTCTTTGCCAGATGAAGCTGCGGAGCGCACACAAGAGCAGGAATCCAGCCGTGGCCGCTTCCACAGAACAGCGCAGGTACCTGCAGCCACCTGCACCTGGGCTGGGCCTGCTGTCCCTGCTCAGCCCAGCACCGTGTGTGCAGCACTCCATGCAACATCCCCGGCTTCTTGCCCTTCTCCTACAGCTCGTTTGCAACTTCATCCGGAGCATTCGGCAGGAGGAGACCCGCACCATGGGCACTGGGCTCAGAGCTCACTCTGAGCTCCTCAAGCATGAGACCAGTGCCGCCCTGCTGGATTTGCTCCTGGAGAAGGGTGTTGCCAGGCCAGAACAAGTAAGCAGCCTGGGGCCAGGCTTCAATTCCCCCATGAGTTACGTGGCTTCCCCAGCCACGCCTGCTGGTCCCTCAGAGCCTTTGAGGCCATGGCAGTGCATTTCTCTGGGGAGCCTGGGGACATTGCTCTCTCTGGCAGCGTTCCAAGTCTCCCCGTGCCTCCTGCAGGTGCCTGCCATGGTGAGGTACATTCGCCGATGGCTCCTGGCCAACGATTCTGCCGAGCACAGGCTGGACAAGGCCCTGCTGAAACTAACCAAAGCACACCCAGCTGACGCAGTCGTGACGCTCCTGCGTGTTGCCCCGTCCTGTGACAGGTATGGGGCCCACCTGCCCAGAGGCCTCAGGCCTCCCAAGCCCATCACCCTCTACCGCCTGGCCCATGTGTCTGAGCAACAGACACTTCCAGAACCCTCTGGCTGCTGCCTTTCTCAGCCCTGGCATGTCAGCCCCTGAGCCTGCTGCCCTGCTGCCTTGCTGCCCCTCAGGGCCTGTCCTCACAGAGCTGGGCTTCCTGGCTGCTGCCAGCAAGGGCCAGTGGGCAGAGGCAGAGCCGGCAGTCAGCCCGGGCCCCTAGGGATGCCCAGGCCACGATGCTGTGTCTGGGACCCCCCATGAGACAGAGCTCTAACCCCGCAGAGCTGCCATCTCCATGTGGAAGACCATCATGTGCTCGTCCAGGACTGCCGAGCCAGTGCAGCTGATCCTCCTGGATGTGCTAGGGAGCTGGCCAGAGTACAGCACGTGCACCTCGGATGGGGACAAAACGGCTGTCTTTGCCCTGGCTGTGAGTTTCCGCAACTGGCCTTTGCTGGCCCCAAGGCCGCCTCTCCAGCAGCTCTCCATCCTCCTTCCCCCACTGCATCTGCCTGCCTCAGGCCCTGGCCGGAAACCTGGCCCAGGGGCAGCTTCAGGCCCACCAGGCCCCGCGCTCCCCCTGCCTCTCTCCGGGCCTCTCCCTGCCACGTTCGGGCCCTGCCACACGGACACCTCGGCACTGAGCGCTGTCTCGGGGGGCTTTGTCCTTTGCAGGCAACCGTGGTGATGTGGAAGATCCTCCAGGAGTCCCCTGTCCCACGTGTAGTGAGGCCATATTTCCCCCGCCTTTTTGTTCATCTGCTCTTCCAAGTGTTCTCCAGCACAGAAGAGATGCCAGAGGAAGTCCAAACCTTCTGGAAGGATTGCCTGGAAGAGCACGGTCTTGCCACCAGCCCCAACAGGTGCTCCATCCCACTCCTCCTGTCCTTGACACGTGGCCTGCAAAGGAGCCAGTGCTGCCAGTGTGACCCGGGCTTTGCTGTGCACACAGGTTTGCAGTGCAGACTCTGAAGTCCCTGCTCTGCCAAAAGCAGTACAAGGATGTGGTGGTGTCAGTGGAACGCAAGCGTGGCTGGGACACGCTGCTCTGTGCTGACACCCGCCACTATGCTGTGGGTCTACTGGCCAGGTGAGACTCTCTTTCTCCCCATTGATCCTGCCATTTGTGCTCTGTGCCCGAGCTGTCCCACACATTCCCCAAGGCCCTGGGACACACTGAGGGACGGCTAACGACAGACTGAGGGACGGCCAAGCAGACTGGAAAAGGCTGGGAAGGGAGAGAGCACAGGAGGAGACACCTCCTAAAGGGCCCAGGTGCCCTTGCAGGGTGGTGGTAAAAGACCACCAGGCTCTGTAAGCCTGTCCTTGGAGAGATTTGCTCAGCTTCCTGGTCCCTTTTTTGCCCTCCTAGGGAGATGCGCCATGCTTGTCATCGGTTGTGTTCCAGTATTGCACTCCACCTCCTCTGGCTGCTCAGCACACAGGAGCCACACTGGGATCTGCCCACCCTGGCATTCCTTGTGGAGGTGAGCCGGGTGTCCAGCGCTGCCTTGCTGAGCAGCCTCCCAGCTCTCTGCCCTCTCGTGGCAGCAGCCGCCTGGGACGGTGCCCGCACCCTGTGCTGCTGCTGCTGCTGCTGCGTCCTGGGCCCAGCCCTGTGCGGCTGTGGGCTCCTGCCGGCCGGCTCCCCCGTCACTGGCCTGTGCCTTTCAGGTCCTCGTGTGCCTGGATTCTAGTGAATGTGGCGACAGTGTTGTGAAGGTCTCTTCAAGGTACCTGCAGAGCGAGTGCAGGGAGAGGCGTCGCCTGGCGCTCAGGGCCCTTCTCGAGCTCATTGATGATCCCTCAATGGTGAGAAGGGGGCAGTGGCTGAAGCTGCGCTGGGAACGCAGTCACTTGGCCTGACCTGGGCTTTGGCCACTGGGGCAGCTGCTCCCAGCTCTCCTGCCTCCTGCTTCAGCTGCCCCAGTGCTTCAGGACAGTCCTTTGGCCTCTGGGCCCTGTGGCAGTAGGGTGGGACTTCACAGACTTGTGTTCCACACAGGCCGAAAGAATGTGGAGCTTGACCAAAAGCCTCATGCACCTACTGGGGGACAATGATGCAGAGATAGCTGGGATGACACTCATCACACTCAGCTTTATACTCCTGCACAAACACATTCTGCTGTCAACCCCCATTGCCATGCAGCTGGCTGAGGCACTCCTGCCACTCTTTGAGCACGTAAGGCTCCGTGCCCCCAGCTACAGCCACTGGCTGCTGCCTGGAAACTGTGTGCC
Source organism: Ammospiza caudacuta (assembly GCF_027887145.1). Classification (NCBI taxonomy): domain Eukaryota; kingdom Metazoa; phylum Chordata; class Aves; order Passeriformes; family Passerellidae; genus Ammospiza; species Ammospiza caudacuta. Next base: position 4,960,250 of record NC_080621.1, on the reverse strand, counting down.
CTGTGCATTTCCAGCCCTGTGCCCAGGGCGCCCTGGAGGAGCCAATGCTGAAGTGTTTTTTCTTTTTTTTTTCATCTAGGATAATAGCCAGGTACAGCTGCTCTCCATAAAACTCTTCCGAGACATGATGGAGTATTTGGAAGAGAGAGAAAAACCTTTGGAAAGCCCTGTGCAACAGAGCCTGCTTCCACTCTTCTTCCACTGCAATGATGAGAATCAGCATGTGGCAGAGGTGAGGACTCCTGGGCTGCTGCTGTCCGCCCGGCAGGGGGCTCGGCTGCCTCCTGCCCTGTGCCTGCTGGACCGCAGCCTCCTGCAGGCCATGGCAGGGCGAGGCGGGTCCCGTGCCCTGGGCTGCGGGGCCATCTCCGCGTCTCTGCTGCTCTCCAGGCTTCTCGGGAAACGCTGCTTTATGCGGTCAAGTTCATGAAGAGGAGGGATCTGAAAAAGCTGCTGAAGGAGCAGAAACTGTGGAAGTTCAGCAAGTGCCTGGTAAGGACGGCCTGGAATCCCCAACTCAGCCAGGAGAAGGCCCCTGAGGGCGGTGCTCAGTGTGCGGGCCGGGCAGCTGTGCTCCTGCGCGCTGCTGCAGCCAGAGGCCGCGCAGGCTCTTCTCCAGGCTCCCGTGGGCCTGAGCCGGGTGCCCATGAAAGCCCGGCCCGGCGGGGCTGCGGGGCAGGGGCGGCACCGCGGCTCCCCGGGCAGCAGCCGGCCCCCTCCCCCTCCCCTCGGGAGCCCGGCTCCAGCGGCTGCTGGCCGCGCCTCGGGGCTGTGCGGGCAGGGGAGGCCGGGGCGGGGCGGAGGCAGCGCCCGGCCCAGGGGCTGAGCCCGCGCCAACCCTTCCCTCCTGCCGCTCGCTCCAGCTGGCAGAGGACAGCAGCAGAGCGGCCGAGCACCTGCGACGGGCCCTGCGCTACCTGGAGAGCCCACAGGAGCCCCTGCGAGAGGCGGCCATCAGGTTCATGGGTGAGTTACGAGCCCGGGCTCCCTCCCCAGCCCGCCGCAGCTCGGCCCCAGCCCCGCCTGTTGCCCCAGCAGCGGCAGCCGGGCCCGGCGCCGTGGAGCCCCGCCTGGCCTGGGCATTGCTGCTGCCGCCTTCTGACAGCCGTGCCCTGGGGCGACAGCGCGCTGCATGAGCTGAGCTGAGCGCTGCCGGGCCAGCAGCCCGTGTGGCCGCAGCGCCGGCAGCGCCGCTGGCAGGGAGCTGTGCCGCTGGGGCCGTGACAGACTCTTTGTTCACAGGCATGGCCGGGCGGCACCTGAGGGGGCAGCAGCAAGAGCTGCAGCGGATCTGCACTGGTGAGTGAGGGCAGCGGGCTGACAGCGGGGGCTGCCGGGGGGAGCTGCAAGCCCTGCCCCGGCTGCGGAGGGCTCTGCTCCCGTGGGCAGAGCGCACGGAGATTTCAGGGCCACGTGGGCCATTTGTGGCCAGCAGCTTCGGGCTGATCCCCTTGCTCCCTTTGCTCCCTCCTGGCCATGGCAAGAGCCGGCTTGGGATGGCACTTGCAGGGGGCTCTTCCTCGGCTGCCTGCAGCTCCAGCTTCTGACCGTGCCTCTGTTCCTCTCTCTCGCAGCCCTGGAAGACAAAACGAATGACGTCAGCCTCGCCGTCGGAAGCCTGGCAATTCAAACGCTGTGCATCCTCAGGTCAGGAGAGCGGGCTCCCATCTCCAGGTTCCAGTGGCTCCAAAATCACCTGCGCAGGGCATGGAAGACATGGCCCCGTCTGTCACAGCTCGGCTGCCTGCCCTGCCAGAGCTCTGTGGAGAGCTGATCCCAGAAGCTCTTTTTGCTGGGGCCACCTGAGTCAGGTTTTATTTTGTTTTTCTTCAAGAATTTTTTTCATTGGTTTTTTTTTTTTTTCTTTTACCATGTAAATATAGACTATGTTAACATACACAGACCAGACTCCCAGCATTTTTCTTTTGCTGCCCAGGGTCCGTAGGGCATAGGGGAGGAGGGGGAAATGGGTGCTTGCGCTCAGCCAGCTGCCCAGGCGTGCAGTGGGCCAGGTGAAATGGCCAGAAGCCCCTTGGCCTTTGGTGGTTCTGCTGAAGCCTTTGTGCTGCCCAGAGAGCGGCTGGGCAGGGGCCGGAGCTGCGGGGATCCCTGCCAGAGCGGTGCCTGGAGATGGTCACAAGCCCTGTGCCAGGCAGGAAGCGCCAGCCGTGTCCTCCTGCCCATGTGCTGCTGGCTGCCTTGCTGAGGGCTCCCAGGTGCCTCTGGATGGGGCTGCTCTGGAGCTGCTGTGGGGCTGCGGCGCTGCTGCCGGGCGGCTTGGCCGGGCTGGGGCAGCCCCTGAGGGGCTGGGGCGCTGGCAAGCCCCGGGCAATGGGCTGTCAGAGGCCACAAGCAGCCGCCTTGTTCCTGCCACAGTTGACTTGCAAGACGCATCCTGGGCACTCTGCAACTAACAGCATCAGTGTTGTTGGAAACCCAAATGCAGAGAAATCTCAGACCTTTGGTCTTGTCAGCAAAGCTTAGAATTAAACACAGGATTTGATCTGAGACCTAGGAAAGGGCTCCCAAACTTAGGTGCTAGAAGCGAGAATGCGGACTTCTAGTTTATAGCAGCGACACGGGGAGAAAAGTTGAAGTGGAGGAAAGTTTAGAGTTTTCGAGTTCAAGATCTAGGAAGAAATCAAAGTAGTTACAATGCTAAACAAGAAGATTAGGATGCAGTGCTGTAGGTTTGTGTGTCATAGCATGATTGGCTAAGGAAGCTTACACTGTTAGCATGATGTGGGGACCCAGGAAATTCCTCTGGCTGCCCTGCAGGACTCGAGAGCCTGTCAGAGAGCTCAGAGACCTTGGCACAGAGCCCAAGACCCCCGTGCCTTTGATTTAGCACTTGGAAAAAACAATCACCAACCTTGTATGAAGAATGACCAGCCACAAAAAATGAAGTAGAATGATAGTGAATTTATCCCAGAGTGGAAAAATAGATTTTGAGGGTTTTTAGAATGGGGCTTCAGGGGGCAAGATGGAGGAATCTGGGCATGTCCAGCCTTTCTCCTTCTTCTTCTTGGCCTCCATCTTCTGGTTGATGTTGGCACTTTGAGAATTGTCTAGAAGCTCACTGTCTAACATAGATGGTAGAGATTGGAAAGTGATTGTAAATATTGTACAGGTAGTTTTTAGTATAAAAAGATAACACCACCCCAGGGGAGGCAGAGTGCCTTAGACTGTCTTGCTGAGCAGACGTCGGCAGGACAGGAGAAAGAATTTTATAGATAAGATACAATAAACAACCTTGAGACTGAGAAATTAAGAGCTCTGACTCCTTCTTCAACCACTGGGCTGGGACAAGAGACTTTTTAACTTATCTCAGGGTCACTCTGACCAGCTAGAGAGCCCGAGAGCATGAGTCCGTAAGATGAAATCTTGAAGATTGGGTCCAAAACATAAATATCCTTGTTGGCCGTGTCTTCTTGGCCAAGAAATCCTTCAAAGCTCTTGTAACTACAAGTCTTGCGGCCCTGTGAGCCATGCGGTGGAGATGTGAGCCCAACTCAACCTTCCTGCCTATGTAGAAGAGAAAAAAAAGCAATGGCATCATCTAAAAAACTCAGAGGTCCACTCTCCAGCTTGTTCCAAACCCCTTCCAATCCCCCAAAGTGTGATTTAGCTACAAATAGATGACAAGGACTCTTAGGGCTGCCTCTTTGACTCCAGAGCGGCTGCTTTAGAATCTTTCACATAACCCTGTGTAGTTAGGTGCCAGAAATGGATCATTTGAAGAAACTTTCCCAGCTGACTTGCATGGAGGCTTGTTTGAAGGGTGTTTGAATGGAAAGCCTCCCAGCAGAGGTCTGGGCTTTGGCCTAGCTGTGTCCCCTGCTGATTGTGAAGTGTGTCATCAGCTGAAGGGCTATCTGGGCTAAAAATATCATCCAGTCAATTGGACTTGCTCTTTTTGGCCTATAAAAGCTGGACCCACATTTGGGGCAAATTTGGAGACCTCATCTATGGGTGGATGGACCACCGAGGATTTTCCCAGTTGTTGGGAATGGTTCTCCAGGTCCCTGGAGTAAAACGGGGCTGCCCAGCAACTGCGCATCTGCAATTGTCTTGGTTTGAAGAGACAGGTGTCTGCTAAGGAAGGCAGAAGTCTTCTCTGAAATGGAAAATGTAAATGCCCTCCCTTCAAATGATTCTCATTTAGAAATTCAAATGCTCTCAGGGAAAGATATGGGGATAGGCCTGAGCCCGCAGAGCAGGGCGGCCTTTGCTTATGGTCTGAGCCCTTCCTAAAGATCCTGTCAGGCTGTCTTAGACACCTGGGGCCAGGGATTCCTTCCAAGCTGGGCCACTTTGGCTGGCCCGGGGCCAGCCCCAGGGCAGGAGGCAGTGTGTGCAAGGCCCCTGGGTGGCACGCTGCAGCACGGTCACCGTGCCATGGAACGGAACCCGGTCACCAAGGTCCCTTTGTGACACGTGGGAAATAGAAGCTTGCCCGGGTGCTGGGAACAGGCAACGGGGCACAACGGGACAGAGCAGTGCTGTGAGGAGCCCCCACACAGCGCACTCGTTGCCGTCTGACCAGGAGCTTTTCTGCAGCCTTGTTCCTGCAGCTGAGCTCGAGGCCAGAGCACAGGACTCGGTGACCCGTGGCCTTCCGAGGCTTCTATTCTGCAGCTGCCCTCAAGGGCAGAGCGTGGCACTTGGTGCCCCAGAGCTTTCCCAAGGCGTCTCTCCTGCAAGTAGCTCCTGTCACAGACATGGAGCAGAGACCCCCGAGAGTTCCCAAGATGGCCTGGGTGGAGGAGGAGGAGGAGGAAGAAGGACCTGGAGCAGGCCCAGCACAGGAGACTGAAGAGGTGGTGCCCTTCCATCCACCACAGCAGGGTGAGTGGCAGAGCTGGGCTGCAGGGCTGGAGCCTGCAGCCAACTTGGCCCCATGCCATGCCATGCCATGCCATGCCATGCCATGCCATGCCATGCCATCCCCTGGGAAAATGCCCACGGACAGGCGGGAAGAGGGGCTGCGCAGACACCCCACAGCGGCCTCACTCCATCCCCCTGGGGCATCCCAGGGCTCTGCCTGCCTGGGGAGCGCAGGCCTGGGCTGTGTTCTCCGGCCTCTCCCGCAGCCCCTCATCTCTGGCTGTGCTCCCTCTTTGCCAGATGAAGCTGCGGAGCGCACACAAGAGCAGGAATCCAGCCGTGGCCGCTTCCACAGAACAGCGCAGGTACCTGCAGCCACCTGCACCTGGGCTGGGCCTGCTGTCCCTGCTCAGCCCAGCACCGTGTGTGCAGCACTCCATGCAACATCCCCGGCTTCTTGCCCTTCTCCTACAGCTCGTTTGCAACTTCATCCGGAGCATTCGGCAGGAGGAGACCCGCACCATGGGCACTGGGCTCAGAGCTCACTCCGAGCTCCTCAAGCATGAGACCAGTGCCGCCCTGCTGCATTTGCTCCTGGAGAAGGGTGTTGCCAGGCCAGAACAAGCAGCCTGGGGCCAGGCTTCAATTCCCCCATGAGTTACGTGGCTTCCCCAGCCACGCCTGCTGGTCCCTCAGAGCCTTTGAGGCCATGGCAGTGCATTTCTCTGGGGAGCCTGGGGACATTGCTCTCTCTGGCAGCGTTCCAAGTCTCCCCGTGCCTCCTGCAGGTGCCTGCCATGGTGAGGTACATTCACCGATGGCTCCTGGCCAACGATTCTGCCGAGCACAGGCTGGACAAGGCCCTGCTGAAACTCACCAAAGCACACCCAGCTGACGCAGTCGTGACGCTCCTGCGTGTTGCCCCGTCCTGTGACAGGTATGGGGCCCACCTGCCCAGAGGCCTCAGGCCTCCCAAGCCCATCACCCTCTACCGCCTGGCCCATGTGTCTGAGCAACAGACACTTCCAGAACCCTCTGGCTGCTGCCTTTCTCAGCCCTGGCATGTCAGCCCCTGAGCCTGCTGCCCTGCTGCCTTGCTGCCCCTCAGGGCCTGTCCTCACAGAGCTGGGCTTCCTGGCTGCTGCCAGCAAGGGCCAGTGGGCAGAGGCAGAGCCGGCAGTCAGCCCGGGCCCCTAGGGATGCCCAGGCCACGATGCTGTGTCTGGGACCCCCCATGAGACAGAGCTCTAACCCCGCAGAGCTGCCATCTCCATGTGGAAGACCATCATGTGCTCGTCCAGGACTGCCGAGCCAGTGCAGCTGATCCTCCTGGATGTGCTAGGGAGCTGGCCAGAGTACAGCACGTGCACCTCGGATGGGGACAAAACGGCTGTCTTTGCCCTGGCTGTGAGTTTCTGCAACTGGCCTTTGCTGGCCCCAAGGCCGCCTCTCCAGCAGCTCTCCATCCTCCTTCCCCCACTGCATCTGCCTGCCTCAGGCCCTGGCCGGAAACCTGGCCCAGGGGCAGCTTCAGGCCCACCAGGCCCCGCGCTCCCCCTGCCTCTCTCCGGGCCTCTCCCTGCCACGTTCGGGCCCTGCCACACGGACACCTCGGCACTGAGCGCTGTCTCGGGGGGGCTTTGTCCTTTGCAGGCAACCGTGGTGATGTGGAAGATCCTCCAGGAGTCCCCTGTCCCACGTGTAGTGAGGCCATATTTCCCCCGCCTTTTTGTTCATCTGCTCTTCCAAGTGTTCTCCAGCACAGAAGAGATGCCAGAGGAAGTCCAAACCTTCTGGAAGGATTGCCTGGAAGAGCACGGTCTTGCCACCAGCCCCAACAGGTGCTCCATCCCACTCCTCCTGTCCTTGACACGTGGCCTGCAAAGGAGCCAGTGCTGCCAGTGTGACCCGGGCTTTGCTGTGCACACAGGTTTGCAGTGCAGACTCTGAAGTCCCTGCTCTGCCAAAAGCAGTACAAGGATGTGGTGGTGTCAGTGGAACGCAGGCGTGGCTGGGACACGCTGCTCTGTGCTGACACCCGCCACTATGCTGTGGGTCTACTGGCCAGGTGAGACTCTCTTTCTCCCCATTGATCCTGCCATTTGTGCTCTGTGCCCGAGCTGTCCCACACATTCCCCAAGGCCCTGGGACACACTGAGGGACGGCTAACGACAGACTGAGGGACGGCCAAGCAGACTGGAAAAGGCTGGGAAGGGAGAGAGCACAGGAGGAGACACCTCCTAAAGGGCCCAGGTGCCCTTGCAGGGTGGTGGTAAAAGACCACCAGGCTCTGTAAGCCTGTCCTTGGAGAGATTTGCTCAGCTTCCTGGTCCCTTTTTTGCCCTCCTAGGGAGATGCGCCATGCTTGTCATCGGTTGTGTTCCAGTATTGCACTCCACCTCCTCTGGCTGCTCAGCACACAGGAGCCACACTGGGATCTGCCCACCCTGGCATTCCTTGTGGAGGTGAGCCGGGTGTCCAGCGCTGCCTTGCTGAGCAGCCTCCCAGCTCTCTGCCCTCTCGTGGCAGCAGCCGCCTGGGACGGTGCCCGCACCTGTGCTGCTGCTGCTGCTGCTGCGTCCTGGGCCCAGCCCTGTGCGGCTGTGGGCTCCTGCCGGCCGGCTCCCCCGTCACTGGCCTGTGCCTTTCAGGTCCTCGTGTGCCTGGATTCTAGTGAATGTGGCGACAGTGTTGTGAAGGTCTCTTCAAGGTACCTGCAGAGCGAGTGCAGGGAGAGGCGTCGCCTGGCGCTCAGGGCCCTTCTCGAGCTCATTGATGATCCCTCAATGGTGAGAAGGGGGCAGTGGCTGAAGCTGCGCTGGGAACGCAGTCACTTGGCCTGACCTGGGCTTTGGCCACTGGGGCAGCTGCTCCCAGCTCTCCTGCCTCCTGCTTCAGCTGCCCCAGTGCTTCAGGACAGTCCTTTGGCCTCTGGGCCCTGTGGCAGTAGGGTGGGACTTCACAGACTTGTGTTCCACACAGGCCGAAAGAATGTGGAGCTTGACCAAAAGCCTCATGCACCTACTGGGGGACAATGATGCAGAGATAGCTGGGATGACACTCATCACACTCAGCTTTATACTCCTGCACAAACACATTCTGCTGTCAACCCCCATTGCCATGCAGCTGGCTGAGGCACTCCTGCCACTCTTTGAGCACGTAAGGCTCCGTGCCCCCAGCTACAGCCACTGGCTGCTGCCTGGAAACTGTGTGCCCTGTGCATTTCCAGCCCTGTGCCCAGGGCGCCCTGGAGGAGCCAATGCTGAAGTGTTTTTTCTTTTTTTTTTCATCTAGGATAATAGCCAGGTACAGCTGCTCTCCATAAAACTCTTCCGAGACATGATGGAGTATTTGGAAGAGAGAGAAAAACCTTTGGAAAGCCCTGTGCAACAGAGCCTGCTTCCACTCTTCTTCCACTGCAATGATGAGAATCAGCATGTGGCAGAGGTGAGGACTCCTGGGCTGCTGCTGTCCGCCCGGCAGGGGGCTCGGCTGCCTCCTGCCCTGTGCCTGCTGGACCGCAGCCTCCTGCAGGCCATGGCAGGGCGAGGCGGGTCCCGTGCCCTGGGCTGCGGGGCCATCTCCGCGTCTCTGCTGCTCTCCAGGCTTCTCGGGAAACGCTGCTTTATGCGGTCAAGTTCATGAAGAGGAGGGATCTGAAAAAGCTGCTGAAGGAGCAGAAACTGTGGAAGTTCAGCAAGTGCCTGGTAAGGACGGCCTGGAATCCCCAACTCAGCCAGGAGAAGGCCCCTGAGGGCGGTGCTCAGTGTGCGGGCCGGGCAGCTGTGCTCCTGCGCGCTGCTGCAGCCAGAGGCCGCGCAGGCTCTTCTCCAGGCTCCCGTGGGCCTGAGCCGGGTGCCCATGAAAGCCCGGCCCGGCGGGGCTGCGGGGCAGGGGCGGCACCGCGGCTCCCCGGGCAGCAGCCGGCCCCCTCGTTCTCCCCTCGGGAGCCCGGCGCCAGCGGCTGCTGGCCGCGCCTCGGGGCTGTGCGGGCAGGGGAGGCCGGGGCGGGGCGGAGGCAGCGCCCGGCCCAGGGGCTGAGCCCGCGCCAACCCTTCCCTCCTGCCGCTCGCTCCAGCTGGCAGAGGACAGCAGCAGAGCGGCCGAGCACCTGCGACGGGCCCTGCGCTACCTGGAGAGCCCACAGGAGCCCCTGCGAGAGGCGGCCATCAGGTTCATGGGTGAGTTACGAGCCCGGGCTCCCTCCCCAGCCCGCCGCAGCTCGGCCCCAGCCCCGCCTGTTGCCCCAGCAGCGGCAGCCGGGCCCGGCGCCGTGGAGCCCCGCCTGGCCTGGGCATTGCTGCTGCCGCCTTCTGACAGCCGTGCCCTGGGGCGACAGCGCGCTGCATGAGCTGAGCTGAGCGCTGCCGGGCCAGCAGCCCGTGTGGCCGCAGCGCCGGCAGCGCCGCTGGCAGGGAGCTGTGCCGCTGGGGCCGTGACAGACTCTTTGTTCACAGGCATGGCCGGGCGGCACCTGAGGGGGCAGCAGCAAGAGCTGCAGCGGATCTGCACTGGTGAGTGAGGGCAGCGGGCTGACAGCGGGGGCTGCCGGGGGGAGCTGCAAGCCCTGCCCCGGCTGCGGAGGGCTCTGCTCCCGTGGGCAGAGCGCACGGAGATTTCAGGGCCACGTGGGCCATTTGTGGCCAGCAGCTTCGGGCTGATCCCCTTGCTCCCTTTGCTCCCTCCTGGCCATGGCAAGAGCCGGCTTGGGATGGCACTTGCAGGGGGCTCTTCCTCGGCTGCCTGCAGCTCCAGCTTCTGACCGTGCCTCTGTTCCTCTCTCTCGCAGCCCTGGAAGACAAAACGAATGACGTCAGCCTCGCCGTCGGAAGCCTGGCAATTCAAACGCTGTGCATCCTCAGGTCAGGAGAGCGGGCTCCCATCTCCAGGTTCCAGTGGCTCCAAAATCACCTGCGCAGGGCATGGAAGACATGGCCCCGTCTGTCACAGCTCGGCTGCCTGCCCTGCCAGAGCTCTGTGGAGAGCTGATCCCAGAAGCTCTTTTTGCTGGGGCCACCTGAGTCAGGTTTTATTTTGTTTTTCTTCAAGAATTTTTTTTCATAGTTTTTTTTTTTTTCTTTTACCATGTAAATATAGACTATGTTAACATACACAGACCAGACTCCCAGCATTTTTCTTTTGCTGCCCAGGGTCCGTAGGGCATAGGGGAGGAGGGGGAAATGGGTGCTTGCGCTCAGCCAGCTGCCCAGGCGTGCAGTGGGCCAGGTGAAATGGCCAGAAGCCCCTTGGCCTTTGGTGGTTCTGCTGAAGCCTTTGTGCTGCCCAGAGAGCGGCTGGGCAGGGGCCGGAGCTGCGGGGATCCCTGCCAGAGCGGTGCCTGGAGATGGTCACAAGCCCTGTGCCAGGCAGGAAGCGCCAGCCGTGTCCTCCTGCCCATGTGCTGCTGGCTGCCTTGCTGAGGGCTCCCAGGTGCCTCTGGATGGGGCTGCTCTGGAGCTGCTGTGGGGCTGCGGCGCTGCTGCCGGGCGGCTTGGCCGGGCTGGGGCAGCCCCTGAGGGGCTGGGGCGCTGGCAAGCCCCGGGCAATGGGCTGTCAGAGGCCACAAGCAGCCGCCTTGTTCCTGCCACAGTTGACTTGCAAGACGCATCCTGGGCACTCTGCAACTAACAGCATCAGTGTTGTTGGAAACCCAAATGCAGAGAAATCTCAGACCTTTGGTCTTGTCAGCAAAGCTTAGAATTAAACACAGGATTTGATCTGAGACCTAGGAAAGGGCTCCCAAACTTAGGTGCTAGAAGCGAGAATGCGGACTTCTAGTTTATAGCAGCGACACGGGGAGAAAAGTTGAAGTGGAGGAAAGTTTAGAGTTTTCGAGTTCAAGATCTAGGAAGAAATCAAAGTAGTTACAATGCTAAACAAGAAGATTAGGATGCAGTGCTGTAGGTTTGTGTGTCATAGCATGATTGGCTAAGGAAGCTTACACTGTTAGCATGATGTGGGGACCCAGGAAATTCCTCTGGCTGCCCTGCAGGACTCGAGAGCCTGTCAGAGAGCTCAGAGACCTTGGCACAGAGCCCAAGACCCCCGTGCCTTTGATTTAGCACTTGGAAAAAACAATCACCAACCTTGTATGAAGAATGACCAGCCACAAAAAATGAAGTAGAATGATAGTGAATTTATCCCAGAGTGGAAACATAGATTTTGAGGGTTTTTAGAATGGGGCTTCAGGGGGCAAGATGGAGGAATCTGGGCATGTCCAGCCTTTCTCCTTCTTCTTCTTGGCCTCCATCTTCTGGTTGATGTTGGCACTTTGAGAATTGTCTAGAGTAGAAGCTCACTGTCTAACATAGATGGTAGAGATTGGAAAGTGATTGTAAATATTGTACAGGTAGTTTTTAGTATAAAAAGATAACACCACCCCAGGGGAGGCAGAGTGCCTTAGACTGTCTTGCTGAGCAGACGTCGGCAGGACAGGAGAAAGAATTTTATAGATAAGATACAATAAACAACCTTGAGACTGAGAAATTAAGAGCTCTGACTCCTTCTTCAACCACTGGGCTGGGACAAGAGACTTTTTAACTTATCTCAGGGTCACTCTGACCAGCTAGAGAGCCCGAGAGCATGAGTCCGTAAGATGAAATCTTGAAGATTGGGTCCAAAACATAAATATCCTTGTTGGCCGTGTCTTCTTGGCCAAGAAATCCTTCAAAGCTCTTGTAACTACAAGTCTTGCGGCCCTGTGAGCCATGCGGTGGAGATGTGAGCCCAACTCAACCTTCCTGCCTATGTAGAAGAGAAAAAAAAGCAATGGCATCATCTAAAAAACTCAGAGGTCCACTCTCCAGCTTGTTCCAAACCCCTTCCAATCCCCCAAAGTGTGATTTAGCTACAAATAGATGACAAGGACTCTTAGGGCTGCCTCTTTGACTCCAGAGCGGCTGCTTTAGAATCTTTCACATAACCCTGTGTAGTTAGGTGCCAGAAATGGATCATTTGAAGAAACTTTCCCAGCTGACTTGCATGGAGGCTTGTTTGAAGGGTGTTTGAATGGAAAGCCTCCCAGCAGAGGTCTGGGCTTTGGCCTAGCTGTGTCCCCTGCTGATTGTGAAGTGTGTCATCAGCTGAAGGGCTATCTGGGCTAAAAATATCATCCAGTCAATTGGACTTGCTCTTTTTGGCCTATAAAAGCTGGACCCACTTTTGGGGCAAATTTGGAGACCTCATCTATGGGTGGATGGACCACCGAGGATTTTCCCAGTTGTTGGGAATGGTTCTCCAGGTCCCTGGAGTAAAACGGGGCTGCCCAGCAACTGCGCATCTGCAATTGTCTTGGTTTGAAGAGACAGGTGTCTGCTAAGGAAGGCAGAAGTCTTCTCTGAAATGGAAAATGTAAATGCCCTCCCTTCAAATGATTCTCATTTAGAAATTCAAATGCTCTCAGGGAAAGATATGGGGATAGGCCTGAGCCCGCAGAGCAGGGCGGCCTTTGCTTATGGTCTGAGCCCTTCCTAAAGATCCTGTCAGGCTGTCTTAGACACCTGGGGCCAGGGATTCCTTCCAAGCTGGGCCACTTTGGCTGGCCCGGGGCCAGCCCCAGGGCAGGAGGCAGTGTGTGCAAGGCCCCTGGGTGGCACGCTGCAGCACGGTCACCGTGCCATGGAACGGAACCCGGTCACCAAGGTCCCTTTGTGACACGTGGGAAATAGAAGCTTGCCCGGGTGCTGGGAACAGGCAACGGGGCACAACGGGACAGAGCAGTGCTGTGAGGAGCCCCCACACAGCGCACTCGTTGCCGTCTGACCAGGAGCTTTTCTGCAGCCTTGTTCCTGCAGCTGAGCTCGAGGCCAGAGCACAGGACTCGGTGACCCGTGGCCTTCCGAGGCTTCTATTCTGCAGCTGCCCTCAAGGGCAGAGCGTGGCACTTGGTGCCCCAGAGCTTTCCCAAGGCGTCTCTCCTGCAAGTAGCTCCTGTCACAGACATGGAGCAGAGACCCCCGAGAGTTCCCAAGATGGCCTGGGTGGAGGAGGAGGAGGAGGAAGAAGGACCTGGAGCAGGCCCAGCACAGGAGACTGAAGAGGTGGTGCCCTTCCATCCACCACAGCAGGGTGAGTGGCAGAGCTGGGCTGCAGGGCTGGAGCCTGCAGCCAACTTGGCCCCATGCCATGCCATGCCATGCCATGCCATGCCATGCCATGCCATGCCATGCCATCCCCTGGGAAAATGCCCACGGACAGGCGGGAAGAGGGGCTGCGCAGACACCCCACAGCGGCCTCACTCCATCCCCCTGGGGCATCCCAGGGCTCTGCCTGCCTGGGGAGCGCAGGCCTGGGCTGTGTTCTCCGGCCTCTCCCGCAGCCCCTCATCTCTGGCTGTGCTCCCTCTTTGCCAGATGAAGCTGCGGAGCGCACACAAGAGCAGGAATCCAGCCGTGGCCGCTTCCACAGAACAGCGCAGGTACCTGCAGCCACCTGCACCTGGGCTGGGCCTGCTGTCCTTGCTCAGCCCAGCACCGTGTGTGCAGCACTCCATGCAACATCCCCGGCTTCTTGCCCTTCTCCTACAGCTCGTTTGCAACTTCATCCGGAGCATTCGGCAGGAGGAGACCCGCACCATGGGCACTGGGCTCAGAGCTCACTCCGAGCTCCTCAAGCATGAGACCAGTGCCGCCCTGCTGCATTTGCTCCTGGAGAAGGGTGTTGCCAGGCCAGAACAAGCAGCCTGGGGCCAGGCTTCAATTCCCCCATGAGTTACGTGGCTTCCCCAGCCACGCCTGCTGGTCCCTCAGAGCCTTTGAGGCCATGGCAGTGCATTTCTCTGGGGAGCCTGGGGACATTGCTCTCTCTGGCAGCGTTCCAAGTCTCCCCGTGCCTCCTGCAGGTGCCTGCCATGGTGAGGTACATTCACCGATGGCTCCTGGCCAACGATTCTGCCGAGCACAGGCTGGACAAGGCCCTGCTGAAACTCACCAAAGCACACCCAGCTGACGCAGTCGTGACGCTCCTGCGTGTTGCCCCGTCCTGTGACAGGTATGGGGCCCACCTGCCCAGAGGCCTCAGGCCTCCCAAGCCCATCACCCTCTACCGCCTGGCCCAGGTGTCTGAGCAACAGACACTTCCAGAACCCTCTGGCTGCTGCCTTTCTCAGCCCTGGCATGTCAGCCCCTGAGCCTGCTGCCCTGCTGCCTTGCTGCCCCTCAGGGCCTGTCCTCACAGAGCTGGGCTTCCTGGCTGCTGCCAGCAAGGGCCAGTGGGCAGAGGCAGAGCCGGCAGTCAGCCCGGGCCCCTAGGGATGCCCAGGCCACGATGCTGTGTCTGGGACCCCCCATGAGACAGAGCTCTAACCCCGCAGAGCTGCCATCTCCATGTGGAAGACCATCATGTGCTCGTCCAGGACTGCCGAGCCAGTGCAGCTGATCCTCCTGGATGTGCTAGGGAGCTGGCCAGAGTACAGCACGTGCACCTCGGATGGGGACAAAACGGCTGTCTTTGCCCTGGCTGTGAGTTTCTGCAACTGGCCTTTGCTGGCCCCAAGGCCGCCTCTCCAGCAGCTCTCCATCCTCCTTCCCCCACTGCATCTGCCTGCCTCAGGCCCTGGCCGGAAACCTGGCCCAGGGGCAGCTTCAGGCCCACCAGGCCCCGCGCTCCCCCTGCCTCTCTCCGGGCCTCTCCCTGCCACGTTCGGGCCCTGCCACACGGACACCTCGGCACTGAGCGCTGTCTCGGGGGGGCTTTGTCCTTTGCAGGCAACCGTGGTGATGTGGAAGATCCTCCAGGAGTCCCCTGTCCCACGTGTAGTGAGGCCATATTTCCCCCGCCTTTTTGTTCATCTGCTCTTCCAAGTGTTCTCCAGCACAGAAGAGATGCCAGAGGAAGTCCAAACCTTCTGGAAGGATTGCCTGGAAGAGCACGGTCTTGCCACCAGCCCCAACAGGTGCTCCATCCCACTCCTCCTGTCCTTGACACGTGGCCTGCAAAGGAGCCAGTGCTGCCAGTGTGACCCGGGCTTTGCTGTGCACACAGGTTTGCAGTGCAGACTCTGAAGTCCCTGCTCTGCCAAAAGCAGTACAAGGATGTGGTGGTGTCAGTGGAACGCAGGCGTGGCTGGGACACGCTGCTCTGTGCTGACACCCGCCACTATGCTGTGGGTCTACTGGCCAGGTGAGACTCTCTTTCTCCCCATTGATCCTGCCATTTGTGCTCTGTGCCCGAGCTGTCCCACACATTCCCCAAGGCCCTGGGACACACTGAGGGACGGCTAACGACAGACTGAGGGACGGCCAAGCAGACTGGAAAAGGCTGGGAAGGGAGAGAGCACAGAAGGAGACACCTCCTAAAGGGCCCAGGTGCCCTTGCAGGGTGGTGGTAAAAGACCACCAGGCTCTGTAAGCCTGTCCTTGGAGAGATTTGCTCAGCTTCCTGGTCCCTTTTTTGCCCTCCTAGGGAGATGCGCCATGCTTGTCATCGGTTGTGTTCCAGTATTGCACTCCACCTCCTCTGGCTGCTCAGCACACAGGAGCCACACTGGGATCTGCCCACCCTGGCATTCCTTGTGGAGGTGAGCCGGGTGTCCAGCGCTGCCTTGCTGAGCAGCCTCCCAGCTCTCTGCCCTCTCGTGGCAGCAGCCGCCTGGGACGGTGCCCGCACCCTGTGCTGCTGCTGCTGCTGCTGCGTCCTGGGCCCAGCCCTGTGCGGCTGTGGGCTCCTGCCGGCCGGCTCCCCCGTCACTGGCCTGTGCCTTTCAGGTCCTCGTGTGCCTGGATTCTAGTGAATGTGGCGACAGTGTTGTGAAGGTCTCTTCAAGGTACCTGCAGAGCGAGTGCAGGGAGAGGCGTCGCCTGGCGCTCAGGGCCCTTCTCGAGCTCATTGATGATCCCTCAATGGTGAGAAGGGGGCAGTGGCTGAAGCTGCGCTGGGAACGCAGTCACTTGGCCTGACCTGGGCTTTGGCCACTGGGGCAGCTGCTCCCAGCTCTCCTGCCTCCTGCTTCAGCTGCCCCAGTGCTTCAGGACAGTCCTTTGGCCTCTGGGCCCTGTGGCAGTAGGGTGGGACTTCACAGACTTGTGTTCCACACAGGCCGAAAGAATGTGGAGCTTGACCAAAAGCCTCATGCACCTACTGGGGGACAATGATGCAGAGATAGCTGGGATGACACTCATCACACTCAGCTTTATACTCCTGCACAAACACATTCTGCTGTCAACCCCCATTGCCATGCAGCTGGCTGAGGCACTCCTGCCACTCTTTGAGCACGTAAGTCTCCGTGCCCCAGCTACAGCCACTGGCTGCTGCCTGGAAACTGTGTGCCCTGTGCATTTCCAGCCCTGTGCCCAGGGCGCCCTGGAGGAGCCAATGCTGAAGTGTTTTTTCTTTTTTTTTTTCATCTAGGATAATAGCCAGGTACAGCTGCTCTCCATAAAACTCTTCCGAGACATGATGGAGTATTTGGAAGAGAGAGAAAAACCTTTGGAAAGCCCTGTGCAACAGAGCCTGCTTCCACTCTTCTTCCACTGCAATGATGAGAATCAGCATGTGGCAGAGGTGAGGACTCCTGGGCTGCTGCTGTCCGCCCGGCAGGGGGCTCGGCTGCCTCCTGCCCTGCGCCTGCTGGACCGCAGCCTCCTGCAGGCCATGGCAGGGCGAGGCGGGTCCCGTGCCCTGGGCTGCGGGGCCATCTCCGCGTCTCTGCTGCTCTCCAGGCTTCTCGGGAAACGCTGCTTTATGCGGTCAAGTTCATGAAGAGGAGGGATCTGAAAAAGCTGCTGAAGGAGCAGAAACTGTGGAAGTTCAGCAAGTGCCTGGTAAGGACGGCCTGGAATCCCCAACTCAGCCAGGAGAAGGCCCCTGAGGGCGGTGCTCAGTGTGCGGGCCGGGCAGCTGTGCTCCTGCGCGCTGCTGCAGCCAGAGGCTGCGCGGGCTCTTCTCCAGGCTCCCGTGGGCCTGAGCCGGGTGCCCATGAAAGCCCGGCCCGGCGGGGCTGCGGGGCAGGGGTGGCACCGCGGCTCCCCTGGCAGCAGCCGGCCCCCTCCCCCTCCTCTCGGGAGCCCGGCGCCAGCGGCTGCTGGCCGCGCCTCGGGGCTGTGCGGGCAGGGGAGGCCGGGGCAGGGCGGAGGCAGCGCCCGGCCCAGGGGCTGAGCCCGCGCCAACCCTTCCCTCCTGCCGCTCGCTCCAGCTGGCAGAGGACAGCAGCAGAGCGGCCGAGCACCTGCGACGGGCCCTGCGCTACCTGGAGAGCCCACAGGAGCCCCTGCGAGAGGCGGCCATCAGGTTCATGGGTGAGTTACGAGCCCGGGCTCCCTCCCCAGCCCGCCGCAGCTCGGCCCCAGCCCCGCCTGTTGCCCCAGCAGCGGCAGCCGGGCCCGGCGCCGTGGAGCCCCGCCTGGCCTGGGCATTGCTGCTGCCGCCTTCTGACAGCCGTGCCCTGGGGCGACAGCGCGCTGCATGAGCTGAGCTGAGCGCTGCCGGGCCAGCAGCCCGTGTGGCCGCAGCGCCGGCAGCGCCGCTGGCAGGGAGCTGTGCCGCTGGGGCCGTGACAGACTCTTTGTTCACAGGCATGGCCGGGCGGCACCTGAGGGGGCAGCAGCAAGAGCTGCAGCGGATCTGCACTGGTGAGTGAGGGCAGCGGGCTGACAGCGGGGGCTGCCGGGGGGAGCTGCAAGCCCTGCCCCGGCTGCGGAGGGCTCTGCTCCCGTGGGCAGAGCGCACGGAGATTTCAGGGCCACGTGGGCCATTTGTGGCCAGCAGCTTCGGGCTGATCCCCTTGCTCCCTTTGCTCCCTCCTGGCCATGGCAAGAGCCGGCTTGGGATGGCACTTGCAGGGGGCTCTTCCTCGGCTGCCTGCAGCTCCAGCTTCTGACCGTGCCTCTGTTCCTCTCTCTCGCAGCCCTGGAAGACAAAACAAATGACGTCAGCCTCGCCGTCGGAAGCCTGGCAATTCAAACGCTGTGCATCCTCAGGTCAGGAGAGCGGGCTCCCATCTCCAGGTTCCAGTGGCTCCAAAATCACCTGCGCAGGGCATGGAAGACATGGCCCCGTCTGTCACAGCTCGGCTGCCTGCCCTGCCAGAGCTCTGTGGAGAGCTGATCCCAGAAGCTCTTTTTGCTGGGGCCACCTGAGTCAGGTTTTATTTTGTTTTTCTTCAAGAATTTTTTTTCATAGTTTTTTTTTTTTTTTCCCTTTTACCATGTAAATATAGACTATGTTAACATACACAGACCAGACTCCCAGCATTTTTCTTTTGCTGCCCAGGGTCCGTAGGGCATAGGGGAGGAGGGGGAAATGGGTGCTTGCGCTCAGCCAGCTGCCCAGGCGTGCAGTGGGCCAGGTGAAATGGCCAGAAGCCCCTTGGCCTTTGGTGGTTCTGCTGAAGCCTTTGTGCTGCCCAGAGAGCGGCTGGGCAGGGGCCGGAGCTGCGGGGATCCCTGCCAGAGCGGTGCCTGGAGATGGTCACAAGCCCTGTGCCAGGCAGGAAGCGCCAGCCGTGTCCTCCTGCCCATGTGCTGCTGGCTGCCTTGCTGAGGGCTCCCAGGTGCCTCTGGATGGGGCTGCTCTGGAGCTGCTGTGGGGCTGCGGCGCTGCTGCCGGGCGGCTTGGCCGGGCTGGGGCAGCCCCTGAGGGGCTGGGGCGCTGGCAAGCCCCGGGCAATGGGCTGTCAGAGGCCACAAGTAGCCGCCTTGTTCCTGCCACAGTTGACTTGCAAGACGCATCCTGGGCACTCTGCAACTAACAGCATCAGTGTTGTTGGAAACCCAAATGCAGAGAAATCTCAGACCTTTGGTCTTGTCAGCAAAGCTTAGAATTAAACACAGGATTTGATCTGAGACCTAGGAAAGGGCTCCCAAACTTAGGTGCTAGAAGCGAGAATGCGGACTTCTAGTTTATAGCAGCGACACGGGGAGAAAAGTTGAAGTGGAGGAAAGTTTAGAGTTTTCGAGTTCAAGATCTAGGACGAAATCAAAGTAGTTACAATGCTAAACAAGAAGATTAGGATGCAGTGCTGTAGGTTTGTGTGTCATAGCATGATTGGCTAAGGAAGCTTACACTGTTAGCATGATGTGGGGACCCAGGAAATTCCTCTGGCTGCCCTGCAGGACTCGAGAGCCTGTCAGAGGGCTCAGAGACCTTGGCACAGAGCCCAAGACCCCCGTGCCTTTGATTTAGCACTTGGAAAAAACAATCACCAACCTTGTATGAAGAATGACCAGCCACAAAAAATGAAGTAGAATGATAGTGAATTTATCCCAGAGTGGAAACATAGATTTTGAGGGTTTTTAGAATGGGGCTTCAGGGGGCAAGATGGAGGAATCTGGGCATGTCCAGCCTTTCTCCTTCTTCTTCTTGGCCTCCATCTTCTGGTTGATGTTGGCACTTTGAGAATTGTCTAGAGTAGAAGCTCACTGTCTAACATAGATGGTAGAGATTGGAAAGTGATTGTAAATATTGTACAGGTAGTTTTTAGTATAAAAAGATAACACCACCCCAGGGGAGGCAGAGTGCCTTAGACTGTCTTGCTGAGCAGACGTCGGCAGGACAGGAGAAAGAATTTTATAGATAAGATACAATAAACAACCTTGAGACTGAGAAATTAAGAGCTCTGACTCCTTCTTCAACCACTGGGCTGGGACAAGAGACTTTTTAACTTATCTCAGGGTCACTCTGACCAGCTAGAGAGCCCGAGAGCATGAGTCCGTAAGATGAAATCTTGAAGATTGGGTCCAAAACATAAATATCCTTGTTGGCCGTGTCTTCTTGGCCAAGAAATCCTTCAAAGCTCTTGTAACTACAAGTCTTGCGGCCCTGTGAGCCATGCGGTGGAGATGTGAGCCCAACTCAACCTTCCTGCCTATGTAGAAGAGAAAAAAAAGCAATGGCATCATCTAAAAAACTCAGAGGTCCACTCTCCAGCTTGTTCCAAACCCCTTCCAATCCCCCAAAGTGTGATTTAGCTACAAATAGATGACAAGGACTCTTAGGGCTGCCTCTTTGACTCCAGAGCGGCTGCTTTAGAATCTTTCACATAACCCTGTGTAGTTAGGTGCCAGAAATGGATCATTTGAAGAAACTTTCCCAGCTGACTTGCATGGAGGCTTGTT
The DNA here is from genome assembly GCF_027887145.1 of Ammospiza caudacuta. Classification (NCBI taxonomy): domain Eukaryota; kingdom Metazoa; phylum Chordata; class Aves; order Passeriformes; family Passerellidae; genus Ammospiza; species Ammospiza caudacuta. The sequence goes on along the minus strand of NC_080621.1, from coordinate 4,940,373 downwards.
TGAAGGGTGTTTGAATGGAAAGCCTCCCAGCAGAGGTCTGGGCTTTGGCCTAGCTGTGTCCCCTGCTGATTGTGAAGTGTGTCATCAGCTGAAGGGCTATCTGGGCTAAAAATATCATCCAGTCAATTGGACTTGCTCTTTTTGGCCTATAAAAGCTGGACCCACTTTTGGGGCAAATTTGGAGACCTCATCTATGGGTGGATGGACCACCGAGGATTTTCCCAGTTGTTGGGAATGGTTCTCCAGGTCCCTGGAGTAAAACGGGGCTGCCCAGCAACTGCGCATCTGCAATTGTCTTGGTTTGAAGAGACAGGTGTCTGCTAAGGAAGGCAGAAGTCTTCTCTGAAATGGAAAATGTAAATGCCCTCCCTTCAAATGATTCTCATTTAGAAATTCAAATGCTCTCAGGGAAAGATATGGGGATAGGCCTGAGCCCGCAGAGCAGGGCGGCCTTTGCTTATGGTCTGAGCCCTTCCTAAAGATCCTGTCAGGCTGTCTTAGACACCTGGGGCCAGGGATTCCTTCCAAGCTGGGCCACTTTGGCTGGCCCGGGGCCAGCCCCAGGGCAGGAGGCAGTGTGTGCAAGGCCCCTGGGTGGCACGCTGCAGCACGGTCACCGTGCCATGGAACGGAACCCGGTCACCAAGGTCCCTTTGTGACACGTGGGAAATAGAAGCTTGCCCGGGTGCTGGGAACAGGCAACGGGGCACAACGGGACAGAGCAGTGCTGTGAGGAGCCCCCACACAGCGCACTCGTTGCCGTCTGACCAGGAGCTTTTCTGCAGCCTTGTTCCTGCAGCTGAGCTCGAGGCCAGAGCACAGGACTCGGTGACCCGTGGCCTTCCGAGGCTTCTATTCTGCAGCTGCCCTCAAGGGCAGAGCGTGGCACTTGGTGCCCCAGAGCTTTCCCAAGGCGTCTCTCCTGCAAGTAGCTCCTGTCACAGACATGGAGCAGAGACCCCCGAGAGTTCCCAAGATGGCCTGGGTGGAGGAGGAGGAGGAGGAAGAAGGACCTGGAGCAGGCCCAGCACAGGAGACTGAAGAGGTGGTGCCCTTCCATCCACCACAGCAGGGTGAGTGGCAGAGCTGGGCTGCAGGGCTGGAGCCTGCAGCCAACTTGGCCCCATGCCATGCCATGCCATGCCATGCCATGCCATGCCATGCCATGCCATGCCATCCCCTGGGAAAATGCCCACGGACAGGCGGGAAGAGGGGCTGCGCAGACACCCCACAGCGGCCTCACTCCATCCCCCTGGGGCATCCCAGGGCTCTGCCTGCCTGGGGAGCGCAGGCCTGGGCTGTGTTCTCCGGCCTCTCCCGCAGCCCCTCATCTCTGGCTGTGCTCCCTCTTTGCCAGATGAAGCTGCGGAGCGCACACAAGAGCAGGAATCCAGCCGTGGCCGCTTCCACAGAACAGCGCAGGTACCTGCAGCCACCTGCACCTGGGCTGGGCCTGCTGTCCTTGCTCAGCCCAGCACCGTGTGTGCAGCACTCCATGCAACATCCCCGGCTTCTTGCCCTTCTCCTACAGCTCGTTTGCAACTTCATCCGGAGCATTCGGCAGGAGGAGACCCGCACCATGGGCACTGGGCTCAGAGCTCACTCCGAGCTCCTCAAGCATGAGACCAGTGCCGCCCTGCTGGATTTGCTCCTGGAGAAGGGTGTTGCCAGGCCAGAACAAGTAAGCAGCCTGGGGCCAGGCTTCAATTCCCCCATGAGTTACGTGGCTTCCCCAGCCACGCCTGCTGGTCCCTCAGAGCCTTTGAGGCCATGGCAGTGCATTTCTCTGGGGAGCCTGGGGACATTGCTCTCTCTGGCAGCGTTCCAAGTCTCCCCGTGCCTCCTGCAGGTGCCTGCCATGGTGAGGTACATTCACCATGGCTCCTGGCCAACGATTCTGCCGAGCACAGGCTGGACAAGGCCCTGCTGAAACTCACCAAAGCACACCCAGCTGACGCAGTCGTGACGCTCCTGCGTGTTGCCCCGTCCTGTGACAGGTATGGGGCCCACCTGCCCAGAGGCCTCAGGCCTCCCAAGCCCATCACCCTCTACCGCCTGGCCCAGGTGTCTGAGCAACAGACACTTCCAGAACCCTCTGGCTGCTGCCTTTCTCAGCCCTGGCATGTCAGCCCCTGAGCCTGCTGCCCTGCTGCCTTGCTGCCCCTCAGGGCCTGTCCTCACAGAGCTGGGCTTCCTGGCTGCTGCCAGCAAGGGCCAGTGGGCAGAGGCAGAGCCGGCAGTCAGCCCGGGCCCCTAGGGATGCCCAGGCCACAATGCTGTGTCTGGGACCCCCCATGAGACAGAGCTCTAACCCCGCAGAGCTGCCATCTCCATGTGGAAGACCATCATGTGCTCGTCCAGGACTGCCGAGCCAGTGCAGCTGATCCTCCTGGATGTGCTAGGGAGCTGGCCAGAGTACAGCACGTGCACCTCGGATGGGGACAAAACGGCTGTCTTTGCCCTGGCTGTGAGTTTCTGCAACTGGCCTTTGCTGGCCCCAAGGCCGCCTCTCCAGCAGCTCTCCATCCTCCTTCCCCCACTGCATCTGCCTGCCTCAGGCCCTGGCCGGAAACCTGGCCCAGGGGCAGCTTCAGGCCCACCAGGCCCCGCGCTCCCCCTGCCTCTCTCCGGGCCTCTCCCTGCCACGTTCGGTCCCTGCCACACGGACACCTCGGCACTGAGCGCTGTCTCGGGGGGCTTTGTCCTTTGCAGGCAACCGTGGTGATGTGGAAGATCCTCCAGGAGTCCCCTGTCCCACGTGTAGTGAGGCCATATTTCCCCCGCCTTTTTGTTCATCTGCTCTTCCAAGTGTTCTCCAGCACAGAAGAGATGCCAGAGGAAGTCCAAACCTTCTGGAAGGATTGCCTGGAAGAGCACGGTCTTGCCACCAGCCCCAACAGGTGCTCCATCCCACTCCTCCTGTCCTTGACACGTGGCCTGCAAAGGAGCCAGTGCTGCCAGTGTGACCCGGGCTTTGCTGTGCACACAGGTTTGCAGTGCAGACTCTGAAGTCCCTGCTCTGCCAAAAGCAGTACAAGGATGTGGTGGTGTCAGTGGAACGCAAGCGTGGCTGGGACACGCTGCTCTGTGCTGACACCCGCCACTATGCTGTGGGTCTACTGGCCAGGTGAGACTCTCTTTCTCCCCACTGATCCTGCCATTTGTGCTCTGTGCCCGAGCTGTCCCACACATTCCCCAAGGCCCTGGGACACACTGAGGGACGGCTAACGACAGACTGAGGGACGGCCAAGCAGACTGGAAAAGGCTGGGAAGGGAGAGAGCACAGAAGGAGACACCTCCTAAAGGGCCCAGGTGCCCTTGCAGGGTGGTGGTAAAAGACCACCAGGCTCTGTAAGCCTGTCCTTGGAGAGATTTGCTCAGCTTCCTGGTCCCTTTTTTGCCCTCCTAGGGAGATGCGCCATGCTTGTCATCGGTTGTGTTCCAGTATTGCACTCCACCTCCTCTGGCTGCTCAGCACACAGGAGCCACACTGGGATCTGCCCACCCTGGCATTCCTTGTGGAGGTGAGCCGGGTGTCCAGCGCTGCCTTGCTGAGCAGCCTCCCAGCTCTCTGCCCTCTCGTGGCAGCAGCCGCCTGGGACGGTGCCCGCACCCTGTGCTGCTGCTGCTGCTGCTGCTGCTGCTGCGTCCTGGGCCCAGCCCTGTGCGGCTGTGGGCTCCTGCCGGCCGGCTCCCCCGTCACTGGCCTGTGCCTTTCAGGTCCTCGTGTGCCTGGATTCTAGTGAATGTGGCGACAGTGTTGTGAAGGTCTCTTCAAGGTACCTGCAGAGCGAGTGCAGGGAGAGGCATTGCCTGGCGCTCAGGGCCCTTCTCGAGCTCATTGATGATCCCTCAATGGTGAGAAGGGGGCAGTGGCTGAAGCTGCGCTGGGAACGCAGTCACTTGGCCTGACCTGGGCTTTGGCCACTGGGGCAGCTGCTCCCAGCTCTCCTGCCTCCTGCTTCAGCTGCCCCAGTGCTTCAGGACAGTCCTTTGGCCTCTGGGCCCTGTGGCAGTAGGGTGGGACTTCACAGACTTGTGTTCCACACAGGCCGAAAGAATGTGGAGCTTGACCAAAAGCCTCATGCACCTACTGGGGGACAATGATGCAGAGATAGCTGGGATGACACTCATCACACTCAGCTTTATACTCCTGCACAAACACATTCTGCTGTCAACCCCCATTGCCATGCAGCTGGCTGAGGCACTCCTGCCACTCTTTGAGCACGTAAGGCTCCGTGCCCCAGCTACAGCCACTGGCTGCTGCCTGGAAACTGTGTGCCCTGTGCATTTCCAGCCCTGTGCCCAGGGCGCCCTGGAGGAGCCAATGCTGAGGTGTTTTTTCTTTTTTTTTTTCATCTAGGATAATAGCCAGGTACAGCTGCTCTCCATAAAACTCTTCCGAGACATGATGGAGTATTTGGAAGAGAGAGAAAAACCTTTGGAAAGCCCTGTGCAACAGAGCCTGCTTCCACTCTTCTTCCACTGCAATGATGAGAATCAGCATGTGGCAGAGGTGAGGACTCCTGGGCTGCTGCTGTCCGCCCGGCAGGGGGCTCGGCTGCCTCCTGCCCTGCGCCTGCTGGACCGAAGCCTCCTGCAGGCCATGGCAGGGCGAGGCGGGTCCCGTGCCCTGGGCTGCGGGGCCATCTCCGCGTCTCTGCTGCTCTCCAGGCTTCTCGGGAAACGCTGCTTTATGCGGTCAAGTTCATGAAGAGGAGGGATCTGAAAAAGCTGCTGAAGGAGCAGAAACTGTGGAAGTTCAGCAAGTGCCTGGTAAGGACGGCCTGGAATCCCCAACTCAGCCAGGAGAAGGCCCCTGAGGGCGGTGCTCAGTGTGCGGGCCGGGCAGCTGTGCTCCTGCGCGCTGCTGCAGCCAGAGGCCGCGCGGGCTCTTCTCCAGGCTCCCGTGGGCCTGAGCCGGGTGCCCATGAAAGCCCGGCCCGGCGGGGCTGCGGGGCAGGGGTGGCACCGCGGCTCCCCGGGCAGCAGCCGGCCCCCTCCCCCTCCTCTCGGGAGCCCGGCGCCAGCGGCTGCTGGCCGCGCCTCGGGGCTGTGCGGGCAGGGGAGGCCGGGGCGGGGCGGAGGCAGCGCCCGGCCCAGGGGCTGAGCCCGCGCCAACCCTTCCCTCCTGCCGCTCGCTCCAGCTGGCAGAGGACAGCAGCAGAGCGGCCGAGCACCTGCGACGGGCCCTGCGCTACCTGGAGAGCCCACAGGAGCCCCTGCGAGAGGCGGCCATCAGGTTCATGGGTGAGTTACGAGCCCGGGCTCCCTCCCCAGCCCGCCGCAGCTCGGCCCCAGCCCCGCCTGTTGCCCCAGCAGCGGCAGCCGGGCCCGGCGCCGTGGAGCCCCGCCTGGCCTGGGCATTGCTGCTGCCGCCTTCTGACAGCCGTGCCCTGGGGCGACAGCGCGCTGCATGGGCTGAGCTGAGCGCTGCCGGGCCAGCAGCCCGTGTGGCCGCAGCGCCGGCAGCGCCGCTGGCAGGGAGCTGTGCCGCTGGGGCCGTGACAGACTCTTTGTTCACAGGCATGGCCGGGCGGCACCTGAGGGGGCAGCAGCAAGAGCTGCAGCGGATCTGCACTGGTGAGTGAGGGCAGCGGGCTGACAGCGGGGGCTGCCGGGGGGAGCTGCAAGCCCTGCCCCGGCTGCGGAGGGCTCTGCTCCCGTGGGCAGAGCGCACGGAGATTTCAGGGCCACGTGGGCCATTTGTGGCCAGCAGCTTCGGGCTGATCCCCTTGCTCCCTTTGCTCCCTCCTGGCCATGGCAAGAGCCGGCTTGGGATGGCACTTGCAGGGGGCTCTTCCTCGGCTCCCTGCAGCTCCAGCTTCTGACCGTGCCTCTGTTCCTCTCTCTCGCAGCCCTGGAAGACAAAACGAATGACGTCAGCCTCGCCGTCGGAAGCCTGGCAATTCAAACGCTGTGCATCCTCAGGTCAGGAGAGCGGGCTCCCATCTCCAGGTTCCAGTGGCTCCAAAATCACCTGCGCAGGGCATGGAAGACATGGCCCCGTCTGTCACAGCTCGGCTGCCTGCCCTGCCAGAGCTCTGTGGAGAGCTGATCCCAGAAGCTCTTTTTGCTGGGGCCACCTGAGTCAGGTTTTATTTTGTTTTTCTTCAAGAATTTTTTTTCATAGTTTTTTTTTTTTTTTTCCTTTTACCATGTAAATATAGACTATGTTAACATACACAGACCAGACTCCCAGCATTTTTCTTTTGCTGCCCAGGGTCCGTAGGGCATAGGGGAGGAGGGGGAAATGGGTGCTTGCGCTCAGCCAGCTGCCCAGGCGTGCAGTGGGCCAGGTGAAATGGCCAGAAGCCCCTTGGCCTTTGGTGGTTCTGCTGAAGCCTTTGTGCTGCCCAGAGAGCGGCTGGGCAGGGGCCGGAGCTGCGGGGATCCCTGCCAGAGCGGTGCCTGGAGATGGTCACAAGCCCTGTGCCAGGCAGGAAGCGCCAGCCGTGTCCTCCTGCCCATGTGCTGCTGGCTGCCTTGCTGAGGGCTCCCAGGTGCCTCTGGATGGGGCTGCTCTGGAGCTGCTGTGGGGCTGCGGCGCTGCTGCCGGGCGGCTTGGCCGGGCTGGGGCAGCCCCTGAGGGGCTGGGGCGCTGGCAAGCCCCGGGCAATGGGCTGTCAGAGGCCACAAGCAGCCGCCTTGTTCCTGCCACAGTTGACTTGCAAGACGCATCCTGGGCACTCTGCAACTAACAGCATCAGTGTTGTTGGAAACCCAAATGCAGAGAAATCTCAGACCTTTGGTCTTGTCAGCAAAGCTTAGAATTAAACACAGGATTTGATCTGAGACCTAGGAAAGGGCTCCCAAACTTAGGTGCTAGAAGCGAGAATGCGGACTTCTAGTTTATAGCAGCGACACGGGGAGAAAAGTTGAAGTGGAGGAAAGTTTAGAGTTTTCGAGTTCAAGATCTAGGAAGAAATCAAAGTAGTTACAATGCTAAACAAGAAGATTAGGATGCAGTGCTGTAGGTTTGTGTGTCATAGCATGATTGGCTAAGGAAGCTTACACTGTTAGCATGATGTGGGGACCCAGGAAATTCCTCTGGCTGCCCTGCAGGACTCGAGAGCCTGTCAGAGGGCTCAGAGACCTTGGCACAGAGCCCAAGACCCCCGTGCCTTTGATTTAGCACTTGGAAAAAACAATCACCAACCTTGTATGAAGAATGACCAGCCACAAAAAATGAAGTAGAATGATAGTGAATTTATCCCAGAGTGGAAAAATAGATTTTGAGGGTTTTTAGAATGGGGCTTCAGGGGGCAAGATGGAGGAATCTGGGCATGTCCAGCCTTTCTCCTTCTTCTTCTTGGCCTCCATCTTCTGGTTGATGTTGGCACTTTGAGAATTGTCTAGAGTAGAAGCTCACTGTCTAACATAGATGGTAGAGATTGGAAAGTGATTGTAAATATTGTACAGGTAGTTTTTAGTATAAAAAGATAACACCACCCCAGGGGAGGCAGAGTGCCTTAGACTGTCTTGCTGAGCAGACGTCGGCAGGACAGGAGAAAGAATTTTATGGATAAGATACAATAAACAACCTTGAGACTGAGAAATTAAGAGCTCTGACTCCTTCTTCAACCACTGGGCTGGGACAAGAGACTTTTTAACTTATCTCAGAGTCACTCTGACCAGCTAGAGAGCCCGAGAGCATGAGTCCGTAAGATGAAATCTTGAAGATTGGGTCCAAAACATAAATATCCTTGTTGGCCGTGTCTTCTTGGCCAAGAAATCCTTCAAAGCTCTTGTAACTACAAGTCTTGCGGCCCTGTGAGCCATGCGGTGGAGATGTGAGCCCAACTCAACCTTCCTGCCTATGTAGAAGAGAAAAAAAAGCAATGGCATCATCTAAAAAACTCAGAGGTCCACTCTCCAGCTTGTTCCAAACCCCTTCCAATCCCCCAAAGTGTGATTTAGCTACAAATAGATGACAAGGACTCTTAGGGCTGCCTCTTTGACTCCAGAGCGGCTGCTTTAGAATCTTTCACATAACCCTGTGTAGTTAGGTGCCAGAAATGGATCATTTGAAGAAACTTTCCCAGCTGACTTGCATGGAGGCTTGTTTGAAGGGTGTTTGAATGGAAAGCCTCCCAGCAGAGGTCTGGGCTTTGGCCTAGCTGTGTCCCCTGCTGATTGTGAAGTGTGTCATCAGCTGAAGGGCTATCTGGGCTAAAAATATCATCCAGTCAATTGGACTTGCTCTTTTTGGCCTATAAAAGCTGGACCCACATTTGGGGCAAATTTGGAGACCTCATCTATGGGTGGATGGACCACCGAGGATTTTCCCAGTTGTTGGGAATGGTTCTCCAGGTCCCTGGAGTAAAACGGGGCTGCCCAGCAACTGCGCATCTGCAATTGTCTTGGTTTGAAGAGACAGGTGTCTGCTAAGGAAGGCAGAAGTCTTCTCTGAAATGGAAAATGTAAATGCCCTCCCTTCAAATGATTCTCATTTAGAAATTCAAATGCTCTCAGGGAAAGATATGGGGATAGGCCTGAGCCCGCAGAGCAGGGCGGCCTTTGCTTATGGTCTGAGCCCTTCCTAAAGATCCTGTCAGGCTGTCTTAGACACCTGGGGCCAGGGATTCCTTCCAAGCTGGGCCACTTTGGCTGGCCCGGGGCCAGCCCCAGGGCAGGAGGCAGTGTGTGCAAGGCCCCTGGGTGGCACGCTGCAGCACGGTCACCGTGCCATGGAACGGAACCCGGTCACCAAGGTCCCTTTGTGACACGTGGGAAATAGAAGCTTGCCCGGGTGCTGGGAACAGGCAACGGGGCACAACGGGACAGAGCAGTGCTGTGAGGAGCCCCCACACAGCGCACTCGTTGCCGTCTGACCAGGAGCTTTTCTGCAGCCTTGTTCCTGCAGCTGAGCTCGAGGCCAGAGCACAGGACTCGGTGACCCGTGGCCTTCCGAGGCTTCTATTCTGCAGCTGCCCTCAAGGGCAGAGCATGGCACTTGGTGCCCCAGAGCTTTCCCAAGGCGTCTCTCCTGCAAGTAGCTCCTGTCACAGACATGGAGCAGAGACCCCCGAGAGTTCCCAAGATGGCCTGGGTGGAGGAGGAGGAGGAGGAAGAAGGACCTGGAGCAGGCCCAGCACAGGAGACTGAAGAGGTGGTGCCCTTCCATCCACCACAGCAGGGTGAGTGGCAGAGCTGGGCTGCAGGGCTGGAGCCTGCAGCCAACTTGGCCCCATGCCATGCCATGCCATGCCATGCCATGCCATGCCATGCCATGCCATGCCATCCCCTGGGAAAATGCCCACGGACAGGCGGGAAGAGGGGCTGCGCAGACACCCCACAGCGGCCTCACTCCATCCCCCTGGGGCATCCCAGGGCTCTGCCTGCCTGGGGAGCGCAGGCCTGGGCTGTGTTCTCCGGCCTCTCCCGCAGCCCCTCATCTCTGGCTGTGCTCCCTCTTTGCCAGATGAAGCTGCGGAGCGCACACAAGAGCAGGAATCCAGCCGTGGCCGCTTCCACAGAACAGCGCAGGTACCTGCAGCCACCTGCACCTGGGCTGGGCCTGCTGTCCCTGCTCAGCCCAGCACCGTGTGTGCAGCACTCCATGCAACATCCCCGGCTTCTTGCCCTTCTCCTACAGCTCGTTTGCAACTTCATCCGGAGCATTCGGCAGGAGGAGACCCGCACCATGGGCACTGGGCTCAGAGCTCACTCCGAGCTCCTCAAGCATGAGACCAGTGCCGCCCTGCTGGATTTGCTCCTGGAGAAGGGTGTTGCCAGGCCAGAACAAGTAAGCAGCCTGGGGCCAGGCTTCAATTCCCCCATGAGTTACGTGGCTTCCCCAGCCACGCCTGCTGGTCCCTCAGAGCCTTTGAGGCCATGGCAGTGCATTTCTCTGGGGAGCCTGGGGACATTGCTCTCTCTGGCAGCGTTCCAAGTCTCCCCGTGCCTCCTGCAGGTGCCTGCCATGGTGAGGTACATTCACCGATGGCTCCTGGCCAACGATTCTGCCGAGCACAGGCTGGACAAGGCCCTGCTGAAACTCACCAAAGCACACCCAGCTGACGCAGTCGTGACGCTCCTGCGTGTTGCCCCGTCCTGTGACAGGTATGGGGCCCACCTGCCCAGAGGCCTCAGGCCTCCCAAGCCCATCACCCTCTACCGCCTGGCCCAGGTGTCTGAGCAACAGACACTTCCAGAACCCTCTGGCTGCTGCCTTTCTCAGCCCTGGCATGTCAGCCCCTGAGCCTGCTGCCCTGCTGCCTTGCTGCCCCTCAGGGCCTGTCCTCACAGAGCTGGGCTTCCTGGCTGCTGCCAGCAAGGGCCAGTGGGCAGAGGCAGAGCCGGCAGTCAGCCCGGGCCCCTAGGGATGCCCAGGCCACAATGCTGTGTCTGGGACCCCCCATGAGACAGAGCTCTAACCCCGCAGAGCTGCCATCTCCATGTGGAAGACCATCATGTGCTCGTCCAGGACTGCCGAGCCAGTGCAGCTGATCCTCCTGGATGTGCTAGGGAGCTGGCCAGAGTACAGCACGTGCACCTCGGATGGGGACAAAACGGCTGTCTTTGCCCTGGCTGTGAGTTTCTGCAACTGGCCTTTGCTGGCCCCAAGGCCGCCTCTCCAGCAGCTCTCCATCCTCCTTCCCCCACTGCATCTGCCTGCCTCAGGCCCTGGCCGGAAACCTGGCCCAGGGGCAGCTTCAGGCCCACCAGGCCCCGCGCTCCCCCTGCCTCTCTCCGGGCCTCTCCCTGCCACGTTCGGGCCCTGCCACACGGACACCTCGGCACTGAGCGCTGTCTCGGGGGGGCTTTGTCCTTTGCAGGCAACCGTGGTGATGTGGAAGATCCTCCAGGAGTCCCCTGTCCCACGTGTAGTGAGGCCATATTTCCCCCGCCTTTTTGTTCATCTGCTCTTCCAAGTGTTCTCCAGCACAGAAGAGATGCCAGAGGAAGTCCAAACCTTCTGGAAGGATTGCCTGGAAGAGCACGGTCTTGCCACCAGCCCCAACAGGTGCTCCATCCCACTCCTCCTGTCCTTGACACGTGGCCTGCAAAGGAGCCAGTGCTGCCAGTGTGACCCGGGCTTTGCTGTGCACACAGGTTTGCAGTGCAGACTCTGAAGTCCCTGCTCTGCCAAAAGCAGTACAAGGATGTGGTGGTGTCAGTGGAACGCAGGCGTGGCTGGGACACGCTGCTCTGTGCTGACACCCGCCACTATGCTGTGGGTCTACTGGCCAGGTGAGACTCTCTTTCTCCCCATTGATCCTGCCATTTGTGCTCTGTGCCCGAGCTGTCCCACACATTCCCCAAGGCCCTGGGACACACTGAGGGACGGCTAACGACAGACTGAGGGACGGCCAAGCAGACTGGAAAAGGCTGGGAAGGGAGAGAGCACAGGAGGAGACACCTCCTAAAGGGCCCAGGTGCCCTTGCAGGGTGGTGGTAAAAGACCACCAGGCTCTGTAAGCCTGTCCTTGGAGAGATTTGCTCAGCTTCCTGGTCCCTTTTTTGCCCTCCTAGGGAGATGCGCCATGCTTGTCATCGGTTGTGTTCCAGTATTGCACTCCACCTCCTCTGGCTGCTCAGCACACAGGAGCCACACTGGGATCTGCCCACCCTGGCATTCCTTGTGGAGGTGAGCCGGGTGTCCAGCGCTGCCTTGCTGAGCAGCCTCCCAGCTCTCTGCCCTCTCGTGGCAGCAGCCGCCTGGGACGGTGCCCGCACCCTGTGCTGCTGCTGCTGCTGCTGCGTCCTGGGCCCAGCCCTGTGCGGCTGTGGGCTCCTGCCGGCCGGCTCCCCCGTCACTGGCCTGTGCCTTTCAGGTCCTCGTGTGCCTGGATTCTAGTGAATGTGGCGACAGTGTTGTGAAGGTCTCTTCAAGGTACCTGCAGAGCGAGTGCAGGGAGAGGCGTTGCCTGGCGCTCAGGGCCCTTCTCGAGCTCATTGATGATCCCTCAATGGTGAGAAGGGGGCAGTGGCTGAAGCTGCGCTGGGAACGCAGTCACTTGGCCTGACCTGGGCTTTGGCCACTGGGGCAGCTGCTCCCAGCTCTCCTGCCTCCTGCTTCAGCTGCCCCAGTGCTTCAGGACAGTCCTTTGGCCTCTGGGCCCTGTGGCAGTAGGGTGGGACTTCACAGACTTGTGTTCCACACAGGCCGAAAGAATGTGGAGCTTGACCAAAAGCCTCATGCACCTACTGGGGGACAATGATGCAGAGATAGCTGGGATGACACTCATCACACTCAGCTTTATACTCCTGCACAAACACATTCTGCTGTCAACCCCCATTGCCATGCAGCTGGCTGAGGCACTCCTGCCACTCTTTGAGCACGTAAGGCTCCGTGCCCCCAGCTACAGCCACTGGCTGCTGCCTGGAAACTGTGTGCCCTGTGCATTTCCAGCCCTGTGCCCAGGGTGCCCTGGAGGAGCCAATGCTGAGGTGTTTTTTCTTTTTTTTTTCATCTAGGATAATAGCCAGGTACAGCTGCTCTCCATAAAACTCTTCCGAGACATGATGGAGTATTTGGAAGAGAGAGAAAAACCTTTGGAAAGCCCTGTGCAACAGAGCCTGCTTCCACTCTTCTTCCACTGCAATGATGAGAATCAGCATGTGGCAGAGGTGAGGACTCCTGGGCTGCTGCTGTCCGCCCGGCAGGGGGCTCGGCTGCCTCCTGCCCTGCGCCTGCTGGACCGCAGCCTCCTGCAGGCCATGGCAGGGGGAGGCGGGTCCCGTGCCCTGGGCTGCGGGGCCATCTCCGCGTCTCTGCTGCTCTCCAGGCTTCTCGGGAAACGCTGCTTTATGCGGTCAAGTTCATGAAGAGGAGGGATCTGAAAAAGCTGCTGAAGGAGCAGAAACTGTGGAAGTTCAGCAAGTGCCTGGTAAGGACGGCCTGGAATCCCCAACTCAGCCAGGAGAAGGCCCCTGAGGGCGGTGCTCAGTGTGCGGGCCGGGCAGCTGTGCTCCTGCGCGCTGCTGCAGCCAGAGGCCGCGCGGGCTCTTCTCCAGGCTCCCGTGGGCCTGAGCCGGGTGCCCATGAAAGCCCGGCCCGGCGGGGCTGCGGGGCATGGGCGGCACCGCGGCTCCCCGGGCAGCAGCCGGCCCCCTCGTTCTCCCCTCGGGAGCCCGGCGCCAGCGGCTGCTGGCCGCGCCTCGGGGCTGTCCGGGCAGGGGAGGCCGGGGCGGGGCGCAGGCAGCGCCCGGCCCAGGGGCTGAGCCCGCGCCAACCCTTCCCATCTGCCGCTCTCTCCAGCTGGCAGAGGACAGCAGCAGAGCGGCCGAGCACCTGCGCCGGGCCCTGCGCTACCTGGAGAGCCCACAGGAGCCCCTGCGAGAGGCGGCCATCAGGTTCATGAGTGAGTTACGAGCCCGGGCTCCCTCCCCAGCCCGCCGCAGCTCGGCCCCAGCCCCGCCTGTTGCCCCGGCAGCGGCAGCCGGGCCCCGCGCCGTGGAGCCCCGCCTGGCCTGGGCATTGCTGCTGCCGCCCTCTGACAGCCGTGCCCTGGGGCGACAGCGCGCTGCATGGGCTGAGCTGAGCGCTGCCGGGCCAGCAGCCCGTGTGGCCGCAGCGCCGGCAGCGCCGCTGGCAGGGAGCTGTGCCGCTGGGGCCGTGACAGTCTCTTTGTTCACAGGCATGGCCGGGCGGCACCTGAGGGGGCAGCAGCAAGAGCTGCAGTGGATCTGCACTGGTGACTGAGGGCAGGGGGCTGACAGCGGGGGCTGCCGGGGGGAGCTGCAAGCCCTGCCCCGGCTGCGGAGGGCTCTGCTCCCGTGGGCAGAGCGCACGGAGATTTCAGGGCCACGTGGGCCATTCGTGGCCAGCAGCTTCGGGCTGATCCCCTTGCTCCCTTTGCTCCCTCCTGGCCATGGCAAGAGCCGGCTTGGGATGGCACTTGCAGGGGGCTCTTCCTCGGCTGCCTGCAGCTCCAGCTTCTGACCGTGCCTCTGTTCCTCTCTCTCGCAGCCCTGGAAGACAAAACGAATGACGTCAGCCTCGCCGTCGGAAGCCTGGCAATTCAAACGCTGTGCATCCTCAGGTCAGGAGAGCGGGCTCCCATCTCCAGGTTCCAGTGGCTCCAAAATCACCTGCGCAGGGCATGGAAGACATGGCCCCGTCTGTCACAGCTCGGCTGCCTGCCCTGCCAGAGCTCTGTGGAGAGCTGATCCCAGAAGCTCTTTTTGCTGGGGCCACCTGAGTCAGGTTTTATTTTGTTTTTCTTCAAGAATTTTTTTCATTGTTTTTTTTTTTTTTTTCCTTTTCCATGTAAATATAGACTATGTTAACATACACAGACCAGACTCCCAGCATTTTTCTTTTGCTGCCCAGGGTCCGTAGGGCATAGGGGAGGAGGGGGAAATGGGTGCTTGCGCTCAGCCAGCTGCCCAGGCGTGCAGTGGGCCAGGTGAAATGGCCAGAAGCCCCTTGGCCTTTGGTGGTTCTGCTGAAGCCTTTGTGCTGCCCAGAGAGCGGCTGGGCAGGGGCTGGAGCTGCGGGGATCCCTGCCAGAGCGGTGCCTGGAGATGGTCACAAGCCCTGTGCCAGGCAGGAAGCGCCAGCCGTGTCCTCCTGCCCATGTGCTGCTGGCTGCCTTGCTGAGGGCTCCCAGGTGCCTCTGGATGGGGCTGCTCTGGAGCTGCTGTGGGGCTGCGGCGCTGCTGCCAGGCGGCTTGGCCGGGCTGGGGCAGCCCCTGAGGGGCTGGGGCGCTGGCAAGCCCCGGGCAATGGGCTGTCAGAGGCCACAAGCAGCCGCCTTGTTCCTGCCACAGTTGACTTGCAAGACGCATCCTGGGCACTCTGCAACTAACAGCATCAGTGTTGTTGGAAACCCAAATGCAGAGAAATCTCAGACCTTTGGTCTTGTCAGCAAAGCTTAGAATTAAACACAGGATTTGATCTGAGACCTAGGAAAGGGCTCCCAAACTTAGGTGCTAGAAGCGAGAATGCGGACTTCTAGTTTATAGCAGCGACACGGGGAGAAAAGTTGAAGTGGAGGAAAGTTTAGAGTTTTCGAGTTCAAGATCTAGGAAGAAATCAAAGTAGTTACAATGCTAAACAAGAAGATTAGGATGCAGTGCTGTAGGTTTGTGTGTCATAGCATGATTGGCTAAGGAAGCTTACACTGTTAGCATGATGTGGGGACCCAGGAAATTCCTCTGGCTGCCCTGCAGGACTCGAGAGCCTGTCAGAGGGCTCAGAGACCTTGGCACAGAGCCCAAGACCCCCGTGCCTTTGATTTAGCACTTGGAAAAAACAATCACCAACCTTGTATGAAGAATGACCAGCCACAAAAAATGAAGTAGAATGATAGTGAATTTATCCCAGAGTGGAAAAATAGATTTTGAGGGTTTTTAGAATGGGGCTTCAGGGGGCAAGATGGAGGAATCTGGGCATGTCCAGCCTTTCTCCTTCTTCTTCTTGGCCTCCATCTTCTGGTTGATGTTGGCACTTTGAGAATTGTCTAGAGTAGAAGCTCACTGTCTAACATAGATGGTAGAGATTGGAAAGTGATTGTAAATATTGTACAGGTAGTTTTTAGTATAAAAAGATAACACCACCCCAGGGGAGGCAGAGTGCCTTAGACTGTCTTGCTGAGCAGACGTCGGCAGGACAGGAGAAAGAATTTTATAGATAAGATACAATAAACAACCTTGAGACTGAGAAATTAAGAGCTCTGACTCCTTCTTCAACCACCGGGCTGGGACAAGAGACTTTTTAACTTATCTCAGGGTCACTCTGACCAGCTAGAGAGCCCGAGAGCATGAGTCCGTAAGATGAAATCTTGAAGATTGGGTCCAAAACATAAATATCCTTGTTGGCCGTGTCCTCTTGGCCAAGAAATCCTTCAAAGCTCTTGTAACTACAAGTCTTGCGGCCCTGTGAGCCATGCGGTGGAGATGTGAGCCCAACTCAACCTTCCTGCCTATGTAGAAGAGAAAAAAAAGCAATGGCATCATCTAAAAAACTCAGAGGTCCACTCTCCAGCTTGTTCCAAACCCCTTCCAATCCCCCAAAGTGTGATTTAGCTACAAATAGATGACAAGGACTCTTAGGGCTGCCTCTTTGACTCCAGAGCGGCTGCTTTAGAATCTTTCACATAACCCTGTGTAGTTAGGTGCCAGAAATGGATCATTTGAAGAAACTTTCCCAACTGACTTGCATGGAGGCTTGTTTGAAGGGTGTTTGAATGGAAAGCCTCCCAGCAGAGGTCTGGGCTTTGGCCTAGCTGTGTCCCCTGCTGATTGTGAAGTGTGTCATCAGCTGAAGGGCTATCTGGGCTAAAAATATCATCCAGTCAATTGGACTTGCTCTTTTTGGCCTATAAAAGCTGGACCCACTTTTGGGGCAAATTTGGAGACCTCATCTATGGGTGGATGGACCACCGAGGATTTTCCCAGTTGTTGGGAATGGTTCTCCAGGTCCCTGGAGTAAAACGGGGCTGCCCAGCAACTGCGCATCTGCAAGATGACAAACAATTGTCTTGGTTTGAAGAGACAGGTGTCTGCTAAGGAAGGCAGAAGTCTTCTCTGAAATGGAAAATGTAAATGCCCTCCCTTCAAATGATTCTCATTTAGAAATTCAAATGCTCTCAGGGAAAGATATGGGGATAGGCCTGAGCCCGCAGAGCAGGGCGGCCTTTGCTTATGGTCTGAGCCCTTCCTAAAGATCCTGTCAGGCTGTCTTAGACACCTGGGGCCAGGGATTCCTTCCAAGCTGGGCCACTTTGGCTGGCCCGGGGCCAGCCCCAGGGCAGGAGGCAGTGTGTGCAAGGCCCCTGGGTGGCACGCTGCAGCACGGTCACCGTGCCATGGAACGGAACCCGGTCACCAAGGTCCCTTTGTGACACGTGGGAAATAGAAGCTTGCCCGGGTGCTGGGAACAGGCAACGGGGCACAACGGGACAGAGCAGTGCTGTGAGGAGCCCCCACACAGCGCACTCGTTGCCGTCTGACCAGGAGCTTTTCTGCAGCCTTGTTCCTGCAGCTGAGCTCGAGGCCAGAGAACAGGACTCGGTGACCCGTGGCCTTCCGAGGCTTCTATTCTGCAGCTGCCCTCAAGGGCAGAGCGTGGCACTTGGTGCCTCAGAGCTTTCCCAAGGCGTCTCTCCTGCAAGTAGCTCCTGTCACAGACATGGAGCAGAGACCCCCGAGAGTTCCCAAGATGGCCTGGGTGGAGGAGGAGGAGGAGGAAGAAGGACCTGGAGCAGCCCCAGCACAGGAGACTGAAGAGGTGGTGCCCTTCCATCCACCACAGCAGGGTGAGTGGCACAGCTGGGCTGCAGGGCTGGAGCCTGCAGCCAATTTGGCCCCATGCCATGCCATGCCATGCCATGCCATGCCATGCCATGCCATGCCATGCCATCCCCTGGGAAAATGCCCACGGACAGGCGGGAAGAGGGGCTGGGCAGACACCCCACAGCGGCCTCACTCCATCGCCCTGGGGCATCCCAGGGCTCTGCCTGCCTGGGGAGCGCAGGCCTGGGCTGTGTTCTCCGGCCTCTCCCGCAGCCCCTCATCTCTGGCTGTGCTCCCTCTTTGCCAGATGAAGCTGCGGAGCGCACACAAGAGCAGGAATCCAGCCGTGGCCGCTTCCACAGAACAGCGCAGGTACCTGCAGCCACCTGCACCTGGGCTGGGCCTGCTGTCCCTGCTCAGCCCAGCACCGTATGTGCAGCACTCCATGCAACATCCCCGGCTTCTTGCCCTTCTCTTACAGCTCGTTTGCAACTTCATCCGGAGCATTCGGCAGGAGGAGACCCGCACCATGGGCACTGGGCTCAGAGCTCACTCCGAGCTCCTCAAGCATGAGACCAGTGCCGCCCTGCTGGATTTGCTCCTGGAGAAGGGTGTTGCCAGGCCAGAACAAGTAAGCAGCCTGGGGCCAGGCTTCAATTCCCCCATGAGTTACGTGGCTTCCCCAGCCACGCCTGCTGGTCCCTCAGAGCCTTTGAGGCCATGGCAGTGCATTTCTCTGGGGAGCCTGGGGACATTGCTCTCTCTGGCAGCGTTCCAAGTCTCCCCGTGCCTCCTGCAGGTGCCTGCCATGGTGAGGTACATTCACCGATGGCTCCTGGCCAACGATTCTGCCGAGCACAGGCTGGACAAGGCCCTGCTGAAACTCACCAAAGCACACCCAGCTGACGCAGTCGTGACGCTCCTGCGTGTTGCCCCGTCCTGTGACAGGTATGGGGCCCACCTGCCCAGAGGCCTCAGGCCTCCCAAGCCCATCACCCTCTACCGCCTGGCCCAGGTGTCTGAGCAACAGACACTTCCAGAACCCTCTGGCTGCTGCCTTTCTCAGCCCTGGCATGTCAGCCCCTGAGCCTGCTGCCCTGCTGCCTTGCTGCCCCTCAGGGCCTGTCCTCACAGAGCTGGGCTGCCTGGCTGCTGCCAGCAAGGGCCAGTGGGCAGAGGCAGAGCCGGCAGTCAGCCTGGGCCCCTAGGGATGCCCAGGCCACGATGCTGTGTCTGGGACCCCCCATGAGACAGAGCTCTAACCCCGCAGAGCTGCCATCTCCATGTGGAAGACCATCATGTGCTCGTCCAGGACTGCCGAGCCAGTGCAGCTGATCCTCCTGGATGTGCTAGGGAGCTGGCCAGAGTACAGCACGTGCACCTCGGATGGGGACAAAACGGCTGTCTTTGCCCTGGCTGTGAGTTTCCGCAACTGGCCTTTGCTGGCCCCAAGGCCGCCTCTCCAGCAGCTCTCCATCCTCCTTCCCCCACTGCATCTGCCTGCCTCAGGCCCTGGCCGGAAACCTGGCCCAGGGGCAGCTTCAGGCCCACCAGGCCCCGCGCTCCCCCTGCCTCTCTCCGGGCCTCTCCCTGCCACGTTCGGGCCCTGCCACACGGACACCTCGGCACTGAGCGCTGTCTCGGGGGCCTTTGTCCTTTGCAGGCAACCGTGGTGATGTGGAAGATCCTCCAGGAGTCCCCTGTCCCACGTGTAGTGAGGCCATATTTCCCCCGCCTTTTTGTTCATCTGCTCTTCCAAGTGTTCTCCAGCACAGAAGAGATGCCAGAGGAAGTCCAAACCTTCTGGAAGGATTGCCTGGAAGAGCACGGTCTTGCCACCAGCCCCAACAGGTGCTCCATCCCACTCCTCCTGTCCTTGACACGTGGCCTGCAAAGGAGCCAGTGCTGCCAGTGTGACCCGGGCTTTGCTGTGCACACAGGTTTGCAGTGCAGACTCTGAAGTCCCTGCTCTGCCAAAAGCAGTACAAGGATGTGGTGGTGTCAGTGGAACGCAAGCGTGGCTGGGACACGCTGCTCTGTGCTGACACCCGCCACTATGCTGTGGGTCTACTGGCCAGGTGAGACTCTCTTTCTCCCCATTGATCCTGCCATTTGTGCTCTGTGCCCGAGCTGTCCCACACATTCCCCAAGGCCCTGGGACACACTGAGGGACGGCTAACGACAGACTGAGGGACGGCCAAGCAGACTGGAAAAGGCTGGGAAGGGAGAGAGCACAGGAGGAGACACCTCCTAAAGGGCCCAGGTGCCCTTGCAGGGTGGTGGTAAAAGACCACCAGGCTCTGTAAGCCTGTCCTTGGAGAGATTTGCTCAGCTTCCTGGTCCCTTTTTTGCCCTCCTAGGGAGATGCGCCATGCTTGTCATCGGTTGTGTTCCAGTATTGCACTCCACCTCCTCTGGCTGCTCAGCACACAGGAGCCACACTGGGATCTGCCCACCCTGGCATTCCTTGTGGAGGTGAGCCGGGTGTCCAGCGCTGCCTTGCTGAGCAGCCTCCCAGCTCTCTGCCCTCTCATGGCAGCAGCCGCCTGGGACGGTGCCCGCACCCTGTGCTGCTGCTGCTGCTGCTGCGTCCTGGGCCCAGCCCTGTGCGGCTGTGGGCTCCTGCCGGCCGGCTCCCCCGTCACTGGCCTGTGCCTTTCAGGTCCTCGTGTGCCTGGATTCTAGTGAATGTGGCGACAGTGTTGTGAAGGTCTCTTCAAGGTACCTGCAGAGCGAGTGCAGGGAGAGGCGTCGCCTGGCGCTCAGGGCCCTTCTCGAGCTCATTGATGATCCCTCAATGGTGAGAAGGGGGCAGTGGCTGAAGCTGCGCTGGGAACGCAGTCACTTGGCCTGACCTGGGCTTTGGCCACTGGGGCAGCTGCTCCCAGCTCTCCTGCCTCCTGCTTCAGCTGCCCCAGTGCTTCAGGACAGTCCTTTGGCCTCTGGGCCCTGTGGCAGTAGGGTGGGACTTCACAGACTTGTGTTCCACACAGGCCGAAAGAATGTGGAGCTTGACCAAAAGCCTCATGCACCTACTGGGGGACAATGATGCAGAGATAGCTGGGATGACACTCATCACACTCAGCTTTATACTCCTGCACAAACACATTCTGCTGTCAACCCCCATTGCCATGCAGCTGGCTGAGGCACTCCTGCCACTCTTTGACCATGTAAGGCTCCATGCCCCCAGCTACAGCCACTGGCTGCTGCCTGGAAACTGTGTGCCCTGTGCATTTCCAGCCCTGTGCCCAGGGCGCCCTGGAGGAGCCAATGCTGAAGTGTTTTTTCTTTTTTTTTTTCATCTAGGATAATAGCCAGGTACAGCTGCTCTCCATAAAACTCTTCCGAGACATGATGGAGTATTTGGAAGAGAGAGAAAAACCTTTGGAAAGCCCTGTGCAACAGAGCCTGCTTCCACTCTTCTTCCACTGCAATGATGAGAATCAGCATGTGGCAGAGGTGAGGACTCCTGGGCTGCTGCTGTCCGCCCGGCAGGGGGCTCGGCTGCCTCCTGCCCTGCGCCTGCTGGACCGCAGCCTCCTGCAGGCCATGGCAGGGCGAGGCGGGTCCCGTGCCCTGGGCTGCGGGGCCATCTCCGCGTCTCTGCTGCTCCCCAGGCTTCTCGGGAAACGCTGCTTTATGCGGTCAAGTTCATGAAGAGGAGGGATCTGAAAAAGCTGCTGAAGGAGCAGAAACTGTGGAAGTTCAGCAAGTGCCTGGTAAGGACGGCCTGGAATCCCCAACTCAGCCAGGAGAAGGCCCCTGAGGGCGGTGCTCAGTGTGCGGGCCGGGCAGCTGTGCTCCTGTGCGCTGCTGCAGCCAGAGGCCGCGCGGGCTCTTCTCCAGGCTCCCGTGGGCCTGAGCCGGGTGCCCATGAAAGCCCGGCCCGGCGGGGCTGCGGGGCAGGGGCGGCACCGCGGCTCCCCGGGCAGCAGCCGGCCCCCTCCCCCTCCCCTCGGGAGCCCGGCTCCAGCGGCTGCTGGCCGCGCCTCGGGGCTGTGCGGGCAGGGGAGGCCGGGGCGGGGCGGAGGCAGCGCCCGGCCCAGGGGCTGAGCCCGCGCCAACCCTTCCCTCCTGCCGCTCTCTCCAGCTGGCAGAGGACAGCAGCAGAGCGGCCGAGCACCTGCGCCGGGCCCTGCGCTACCTGGAGAGCCCACAGGAGCCCCTGCGAGAGGCGGCCATCAGGTTCATGGGTGAGTTACGAGCCCGGGCTCCCTCCCCAGCCCGCCGCAGCTCGGCCCCAGCCCCGCCTGTTGCCCCGGCAGCGGCAGCCGGGCCCGGCGCCGTGGAGCCCCGCCTGGCCTGGGCATTGCTGCTGCCGCCCTCTGACAGCCGTGCCCTGGGGCGACAGCGCGCTGCATGGGCTGAGCTGAGCGCTGCCGGGCCAGCAGCCCGTGTGGCCGCAGCGCCGGCAGCGCCGCTGGCAGGGAGCTGTGCCGCTGGGGCCGTGACAGACTCTGTGTTCACAGGCATGGCCGGGCGGCACCTGAGGGGGCAGCAGCAAGAGCTGCAGCGGATCTGCACTGGTGACTGAGGGCAGCGGGCTGACAGCGGGGGCTGCCGGGGGGAGCTGCAAGCCCTGCCCCGGCTGCGGAGGGCTCTGCTCCCGTGGGCAGAGCGCACGGAGATTTCAGGGCCACGTGGGCCATTCGTGGCCAGCAGCTTCGGGCTGATCCCCTTGCTCCCTTTGCTCCCTCCTGGCCATGGCAAGAGCCGGCTTGGCATGGCACTTGCAGGGGGCTCTTCCTCGGCTCCCTGCAGCTCCAGCTTCTGACCGTGCCTCTGTTCCTCTCTCTCGCAGCCCTGGAAGACAAAACGAATGACGTCAGCCTCGCCGTCGGAAGCCTGGCAATTCAAACGCTGTGCATCCTCAGGTCAGGAGAGCGGGCTCCCATCTCCAGGTTCCAGTGGCTCCAAAATCACCTGCGCAGGGCATGGAAGACATGGCCCCGTCTGTCACAGCTCGGCTGCCTGCCCTGCCAGAGCTCTGTGGAGAGCTGATCCCAGAAGCTCTTTTTGCTGGGGCCACCTGAGTCAGGTTTTATTTTGTTTTTCTTCAAGAATTTTTTTTCATTGGTTTTTTTTTTTTTTTTCTTTTACCATGTAAATATAGACTATGTTAACATACACAGACCAGACTCCCAGCATTTTTCTTTTGCTGCCCAGGGTCCGTAGGGCATAGGGGAGGAGGGGGAAATGGGTGCTTGCGCTCAGCCAGCTGCCCAGGCGTGCAGTGGGCCAGGTGAAATGGCCAGAAGCCCCTTGGCCTTTGGTGGTTCTGCTGAAGCCTTTGTGCTGCCCAGAGAGTGGCTGGGCAGGGGCCGGAGCTGCGGGGATCCCTGCCAGAGCGGTGCCTGGAGATGGTCACAAGCCCTGTGCCAGGCAGGAAGCGCCAGCCGTGTCCTCCTGCCCATGTGCTGCTGGCTGCCTTGCTGAGGGCTCCCAGGTGCCTCTGGATGGGGCTGCTCTGGAGCTGCTGTGGGGCTGCGGCGCTGCTGCCGGGCGGCTTGGCTGGGCTGGGGCAGCCCCTGAGGGGCTGGGGCGCTGGCAAGCCCCGGGCAATGGGCTGTCAGAGGCCACAAGCAGCCGCCTTGTTCCTGCCACAGTTGACTTGCAAGACGCATCCTGGGCACTCTGCAACTAACAGCATCAGTGTTGTTGGAAACCCAAATGCAGAGAAATCTCAGACCTTTGGTCTTGTCAGCAAAGCTTAGAATTAAACACGGGATTTGATCTGAGACCTAGGAAAGGGCTCCCAAACTTAGGTGCTAGAAGCGAGAATGCGGACTTCTAGTTTATAGCAGCGACACGGGGAGAAAAGTTGAAGTGGAGGAAAGTTTAGAGTTTTCGAGTTGAAGATCTAGGAAGAAATCAAAGTAGTTACAATGCTAAACAAGAAGATTAGGATGCAGTGCTGTAGGTTTGTGTGTCATAGCATGATTGGCTAAGGAAGCTTACACTGTTAGCATGATGTGGGGACCCAGGAAATTCCTCTGGCTGCCCTGCAGGACTCGAGAGCCTGTCAGAGGGCTCAGAGACCTTGGCACAGAGCCCAAGACCCCCGTGCCTTTGATTTAGCACTTGGAAAAAACAATCACCAACCTTGTATGAAGAATGACCAGCCACAAAAAATGAAGTAGAATGATAGTGAATTTATCCCAGAGTGGAAAAATAGATTTTGAGGGTTTTTAGAATGGGGCTTCAGGGGGCAAGATGGAGGAATCTGGGCATGTCCAGCCTTTCTCCTTCTTCTTCTTGGCCTCCATCTTCTGGTTGATGTTGGCACTTTGAGAATTGTCTAGAGTAGAAGCTCACTGTCTAACATAGATGGTAGAGATTGGAAAGTGATTGTAAATATTGTACAGGTAGTTTTTAGTATAAAAAGATAACACCACCCCAGGGGAGGCAGAGTGCCTTAGACTGTCTTGCTGAGCAGACGTCGGCAGGACAGGAGAAAGAATTTTATAGATAAGATACAATAAACAACCTTGAGACTGAGAAATTAAGAGCTCTGACTCCTTCTTCAACCACCGGGCTGGGACAAGAGACTTTTTAACTTATCTCAGGGTCACTCTGACCAGCTAGAGAGCCCGAGAGCATGAGTCCGTAAGATGAAATCTTGAAGATTGGGTCCAAAACATAAATATCCTTGTTGGCCGTGTCTTCTTGGCCAAGAAATCCTTCAAAGCTCTTGTAACTACAAGTCTTGCGGCCCTGTGAGCCATGCGGTGGAGATGTGAGCCCAACTCAACCTTCCTGCCTATGTAGAAGAGAAAAAAAAGCAATGGCATCATCTAAAAAACTCAAAGGTCCACTCTCCAGCTTGTTCCAAACCCCTTCCAATCCCCCAAAGTGTGATTTAGCTACAAATAGATGACAAGGACTCTTAGGGCTGCCTCTTTGACTCCAGAGCGGCTGCTTTAGAATCTTTCACATAACCCTGTGTAGTTAGGTGCCAGAAATGGATCATTTGAAGAAACTTTCCCAACTGACTTGCATGGAGGCTTGTTTGAAGGGTGTTTGAATGGAAAGCCTCCCAGCAGAGGTCTGGGCTTTGGCCTAGCTGTGTCCCCTGCTGATTGTGAAGTGTGTCATCAGCTGAAGGGCTATCTGGGCTAAAAATATCATCCAGTCAATTGGACTTGCTCTTTTTGGCCTATAAAAGCTGGACCCACTTTTGGGGCAAATTTGGAGACCTCATCTATGGGTGGATGGACCACCGAGGATTTTCCCAGTTGTTGGGAATGGTTCTCCAGGTCCCTGGAGTAAAACGGGGCTGCCCAGCAACTGCGCATCTGCAAGATGACAAACAATTGTCTTGGTTTGAAGAGACAGGTGTCTGCTAAGGAAGGCAGAAGTCTTCTCTGAAATGGAAAATGTAAATGCCCTCCCTTCAAATGATTCTCATTTAGAAATTCAAATGCTCTCAGGGAAAGATATGGGGATAGGCCTGAGCCCGCAGAGCAGGGCGGCCTTTGCTTATGGTCTGAGCCCTTCCTAAAGATCCTGTCAGGCTGTCTTAGACACCTGGGGCCAGGGATTCCTTCCAAGCTGGGCCACTTTGGCTGGCCCGGGGCCAGCCCCAGGGCAGGAGGCAGTGTGTGCAAGGCCCCTGGGTGGCACGCTGCAGCACGGTCACCGTGCCATGGAACGGAACCCGGTCACCAAGGTCCCTTTGTGACACGTGGGAAATAGAAGCTTGCCCGGGTGCTGGGAACAGGCAACGGGGCACAACGGGACAGAGCAGTGCTGTGAGGAGCCCCCACACAGCGCACTCGTTGCCGTCTGACCAGGAGCTTTTCTGCAGCCTTGTTCCTGAAGCTGAGCTCGAGGCCAGAGCACAGGACTCGGTGACCCGTGGCCTTCCGAGGCTTCTATTCTGCAGCTGCCCTCAAGGGCAGAGCGTGGCACTTGGTGCCCCAGAGCTTTCCCAAGGCGTCTCTCCTGCAAGTAGCTCCTGTCACAGACATGGAGCAGAGACCCCCGAGAGTTCCCAAGATGGCCTGGGTGGAGGAGGAGGAGGAGGAAGAAGGACCTGGAGAAGCCCCAGCACAGGAGACTGAAGAGGTGGTGCCCTTCCATCCACCACAGCAGGGTGAGTGGCAGAGCGGGGCTGCAGGGCTGGAGCCTGCAGCCAACTTGGCCCCATGCCATGCCATGCCATGCCATGCCATGCCATGCCATGCCATGCCATGCCATGCCATCCCCTGGGAAAATGCCCACGGACAGGCGGGAAGAGGGGCCGCGCAGACACCCCACAGCGGCCTCACTCCATCGCCCTGGGGCATCCCAGGGCTCTGCCTGCCTGGGGAGCGCAGGCCTGGGCTGTGTTCTCCGGCCTCTCCCGCAGCCCCTCATCTCTGGCTGTGCTCCCTCTTTGCCAGATGAAGCTGCGGAGCGCACACAAGAGCAGGAATCCAGCCGTGGCCGCTTCCACAGAACAGCGCAGGTACCTGCAGCCACCTGCACCTGGGCTGGGCCTGCTGTCCCTGCTCAGCCCAGCACCGTGTGTGCAGCACTCCATGCAACATCCCCGGCTTCTTGCCCTTCTCCTACAGCTCGTTTGCAACTTCATCCGGAGCATTCGGCAGGAGGAGACCCGCACCATGGGCACTGGGCTCAGAGCTCACTCCGAGCTCCTCAAGCATGAGACCAGTGCCGCCCTGCTGGATTTGCTCCTGGAGAAGGGTGTTGCCAGGCCAGAACAAGTAAGCAGCCTGGGGCCAGGCTTCAATTCCCCCATGAGTTACGTGGCTTCCCCAGCCACGCCTGCTGGTCCCTCAGAGCCTTTGAGGCCATGGCAGTGCATTTCTCTGGGGAGCCTGGGGACATTGCTCTCTCTGGCAGCGTTCCAAGTCTCCCCGTGCCTCCTGCAGGTGCCTGCCATGGTGAGGTACATTCACCGATGGCTCCTGGCCAACGATTCTGCCGAGCACAGGCTGGACAAGGCCCTGCTGAAACTCACCAAAGCACACCCAGCTGACGCAGTCGTGACGCTCCTGCGTGTTGCCCCGTCCTGTGACAGGTATGGGGCCCACCTGCCCAGAGGCCTCAGGCCTCCCAAGCCCATCACCCTCTACCGCCTGGCCCAGGTGTCTGAGCAACAGACACTTCCAGAACCCTCTGGCTGCTGCCTTTCTCAGCCCTGGCATGTCAGCCCCTGAGCCTGCTGCCCTGCTGCCTTGCTGCCCCTCAGGGCCTGTCCTCACAGAGCTGGGCTGCCTGGCTGCTGCCAGCAAGGGCCAGTGGGCAGAGGCAGAGCCGGCAGTCAGCCCGGGCCCCTAGGGATGCCCAGGCCACAATGCTGTGTCTGGGACCCCCCATGAGACAGAGCTCTAACCCCGCAGAGCTGCCATCTCCATGTGGAAGACCATCATGTGCTCGTCCAGGACTGCCGAGCCAGTGCAGCTGATCCTCCTGGATGTGCTAGGGAGCTGGCCAGAGTACAGCACGTGCACCTCGGATGGGGACAAAACGGCTGTCTTTGCCCTGGCTGTGAGTTTCCGCAACTGGCCTTTGCTGGCCCCAAGGCCGCCTCTCCAGCAGCTCTCCATCCTCCTTCCCCCACTGCATCTGCCTGCCTCAGGCCCTGGCCGGAAACCTGGCCCAGGGGCAGCTTCAGGCCCACCAGGCCCCGCGCTCCCCCTGCCTCTCTCCGGGCCTCTCCCTGCCACGTTCGGGCCCTGCCACACGGACACCTCAGCACTGAGCGCTGTCTCGGGGGCCTTTGTCCTTTGCTTTGCAGGCAACCGTGGTGATGTGGAAGATCCTCCAGGAGTCCCCTGTCCCACGTGTAGTGAGGCCATATTTCCCCCGCCTTTTTGTTCATCTGCTCTTCCAAGTGTTCTCCAGCACAGAAGAGATGCCAGAGGAAGTCCAAACCTTCTGGAAGGATTGCCTGGAAGAGCACGGTCTTGCCACCAGCCCCAACAGGTGCTCCATCCCACTCCTCCTGTCCTTGACACGTGGCCTGCAAAGGAGCCAGTGCTGCCAGTGTGACCCGGGCTTTGCTGTGCACAC
This sequence comes from Ammospiza caudacuta, assembly GCF_027887145.1. Lineage (NCBI taxonomy): Eukaryota > Metazoa > Chordata > Aves > Passeriformes > Passerellidae > Ammospiza > Ammospiza caudacuta. The sequence goes on along the minus strand of NC_080621.1, from coordinate 4,913,166 downwards.
AGGTTTGCAGTGCAGACTCTGAAGTCCCTGCTCTGCCAAAAGCAGTACAAGGATGTGGTGGTGTCAGTGGAACGCAAGCGTGGCTGGGACACGCTGCTCTGTGCTGACACCCGCCACTATGCTGTGGGTCTACTGGCCAGGTGAGACTCTCTTTCTCCCCATTGATCCTGCCATTTGTGCTCTGTGCCCGAGCTGTCCCACACATTCCCCAAGGCCCTGGGACACACTGAGGGACGGCTAACGACAGACTGAGGGACGGCCAAGCAGACTGGAAAAGGCTGGGAAGGGAGAGAGCACAGGAGGAGACACCTCCTAAAGGGCCCAGGTGCCCTTGCAGGGTGGTGGTAAAAGACCACCAGGCTCTGTAAGCCTGTCCTTGGAGAGATTTGCTCAGCTTCCTGGTCCCTTTTTTGCCCTCCTAGGGAGATGCGCCATGCTTGTCATCGGTTGTGTTCCAGTATTGCACTCCACCTCCTCTGGCTGCTCAGCACACAGGAGCCACACTGGGATCTGCCCACCCTGGCATTCCTTGTGGAGGTGAGCCGGGTGTCCAGCGCTGCCTTGCTGAGCAGCCTCCCAGCTCTCTGCCCTCTCGTGGCAGCAGCCGCCTGGGACGGTGCCCGCACCCTGTGCTGCTGCTGCTGCTGCTGCGTCCTGGGCCCAGCCCTGTGCGGCTGTGGGCTCCTGCCGGCCGGCTCCCCCGTCACTGGCCTGTGCCTTTCAGGTCCTCGTGTGCCTGGATTCTAGTGAATGTGGCGACAGTGTTGTGAAGGTCTCTTCAAGGTACCTGCAGAGCGAGTGCAGGGAGAGGCGTCGCCTGGCGCTCAGGGCCCTTCTCGAGCTCATTGATGATCCCTCAATGGTGAGAAGGGGGCAGTGGCTGAAGCTGCGCTGGGAACGCAGTCACTTGGCCTGACCTGGGCTTTGGCCACTGGGGCAGCTGCTCCCAGCTCTCCTGCCTCCTGCTTCAGCTGCCCCAGTGCTTCAGGACAGTCCTTTGGCCTCTGGGCCCTGTGGCAGTAGGGTGGGACTTCACAGACTTGTGTTCCACACAGGCCGAAAGAATGTGGAGCTTGACCAAAAGCCTCATGCACCTACTGGGGGACAATGATGCAGAGATAGCTGGGATGACACTCATCACACTCAGCTTTATACTCCTGCACAAACACATTCTGCTGTCAACCCCCATTGCCATGCAGCTGGCTGAGGCACTCCTGCCACTCTTTGACCACGTAAGGCTCCGTGCCCCCAGCTACAGCCACTGGCTGCTGCCTGGAAACTGTGTGCCCTGTGCATTTCCAGCCCTGTGCCCAGGGCGCCCTGGAGGAGCCAATGCTGAAGTGTTTTTTCTTTTTTTTTTTCATCTAGGATAATAGACAGGTACAGCTGCTCTCCATAAAACTCTTCCGAGACATGATGGAGTATTTGGAAGAGAGAGAAAAACCTTTGGAAAGCCCTGTGCAACAGAGCCTGCTTCCACTCTTCTTCCACTGCAATGATGAGAATCAGCATGTGGCAGAGGTGAGGACTCCTGGGCTGCTGCTGTCCGCCCGGCAGGGGGCTCGGCTGCCTCCTGCCCTGCGCCTGCTGGACCGCAGCCTCCTGCAGGCCATGGCAGGGCGAGGCGGGTCCCGTGCCCTGGGCTGCGGGGCCATCTCCGCATCTCTGCTGCTCTCCAGGCTTCTCGGGAAACGCTGCTTTATGCGGTCAAGTTCATGAAGAGGAGGGATCTGAAAAAGCTGCTGAAGGAGCAGAAACTGTGGAAGTTCAGCAAGTGCCTGGTAAGGACGGCCTGGAATCTCCAACTCAGCCAGGAGAAGGCCCCTGAGGGCGGTGCTCAGTGTGCGGGCTGGGAAGCTGTGCTCCTGCGCGCTGCTGCAGCCAGAGGCCGCGCGGGCTCTTCTCCAGGCTCCCGTGGGCCTGAGCCGGGTGCCCATGAAAGCCCGGCCCGGCGGGGCTGTGGGGCAGGGGCGGCACCGCGGCTCCCCGGGCAGCAGCCGGCCCCGTCCCCCTCCCCTCGGGAGCCCGGCGCCAGCGGCTGCTGGCCGCGCCTCAGGGGCTGTGCGGGCAGGGGAGGCCGGGGCGGGGCACAGGCAGCGCCCGGCCCAATGGCTGAGCCCGCGCCAACCCTTCCCTCCTGCCGCTCTCTCCAGCTGGCAGAGGACAGCAGCAGAGCGGCCGAGCACCTGCGCCGGGCCCTGCGCTACCTGGAGAGCCCACAGGAGCCCCTGCGAGAGGCGGCCATCAGGTTCATGGGTGAGTTACGAGCCCGGGCTCCCTCCCCAGCCCGCCGCAGCTCGGCCCCAGCCCCGCCTGTTGCCCCGGCAGCGGCAGCCGGGCCCGTCGCGGTGGAGCCCCGCCTGGCCTGGGCATTGCTGCTGCCGCCCTCTGACAGCCGTGCCCTGGGGCGACAGCGCGCTGCATGGGCTGAGCTGAGCGCTGCCGGGCCAGCAGCCCGTGTGGCCGCAGCGCCGGCAGCGCCGCTGGCAGGGAGCTGTGCCGCTGGGGCCGTGACAGACTCTGTGTTCACAGGCATGGCCGGGCGGCACCTGAGGGGGCAGCAGCAAGAGCTGCAGCGGATCTGCACTGGTGACTGAGGGCAGCGGGCTGACAGCGGGGGCTGCCGGGGGGAGCTGCAAGCCCTGCCCCGGCTGCGGAGGGCTCTGCTCCCGTGGGCAGAGCGCACGGAGATTTCAGGGCCACGTGGGCCATTCGTGGCCAGCAGCTTCGGGCTGATTCCCTTGCTCCCTTTGCTCCCTCCTGGCCATGGCAAGAGCCGGCTTGGGATGGCACTTGCAGGGGGCTCTTCCTCGGCTGCCTGCAGCTCCAGCTTCTGACCGTGCCTCTGTTCCTCTCTCTCGCAGCCCTGGAAGACAAAACTAATGACGTCAGCCTCGCCGTCGGAAGCCTGGCAATTCAAACGCTGTGCATCCTCAGGTCAGGAGAGCAGGCTCCCATCTCCAGGTTCCAGTGGCTCCAAACTCACCTGCGCAGGGCATGGAAGACATGGCCCCGTCTGTCACAGCTCGGCTGCCTGCCCTGCCAGAGCTCTGTGGAGAGCTGATCCCAGAAGCTCTTTTTGCTGGGGCCACCTGAGTCAGGTTTTATTTTGTTTTTCTTCAAGAATTTTTTTTCATTGTTTTTTTTTTTTTTTTTTCTTTTACCATGTAAATATAGACTATGTTAACATACACAGACCAGACTCCCAGCATTTTTCTTTTGCTGCCCAGGGTCCGTAGGGCATAGGGGAGGAGGGGGAAATGGGTGCTTGCGCTCAGCCAGCTGCCCAGGCGTGCAGTGGGCCAGGTGAAATGGCCAGAAGCCCCTTGGCCTTTGGTGGTTCTGCTGAAGCCTTTGTGCTGCCCAGAGAGCGGCTGGGCAGGGGCCGGAGCTGCGGGGATCCCTGCCAGAGCGGTGCCTGGAGATGGTCACAAGCCCTGTGCCAGGCAGGAAGCGCCAGCCGTGTCCTCCTGCCCATGTGCTGCTGGCTGCCTTGCTGAGGGCTCCCAGGTGCCTCTGGATGGGGCTGCTCTGGAGCTGCTGTGGGGCTGCGGCGCTGCTGCCGGGCGGCTTGGCCGGGCTGGGGCAGCCCCTGAGGGGCTGGGGCGCTGGCAAGCCCCGGGCAATGGGCTGTCAGAGGCCACAAGCAGCCGCCTTGTTCCTGCCACAGTTGACTTGCAAGACGCATCCTGGGCACTCTGCAACTAACAGCATCAGTGTTGTTGGAAACCCAAATGCAGAGAAATCTCAGACCTTTGGTCTTGTCAGCAAAGCTTAGAATTAAACACGGGATTTGATCTGAGACCTAGGAAAGGGCTCCCAAACTTAGGTGCTAGAAGCGAGAATGCGGACTTCTAGTTTATAGCAGCGACACGGGGAGAAAAGTTGAAGTGGAGGAAAGTTTAGAGTTTTCGAGTTGAAGATCTAGGAAGAAATCAAAGTAGTTACAATGCTAAACAAGAAGATTAGGATGCAGTGCTGTAGGTTTGTGTGTCATAGCATGATTGGCTAAGGAAGCTTACACTGTTAGCATGATGTGGGGACCCAGGAAATTCCTCTGGCTGCCCTGCAGGACTCGAGAGCCTGTCAGAGGGCTCAGAGACCTTGGCACAGAGCCCAAGACCCCCGTGCCTTTGATTTAGCACTTGGAAAAAACAATCACCAACCTTGTATGAAGAATGACCAGCCACAAAAAATGAAGTAGAATGATAGTGAATTTATCCCAGAGTGGAAAAATAGATTTTGAGGGTTTTTAGAATGGGGCTTCAGGGGGCAAGATGGAGGAATCTGGGCATGTCCAGCCTTTCTCCTTCTTCTTCTTGGCCTCCATCTTCTGGTTGATGTTGGCACTTTGAGAATTGTCTAGAGTAGAAGCTCACTGTCTAACATAGATGGTAGAGATTGGAAAGTGATTGTAAATATTGTACAGGTAGTTTTTAGTATAAAAAGATAACACCACCCCAGGGGAGGCAGAGTGCCTTAGACTGTCTTGCTGAGCAGACGTCGGCAGGACAGGAGAAAGAATTTTATAGATAAGATACAATAAACAACCTTGAGACTGAGAAATTAAGAGCTCTGACTCCTTCTTCAACCACCGGGCTGGGACAAGAGACTTTTTAACTTATCTCAGGGTCACTCTGACCAGCTAGAGAGCCCGAGAGCATGAGTCCGTAAGATGAAATCTTGAAGATTGGGTCCAAAACATAAATATCCTTGTTGGCCGTGTCTTCTTGGCCAAGAAATCCTTCAAAGCTCTTGTAACTACAAGTCTTGCGGCCCTGTGAGCCATGCGGTGGAGATGTGAGCCCAACTCAACCTTCCTGCCTATGTAGAAGAGAAAAAAAAGCAATGGCATCATCTAAAAAACTCAGAGGTCCACTCTCCAGCGTGTTCCAAACCCCTTCCAATCCCCCAAAGTGTGATTTAGCTACAAATAGATGACAAGGACTCTTAGGGCTGCCTCTTTGACTCCAGAGCGGCTGCTTTAGAATCTTTCACATAACCCTGTGTAGTTAGGTGCCAGAAATGGATCATTTGAAGAAACTTTCCCAACTGACTTGCATGGAGGCTTGTTTGAAGGGTGTTTGAATGGAAAGCCTCCCAGCAGAGGTCTGGGCTTTGGCCTAGCTGTGTCCCCTGCTTGATTGTGAAGTGTGTCATCAGCTGAAGGGCTATCTGGGCTAAAAATATCATCCAGTCAATTGGACTTGCTCTTTTTGGCCTATAAAAGCTGGACCCACTTTTGGGGCAAATTTGGAGACCTCATCTATGGGTGGATGGACCACCGAGGATTTTCCCAGTTGTTGGGAATGGTTCTCCAGGTCCCTGGAGTAAAACGGGGCTGCCCAGCAACTGCGCATCTGCAAGATGACAAACAATTGTCTTGGTTTGAAGAGACAGGTGTCTGCTAAGGAAGGCAGAAGTCTTCTCTGAAATGGAAAATGTAAATGCCCTCCCTTCAAATGATTCTCATTTAGAAATTCAAATGCTCTCAGGGAAAGATATGGGGATAGGCCTGAGCCTGCAGAGCAGGGCGGCCTTTGCTTATGGTCTGAGCCCTTCCTAAAGATCCTGTCAGGCTGTCTTAGACACCTGGGGCCAGGGATTCCTTCCAAGCTGGGCCACTTTGGCTGGCCCGGGGCCAGCCCCAGGGCAGGAGGCAGTGTGTGCAAGGCCCCTGGGTGGCACGCTGCAGCACGGTCACCGTGCCATGGAACGGAACCCGGTCACCAAGGTCCCTTTGTGACACGTGGGAAATAGAAGCTTGCCCGGGTGCTGGGAACAGGCAACGGGGCACAACGGGACAGAGCAGTGCTGTGAGGAGCCCCCACACAGCGCACTCGTTGCCGTCTGACCAGAAGCTTTTCTGCAGCCTTGTTCCTGCAGCTGAGCTCGAGGCCAGAGAACAGGACTCGGTGACCCGTGGCCTTCCGAGGCTTCTATTCTGCAGCTGCCCTCAAGGGCAGAGCGTGGGACTTGGTGCCTCAGAGCTTTCCCAAGGCGTCTCTCCTGCAAGTAGCTCCTGTCACAGACATGGAGCAGAGACCCCCGAGAGTTCCCAAGATGGCCTGGGTGGAGGAGGAGGAGGAGGAAGAAGGACCTGGAGCAGCCCCAGCACAGGAGACTGAAGAGGTGGTGCCCTTCCATCCACCACAGCAGGGTGAGTGGCAGAGCTGGGCTGCAGGGCTGGAGCCTGCAGCCAACTTGGCCCCATGCCATGCCATGCCATGCCATGCCATGCCATACCATGCCATGCCATCCCCTGGGAAAATGCCCACGGACAGGCGGGAAGAGGGGCCGCGCAGACACCCCACAGCGGCCTCACTCCATCCCCCTGGGGCATCCCAGGGCTCTGCCTGCCTGGGGAGCGCAGGCCTGGGCTGTGTTCTCCGGCCTCTCCCGCAGCCCCTCATGTGCTCCCTCTTTGCCAGATGAAGCTGCGGAGCGCACACAAGAGCAGGAATCCAGCCGTGGCCGCTTCCACAGAACAGCGCAGGTACCTGCAGCCACCTGCACCTGGGCTGGGCCTGCTGTCCCTGCTCAGCCCAGCACCGTGTGTGCAGCACTCCATGCAACATCCCCGGCTTCTTGCCCTTCTCCTACAGCTCGTTTGCAACTTCATCCGGAGCATTCGGCAGGAGGAGACCCGCACCATGGGCACTGGGCTCAGAGCTCACTCCGAGCTCCTCAAGCATGAGACCAGTGCCGCCCTGCTGGATTTGCTCCTGGAGAAGGGTGTTGCCAGGCCAGAACAAGTAAGCAGCCTGGGGCCAGGCTTCAATTCCCCCATGAGTTACGTGGCTTCCCCAGCCACGCCTGCTGGTCCCTCAGAGCCTTTGAGGCCATGGCAGTGCATTTCTCTGGGGAGCCTGGGGACATTGCTCTCTCTGGCAGCGTTCCAAGTCTCCCCGTGCCTCCTGCAGGTGCCTGCCATGGTGAGGTACATTCACCGATGGCTCCTGGCCAACGATTCTGCCGAGCACAGGCTGGACAAGGCCCTGCTGAAACTCACCAAAGCACACCCAGCTGACGCAGTCGTGACGCTCCTGCGTGTTGCCCCGTCCTGTGACAGGTATGGGGCCCACCTGCCCAGAGGCCTCAGGCCTCCCAAGCCCATCACCCTCTACCGCCTGGCCCAGGTGTCTGAGCAACAGAGAGTTCCAGAACCCTCTGGCTGCTGCCTTTCTCAGCCCTGGCATGTCAGCCCCTGAGCCTGCTGCCCTGCTGCCTTGCTGCCCCTCAGGGCCTGTCCTCACAGAGCTGGGCTGCCTGGCTGCTGCCAGCAAGGGCCAGTGGGCAGAGGCAGAGCCGGCAGTCAGCCCGGGCCCCTAGGGATGCCCAGGCCACAATGCTGTGTCTGGGACCCCCCATGAGACAGAGCTCTAACCCCGCAGAGCTGCCATCTCCATGTGGAAGACCATCATGTGCTCGTCCAGGACTGCCGAGCCAGTGCAGCTGATCCTCCTGGATGTGCTAGGGAGCTGGCCAGAGTACAGCACGTGCACCTCGGATGGGGACAAAACAGCTGTCTTTGCCCTGGCTGTGAGTTTCCGCAACTGGCCTTTGCTGGCCCCAAGGCCGCCTCTCCAGCAGCTCTCCATCCTCCTTCCCCCACTGCATCTGCCTGCCTCAGGCCCTGGCCGGAAACCTGGCCCAGGGGCAGCTTCAGGCCCACCAGGCCCCGCGCTCCCCCTGCCTCTCTCCGGGCCTCTCCCTGCCACGTTCGGGCCCTGCCACACGGACACCTCGGCACTGAGCGCTGTCTCGGGGGGCTTTGTCCTTTGCTTTGCAGGCAACCGTGGTGATGTGGAAGATCCTCCAGGAGTCCCCTGTCCCACGTGTAGTGAGGCCATATTTCCCCCGCCTTTTTGTTCATCTGCTCTTCCAAGTGTTCTCCAGCACAGAAGAGATGCCAGAGGAAGTCCAAACCTTCTGGAAGGATTGCCTGGAAGAGCACGGTCTTGCCACCAGCCCCAACAGGTGCTCCATCCCACTCCTCCTGTCCTTGACACGTGGCCTGCAAAGGAGCCAGTGCTGCCAGTGTGACCCGGGCTTTGCTGTGCACACAGGTTTGCAGTGCAGACTCTGAAGTCCCTGCTCTGCCAAAAGCAGTACAAGGATGTGGTGGTGTCAGTGGAACGCAAGCGTGGCTGGGACACGCTGCTCTGTGCTGACACCCGCCACTATGCTGTGGGTCTACTGGCCAGGTGAGACTCTCTTTCTCCCCATTGATCCTGCCATTTGTGCTCTGTGCCCGAGCTGTCCCACACATTCCCCAAGGCCCTGGGACACACTGAGGGACGGCTAACGACAGACTGAGGGACGGCCAAGCAGACTGGAAAAGGCTGGGAAGGGAGAGAGCACAGGAGGAGACACCTCCTAAAGGGCCCAGGTGCCCTTGCAGGGTGGTGGTAAAAGACCACCAGGCTCTGTAAGCCTGTCCTTGGAGAGATTTGCTCAGCTTCCTGGTCCCTTTTTTGCCCTCCTAGGGAGATGCGCCATGCTTGTCATCGGTTGTGTTCCAGTATTGCACTCCACCTCCTCTGGCTGCTCAGCACACAGGAGCCACACTGGGATCTGCCCACCCTGGCATTCCTTGTGGAGGTGAGCCGGGTGTCCAGCGCTGCCTTGCTGAGCAGCCTCCCAGCTCTCTGCCCTCTCGTGGCAGCAGCCGCCTGGGACGGTGCCCGCACCCTGTGCTGCTGCTGCTGCTGCTGCTGCTGCGTCCTGGGCCCAGCCCTGTGCGGCTGTGGGCTCCTGCCGGCCGGCTCCCCCGTCACTGGCCTGTGCCTTTCAGGTCCTCGTGTGCCTGGATTCTAGTGAATGTGGCGACAGTGTTGTGAAGGTCTCTTCAAGGTACCTGCAGAGCGAGTGCAGGGAGAGGCGTCGCCTGGCGCTCAGGGCCCTTCTCGAGCTCATTGATGATCCCTCAATGGTGAGAAGGGGGCAGTGGCTGAAGCTGCGCTGGGAACGCAGTCACTTGGCCTGACCTGGGCTTTGGCCACTGGGGCAGCTGCTCCCAGCTCTCCTGCCTCCTGCTTCAGCTGCCCCAGTGCTTCAGGACAGTCCTTTGGCCTCTGGGCCCTGTGGCAGTAGGGTGGGACTTCACAGACTTGTGTTCCACACAGGCCGAAAGAATGTGGAGCTTGACCAAAAGCCTCATGCACCTACTGGGGGACAATGATGCAGAGATAGCTGGGATGACACTCATCACACTCAGCTTTATACTCCTGCACAAACACATTCTGCTGTCAACCCCCATTGCCATGCAGCTGGCTGAGGCACTCCTGCCACTCTTTGAGCACGTAAGGCTCCGTGCCCCCAGCTACAGCCACTGGCTGCTGCCTGGAAACTGTGTGCCCTGTGCATTTCCAGCCCTGTGCCCAGGGCGCCCTGGAGGAGCCAATGCTGAAGTGTTTTTTCTTTTTTTTTTCATCTAGGATAATAGCCAGGTACAGCTGCTCTCCATAAAACTCTTCCGAGACATGATGGAGTATTTGGAAGAGAGAGAAAAACCTTTGGAAAGCCCTGTGCAACAGAGCCTGCTTCCACTCTTCTTCCACTGCAATGATGAGAATCAGCATGTGGCAGAGGTGAGGACTCCTGGGCTGCTGCTGTCCTCCCGGCAGGGGGCTCGGCTGCCTCCCGCCCTGCGCCTGCTGGACCGCAGCCTCCTGCAGGCTATGGCAGGGCGAGGCGGGTCCCGTGCCCTGGGCTGCGGGGCCATCTCCGCGTCTCTGCTGCTCTCCAGGCTTCTCGGGAAACGCTGCTTTATGCGGTCAAGTTCATGAAGAGGAGGGATCTGAAAAAGCTGCTGAAGGAGCAGAAACTGTGGAAGTTCAGCAAGTGCCTGGTAAAGACGGCCTGGAATCCCCAACTCAGCCAGGAGAAGGCCCCTGGGGGCGGTGCTCAGTGTGCGGGCCGGGCAGCTGTGCTCCTGTGCGCTGCTGCAGCCAGAGGCCGCGCGGGCTCTTCTCCAGGCTCCCGTGGGCCTGAGCCGGGTGCCCATGAAAGCCCGGCCCGGCGGGGCTGTGGGGCAGGGGCGGCACCGCGGCTCCCCGGGCAGCAGCCGGCCCCGTCCCCCTCCCCTCGGGAGCCCGGCTCCAGCGGCTGCTGGCCGCGCCTCAGGGGCTGTGCGGGCAGGGGAGGCCGGGGCGGGGCACAGGCAGCGCCCGGCCCAATGGCTGAGCCCGCGCCAACCCTTCCCTCCTGCCGCTCTCTCCAGCTGGCAGAGGACAGCAGCAGAGCGGCCGAGCACCTGCGCCGGGCCCTGCGCTACCTGGAGAGCCCACAGGAGCCCCTGCGAGAGGCGGCCATCAGGTTCATGGGTGAGTTACGAGCCCGGGCTCCCTCCCCAGCCCGCCGCAGCTCGGCCCCAGCCCCGCCTGTTGCCCCGGCAGCGGCAGCCGGGCCCGTCGCGGTGGAGCCCCGCCTGGCCTGGGCATTGCTGCTGCCGCCCTCTGACAGCCGTGCCCTGGGGCGACAGCGCGCTGCATGGGCTGAGCTGAGCGCTGCCGGGCCAGCAGCCCGTGTGGCCGCAGCGCCGGCAGCGCCGCTGGCAGGGAGCTGTGCCGCTGGGGCCGTGACAGACTCTGTGTTCACAGGCATGGCCGGGCGGCACCTGAGGGGGCAGCAGCAAGAGCTGCAGCGGATCTGCACTGGTGACTGAGGGCAGCGGGCTGACAGCGGGGGCTGCCGGGGGGAGCTGCAAGCCCTGCCCCGGCTGCGGAGGGCTCTGCTCCCGTGGGCAGAGCGCACGGAGATTTCAGGGCCACGTGGGCCATTCGTGGCCAGCAGCTTCGGGCTGATTCCCTTGCTCCCTTTGCTCCCTCCTGGCCATGGCAAGAGCCGGCTTGGGATGGCACTTGCAGGGGGCTCTTCCTCGGCTGCCTGCAGCTCCAGCTTCTGACCGTGCCTCTGTTCCTCTCTCTCGCAGCCCTGGAAGACAAAACTAATGACGTCAGCCTCGCCGTCGGAAGCCTGGCAATTCAAACGCTGTGCATCCTCAGGTCAGGAGAGCAGGCTCCCATCTCCAGGTTCCAGTGGCTCCAAAATCACCTGCGCAGGGCATGGAAGACATGGCCCCGTCTGTCACAGCTCGGCTGCCTGCCCTGCCAGAGCTCTGTGGAGAGCTGATCCCAGAAGCTCTTTTTGCTGGGGCCACCTGAGTCAGGTTTTATTTTGTTTTTCTTCAAGAATTTTTTTTCATAGTTTTTTTTTTTTTTTTCCTTTTACCATGTAAATATAGACTATGTTAACATACACAGACCAGACTCCCAGCATTTTTCTTTTGCTGCCCAGGGTCCGTAGGGCATAGGGGAGGAGGGGGAAATGGGTGCTTGCGCTCAGCCAGCTGCCCAGGCGTGCAGTGGGCCAGGTGAAATGGCCAGAAGCCCCTTGGCCTTTGGTGGTTCTGCTGAAGCCTTTGTGCTGCCCAGAGAGCGGCTGGGCAGGGGCCGGAGCTGCGGGGATCCCTGCCAGAGCGGTGCCTGGAGATGGTCACAAGCCCTGTGCCAGGCAGGAAGCGCCAGCCGTGTCCTCCTGCCCATGTGCTGCTGGCTGCCTTGCTGAGGGCTCCCAGGTGCCTCTGGATGGGGCTGCTCTGGAGCTGCTGTGGGGCTGCGGCGCTGCTGCCGGGCGGCTTGGCCGGGCTGGGGCAGCCCCTGAGGGGCTGGGGCGCTGGCAAGCCCCGGGCAATGGGCTGTCAGAGGCCACAAGCAGCCGCCTTGTTCCTGCCACAGTTGACTTGCAAGACGCATCCTGGGCACTCTGCAACTAACAGCATCAGTGTTGTTGGAAACCCAAATGCAGAGAAATCTCAGACCTTTGGTCTTGTCAGCAAAGCTTAGAATTAAACACGGGATTTGATCTGAGACCTAGGAAAGGGCTCCCAAACTTAGGTGCTAGAAGCGAGAATGCGGACTTCTAGTTTATAGCAGCGACACGGGGAGAAAAGTTGAAGTGGAGGAAAGTTTAGAGTTTTCGAGTTGAAGATCTAGGAAGAAATCAAAGTAGTTACAATGCTAAACAAGAAGATTAGGATGCAGTGCTGTAGGTTTGTGTGTCATAGCATGATTGGCTAAGGAAGCTTACACTGTTAGCATGATGTGGGGACCCAGGAAATTCCTCTGGCTGCCCTGCAGGACTCGAGAGCCTGTCAGAGGGCTCAGAGACCTTGGCACAGAGCCCAAGACCCCCGTGCCTTTGATTTAGCACTTGGAAAAAACAATCACCAACCTTGTATGAAGAATGACCAGCCACAAAAAATGAAGTAGAATGATAGTGAATTTATCCCAGAGTGGAAAAATAGATTTTGAGGGTTTTTAGAATGGGGCTTCAGGGGGCAAGATGGAGGAATCTGGGCATGTCCAGCCTTTCTCCTTCTTCTTCTTGGCCTCCATCTTCTGGTTGATGTTGGCACTTTGAGAATTGTCTAGAGTAGAAGCTCACTGTCTAACATAGATGGTAGAGATTGGAAAGTGATTGTAAATATTGTACAGGTAGTTTTTAGTATAAAAAGATAACACCACCCCAGGGGAGGCAGAGTGCCTTAGACTGTCTTGCTGAGCAGACGTCGGCAGGACAGGAGAAAGAATTTTATAGATAAGATACAATAAACAACCTTGAGACTGAGAAATTAAGAGCTCTGACTCCTTCTTCAACCACCGGGCTGGGACAAGAGACTTTTTAACTTATCTCAGGGTCACTCTGACCAGCTAGAGAGCCCGAGAGCATGAGTCCGTAAGATGAAATCTTGAAGATTGGGTCCAAAACATAAATATCCTTGTTGGCCGTGTCTTCTTGGCCAAGAAATCCTTCAAAGCTCTTGTAACTACAAGTCTTGCGGCCCTGTGAGCCATGCGGTGGAGATGTGAGCCCAACTCAACCTTCCTGCCTATGTAGAAGAGAAAAAAAAGCAATGGCATCATCTAAAAAACTCAGAGGTCCACTCTCCAGCGTGTTCCAAACCCCTTCCAATCCCCCAAAGTGTGATTTAGCTACAAATAGATGACAAGGACTCTTAGGGCTGCCTCTTTGACTCCAGAGCGGCTGCTTTAGAATCTTTCACATAACCCTGTGTAGTTAGGTGCCAGAAATGGATCATTTGAAGAAACTTTCCCAACTGACTTGCATGGAGGCTTGTTTGAAGGGTGTTTGAATGGAAAGCCTCCCAGCAGAGGTCTGGGCTTTGGCCTAGCTGTGTCCCCTGCTTGATTGTGAAGTGTGTCATCAGCTGAAGGGCTATCTGGGCTAAAAATATCATCCAGTCAATTGGACTTGCTCTTTTTGGCCTATAAAAGCTGGACCCACTTTTGGGGCAAATTTGGAGACCTCATCTATGGGTGGATGGACCACCGAGGATTTTCCCAGTTGTTGGGAATGGTTCTCCAGGTCCCTGGAGTAAAACGGGGCTGCCCAGCAACTGCGCATCTGCAAGATGACAAACAATTGTCTTGGTTTGAAGAGACAGGTGTCTGCTAAGGAAGGCAGAAGTCTTCTCTGAAATGGAAAATGTAAATGCCCTCCCTTCAAATGATTCTCATTTAGAAATTCAAATGCTCTCAGGGAAAGATATGGGGATAGGCCTGAGCCTGCAGAGCAGGGCGGCCTTTGCTTATGGTCTGAGCCCTTCCTAAAGATCCTGTCAGGCTGTCTTAGACACCTGGGGCCAGGGATTCCTTCCAAGCTGGGCCACTTTGGCTGGCCCGGGGCCAGCCCCAGGGCAGGAGGCAGTGTGTGCAAGGCCCCTGGGTGGCACGCTGCAGCACGGTCACCGTGCCATGGAACGGAACCCGGTCACCAAGGTCCCTTTGTGACACGTGGGAAATAGAAGCTTGCCCGGGTGCTGGGAACAGGCAACGGGGCACAACGGGACAGAGCAGTGCTGTGAGGAGCCCCCACACAGCGCACTCGTTGCCGTCTGACCAGAAGCTTTTCTGCAGCCTTGTTCCTGCAGCTGAGCTCGAGGCCAGAGAACAGGACTCGGTGACCCGTGGCCTTCCGAGGCTTCTATTCTGCAGCTGCCCTCAAGGGCAGAGCGTGGGACTTGGTGCCTCAGAGCTTTCCCAAGGCGTCTCTCCTGCAAGTAGCTCCTGTCACAGACATGGAGCAGAGACCCCCGAGAGTTCCCAAGATGGCCTGGGTGGAGGAGGAGGAGGAGGAAGAAGGACCTGGAGCAGCCCCAGCACAGGAGACTGAAGAGGTGGTGCCCTTCCATCCACCACAGCAGGGTGAGTGGCAGAGCTGGGCTGCAGGGCTGGAGCCTGCAGCCAACTTGGCCCCATGCCATGCCATGCCATGCCATACCATGCCATGCCATCCCCTGGGAAAATGCCCACGGACAGGCGGGAAGAGGGGCCGCGCAGACACCCCACAGCGGCCTCACTCCATCCCCCTGGGGCATCCCAGGGCTCTGCCTGCCTGGGGAGCGCAGGCCTGGGCTGTGTTCTCCGGCCTCTCCCGCAGCCCCTCATGTGCTCCCTCTTTGCCAGATGAAGCTGCGGAGCGCACACAAGAGCAGGAATCCAGCCGTGGCCGCTTCCACAGAACAGCGCAGGTACCTGCAGCCACCTGCACCTGGGCTGGGCCTGCTGTCCCTGCTCAGCCCAGCACCGTGTGTGCAGCACTCCATGCAACATCCCCGGCTTCTTGCCCTTCTCCTACAGCTCGTTTGCAACTTCATCCGGAGCATTCGGCAGGAGGAGACCCGCACCATGGGCACTGGGCTCAGAGCTCACTCCGAGCTCCTCAAGCATGAGACCAGTGCCGCCCTGCTGGATTTGCTCCTGGAGAAGGGTGTTGCCAGGCCAGAACAAGTAAGCAGCCTGGGGCCAGGCTTCAATTCCCCCATGAGTTACGTGGCTTCCCCAGCCACGCCTGCTGGTCCCTCAGAGCCTTTGAGGCCATGGCAGTGCATTTCTCTGGGGAGCCTGGGGACATTGCTCTCTCTGGCAGCGTTCCAAGTCTCCCCGTGCCTCCTGCAGGTGCCTGCCATGGTGAGGTACATTCACCGATGGCTCCTGGCCAACGATTCTGCCGAGCACAGGCTGGACAAGGCCCTGCTGAAACTCACCAAAGCACACCCAGCTGACGCAGTCGTGACGCTCCTGCGTGTTGCCCCGTCCTGTGACAGGTATGGGGCCCACCTGCCCAGAGGCCTCAGGCCTCCCAAGCCCATCACCCTCTACCGCCTGGCCCAGGTGTCTGAGCAACAGAGAGTTCCAGAACCCTCTGGCTGCTGCCTTTCTCAGCCCTGGCATGTCAGCCCCTGAGCCTGCTGCCCTGCTGCCTTGCTGCCCCTCAGGGCCTGTCCTCACAGAGCTGGGCTGCCTGGCTGCTGCCAGCAAGGGCCAGTGGGCAGAGGCAGAGCCGGCAGTCAGCCCGGGCCCCTAGGGATGCCCAGGCCACAATGCTGTGTCTGGGACCCCCCATGAGACAGAGCTCTAACCCCGCAGAGCTGCCATCTCCATGTGGAAGACCATCATGTGCTCGTCCAGGACTGCCGAGCCAGTGCAGCTGATCCTCCTGGATGTGCTAGGGAGCTGGCCAGAGTACAGCACGTGCACCTCGGATGGGGACAAAACAGCTGTCTTTGCCCTGGCTGTGAGTTTCCGCAACTGGCCTTTGCTGGCCCCAAGGCCGCCTCTCCAGCAGCTCTCCATCCTCCTTCCCCCACTGCATCTGCCTGCCTCAGGCCCTGGCCGGAAACCTGGCCCAGGGGCAGCTTCAGGCCCACCAGGCCCCGCGCTCCCCCTGCCTCTCTCCGGGCCTCTCCCTGCCACGTTCGGGCCCTGCCACACGGACACCTCGGCACTGAGCGCTGTCTCGGGGGGCTTTGTCCTTTGCTTTGCAGGCAACCGTGGTGATGTGGAAGATCCTCCAGGAGTCCCCTGTCCCACGTGTAGTGAGGCCATATTTCCCCCGCCTTTTTGTTCATCTGCTCTTCCAAGTGTTCTCCAGCACAGAAGAGATGCCAGAGGAAGTCCAAACCTTCTGGAAGGATTGCCTGGAAGAGCACGGTCTTGCCACCAGCCCCAACAGGTGCTCCATCCCACTCCTCCTGTCCTTGACACGTGGCCTGCAAAGGAGCCAGTGCTGCCAGTGTGACCCGGGCTTTGCTGTGCACACAGGTTTGCAGTGCAGACTCTGAAGTCCCTGCTCTGCCAAAAGCAGTACAAGGATGTGGTGGTGTCAGTGGAACGCAAGCGTGGCTGGGACACGCTGCTCTGTGCTGACACCCGCCACTATGCTGTGGGTCTACTGGCCAGGTGAGACTCTCTTTCTCCCCATTGATCCTGCCATTTGTGCTCTGTGCCCGAGCTGTCCCACACATTCCCCAAGGCCCTGGGACACACTGAGGGACGGCTAACGACAGACTGAGGGACGGCCAAGCAGACTGGAAAAGGCTGGGAAGGGAGAGAGCACAGGAGGAGACACCTCCTAAAGGGCCCAGGTGCCCTTGCAGGGTGGTGGTAAAAGACCACCAGGCTCTGTAAGCCTGTCCTTGGAGAGATTTGCTCAGCTTCCTGGTCCCTTTTTTGCCCTCCTAGGGAGATGCGCCATGCTTGTCATCGGTTGTGTTCCAGTATTGCACTCCACCTCCTCTGGCTGCTCAGCACACAGGAGCCACACTGGGATCTGCCCACCCTGGCATTCCTTGTGGAGGTGAGCCGGGTGTCCAGCGCTGCCTTGCTGAGCAGCCTCCCAGCTCTCTGCCCTCTCGTGGCAGCAGCCGCCTGGGACGGTGCCCGCACCCTGTGCTGCTGCTGCTGCTGCTGCTGCTGCGTCCTGGGCCCAGCCCTGTGCGGCTGTGGGCTCCTGCCGGCCGGCTCCCCCGTCACTGGCCTGTGCCTTTCAGGTCCTCGTGTGCCTGGATTCTAGTGAATGTGGCGACAGTGTTGTGAAGGTCTCTTCAAGGTACCTGCAGAGCGAGTGCAGGGAGAGGCGTCGCCTGGCGCTCAGGGCCCTTCTCGAGCTCATTGATGATCCCTCAATGGTGAGAAGGGGGCAGTGGCTGAAGCTGCGCTGGGAACGCAGTCACTTGGCCTGACCTGGGCTTTGGCCACTGGGGCAGCTGCTCCCAGCTCTCCTGCCTCCTGCTTCAGCTGCCCCAGTGCTTCAGGACAGTCCTTTGGCCTCTGGGCCCTGTGGCAGTAGGGTGGGACTTCACAGACTTGTGTTCCACACAGGCCGAAAGAATGTGGAGCTTGACCAAAAGCCTCATGCACCTACTGGGGGACAATGATGCAGAGATAGCTGGGATGACACTCATCACACTCAGCTTTATACTCCTGCACAAACACATTCTGCTGTCAACCCCCATTGCCATGCAGCTGGCTGAGGCACTCCTGCCACTCTTTGAGCACGTAAGGCTCCGTGCCCCCAGCTACAGCCACTGGCTGCTGCCTGGAAACTGTGTGCCCTGTGCATTTCCAGCCCTGTGCCCAGGGCGCCCTGGAGGAGCCAATGCTGAAGTGTTTTTTCTTTTTTTTTTCATCTAGGATAATAGCCAGGTACAGCTGCTCTCCATAAAACTCTTCCGAGACATGATGGAGTATTTGGAAGAGAGAGAAAAACCTTTGGAAAGCCCTGTGCAACAGAGCCTGCTTCCACTCTTCTTCCACTGCAATGATGAGAATCAGCATGTGGCAGAGGTGAGGACTCCTGGGCTGCTGCTGTCCTCCCGGCAGGGGGCTCGGCTGCCTCCCGCCCTGCGCCTGCTGGACCGCAGCCTCCTGCAGGCCATGGCAGGGCGAGGCGGGTCCCGTGCCCTGGGCTGCGGGGCCATCTCCGCGTCTCTGCTGCTCTCCAGGCTTCTCGGGAAACGCTGCTTTATGCGGTCAAGTTCATGAAGAGGAGGGATCTGAAAAAGCTGCTGAAGGAGCAGAAACTGTGGAAGTTCAGCAAGTGCCTGGTAAAGACGGCCTGGAATCCCCAACTCAGCCAGGAGAAGGCCCCTGGGGGCGGTGCTCAGTGTGCGGGCCGGGCAGCTGTGCTCCTGTGCGCTGCTGCAGCCAGAGGCCGCGCGGGCTCTTCTCCAGGCTCCCGTGGGCCTGAGCCGGGTGCCCATGAAAGCCCGGCCCGGCGGGGCTGCGGGGCAGGGGTGGCACCGCGGCTCCCCGGGCAGCAGCCGGCCCCCTCCCCCTCCCCTCGGGCCTCCCTGCTGGCCGCGCCTCGGGGCTGTGCAGGCAGGGGAGGCCGGGGCGGGGCGGAGGCAGCGCCCGGCCCAGGGGCTGAGCCCGCGCCAACCCTTCCCTCCTGCCGCTCTCTCCAGCTGGCAGAGGACAGCAGCAGAGCGGCCGAGCACCTGCGCCGGGCCCTGCGCTACCTGGAGAGCCCACAGGAGCCCCTGCGAGAGGCGGCCATCAGGTTCATGGGTGAGTTACGAGCCCGGGCTCCCTCCCCAGCCCGCCGCAGCTCGGCCCCAGCCCCGCCTGTTGCCCCGGCAGCGGCAGCCGGGCCCGTCGCGGTGGAGCCTTGCCTGGCCTGGGCATTGCTGCTGCCGCCCTCTGACAGCCGTGCCCTGGGGCGACAGCGCGCTGCATGAGCTGAGCTGAGCGCTGCCGGGCCAGCAGCCCGTGTGGCCGCAGCGCCGGCAGCGCCGCTGGCAGGGAGCTGTGCCGCTGGGGCCGTGACAGACTCTTTGTTCACAGGCATGGCCGGGCGGCACCTGAGGGGGCAGCAGCAAGAGCTGCAGCGGATCTGCACTGGTGACTGAGGGCAGCGGGCTGACAGCGGGGGCTGCCGGGGGGAGCTGCAAGCCCTGCCCCGGCTGCGGAGGGCTCTGCTCCCGTGGGCAGAGCGCACGGAGATTTCAGGGCCACGTGGGCCATTCGTGGCCAGCAGCTTCGGGCTGATCCCCTTGCTCCCTTTGCTCCCTCCTGGCCATGGCAAGAGCCGGCTTGGGATGGCACTTGCAGGGGGCTCTTCCTCGGCTCCCTGCAGCTCCAGCTTCTGACCGTGCCTCTGTTCCTCTCTCTCGCAGCCCTGGAAGACAAAACTAATGACGTCAGCCTCGCCGTTGGAAGCCTGGCAATTCAAACGCTGTGCATCCTCAGGTCAGGAGAGCGGGCTCCCATCTCCAGGTTCCAGTGGCTCCAAAATCACCTGCGCAGGGCATGGAAGACATGGCCCCGTCTGTCACAGCTCGGCTGCCTGCCCTGCCAGAGCTCTGTGGAGAGCTGATCCCAGAAGCTCTTTTTGCTGGGGCCACCTGAGTCAGGTTTTATTTTGTTTTTCTTCAAGAATTTTTTTTCATTTTTTTTTTTTTTTTTTCTTTTACCATGTAAATATAGACTATGTTAACATACACAGACCAGACTCCCAGCATTTTTCTTTTGCTGCCCAGGGTCCGTAGGGCATAGGGGAGGAGGGGGAAATGGGTGCTTGCGCTCAGCCAGCTGCCCAGGCGTGCAGTGGGCCAGGTGAAATGGCCAGAAGCCCCTTGGCCTTTGGTGGTTCTGCTGAAGCCTTTGTGCTGCCCAGAGAGCGGCTGGGCAGGGGCCGGAGCTGCGGGGATCCCTGCCAGAGCGGTGCCTGGAGATGGTCACAAGCCCTGTGCCAGGCAGGAAGCGCCAGCCGTGTCCTCCTGCCCATGTGCTGCTGGCTGCCTTGCTGAGGGCTCCCAGGTGCCTCTGGATGGGGCTGCTCTGGAGCTGCTGTGGGGCTGCGGCGCTGCTGCCGGGCGGCTTGGCCGGGCTGGGGCAGCCCCTGAGGGGCTGGGGCGCTGGCAAGCCCCGGGCAATGGGCTGTCAGAGGCCACAAGCAGCCGCCTTGTTCCTGCCACAGTTGACTTGCAAGACGCATCCTGGGCACTCTGCAACTAACAGCATCAGTGTTGTTGGAAACCCAAATGCAGAGAAATCTCAGACCTTTGGTCTTGTCAGCAAAGCTTAGAATTAAACACGGGATTTGATCTGAGACCTAGGAAAGGGCTCCCAAACTTAGGTGCTAGAAGCGAGAATGCGGACTTCTAGTTTATAGCAGCGACACGGGGAGAAAAGTTGAAGTGGAGGAAAGTTTAGAGTTTTCGAGTTCAAGATCTAGGAAGAAATCAAAGTAGTTACAATGCTAAACAAGAAGATTAGGATGCAGTGCTGTAGGTTTGTGTGTCATAGCATGATTGGCTAAGGAAGCTTACACTGTTAGCATGATGTGGGGACCCAGGAAATTCCTCTGGCTGCCCTGCAGGACTCGAGAGCCTGTCAGAGGGCTCAGAGACCTTGGCACAGAGCCCAAGACCCCCGTGCCTTTGATTTAGCACTTGGAAAAAACAATCACCAACCTTGTATGAAGAATGACCAGCCACAAAAAATGAAGTAGAATGATAGTGAATTTATCCCAGAGTGGAAAAATAGATTTTGAGGGTTTTTAGAATGGGGCTTCAGGGGGCAAGATGGAGGAATCTGGGCATGTCCAGCCTTTCTCCTTCTTCTTCTTGGCCTCCATCTTCTGGTTGATGTTGGCACTTTGAGAATTGTCTAGAGTAGAAGCTCACTGTCTAACATAGATGGTAGAGATTGGAAAGTGATTGTAAATATTGTACAGGTAGTTTTTAGTATAAAAAGATAACACCACCCCAGGGGAGGCAGAGTGCCTTAGACTGTCTTGCTGAGCAGACGTCGGCAGGACAGGAGAAAGAATTTTATAGATAAGATACAATAAACAACCTTGAGACTGAGAAATTAAGAGCTCTGACTCCTTCTTCAACCACTGGGCTGGGACAAGAGACTTTTTAACTTATCTCAGGGTCACTCTGACCAGCTAGAGAGCCCGAGAGCATGAGTCCGTAAGATGAAATCTTGAAGATTGGGTCCAAAACATAAATATCCTTGTTGGCCGTGTCTTCTTGGCCAAGAAATCCTTCAAAGCTCTTGTAACTACAAGTCTTGCGGCCCTGTGAGCCATGCGGTGGAGATGTGAGCCCAACTCAACCTTCCTGCCTATGTAGAAGAGAAAAAAAAGCAATGGCATCATCTAAAAAACTCAGAGGTCCACTCTCCAGCTTGTTCCAAACCCCTTCCAATCCCCCAAAGTGTGATTTAGCTACAAATAGATGACAAGGACTCTTAGGGCTGCCTCTTTGACTCCAGAGCGGCTGCTTTAGAATCTTTCACATAACCCTGTGTAGTTAGGTGCCAGAAATGGATCATTTGAAGAAACTTTCCCAACTGACTTGCATGGAGGCTTGTTTGAAGGGTGTTTGAATGGAAAGCCTCCCAGCAGAGGTCTGGGCTTTGGCCTAGCTGTGTCCCCTGCTTGATTGTGAAGTGTGTCATCAGCTGAAGGGCTATCTGGGCTAAAAATATCATCCAGTCAATTGGACTTGCTCTTTTTGGCCTATAAAAGCTGGACCCACTTTTGGGGCAAATTTGGAGACCTCATCTATGGGTGGATGGACCACCGAGGATTTTCCCAGTTGCTGGGAATGGTTCTCCAGGTCCCTGGAGTAAAACGGGGCTGCCCAGCAACTGCGCATCTGCAATTGTCTTGGTTTGAAGAGACAGGTGTCTGCTAAGGAAGGCAGAAGTCTTCTCTGAAATGGAAAATGTAAATGCCCTCCCTTCAAATGATTCTCATTTAGAAATTCAAATGCTCTCAGGGAAAGATATGGGGATAGGCCTGAGCCCGCAGAGCAGGGCGGCCTTTGCTTATGGTCTGAGCCCTTCCTAAAGATCCTGTCAGGCTGTCTTAGACACCTGGGGCCAGGGATTCCTTCCAAGCTGGGCCACTTTGGCTGGCCCGGGGCCAGCCCCAGGGCAGGAGGCAGTGTGTGCAAGGCCCCTGGGTGGCACGCTGCAGCACGGTCACCGTGCCATGGAACGGAACCCGGTCACCAAGGTCCCTTTGTGACACGTGGGAAATAGAAGCTTGCCCGGGTGCTGGGAACAGGCAACGGGGCACAACGGGACAGAGCAGTGCTGTGAGGAGCCCCCACACAGCGCACTCGTTGCCGTCTGACCAGGAGCTTTTCTGCAGCCTTGTTCCTGCAGCTGAGCTTGAGGCCAGAGCACAGGACTCGGTGACCCGTGGCCTTCCGAGGCTTCTATTCTGCAGCTGCCCTCAAGGGCAGAGCGTGGCACTTGGTGCCCCAGAGCTTTCCCAAGGCGTCTCTCCTGCAAGTAGCTCCTGTCACAGACATGGAGCAGAGACCCCCGAGAGTTCCCAAGATGGCCTGGGTGGAGGAGGAGGAGGAGGAAGAAGGACCTGGAGCAGCCCCAGCACAGGAGACTGAAGAGGTGGTGCCCTTCCATCCACCACAGCAGGGTGAGTGGCAGAGCTGGGCTGCAGGGCTGGAGCCTGCAGCCAACTTGGCCCCATGCCATGCCATGCCATGCCATGCCATGCCATGCCATGCCATGCCATGCCATGCCATGACATACCATGCCATGCCATCCCCTGGGAAAATGCCCACGGACAGGCGGGAAGAGGGGCCGCGCAGAACACCCCACAGTGGCCTCACTCCATCCCCCTGGGGCATCCCAGGGCTCTGCCTGCCTGGGGAGTGCAGGCCTGGGCTGTGTTCTCCGGCCTCTCCCGCAGCCCCTCATCTCTGGCTGTGCTCCCTCTTTGCCAGATGAAGCTGCGGAGCGCACACAAGAGCAGGAATCCAGCCGTGGCCGCTTCCACAGAACAGCGCAGGTACCTGCAGCCACCTGCACCTGGGCTGGGCCTGCTGTCCCTGCTCAGCCCAGCACCGTGTGTGCAGCACTCCATGCAACATCCCCGGCTTCTTGCCCTTCTCCTACAGCTCGTTTGCAACTTCATCCGGAGCATTCGGCAGGAGGAGACCCGCACCATGGGCACTGGGCTCAGAGCTCACTCCGAGCTCCTCAAGCATGAGACCAGTGCCGCCCTACTGGATTTGCTCCTGGAGAAGGGTGTTGCCAGGCCAGAACAAGTAAGCAGCCTGGGGCCAGGCTTCAATTCCCCCATGAGTTACGTGGCTTCCCCAGCCACGCCTGCTGGTCCCTCAGAGCCTTTGAGGCCATGGCAGTGCATTTCTCTGGGGAGCCTGGGGACATTGCTCTCTCTGGCAGCGTTCCAAGTCTCCCCGTGCCTCCTGCAGGTGCCTGCCATGGTGAGGTACATTCACCGATGGCTCCTGGCCAACGATTCTGCCGAGCACAGGCTGGACAAGGCCCTGCTGAAACTCACCAAAGCACACCCAGCTGACGCAGTCGTGACGCTCCTGCGTGTTGCCCCGTCCTGTGACAGGTATGGGGCCCACCTGCCCAGAGGCCTCAGGCCTCCCAAGCCCATCACCCTCTACCGCCTGGCCCAGGTGTCTGAGCAACAGAGAGTTCCAGAACCCTCTGGCTGCTGCCTTTCTCAGCCCTGGCATGTCAGCCCCTGAGCCTGCTGCCCTGCTGCCTTGCTGCCCCTCAGGGCCTGTCCTCACAGAGCTGGGCTGCCTGGCTGCTGCCAGCAAGGGCCAGTGGGCAGAGGCAGAGCCGGCAGTCAGCCCGGGCCCCTAGGGATGCCCAGGCCACGATGCTGTGTCTGGGACCCCCCATGAGACAGAGCTCTAACCCCGCAGAGCTGCCATCTCCATGTGGAAGACCATCATGTGCTCGTCCAGGACTGCCGAGCCAGTGCAGCTGATCCTCCTGGATGTGCTAGGGAGCTGGCCAGAGTACAGCACGTGCACCTCGGATGGGGACAAAATGGCTGTCTTTGCCCTGGCTTTGAGTTTCCGCAACTGGCCTTTGCTGGCCCCAAGGCCGCCTCTCCAGCAGCTCTCCATCCTCCTTCCCCCACTGCATCTGCCTGCCTCAGGCCCTGGCCGGAAACCTGGCCCAGGGGCAGCTTCAGGCCCACCAGGCCCCGCGCTCCCCCTGCCTCTCTCCGGGCCTCTCCCTGCCACGTTCGGGCCCTGCCACACGGACACCTCGGCACTGAGCGCTGTCTCGGGGGGCTTTGTCCTTTGCAGGCAACCGTGGTGATGTGGAAGATCCTCCAGGAGTCCCCTGTCCCACGTGTAGTGAGGCCATATTTCCCCCGCCTTTTTGTTCATCTGCTCTTCCAAGTGTTCTCCAGCACAGAAGAGATGCCAGAGGAAGTCCAAACCTTCTGGAAGGATTGCCTGGAAGAGCACGGTCTTGCCACCAGCCCCAACAGGTGCTCCATCCCACTCCTCCTGTCCTTGACACGTGGCCTGCAAAGGAGCCAGTGCTGCCAGTGTGACCCGGGCTTTGCTGTGCACACAGGTTTGCAGTGCAGACTCTGAAGTCCCTGCTCTGCCAAAAGCAGTACAAGGATGTGGTGGTGTCAGTGGAACGCAAGCGTGGCTGGGACACGCTGCTCTGTGCTGACACCCGCCACTATGCTGTGGGTCTACTGGCCAGGTGAGACTCTCTTTCTCCCCATTGATCCTGCCATTTGTGCTCTGTGCCCGAGCTGTCCCACACATTCCCCAAGGCCCTGGGACACACTGAGGGACGGCTAACGACAGACTGAGGGACGGCCAAGCAGACTGGAAAAGGCTGGGAAGGGAGAGAGCACAGGAGGAGACACCTCCTAAAGGGCCCAGGTGCCCTTGCAGGGTGGTGGTAAAAGACCACCAGGCTCTGTAAGCCTGTCCTTGGAGAGATTTGCTCAGCTTCCTGGTCCCTTTTTTGCCCTCCTAGGGAGATGCGCCATGCTTGTCATCGGTTGTGTTCCAGTATTGCCCTCCACCTCCTCTGGCTGCTCAGCACACAGGAGCCACACTGGGATCTGCCCACCCTGGCATTCCTTGTGGAGGTGAGCCGGGTGTCCAGCGCTGCCTTGCTGAGCAGCCTCCCAGCTCTCTGCCCTCTCATGGCAGCAGCCGCCTGGGACGGTGCCCGCACCCTGTGCTGCTGCTGCTGCTGCTGCGTCCTGGGCCCAGCCCTGTGCGGCTGTGGGCTCCTGCCGGCCGGCTCCCCCGTCACTGGCCTGTGCCTTTCAGGTCCTCGTGTGCCTGGATTCTAGTGAATGTGGCGACAGTGTTGTGAAGGTCTCTTCAAGGTACCTGCAGAGCGAGTGCAGGGAGAGGCGTCGCCTGGCGCTCAGGGCCCTTCTCGAGCTCATTGATGATCCCTCAATGGTGAGAAGGGGGCAGTGGCTGAAGCTGCGCTGGGAACGCAGTCACTTGGCCTGACCTGGGCTTTGGCCACTGGGGCAGCTGCTCCCAGCTCTCCTGCCTCCTGCTTCAGCTGCCCCAGTGCTTCAGGACAGTCCTTTGGCCTCTGGGCCCTGTGGCAGTAGGGTGGGACTTCACAGACTTGTGTTCCACACAGGCCGAAAGAATGTGGAGCTTGACCAAAAGCCTCATGCACCTACTGGGGGACAATGATGCAGAGATAGCTGGGATGACACTCATCACACTCAGCTTTATACTCCTGCACAAACACATTCTGCTGTCAACCCCCATTGCCATGCAGCTGGCTGAGGCACTCCTGCCACTCTTTGACCACGTAAGGCTCCGTGCCCCCAGCTACAGCCACTGGCTGCTGCCTGGAAACTGTGTGCCCTGTGCATTTCCAGCCCTGTGCCCAGGGCGCCCTGGAGGAGCCAATGCTGAAGTGTTTTTTCTTTTTTTTTTTCATCTAGGATAATAGCCAGGTACAGCTGCTCTCCATAAAACTCTTCCGAGACATGATGGAGTATTTGGAAGAGAGAGAAAAACCTTTGGAAAGCCCTGTGCAACAGAGCCTGCTTCCACTCTTCTTCCACTGCAATGATGAGAATCAGCATGTGGCAGAGGTGAGGACTCCTGGGCTGCTGCTGTCCTCCCGGCAGGGGGCTCGGCTGCCTCCTGCCCTGCGCCTGCTGGACCGCAGCCTCCTGCAGGCTATGGCAGGGCGAGGCGGGTCCCGTGCCCTGGGCTGCGGGGCCATCTCCGCGTCTCTGCTGCTCTCCAGGCTTCTCGGGAAACGCTGCTTTATGCGGTCAAGTTCATGAAGAGGAGGGATCTGAAAAAGCTGCTGAAGGAGCAGAAACTGTGGAAGTTCAGCAAGTGCCTGGTAAGGACGGCCTGGAATCCCCAACTCAGCCAGGAGAAGGCCCCTGGGGGCGGTGCTCAGTGTGCGGGCCGGGCAGCTGTGCTCCTGTGCGCTGCTGCATCCAGAGGCCGCGCAGGCTCTTCTCCAGGCTCCCGTGGGCCTGAGCCGGGTGCCCATGAAAGCCCGGCCCGGCGGGGTTGCGGGGCAGGGGCAGCACCGCGGCTCCCCGGGCAGCAGCCGGCCCCCTCGCCCTCCCCTCGGGAGCCCGGCGCCAGCGGCTGCTGGCCGCGCCTCGGGGCTGTGCGGGCAGGGGAGGCCGGGGCGGGGCGGAGGCAGCGCCCGGCCCAGGGGCTGAGCCCGCGCCAACCCTTCCCTCCTGCCGCTCGCTCCAGCTGGCAGAGGACAGCAGCAGAGCGGCCGAGCACCTGCGCCGGGCCCTGCGCTACCTGGAGAGCCCACAGGAGCCCCTGCGAGAGGCGGCCATCAGGTTCATGGGTGAGTTACGAGCCCGGGCTCCCTCCCCAGCCCGCCGCAGCTCGGCCCCAGCCCCGCCTGTTGCCCCGGCAGCGACAGCCGGGCCCGGTGCCGTGGAGCCCCGCCTGGCCTGGGCATTGCTGCTGCCGCCCTCTGACAGCCGTGCCCTGGGGCGACAGCGCGCTGCATGGGCTGAGCTGAGCGCTGCCGGGCCCGCAGCCCGTGTGGCCACAGCGCCGGCAGCGCCGCTGGCAGGGAGCTGTGCCGCTGGGGCCGTGACAGACTCTGTGTTCACAGGCATGGCCGGGCGGCACCTGAGGGGGCAGCAGCAAGAGCTGCAGCGGATCTGCACTGGTGAGTGAGGGCAGCGGGCTGACAGCGGGGGCTGCCGGGGGGAGCTGCAAGCCCTGCCCCGGCTGCGGAGGGCTCTGCTCCCGTGGGCAGAGCGCACGGAGATTTCAGGGCCACGTGGGCCATTCGTGGCCAGCAGCTTCGGGCTGATCCCCTTGCTCCCTTTGCTCCCTCCTGGCCATGGCAAGAGCCGGCTTGGGATGGCACTTGCAGGGGGCTCTTCCTCGGCTGCCTGCAGCTCCAGCTTCTGACCGTGCCTCTGTTCCTCTCTCTCGCAGCCCTGGAAGACAAAACGAATGACGTCAGCCTCGCCGTCGGAAGCCTGGCAATTCAAACGCTGTGCATCCTCAGGTCAGGAGAGCGGGCTCCCATCTCCAGGTTCCAGTGGCTCCAAAATCACCTGCGCAGGGCATGGAAGACATGGCCCCGTCTGTCACAGCTCGGCTGCCTGCCCTGCCAGAGCTCTGTGGAGAGCTGATCCCAGAAGCTCTTTTTGCTGGGGCCACCTGAGTCAGGTTTTATTTTGTTTTTCTTCAAGAAATTTTTTTCATTGGTTTTTTTTTTTTTTTTCTTTTACCATGTAAATATAGACTATGTTAACATACACAGACCAGACTCCCAGCATTTTTCTTTTGCTGCCCAGGGTCCGTAGGGCATAGGGGAGGAGGGGGAAATGGGTGCTTGCGCTCAGCCAGCTGCCCAGGCGTGCAGTGGGCCAGGTGAAATGGCCAGAAGCCCCTTGGCCTTTGGTGGTTCTGCTGAAGCCTTTGTGCTGCCCAGAGAGCGGCTGGGCAGGGGCCGGAGCTGCGGGGATCCCTGCCAGAGCGGTGCCTGGAGATGGTCACAAGCCCTGTGCCAGGCAGGAAGCGCCAGCCGTGTCCTCCTGCCCATGTGCTGCTGGCTGCCTTGCTGAGGGCTCCCAGGTGCCTCTGGATGGGGCTGCTCTGGAGCTGCTGTGGGGCTGCGGCGCTGCTGCCGGGCGGCTTGGCCGGGCTGGGGCAGCCCCTGAGGGGCTGGGGCGCTGGCAAGCCCCGGGCAATGGGCTGTCAGAGGCCACAAGCAGCCGCTTTGTTCCTGCCAGAGTTGACTTGCAAGACGCATCCTGGGCACTCTGCAACTAACAGCATCAGTGTTGTTGGAAACCCAAATGCAGAGAAATCTCAGACCTTTGGTCTTGTCAGCAAAGCTTAGAATTAAACACGGGATTTGATCTGAGACCTAGGAAAGGGCTCCCAAACTTAGGTGCTAGAAGCGAGAATGCGGACTTCTAGTTTATAGCAGCGACACGGGGAGAAAAGTTGAAGTGGAGGAAAGTTTAGAGTTTTCGAGTTCAAGATCTAGGAAGAAATCAAAGTAGTTACAATGCTAAACAAGAAGATTAGGATGCAGTGCTGTAGGTTTGTGTGTCATAGCATGATTGGCTAAGGAAGCTTACACTGTTAGCATGATGTGGGGACCCAGGAAATTCCTCTGGCTGCCCTGCAGGACTCGAGAGCCTGTCAGAGGGCTCAGAGACCTTGGCACAGAGCCCAAGACCCCCGTGCCTTTGATTTAGCACTTGGAAAAAACAATCACCAACCTTGTATGAAGAATGACCAGCCACAAAAAATGAAGTAGAATGATAGTGAATTTATCCCAGAGTGGAAACATAGATTTTGAGGGTTTTTAGAATGGGGCTTCAGGGGGCAAGATGGAGGAATCTGGGCATGTCCAGCCTTTCTCCTTCTTCTTCTTGGCCTCCATCTTCTGGTTGATGTTGGCACTTTGAGAATTGTCTAGAGTAGAAGCTCACTGTCTAACATAGATGGTAGAGATTGGAAAGTGATTGTAAATATTGTACAGGTAGTTTTTAGTATAAAAAGATAACACCACCCCAGGGGAGGCAGAGTGCCTTAGACTGTCTTGCTGAGCAGACGTCGGCAGGACAGGAGAAAGAATTTTATAGATAAGATACAATAAACAACCTTGAGACTGAGAAATTAAGAGCTCTGACTCCTTCTTCAACCACCGGGCTGGGACAAGAGACTTTTTAACTTATCTCAGGGTCACTCTGACCAGCTAGAGAGCCCGAGAGCATGAGTCCGTAAGATGAAATCTTGAAGATTGGGTCCAAAACATAAATATCCTTGTTGGCCGTGTCTTCTTGGCCAAGAAATCCTTCAAAGCTCTTGTAACTACAAGTCTTGCGGCCCTGTGAGCCATGCGGTGGAGATGTGAGCCCAACTCAACCTTCCTGCCTATGTAGAAGAGAAAAAAAAGCAATGGCATCATCTAAAAAACTCAGAGGTCCACTCTCCAGCGTGTTCCAAACCCCTTCCAATCCCCCAAAGTGTGATTTAGCTACAAATAGATGACAAGGACTCTTAGGGCTGCCTCTTTGACTCCAGAGCGGCTGCTTTAGAATCTTTCACATAACCCTGTGTAGTTAGGTGCCAGGAATGGATCATTTGAAGAAACTTTCCCAACTGACTTGCATGGAGGCTTGTTTGAAGGGTGTTTGAATGGAAAGCCTCCCAGCAGAGGTCTGGGCTTTGGCCTAGCTGTGTCCCCTGCTTGATTGTGAAGTGTGTCATCAGCTGAAGGGCTATCTGGGCTAAAAATATCATCCAGTCAATTGGACTTGCTCTTTTTGGCCTATAAAAGCTGGACCCACTTTTGGGGCAAATTTGGAGACCTCATCTATGGGTGGATGGACCACCGAGGATTTTCCCAGTTGCTGGGAATGGTTCTCCAGGTCCCTGGAGTAAAACGGGGCTGCCCAGCAACTGCGCATCTGCAATTGTCTTGGTTTGAAGAGACAGGTGTCTGCTAAGGAAGGCAGAAGTCTTCTCTGAAATGGAAAATGTAAATGCCCTCCCTTCAAATGATTCTCATTTAGAAATTCAAATGCTCTCAGGGAAAGATATGGGGATAGGCCTGAGCCCGCAGAGCAGGGCGGCCTTTGCTTATGGTCTGAGCCCTTCCTAAAGATCCTGTCAGGCTGTCTTAGACACCTGGGGCCAGGGATTCCTTCCAAGCTGGGCCACTTTGGCTGGCCCGGGGCCAGCCCCAGGGCAGGAGGCAGTGTGTGCAAGGCCCCTGGGTGGCACGCTGCAGCACGGTCACCGTGCCATGGAACGGAACCCGGTCACCAAGGTCCCTTTGTGACACGTGGGAAATAGAAGCTTGCCCGGGTGCTGGGAACAGGCAACGGGGCACAACGGGACAGAGCAGTGCTGTGAGGAGCCCCCACACAGCGCACTCGTTGCCGTCTGACCAGGAGCTTTTCTGCAGCCTTCTTCCTGCAGCTGAGCTTGAGGCCAGAGCACAGGACTCGGTGACCCGTGGCCTTCCGAGGCTTCTATTCTGCAGCTGCCCTCAAGGGCAGAGCGTGGGACTTGGTGCCCCAGAGCTTTCCCAAGGCGTCTCTCCTGCAAGTAGCTCCTGTCACAGACATGGAGCAGAGACCCCCGAGAGTTCCCAAGATGGCCTGGGTGGAGGAGGAGGAGGAGGAAGAAGGACCTGGAGCAGCCCCAGCACAGGAGACTGAAGAGGTGGTGCCCTTCCATCCACCACAGCAGGGTGAGTGGCACAGCTGGGCTGCAGGGCTGGAGCCTGCAGCCAACTTGGCCCCATGCCATGCCATGCCATGCCATGCCATGCCATGCCATGCCATGCCATGCCATGCCATGCCATGACATACCATGCCATGCCATCCCCTGGGAAAATGCCCACGGACAGGCGGGAAGAGGGGCCGAACAGAACACCCCACAGCGGCCTCACTCCATCCCCCTGGGGCATCCCAGGGCTCTGCCTGCCTGGGGAGCGCAGGCCTGGGCTGTGTTCTCCGGCCTCTCCCGCAGCCCCTCATCTCTGGCTGTGCTCCCTCTTTGCCAGATGAAGCTGCGGAGCGCACACAAGAGCAGGAATCCAGCCGTGGCCGCTTCCACAGAACAGCGCAGGTACCTGCAGCCACCTGCACCTGGGCTGGGCCTGCTGTCCCTGCTCAGCCCAGCACCGTGTGTGCAGCACTCCATGCAACATCCCCGGCTTCTTGCCCTTCTCCTACAGCTCGTTTGCAACTTCATCCGGAGCATTCGGCAGGAGGAGACCCGCACCATGGGCACTGGGCTCAGAGCTCACTCCGAGCTCCTCAAGCATGAGACCAGTGCCGCCCTGCTGGATTTGCTCCTGGAGAAGGGTGTTGCCAGGCCAGAACAAGTAAGCAGCCTGGGGCCAGGCTTCAATTCCCCCATGAGTTACGTGGCTTCCCCAGCCACGCCTGCTGGTCCCTCAGAGCCTTTGAGGCCATGGCAGTGCATTTCTCTGGGGAGCCTGGGGACATTGCTCTCTCTGGCAGCGTTCCAAGTCTCCCCGTGCCTCCTGCAGGTGCCTGCCATGGTGAGGTACATTCACCGATGGCTCCTGGCCAACGATTCTGCCGAGCACAGGCTGGACAAGGCCCTGCTGAAACTCACCAAAGCACACCCAGCTGACGCAGTCGTGACGCTCCTGCGTGTTGCCCCGTCCTGTGACAGGTATGGGGCCCACCTGCCCAGAGGCCTCAGGCCTCCCAAGCCCATCACCCTCTACCGCCTGGCCCAGGTGTCTGAGCAACAGAGAGTTCCAGAACCCTCTGGCTGCTGCCTTTCTCAGCCCTGGCATGTCAGCCCCTGAGCCTGCTGCCCTGCTGCCTTGCTGCCCCTCAGGGCCTGTCCTCACAGAGCTGGGCTGCCTGGCTGCTGCCAGCAAGGGCCAGTGGGCAGAGGCAGAGCCGGCAGTCAGCCCGGGCCCCTAGGGATGCCCAGGCCACGATGCTGTGTCTGGGACCCCCCATGAGACAGAGCTCTAACCCCGCAGAGCTGCCATCTCCATGTGGAAGACCATCATGTGCTCGTCCAGGACTGCCGAGCCAGTGCAGCTGATCCTCCTGGATGTGCTAGGGAGCTGGCCAGAGTACAGCACGTGCACCTCGGATGGGGACAAAACGGCTGTCTTTGCCCTGGCTGTGAGTTTCCGCAACTGGCCTTTGCTGGCCCCAAGGCCGCCTCTCCAGCAGCTCTCCATCCTCCTTCCCCCACTGCATCTGCCTGCCTCAGGCCCTGGCCGGAAACCTGGCCCAGGGGCAGCTTCAGGCCCACCAGGCCCCGCGCTCCCCCTGCCTCTCTCCGGGCCTCTCCCTGCCACGTTCGGGCCCTGCCACACGGACACCTCGGCACTGAGCGCTGTCTCGGGGGGCTTTGTCCTTTGCAGGCAACCGTGGTGATGTGGAAGATCCTCCAGGAGTCCCCTGTCCCACGTGTAGTGAGGCCATATTTCCCCCGCCTTTTTGTTCATCTGCTCTTCCAAGTGTTCTCCAGCACAGAAGAGATGCCAGAGGAAGTCCAAACCTTCTGGAAGGATTGCCTGGAAGAGCACGGTCTTGCCACCAGCCCCAACAGGTGCTCCATCCCACTCCTCCTGTCCTTGACACGTGGCCTGCAAAGGAGCCAGTGCTGCCAGTGTGACCCGGGCTTTGCTGTGCACACAGGTTTGCAGTGCAGACTCTGAAGTCCCTGCTCTGCCAAAAGCAGTACAAGGATGTGGTGGTGTCAGTGGAACGCAAGCGTGGCTGGGACACGCTGCTCTGTGCTGACACCCGCCACTATGCTGTGGGTCTACTGGCCAGGTGAGACTCTCTTTCTCCCCATTGATCCTGCCATTTGTGCTCTGTGCCCGAGCTGTCCCACACATTCCCCAAGGCCCTGGGACACACTGAGGGACGGCTAACGACAGACTGAGGGACGGCCAAGCAGACTGGAAAAGGCTGGGAAGGGAGAGAGCACAGGAGGAGACACCTCCTAAAGGGCCCAGGTGCCCTTGCAGGGTGGTGGTAAAAGACCACCAGGCTCTGTAAGCCTGTCCTTGGAGAGATTTGCTCAGCTTCCTGGTCCCTTTTTTGCCCTCCTAGGGAGATGCGCCATGCTTGTCATCGGTTGTGTTCCAGTATTGCCCTCCACCTCCTCTGGCTGCTCAGCACACAGGAGCCACACTGGGATCTGCCCACCCTGGCATTCCTTGTGGAGGTGAGCCGGGTGTCCAGCGCTGCCTTGCTGAGCAGCCTCCCAGCTCTCTGCCCTCTCATGGCAGCAGCCGCCTGGGACGGTGCCCGCACCCTGTGCTGCTGCTGCTGCTGCTGCGTCCTGGGCCCAGCCCTGTGCGGCTGTGGGCTCCTGCCGGCCGGCTCCCCCGTCACTGGCCTGTGCCTTTCAGGTCCTCGTGTGCCTGGATTCTAGTGAATGTGGCGACAGTGTTGTGAAGGTCTCTTCAAGGTACCTGCAGAGCGAGTGCAGGGAGAGGCGTCGCCTGGCGCTCAGGGCCCTTCTCGAGCTCATTGATGATCCCTCAATGGTGAGAAGGGGGCAGTGGCTGAAGCTGCGCTGGGAACGCAGTCACTTGGCCTGACCTGGGCTTTGGCCACTGGGGCAGCTGCTCCCAGCTCTCCTGCCTCCTGCTTCAGCTGCCCCAGTGCTTCAGGACAGTCCTTTGGCCTCTGGGCCCTGTGGCAGTAGGGTGGGACTTCACAGACTTGTGTTCCACACAGGCCGAAAGAATGTGGAGCTTGACCAAAAGCCTCATGCACCTACTGGGGGACAATGATGCAGAGATAGCTGGGATGACACTCATCACACTCAGCTTTATACTCCTGCACAAACACATTCTGCTGTCAACCCCCATTGCCATGCAGCTGGCTGAGGCACTCCTGCCACTCTTTGAGCACGTAAGGCTCCGTGCCCCCAGCTACAGCCACTGGCTGCTGCCTGGAAACTGTGTGCCCTGTGCATTTCCAGCCCTGTGCCCAGGGCGCCCTGGAGGAGCCAATGCTGAAGTGTTTTTTCTTTTTTTTTTTCATCTAGGATAATAGCCAGGTACAGCTGCTCTCCATAAAACTCTTCCGAGACATGATGGAGTATTTGGAAGAGAGAGAAAAACCTTTGGAAAGCCCTGTGCAACAGAGCCTGCTTCCACTCTTCTTCCACTGCAATGATGAGAATCAGCATGTGGCAGAGGTGAGGACTCCTGGGCTGCTGCTGTCCGCCCGGCAGGGGGCTCGGCTGCCTCCTGCCCTGCGCCTGCTGGACCGCAGCCTCCTGCAGGCCATGGCAGGGCGAGGCGGGTCCCGTGCCCTGGGCTGCGGGGCCATCTCCGCGTCTCTGCTGCTCTCCAGGCTTCTCGGGAAACGCTGCTTTATGCGGTCAAGTTCATGAAGAGGAGGGATCTGAAAAAGCTGCTGAAGGAGCAGAAACTGTGGAAGTTCAGCAAGTGCCTGGTAAGGACGGCCTGGAATCCCCAACTCAGCCAGGAGAAGGCCCCTGAGGGCGGTGCTCAGTGTGTGAGGCGGGCAGCTGTGCTCCTGCGCGCTGCTGCAGCCAGAGGCCGCGCGGGCTCTTCTCCAGGCTCCCGTGGGCCTGAGCCGGGTGCCCATGAAAGCCCGGCCCGGCGGGGTTGCGGGGCAGGGGCGGCACCGCGGCTCCCCGGGCAGCAGCCGGCCCCCTCCCCCTCCTCTCGGGAGCCCGGCGCCAGCGGCTGCTGGCCGCGCCTCGGGGCTGTGCGGGCAGGGGAGGCCGGGGCGGAGGCAGCGCCCGGCCCAGGGGCTGAGCCCGCGCCAACCCTTCCCTCCTGCCGCTCTCTCCAGCTGGCAGAGGACAGCAGCAGAGTGGCCGAGCACCTGCGCCGGGCCCTGCGCTACCTGGAGAGCCCACAGGAGCCCCTGCGAGAGGCGGCCATCAGGTTCATGGGTGAGTTACGAGCCCGGGCTCCCTCCCCAGCCCGCCGCAGCTCGGCCCCAGCCCCGCCTGTTGCCCCGGCAGCGACAGCCGGGCCCGGTGCCGTGGAGCCCCGCCTGGCCTGGGCATTGCTGCTGCCGCCCTCTGACAGCCGTGCCCTGGGGCGACAGCGCGCTGCATGGGCTGAGCTAAGCGCTGCCGGGCCCGCAGCCCGTGTGGCCACAGCGCCGGCAGCGCCGCTGGCAGGGAGCTGTGCCGCTGGGGCCGTGACAGACTCTGTGTTCACAGGCATGGCCGGGCGGCACCTGAGGGGGCAGCAGCAAGAGCTGCAGCGGATCTGCACTGGTGAGTGAGGGCAGCGGGCTGACAGCGGGGGCTGCCGGGGGGAGCTGCAAGCCCTGCCCCGGCTGCGGAGGGCTCTGCTCCCGTGGGCAGAGCGCACGGAGATTTCAGGGCCACGTGGGCCATTCGTGGCCAGCAGCTTCGGGCTGATCCCCTTGCTCCCTTTGCTCCCTCCTGGCCATGGCAAGAGCCGGCTTGGGATGGCACTTGCAGGGGGCTCTTCCTCGGCTCCCTGCAGCTCCAGCTTCTGACCGTGCCTCTGTTCCTCTCTCTCGCAGCCCTGGAAGACAAAACTAATGACGTCAGCCTCGCCGTCGGAAGCCTGGCAATTCAAACGCTGTGCATCCTCAGGTCAGGAGAGCGGGCTCCCATCTCCAGGTTCCAGTGGCTCCAAAATCACCTGCGCAGGGCATGGAAGACATGGCCCCGTCTGTCACAGCTCGGCTGCCTGCCCTGCCAGAGCTCTGTGGAGAGCTGATCCCAGAAGCTCTTTTTGCTGGGGCCACCTGAGTCAGGTTTTATTTTGTTTTTCTTCAAGAATTTTTTTTCATTGGTTTTTTTTTTTTTTTCTTTTACCATGTAAATATAGACTATGTTAACATACACAGACCAGACTCCCAGCATTTTTCTTTTGCTGCCCAGGGTCCGTAGGGCATAGGGGAGGAGGGGGAAATGGGTGCTTGCGCTCAGCCAGCTGCCCAGGTGTGCAGTGGGCCAGGTGAAATGGCCAGAAGCCCCTTGGCCTTTGGTGGTTCTGCTGAAGCCTTTGTGCTGCCCAGAGAGCGGCTGGGCAGGGGCCGGAGCTGCGAGGATCCCTGCCAGAGCGGTGCCTGGAGATGGTCACAAGCCCTGTGCCAGGCAGGAAGCGCCAGCCGTGTCCTCCTGCCCATGTGCTGCTGGCTGCCTTGCTGAGGGCTCCCAGGTGCCTCTGGATGGGGCTGCTCTGGAGCTGCTGTGGGGCTGCGGCGCTGCTGCCGGGCGGCTTGGCCGGGCTGGGGCAGCCCCTGAGGGGCTGGGGCGCTGGCAAGCCCCGGGCAATGGGCTGTCAGAGGCCACAAGCAGCCGCCTTGTTCCTGCCAGAGTTGACTTGCAAGACGCATCCTGGGCACTCTGCAACTAACAGCATCAGTGTTGTTGGAAACCCAAATGCAGAGAAATCTCAGACCTTTGGTCTTGTCAGCAAAGCTTAGAATTAAACACAGGATTTGATCTGAGACCTAGGAAAGGGCTCCCAAACTTAGGTGCTAGAAGCGAGAATGCGGACTTCTAGTTTATAGCAGCGACACGGGGAGAAAAGTTGAAGTGGAGGAAAGTTTAGAGTTTTCGAGTTCAAGATCTAGGAAGAAATCAAAGTAGTTACAATGCTAAACAAGAAGATTAGGATGCAGTGCTGTAGGTTTGTGTGTCATAGCATGATTGGCTAAGGAAGCTTACACTGTTAGCATGATGTGGGGACCCAGGAAATTCCTCTGGCTGCCCTGCAGGACTCGAGAGCCTGTCAGAGGGCTCAGAGATCTTGGCACAGAGCCCAAGACCCCCGTGCCTTTGATTTAGCACTTGGAAAAAACAATCACCAACCTTGTATGAAGAATGACCAGCCACAAAAAATGAAGTAGAATGATAGTGAATTTATCCCAGAGTGGAAACATAGATTTTGAGGGTTTTTAGAATGGGGCTTCAGGGGGCAAGATGGAGGAATCTGGGCATGTCCAGCCTTTCTCCTTCTTCTTCTTGGCCTCCATCTTCTGGTTGATGTTGGCACTTTGAGAATTGTCTAGAGTAGAAGCTCACTGTCTAACATAGATGGTAGAGATTGGAAAGTGATTGTAAATATTGTACAGGTAGTTTTTAGTATAAAAAGATAACACCACCCCAGGGGAGGCAGAGTGCCTTAGACTGTCTTGCTGAGCAGACGTCGGCAGGACAGGAGAAAGAATTTTATAGATAAGATACAATAAACAACCTTGAGACTGAGAAATTAAGAGCTCTGACTCCTTCTTCAACCACCGGGCTGGGACAAGAGACTTTTTAACTTATCTCAGGGTCACTCTGACCAGCTAGAGAGCCCGAGAGCATGAGTCCGTAAGATGAAATCTTGAAGATTGGGTCCAAAACATAAATATCCTTGTTGGCCGTGTCTTCTTGGCCAAGAAATCCTTCAAAGCTCTTGTAACTACAAGTCTTGCGGCCCTGTGAGCCATGCGGTGGAGATGTGAGCCCAACTCAACCTTCCTGCCTATGTAGAAGAGAAAAAAAAGCAATGGCATCATCTAAAAAACTCAGAGGTCCACTCTCCAGCGTGTTCCAAACCCCTTCCAATCCCCCAAAGTGTGATTTAGCTACAAATAGATGACAAGGACTCTTAGGGCTGCCTCTTTGACTCCAGAGCGGCTGCTTTAGAATCTTTCACATAACCCTGTGTAGTTAGGTGCCAGGAATGGATCATTTGAAGAAACTTTCCCAACTGACTTGCATGGAGGCTTGTTTGAAGGGTGTTTGAATGGAAAGCCTCCCAGCAGAGGTCTGGGCTTTGGCCTAGCTGTGTCCCCTGCTTGATTGTGAAGTGTGTCATCAGCTGAAGGGCTATCTGGGCTAAAAATATCATCCAGTCAATTGGACTTGCTCTTTTTGGCCTATAAAAGCTGGACCCACTTTTGGGGCAAATTTGGAGACCTCATCTATGGGTGGATGGACCACCGAGGATTTTCCCAGTTGTTGGGAATGGTTCTCCAGGTCCCTGGAGTAAAACGGGGCTGCCCAGCAACTGCGCATCTGCAAGATGACAAACAATTGTCTTGGTTTGAAGAGACAGGTGTCTGCAAAGGAAGGCAGAAGTCTTCTCTGAAATGGAAAATGTAAATGCCCTCCCTTCAAATGATTCTCATTTAGAAATTCAAATGCTCTCGGGGAAAGATATGGGGATAGGCCTGAGCCCGCAGAGCAGGGCGTCCTTTGCTTATGGTCTGAGCCCTTCCTAAAGATCCTGTCAGGCTGTCTTAGACACCTGGGGCCAGGGATTCCTTCCAAGCTGGGCCACTTTGGCTGGCCCGGGGCCAGCCCCAGGGCAGGAGGCAGTGTGTGCAAGGCCCCTGGGTGGCACGCTGCAGCACGGTCACCGTGCCATGGAACGGAACCCGGTCACCAAGGTCCCTTTGTGACACGTGGGAAATAGAAGCTTGCCCGGGTGCTGGGAACAGGCAACGGGGCACAACGGGACAGAGCAGTGCTGTGAGGAGCCCCCACACAGCGCACTCGTTGCCGTCTGACCAGGAGCTTTTCTGCAGCCTTGTTCCTGCAGCTGAGCTCGAGGCCAGAGCACAGGACTCGGTGACCCGTGGCCTTCCGAGGCTTCTATTCTGCAGCTGCCCTCAAGGGCAGAGCGTGGCACTTGGTGCCCCAGAGCTTTCCCAAGGCGTCTCTCCTGCAAGTAGCTCCTGTCACAGACATGGAGCAGAGACCCCCGAGAGTTCCCAAGATGGCCTGGGTGGAGGAGGAGGAGGAGGAAGAAGGACCTGGAGCAGGCCCAGCACAGGAGACTGAAGAGGTGGTGCCCTTCCATCCACCACAGCAGGGTGAGTGGCAGAGCTGGGCTGCAGGGCTGGAGCCTGCAGCCAACTTGGCCCCATGCCATGCCATGCCATGCCATGCCATGCCATGCCATGCCATGCCATGCCATGCCATGACATACCATGCCATGCCATCCCCTGGGAAAATGCCCACGGACAGGCGGGAAGAGGGGCCGCGCAGAACACCCCACAGCGGCCTCACTCCATCCCCCTGGGGCATCCCAGGGCTCTGCCTGCCTGGGGAGCGCAGGCCTGGGCTGTGTTCTCCGGCCTCTCCCGCAGCCCCTCATCTCTGGCTGTGCTCCCTCTTTGCCAGATGAAGCTGCGGAGCGCACACAAGAGCAGGAATCCAGCCGTGGCCGCTTCCACAGAACAGCGCAGGTACCTGCAGCCACCTGCACCTGGGCTGGGCCTGCTGACCCTGCTCAGCCCAGCACCGTGTGTGCAGCACTCCATGCAACATCCCCGGCTTCTTGCCCTTCTCCTACAGCTCGTTTGCAACTTCATCCGGAGCATTCGGCAGGAGGAGACCCGCACCATGGGCACTGGGCTCAGAGCTCACTCCGAGCTCCTCAAGCATGAGACCAGTGCCGCCCTGCTGGATTTGCTCCTGGAGAAGGGTGTTGCCAGGCCAGAACAAGTAAGCAGCCTGGGGCCAGGCTTCAATTCCCCCATGAGTTACGTGGCTTCCCCAGCCACGCCTGCTGGTCCCTCAGAGCCTTTGAGGCCATGGCAGTGCATTTCTCTGGGGAGCCTGGGGACATTGCTCTCTCTGGCAGCGTTCCAAGTCTCCCCGTGCCTCCTGCAGGTGCCTGCCATGGTGAGGTACATTCACCGATGGCTCCTGGCCAACGATTCTGCCGAGCACAGGCTGGACAAGGCCCTGCTGAAACTCACCAAAGCACACCCAGCTGACGCAGTCGTGACGCTCCTGCGTGTTGCCCCGTCCTGTGACAGGTATGGGGCCCACCTGCCCAGAGGCCTCAGGCCTCCCAAGCCCATCACCCTCTACCGCCTGGCCCAGGTGTCTGAGCAACAGAGAGTTCCAGAACCCTCTGGCTGCTGCCTTTCTCAGCCCTGGCATGTCAGCCCCTGAGCCTGCTGCCCTGCTGCCTTGCTGCCCCTCAGGGCCTGTCCTCACAGAGCTGGGCTTCCTGGCTGCTGCCAGCAAGGGCCAGTGGGCAGAGGCAGAGCCGGCAGTCAGCCCGGGCCCCTAGGGATGCCCAGGCCACGATGCTGTGTCTGGGAACCCCCATGAGACAGAGCTCTAACCCCGCAGAGCTGCCATCTCCATGTGGAAGACCATCATGTGCTCGTCCAGGACTGCCGAGCCAGTGCAGCTGATCCTCCTGGATGTGCTAGGGAGCTGGCCAGAGTACAGCACGTGCACCTCGGATGGGGACAAAACGGCTGTCTTTGCCCTGGCTGTGAGTTTCCGCAACTGGCCTTTGCTGGCCCCAAGGCCGCCTCTCCAGCAGCTCTCCATCCTCCTTCCCCCACTGCATCTGCCTGCCTCAGGCCCTGGCCGGAAACCTGGCCCAGGGGCAGCTTCAGGCCCACCAGGCCCCGCGCTCCCCCTGCCTCTCTCCGGGCCTCTCCCTGCCACGTTCGGGCCCTGCCACACGGACACCTCGGCACTGAGCGCTGTCTCGGGGGGCTTTGTCCTTTGCAGGCAACCGTGGTGATGTGGAAGATCCTCCAGGAGTCCCCTGTCCCACGTGTAGTGAGGCCATATTTCCCCCGCCTTTTTGTTCATCTGCTCTTCCAAGTGTTCTCCAGCACAGAAGAGATGCCAGAGGAAGTCCAAACCTTCTGGAAGGATTGCCTGGAAGAGCACGGTCTTGCCACCAGCCCCAACAGGTGCTCCATCCCACTCCTCCTGTCCTTGACACGTGGCCTGCAAAGGAGCCAGTGCTGCCAGTGTGACCCGGGCTTTGCTGTGCACACAGGTTTGCAGTGCAGACTCTGAAGTCCCTGCTCTGCCAAAAGCAGTACAAGGATGTGGTGGTGTCAGTGGAACGCAAGCGTGGCTGGGACACGCTGCTCTGTGCTGACACCCGCCACTATGCTGTGGGTCTACTGGCCAGGTGAGACTCTCTTTCTCCCCATTGATCCTGCCATTTGTGCTCTGTGCCCCAGCTGTCCCACACATTCCCCAAGGCCCTGGGACACACTGAGGGACGGCTAACGACAGACTGAGGGATGGCCAAGCAGACTGGAAAAGGCTGGGAAGGGAGAGAGCACAGGAGGAGACACCTCCTAAAGGGCCCAGGTGCCCTTGCAGGGTGGTGGTAAAAGACCACCAGGCTCTGTAAGCCTGTCCTTGGAGAGATTTGCTCAGCTTCCTGGTCCCTTTTTTGCCCTCCTAGGGAGATGCGCCATGCTTGTCATCGGTTGTGTTCCAGTATTGCCCTCCACCTCCTCTGGCTGCTCAGCACACAGGAGCCACACTGGGATCTGCCCACCCTGGCATTCCTTGTGGAGGTGAGCCGGGTGTCCAGCGCTGCCTTGCTGAGCAGCCTCCCAGCTCTCTGCCCTCTCGTGGCAGCAGCCGCCTGGGACGGTGCCCGCACCCTGTGCTGCTGCTGCTGCTGCTGCGTCCTGGGCCCAGCCCTGTGCGGCTGTGGGCTCCTGCCGGCCGGCTCCCCCGTCACTGGCCTGTGCCTTTCAGGTCCTCGTGTGCCTGGATTCTAGTGAATGTGGCGACAGTGTTGTGAAGGTCTCTTCAAGGTACCTGCAGAGCGAGTGCAGGGAGAGGCGTCGCCTGGCGCTCAGGGCCCTTCTCGAGCTCATTGATGATCCCTCAATGGTGAGAAGGGGGCAGTGGCTGAAGCTGCGCTGGGAACGCAGTCACTTGGCCTGACCTGGGCTTTGGCCACTGGGGCAGCTGCTCCCAGCTCTCCTGCCTCCTGCTTCAGCTGCCCCAGTGCTTCAGGACAGTCCTTTGGCCTCTGGGCCCTGTGGCAGTAGGGTGGGACTTCACAGACTTGTGTTCCACACAGGCCGAAAGAATGTGGAGCTTGACCAAAAGCCTCATGCACCTACTGGGGGACAATGATGCAGAGATAGCTGGGATGACACTCATCACACTCAGCTTTATACTCCTGCACAAACACATTCTGCTGTCAACCCCCATTGCCATGCAGCTGGCTGAGGCACTCCTGCCACTCTTTGAGCACGTAAGGCTCCGTGCCCCCAGCTACAGCCACTGGCTGCTGCCTGGAAACTGTGTGCCCTGTGCATTTCCAGCCCTGTGCCCAGGGCGCCCTGGAGGAGCCAATGCTGAAGTGTTTTTTCTTTTTTTTTTCATCTAGGATAATAGCCAGGTACAGCTGCTCTCCATAAAACTCTTCCGAGACATGATGGAGTATTTGGAAGAGAGAGAAAAACCTTTGGAAAGCCCTGTGCAACAGAGCCTGCTTCCACTCTTCTTCCACTGCAATGATGAGAATCAGCATGTGGCAGAGGTGAGGACTCCTGGGCTGCTGCTGTCCGCCCGGCAGGGGGCTCGGCTGCCTCCTGCCCTGCGCCTGCTGGACCGCAGCCTCCTGCAGGCCATGGCAGGGCGAGGCGGGTCCCGTGCCCTGGGCTGCGGGGCCATCTCCGCGTCTCTGCTGCTCTCCAGGCTTCTCGGGAAACGCTGCTTTATGCGGTCAAGTTCATGAAGAGGAGGGATCTGAAAAAGCTGCTGAAGGAGCAGAAACTGTGGAAGTTCAGCAAGTGCCTGGTAAGGACGGCCTGGAATCCCCAACTCAGCCAGGAGAAGGCCCCTGAGGGCGGTGCTCAGTGTGTGAGGCGGGCAGCTGTGCTCCTGCGCGCTGCTGCAGCCAGAGGCCGCGCGGGCTCTTCTCCAGGCTCCCGTGGGCCTGAGCCGGGTGCCCATGAAAGCCCGGCCCGGCGGGGTTGCGGGGCAGGGGCGGCACCGCGGCTCCCCGGGCAGCAGCCGGCCCCCTCGCCCTCCCCTCGGGAGCCCGGCTCCAGCGGCTGCTGGCCGCGCCTCGGGGCTGTGCGGGCAGGGGAGGCCGGGGCGGAGGCAGCGCCCGGCCCAGGGGCTGAGCCCGCGCCAACCCTTCCCTCCTGCCGCTCTCTCCAGCTGGCAGAGGACAGCAGCAGAGCGGCCGAGCACCTGCGCCAGGCCCTGCGCTACCTGGAGAGCCCACAGGAGCCCCTGCGAGAGGCGGCCATCGGGTTCATGGGTGAGTTACGAGCCCGGGCTCCCTCCCCAGCCCGCCGCAGCTCGGCCCCAGCCCCGCCTGTTGCCCCGGCAGCGACAGCCGGGCCCGGCGCCGTGGAGCCCCGCCTGGCCTGGGCATTGCTGCTGCCGCCCTCTGACAGCCGTGCCCTGGGGCGACAGCGCGCTGCATGGGCTGAGCTGAGCGCTGCCGGGCCCGCAGCCCGTGTGGCCACAGCGCCGGCAGCGCCGCTGGCAGGGAGCTGTGCCGCTGGGGCCGTGACAGACTCTGTGTTCACAGGCATGGCCGGGCGGCACCTGAGGGGGCAGCAGCAAGAGCTGCAGCGGATCTGCACTGGTGAGTGAGGGCAGCGGGCTGACAGCGGGGGCTGCCGGGGGGAGCTGCAAGCCCTGCCCCGGCTGCGGAGGGCTCTGCTCCCGTGGGCAGAGCGCACGGAGATTTCAGGGCCACGTGGGCCATTCGTGGCCAGCAGCTTCGGGCTGATCCCCTTGCTCCCTTTGCTCCCTCCTGGCCATGGCAAGAGCCGGCTTGGGATGGCACTTGCAGGGGGCTCTTCCTCGGCTCCCTGCAGCTCCAGCTTCTGACCGTGCCTCTGTTCCTCTCTCTCGCAGCCCTGGAAGACAAAACTAATGACGTCAGCCTCGCCGTCGGAAGCCTGGCAATTCAAACGCTGTGCATCCTC
The DNA here is from genome assembly GCF_027887145.1 of Ammospiza caudacuta. NCBI lineage: Eukaryota > Metazoa > Chordata > Aves > Passeriformes > Passerellidae > Ammospiza > Ammospiza caudacuta. Next base: position 4,869,846 of record NC_080621.1, on the reverse strand, counting down.
AGGTCAGGAGAGCGGGCTCCCATCTCCAGGTTCCAGTGGCTCCAAAATCACCTGCGCAGGGCATGGAAGACATGGCCCCGTCTGTCACAGCTCGGCTGCCTGCCCTGCCAGAGCTCTGTGGAGAGCTGATCCCAGAAGCTCTTTTTGCTGGGGCCACCTGAGTCAGGTTTTATTTTGTTTTTCTTCAAGAATTTTTTTTCATTGGTTTTTTTTTTTTTTTCTTTTACCATGTAAATATAGACTATGTTAACATACACAGACCAGACTCCCAGCATTTTTCTTTTGCTGCCCAGGGTCCGTAGGGCATAGGGGAGGAGGGGGAAATGGGTGCTTGCGCTCAGCCAGCTGCCCAGGCGTGCAGTGGGCCAGGTGAAATGGCCAGAAGCCCCTTGGCCTTTGGTGGTTCTGCTGAAGCCTTTGTGCTGCCCAGAGAGCGGCTGGGCAGGGGCCGGAGCTGCGGGGATCCCTGCCAGAGCGGTGCCTGGAGATGGTCACAAGCCCTGTGCCAGGCAGGAAGCGCCAGCCGTGTCCTCCTGCCCATGTGCTGCTGGCTGCCTTGCTGAGGGCTCCCAGGTGCCTCTGGATGGGGCTGCTCTGGAGCTGCTGTGGGGCTGCGGCGCTGCTGCCGGGCGGCTTGGCCGGGCTGGGGCAGCCCCTGAGGGGCTGGGGCGCTGGCAAGCCCCGGGCAATGGGCTGTCAGAGGCCACAAGCAGCCGCCTTGTTCCTGCCACAGTTGACTTGCAAGACGCATCCTGGGCACTCTGCAACTAACAGCATCAGTGTTGTTGGAAATCCAAATGCAGAGAAATCTCAGACCTTTGGTCTTGTCAGCAAAGCTTAGAATTAAACACGGGATTTGATCTGAGACCTAGGAAAGGGCTCCCAAACTTAGGTGCTAGAAGCGAGAATGCGGACTTCTAGTTTATAGCAGCGACACGGGGAGAAAAGTTGAAGTGGAGGAAAGTTTAGAGTTTTCGAGTTCAAGATCTAGGAAGAAATCAAAGTAGTTACAATGCTAAACAAGAAGATTAGGATGCAGTGCTGTAGGTTTGTGTGTCACAGCATGATTGGCTAAGGAAGCTTACACTGTTAGCATGATGTGGGGACCCAGGAAATTCCTCTGGCTGCCCTGCAGGACTCGAGAGCCTGTCAGAGGGCTCAGAGACCTTGGCACAGAGCCCAAGACCCCCGTGCCTTTGATTTAGCACTTGGAAAAAACAATCACCAACCTTGTATGAAGAATGACCAGCCACAAAAAATGAAGTAGAATGATAGTGAATTTATCCCAGAGTGGAAACATAGATTTTGAGGGTTTTTAGAATGGGGCTTCAGGGGGCAAGATGGAGGAATCTGGGCATGTCCAGCCTTTCTCCTTCTTCTTCTTGGCCTCCATCTTCTGGTTGATGTTGGCACTTTGAGAATTGTCTAGAGTAGAAGCTCACTGTCTAACATAGATGGTAGAGATTGGAAAGTGATTGTAAATATTGTACAGGTAGTTTTTAGTATAAAAAGATAACACCACCCCAGGGGAGGCAGAGTGCCTTAGACTGTCTTGCTGAGCAGACGTCGGCAGGACAGGAGAAAGAATTTTATAGATAAGATACAATAAACAACCTTGAGACTGAGAAATTAAGAGCTCTGACTCCTTCTTCAACCACCGGGCTGGGACAAGAGACTTTTTAACTTATCTCAGGGTCACTCTGACCAGCTAGAGAGCCCGAGAGCATGAGTCCGTAAGATGAAATCTTGAAGATTGGGTCCAAAACATAAATATCCTTGTTGGCCGTGTCTTCTTGGCCAAGAAATCCTTCAAAGCTCTTGTAACTACAAGTCTTGCGGCCCTGTGAGCCATGCGGTGGAGATGTGAGCCCAACTCAACCTTCCTGCCTATGTAGAAGAGAAAAAAAAGCAATGGCATCATCTAAAAAACTCAGAGGTCCACTCTCCAGCTTGTTCCAAACCCCTTCCAATCCCCCAAAGTGTGATTTAGCTACAAATAGATGACAAGGACTCTTAGGGCTGCCTCTTTGACTCCAGAGCGGCTGCTTTAGAATCTTTCACATAACCCTGTGTAGTTAGGTGCCAGAAATGGATCATTTGAAGAAACTTTCCCAACTGACTTGCATGGAGGCTTGTTTGAAGGGTGTTTGAATGGAAAGCCTCCCAGCAGAGGTCTGGGCTTTGGCCTAGCTGTGTCCCCTGCTTGATTGTGAAGTGTGTCATCAGCTGAAGGGCTATCTGGGCTAAAAATATCATCCAGTCAATTGGACTTGCTCTTTTTGGCCTATAAAAGCTGGACCCACTTTTGGGGCAAATTTGGAGACCTCATCTATGGGTGGATGGACCACCGAGGATTTTCCCAGTTGCTGGGAATGGTTCTCCAGGTCCCTGGAGTAAAACGGGGCTGCCCAGCAACTGCGCATCTGCAATTGTCTTGGTTTGAAGAGACAGGTGTCTGCTAAGGAAGGCAGAAGTCTTCTCTGAAATGGAAAATGTAAATGCCCTCCCTTCAAATGATTCTCATTTAGAAATTCAAATGCTCTCAGGGAAAGATATGGGGATAGGCCTGAGCCCGCAGAGCAGGGCGGCCTTTGCTTATGGTCTGAGCCCTTCCTAAAGATCCTGTCAGGCTGTCTTAGACACCTGGGGCCAGGGATTCCTTCCAAGCTGGGCCACTTTGGCTGGCCCGGGGCCAGCGCCAGGGCAGGAGGCAGTGTGTGCAAGGTCCCTGGGTGGCACGCTGCAGCACGGTCACCGTGCCATGGAACGGAACCCGGTCACCAAGGTCCCTTTGTGACACGTGGGAAATAGAAGCTTGCCCGGGTGCTGGGAACAGGCAACGGGGCACAACGGGACAGAGCAGTGCTGTGAGGAGCCCCTACACAGCGCACTCGTTGCCGTCTGACCAGGAGCTTTTCTGCAGCCTTGTTCCTGCAGCTGAGCTCGAGGCCAGAGCACAGGACTCGGTGACCCGTGGCCTTCCGAGGCTTCTATTCTGCAGCTGCCCTCAAGGGCAGAGCGTGGCACTTGGTGCCCCAGAGCTTTCCCAAGGCGTCTCTCCTGCAAGTAGCTCCTGTCACAGACATGGAGCAGAGACCCCCGAGAGTTCCCAAGATGGCCTGGGTGGAGGAGGAGGAGGAGGAAGAAGGACCTGGAGCAGCCCCAGCACAGGAGACTGAAGAGGTGGTGCCCTTCCATCCACCACAGCAGGGTGAGTGGCAGAGCTGGGCTGCAGGGCTGGAGCCTGCAGCCAACTTGGCCCCATGCCATGCCATGCCATGCCATGCCATGCCATGCCATGCCATGCCATGACATACCATGCCATGCCATCCCCTGGGAAAATGCCCACGGACAGGCGGGAAGAGGGGCCGCGCAGAACACCCCACAGCGGCCTCACTCCATCCCCCTGGGGCATCCCAGGGCTCTGCCTGCCTGGGGAGCGCAGGCCTGGGCTGTGTTCTCCGGCCTCTCCCGCAGCCCCTCATCTCTGGCTGTGCTCCCTCTTTGCCAGATGAAGCTGCGGAGCGCACACAAGAGCAGGAATCCAGCCGTGGCCGCTTCCACAGAACAGCGCAGGTACCTGCAGCCACCTGCACCTGGGCTGGGCCTGCTGTCCCTGCTCAGCCCAGCACCGTGTGTGCAGCACTCCATGCAACATCCCCGGCTTCTTGCCCTTCTCCTACAGCTCGTTTGCAACTTCATCCGGAGCATTCGGCAGGAGGAGACCCGCACCATGGGCACTGGGCTCAGAGCTCACTCCGAGCTCCTCAAGCATGAGACCAGTGCCGCCCTACTGGATTTGCTCCTGGAGAAGGGTGTTGCCAGGCCAGAACAAGTAAGCAGCCTGGGGCCAGGCTTCAATTCCCCCGTGAGTTACGTGGCTTCCCCAGCCACGCCTGCTGGTCCCTCAGAGCCTTTGAGGCCATGGCAGTGCATTTCTCTGGGGAGCCTGGGGACATTGCTCTCTCTGGCAGCGTTCCAAGTCTCCCCGTGCCTCCTGCAGGTGCCTGCCATGGTGAGGTACATTCACCGATGGCTCCTGGCCAACGATTCTGCCGAGCACAGGCTGGACAAGGCCCTGCTGAAACTCACCAAAGCACACCCAGCTGACGCAGTCGTGACGCTCCTGCGTGTTGCCCCGTCCTGTGACAGGTATGGGGCCCACCTGCCCAGAGGCCTCAGGCCTCCCAAGCCCATCACCCTCTACCGCCTGGCCCAGGTGTCTGAGCAACAGACACTTCCAGAACCCTCTGGCTGCTGCCTTTCTCAGCCCTGGCATGTCAGCCCCTGAGCCTGCTGCCCTGCTGCCTTGCTGCCCCTCAGGGCCTGTCCTCACAGAGCTGGGCTGCCTGGCTGCTGCCAGCAAGGGCCAGTGGGCAGAGGCAGAGCCGGCAGTCAGCCCGGGCCCCTAGGGATGCCCAGGCCACGATGCTGTGTCTGGGACCCCCCATGAGACAGAGCTCTAACCCCGCAGAGCTGCCATCTCCATGTGGAAGACCATCATGTGCTCGTCCAGGACTGCCGAGCCAGTGCAGCTGATCCTCCTGGATGTGCTAGGGAGCTGGCCAGAGTACAGCACGTGCACCTCGGATGGGGACAAAATGGCTGTCTTTGCCCTGGCTTTGAGTTTCCGCAACTGGCCTTTGCTGGCCCCAAGGCCGCCTCTCCAGCAGCTCTCCATCCTCCTTCCCCCACTGCATCTGCCTGCCTCAGGCCCTGGCCGGAAACCTGGCCCAGGGGCAGCTTCAGGCCCACCAGGCCCCGCGCTCCCCCTGCCTCTCTCCGGGCCTCTCCCTGCCACGTTCGGGCCCTGCCACACGGACACCTCGGCACTGAGCGCTGTCTCGGGGGGCTTTGTCCTTTGCAGGCAACCGTGGTGATGTGGAAGATCCTCCAGGAGTCCCCTGTCCCACGTGTAGTGAGGCCATATTTCCCCCGCCTTTTTGTTCATCTGCTCTTCCAAGTGTTCTCCAGCACAGAAGAGATGCCAGAGGAAGTCCAAACCTTCTGGAAGGATTGCCTGGAAGAGCACGGTCTTGCCACCAGCCCCAACAGGTGCTCCATCCCACTCCTCCTGTCCTTGACACGTGGCCTGCAAAGGAGCCAGTGCTGCCAGTGTGACCCGGGCTTTGCTGTGCACACAGGTTTGCAGTGCAGACTCTGAAGTCCCTGCTCTGCCAAAAGCAGTACAAGGATGTGGTGGTGTCAGTGGAACGCAGGCGTGGCTGGGACACGCTGCTCTGTGCTGACACCCGCCACTATGCTGTGGGTCTACTGGCCAGGTGAGACTCTCTTTCTCCCCATTGATCCTGCCATTTGTGCTCTGTGCCCGAGCTGTCCCACACATTCCCCAAGGCCCTGGGACACACTGAGGGATGGCTAACGACAGACTGAGGGACGGCCAAGCAGACTGGAAAAGGCTGGGAAGGGAGAGAGCACAGGAGGAGACACCTCCTAAAGGCCCCAGGTGCCCTTGCAGGGTGGTGGTAAAAGACCACCAGGCTCTGTAAGCCTGTCCTTGGAGAGATTTGCTCAGCTTCCTGGTCCCTTTTTTGCCCTCCTAGGGAGATGCGCCATGCTTGTCATCGGTTGTGTTCCAGTATTGCCCTCCACCTCCTCTGGCTGCTCAGCACACAGGAGCCACACTGGGATCTGCCCACCCTGGCATTCCTTGTGGAGGTGAGCCGGGTGTCCAGCGCTGCCTTGCTGAGCAGCCTCCCAGCTCTCTGCCCTCTCATGGCAGCAGCCGCCTGGGACGGTGCCCGCACCCTGTGCTGCTGCTGCTGCTGCTGCGTCCTGGGCCCAGCCCTGTGCGGCTGTGGGCTCCTGCCGGCCGGCTCCCCCGTCACTGGCCTGTGCCTTTCAGGTCCTCGTGTGCCTGGATTCTAGTGAATGTGGCGACAGTGTTGTGAAGGTCTCTTCAAGGTACCTGCAGAGCGAGTGCAGGGAGAGGCGTCGCCTGGCGCTCAGGGCCCTTCTCGAGCTCATTGATGATCCCTCAATGGTGAGAAGGGGGCAGTGGCTGAAGCTGCGCTGGGAACGCAGTCACTTGGCCTGACCTGGGCTTTGGCCACTGGGGCAGCTGCTCCCAGCTCTCCTGCCTCCTGCTTCAGCTGCCCCAGTGCTTCAGGACAGTCCTTTGGCCTCTGGGCCCTGTGGCAGTAGGGTGGGACTTCACAGACTTGTGTTCCACACAGGCCGAAAGAATGTGGAGCTTGACCAAAAGCCTCATGCACCTACTGGGGGACAATGATGCAGAGATAGCTGGGATGACACTCATCACACTCAGCTTTATACTCCTGCACAAACACATTCTGCTGTCAACCCCCATTGCCATGCAGCTGGCTGAGGCACTCCTGCCACTCTTTGAGCACGTAAGGCTCCGTGCCCCCAGCTACAGCCACTGGCTGCTGCCTGGAAACTGTGTGCCCTGTGCATTTCCAGCCCTGTGCCCAGGGCGCCCTGGAGGAGCCAATGCTGAAGTGTTTTTTCTTTTTTTTTTCATCTAGGATAATAGCCAGGTACAGCTGCTCTCCATAAAACTCTTCCGAGACATGATGGAGTATTTGGAAGAGAGAGAAAAACCTTTGGAAAGCCCTGTGCAACAGAGCCTGCTTCCACTCTTCTTCCACTGCAATGATGAGAATCAGCATGTGGCAGAGGTGAGGACTCCTGGGCTGCTGCTGTCCGCCCGGCAGGGGGCTCGGCTGCCTCCTGCCCTGCGCCTGCTGGACCGCAGCCTCCTGCAGGCCATGGCAGGGCGAGGCGGGTCCCGTGCCCTGGGCTGCGGGGCCATCTCCGCGTCTCTGCTGCTCTCCAGGCTTCTCGGGAAACGCTGCTTTATGCGGTCAAGTTCATGAAGAGGAGGGATCTGAAAAAGCTGCTGAAGGAGCAGAAACTGTGGAAGTTCAGCAAGTGCCTGGTAAGGACGGCCTGGAATCCCCAACTCAGCCAGGAGAAGGCCCCTGGGGGCGGTGCTCAGTGTGCGGGCCGGGCAGCTGTGCTCCTGTGCGCTGCTGCATCCAGAGGCCGCGCAGGCTCTTCTCCAGGCTCCCGTGGGCCTGAGCCGGGTGCCCATGAAAGCCCGGCCCGGCGGGGTTGCGGGGCAGGGGCAGCACCGCGGCTCCCCGGGCAGCAGCCGGCCCCCTCCCCCTCCCCTCGGGAGCCCGGCTCCAGCGGCTGCTGGCCGCGCCTCGGGGCTGTGCGGGCAGGGGAGGCCGGGGCGGGGCGGAGGCAGCGCCCGGCCCAGGGGCTGAGCCCGCGCCAACCCTTCCCTCCTGCCGCTCGCTCCAGCTGGCAGAGGACAGCAGCAGAGCGGCCGAGCACCTGCGCCGGGCCCTGCGCTACCTGGAGAGCCCACAGGAGCCCCTGCGAGAGGCGGCCATCAGGTTCATGGGTGAGTTACGAGCCCGGGCTCCCTCCCCAGCCCGCCGCAGCTCGGCCCCAGCCCCGCCTGTTGCCCCGGCAGCGACAGCCGGGCCCGGCGCCGTGGAGCCCCGCCTGGCCTGGGCATTGCTGCTGCCGCCCTCTGACAGCCGTGCCCTGGGGCGACAGCGCGCTGCATGGGCTGAGCTGAGCGCTGCCGGGCCCGCAGCCCGTGTGGCCACAGCGCCGGCAGCGCCGCTGGCAGGGAGCTGTGCCGCTGGGGCCGTGACAGACTCTGTGTTCACAGGCATGGCCGGGCGGCACCTGAGGGGGCAGCAGCAAGAGCTGCAGCGGATCTGCACTGGTGAGTGAGGGCAGCGGGCTGACAGCGGGGGCTGCCGGGGGGAGCTGCAAGCCCTGCCCCGGCTGCGGAGGGCTCTGCTCCCGTGGGCAGAGCGCACGGAGATTTCAGGGCCACGTGGGCCATTCGTGGCCAGCAGCTTCGGGCTGATCCCCTTGCTCCCTTTGCTCCCTCCTGGCCATGGCAAGAGCCGGCTTGGGATGGCACTTGCAGGGGGCTCTTCCTCGGCTCCCTGCAGCTCCAGCTTCTGACCGTGCCTCTGTTCCTCTCTCTCGCAGCCCTGGAAGACAAAACTAATGACGTCAGCCTCGCCGTCGGAAGCCTGGCAATTCAAACGCTGTGCATCCTCAGGTCAGGAGAGCGGGCTCCCATCTCCAGGTTCCAGTGGCTCCAAAATCACCTGCGCAGGGCATGGAAGACATGGCCCCGTCTGTCACAGCTCGGCTGCCTGCCCTGCCAGAGCTCTGTGGAGAGCTGATCCCAGAAGCTCTTTTTGCTGGGGCCACCTGAGTCAGGTTTTATTTTGTTTTTCTTCAAGAATTTTTTTTCATTGTTTTTTTTTTTTTTTTCTTTTACCATGTAAATATAGACTATGTTAACATACACAGACCAGACTCCCAGCATTTTTCTTTTGCTGCCCAGGGTCCGTAGGGCATAGGGGAGGAGGGGGAAATGGGTGCTTGCGCTCAGCCAGCTGCCCAGGCGTGCAGTGGGCCAGGTGAAATGGCCAGAAGCCCCTTGGCCTTTGGTGGTTCTGCTGAAGCCTTTGTGCTGCCCAGAGAGCGGCTGGGCAGGGGCCGGAGCTGCGGGGATCCCTGCCAGAGCGGTGCCTGGAGATGGTCACAAGCCCTGTGCCAGGCAGGAAGCGCCAGCCGTGTCCTCCTGCCCATGTGCTGCTGGCTGCCTTGCTGAGGGCTCCCAGGTGCCTCTGGATGGGGCTGCTCTGGAGCTGCTGTGGGGCTGCGGCGCTGCTGCCGGGCGGCTTGGCCGGGCTGGGGCAGCCCCTGAGGGGCTGGGGCGCTGGCAAGCCCCGGGCAATGGGCTGTCAGAGGCCACAAGCAGCCGCTTTGTTCCTGCCAGAGTTGACTTGCAAGACGCATCCTGGGCACTCTGCAACTAACAGCATCAGTGTTGTTGGAAACCCAAATGCAGAGAAATCTCAGACCTTTGGTCTTGTCAGCAAAGCTTAGAATTAAACACGGGATTTGATCTGAGACCTAGGAAAGGGCTCCCAAACTTAGGTGCTAGAAGCGAGAATGCGGACTTCTAGTTTATAGCAGCGACACGGGGAGAAAAGTTGAAGTGGAGGAAAGTTTAGAGTTTTCGAGTTCAAGATCTAGGAAGAAATCAAAGTAGTTACAATGCTAAACAAGAAGATTAGGATGCAGTGCTGTAGGTTTGTGTGTCATAGCATGATTGGCTAAGGAAGCTTACACTGTTAGCATGATGTGGGGACCCAGGAAATTCCTCTGGCTGCCCTGCAGGACTCGAGAGCCTGTCAGAGGGCTCAGAGACCTTGGCACAGAGCCCAAGACCCCCGTGCCTTTGATTTAGCACTTGGAAAAAACAATCACCAACCTTGTATGAAGAATGACCAGCCACAAAAAATGAAGTAGAATGATAGTGAATTTATCCCAGAGTGGAAACATAGATTTTGAGGGTTTTTAGAATGGGGCTTCAGGGGGCAAGATGGAGGAATCTGGGCATGTCCAGCCTTTCTCCTTCTTCTTCTTGGCCTCCATCTTCTGGTTGATGTTGGCACTTTGAGAATTGTCTAGAGTAGAAGCTCACTGTCTAACATAGATGGTAGAGATTGGAAAGTGATTGTAAATATTGTACAGGTAGTTTTTAGTATAAAAAGATAACACCACCCCAGGGGAGGCAGAGTGCCTTAGACTGTCTTGCTGAGCAGACGTCGGCAGGACAGGAGAAAGAATTTTATAGATAAGATACAATAAACAACCTTGAGACTGAGAAATTAAGAGCTCTGACTCCTTCTTCAACCACCGGGCTGGGACAAGAGACTTTTTAACTTATCTCAGGGTCACTCTGACCAGCTAGAGAGCCCGAGAGCATGAGTCCGTAAGATGAAATCTTGAAGATTGGGTCCAAAACATAAATATCCTTGTTGGCCGTGTCTTCTTGGCCAAGAAATCCTTCAAAGCTCTTGTAACTACAAGTCTTGCGGCCCTGTGAGCCATGCGGTGGAGATGTGAGCCCAACTCAACCTTCCTGCCTATGTAGAAGAGAAAAAAAAGCAATGGCATCATCTAAAAAACTCAGAGGTCCACTCTCCAGCGTGTTCCAAACCCCTTCCAATCCCCCAAAGTGTGATTTAGCTACAAATAGATGACAAGGACTCTTAGGGCTGCCTCTTTGACTCCAGAGCGGCTGCTTTAGAATCTTTCACATAACCCTGTGTAGTTAGGTGCCAGGAATGGATCATTTGAAGAAACTTTCCCAACTGACTTGCATGGAGGCTTGTTTGAAGGGTGTTTGAATGGAAAGCCTCCCAGCAGAGGTCTGGGCTTTGGCCTAGCTGTGTCCCCTGCTTGATTGTGAAGTGTGTCATCAGCTGAAGGGCTATCTGGGCTAAAAATATCATCCAGTCAATTGGACTTGCTCTTTTTGGCCTATAAAAGCTGGACCCACTTTTGGGGCAAATTTGGAGACCTCATCTATGGGTGGATGGACCACCGAGGATTTTCCCAGTTGTTGGGAATGGTTCTCCAGGTCCCTGGAGTAAAACGGGGCTGCCCAGCAACTGCGCATCTGCAAGATGACAAACAATTGTCTTGGTTTGAAGAGACAGGTGTCTGCTAAGGAAGGCAGAAGTCTTCTCTGAAATGGAAAATGTAAATGCCCTCCCTTCAAATGATTCTCATTTAGAAATTCAAATGCTCTCAGGGAAAGATATGGGGATAGGCCTGAGCCCGCAGAGCAGGGCGGCCTTTGCTTATGGTCTGAGCCCTTCCTAAAGATCCTGTCAGGCTGTCTTAGACACCTGGGGCCAGGGATTCCTTCCAAGCTGGGCCACTTTGGCTGGCCCGGGGCCAGCCCCAGGGCAGGAGGCAGTGTGTGCAAGGCCCCTGGGTGGCACGCTGCAGCACGGTCACCGTGCCATGGAACGGAACCCGGTCACCAAGGTCCCTTTGTGACACGTGGGAAATAGAAGCTTGCCCGGGTGCTGGGAACAGGCAACGGGGCACAACGGGACAGAGCAGTGCTGTGAGGAGCCCCCACACAGCGCACTCGTTGCCGTCTGACCAGGAGCTTTTCTGCAGCCTTGTTCCTGCAGCTGAGCTTGAGGCCAGAGCACAGGACTCGGTGACCCGTGGCCTTCCGAGGCTTCTATTCTGCAGCTGCCCTCAAGGGCAGAGCGTGGCACTTGGTGCCCCAGAGCTTTCCCAAGGTGTCTCTCCTGCAAGTAGCTCCTGTCACAGACATGGAGCAGAGACCCCCGAGAGTTCCCAAGATGGCCTGGGTGGAGGAGGAGGAGGAGGAAGAAGGACCTGGAGCAGCCCCAGCACAGGAGACTGAAGAGGTGGTGCCCTTCCATCCACCACAGCAGGGTGAGTGGCAGAGCTGGGCTGCAGGGCTGGAGCCTGCAGCCAACTTGGCCCCATGCCATGCCATGCCATGCCATGCCATGCCATGCCATGCCATACCATGCCATGCCATCCCCTGGGAAAATGCCCACGGACAGGCGGGAAGAGGGGCCGCGCAGACACCCCACAGCGGCCTCACTCCATCGCCCTGGGGCATCCCAGGGCTCTGCCTGCCTGGGGAGCGCAGGCCTGGGCTGTGTTCTCCGGCCTCTCCCGCAGCCCCTCATCTCTGGCTGTGCTCCCTCTTTGCCAGATGAAGCTGCGGAGCGCACACAAGAGCAGGAATCCAGCCGTGGCCGCTTCCACAGAACAGCGCAGGTACCTGCAGCCACCTGCACCTGGGCTGGGCCTGCTGTCCCTGCTCAGCCCAGCACCGTATGTGCAGCACTCCATGCAACATCCCCGGCTTCTTGCCCTTCTCCTACAGCTCGTTTGCAACTTCATCCGGAGCATTCGGCAGGAGGAGACCCGCACCATGGGCACTGGGCTCAGAGCTCACTCCGAGCTCCTCAAGCATGAGACCAGTGCCGCCCTGCTGGATTTGCTCCTGGAGAAGGGTGTTGCCAGGCCAGAACAAGTAAGCAGCCTGGGGCCAGGCTTCAATTCCCCCGTGAGTTACGTGGCTTCCCCAGCCACGCCTGCTGGTCCCTCAGAGCCTTTGAGGCCATGGCAGTGCATTTCTCTGGGGAGCCTGGGGACATTGCTCTCTCTGGCAGCGTTCCAAGTCTCCCCGTGCCTCCTGCAGGTGCCTGCCATGGTGAGGTACATTCACCGATGGCTCCTGGCCAACGATTCTGCCGAGCACAGGCTGGACAAGGCCCTGCTGAAACTCACCAAAGCACACCCAGCTGACGCAGTCGTGACGCTCCTGCGTGTTGCCCCGTCCTGTGACAGGTATGGGGCCCACCTGCCCAGAGGCCTCAGGCCTCCCAAGCCCATCACCCTCTACCGCCTGGCCCAGGTGTCTGAGCAACAGAGAGTTCCAGAACCCTCTGGCTGCTGCCTTTCTCAGCCCTGGCATGTCAGCCCCTGAGCCTGCTGCCCTGCTGCCTTGCTGCCCCTCAGGGCCTGTCCTCACAGAGCTGGGCTGCCTGGCTGCTGCCAGCAAGGGCCAGTGGGCAGAGGCAGAGCCGGCAGTCAGCCCGGGCCCCTAGGGATGCCCAGGCCACGATGCTGTGTCTGGGACCCCCCATGAGACAGAGCTCTAACCCCGCAGAGCTGCCATCTCCATGTGGAAGACCATCATGTGCTCGTCCAGGACTGCCGAGCTGATCCTCCTGGATGTGCTAGGGAGCTGGCCAGAGTACAGCACGTGCACCTCGGATGGGGACAAAACGGCTGTCTTTGCCCTGGCTGTGAGTTTCCGCAACTGGCCTTTGCTGGCCCCAAGGCCGCCTCTCCAGCAGCTCTCCATCCTCCTTCCCCCACTGCATCTGCCTGCCTCAGGCCCTGGCCGGAAACCTGGCCCAGGGGCAGCTTCAGGCCCACCAGGCCCCGCGCTCCCCCTGCCTCTCTCCGGGCCTCTCCCTGCCACGTTCGGGCCCTGCCACACGGACACCTCGGCACTGAGCGCTGTCTCGGGGGGCTTTGTCCTTTGCAGGCAACTGTGGTGATGTGGAAGATCCTCCAGGAGTCCCCTGTCCCACGTGTAGTGAGGCCATATTTCCCCCGCCTTTTTGTTCATCTGCTCTTCCAAGTGTTCTCCAGCACAGAAGAGATGCCAGAGGAAGTCCAAACCTTCTGGAAGGATTGCCTGGAAGAGCACGGTCTTGCCACCAGCCCCAACAGGTGCTCCATCCCACTCCTCCTGTCCTTGACACGTGGCCTGCAAAGGAGCCAGTGCTGCCAGTGTGACCCGGGCTTTGCTGTGCACACAGGTTTGCAGTGCAGACTCTGAAGTCCCTGCTCTGCCAAAAGCAGTACAAGGATGTGGTGGTGTCAGTGGAACGCAAGCGTGGCTGGGACACGCTGCTCTGTGCTGACACCCGCCACTATGCTGTGGGTCTACTGGCCAGGTGAGACTCTCTTTCTCCCCATTGATCCTGCCATTTGTGCTCTGTGCCCGAGCTGTCCCACACATTCCCCAAGGCCCTGGGACACACTGAGGGACGGCTAACGACAGACTGAGGGACGGCCAAGCAGACTGGAAAAGGCTGGGAAGGGAGAGAGCACAGGAGGAGACACCTCCTAAAGGGCCCAGGTGCCCTTGCAGGGTGGTGGTAAAAGACCACCAGGCTCTGTAAGCCTGTCCTTGGAGAGATTTGCTCAGCTTCCTGGTCCCTTTTTTGCCCTCCTAGGGAGATGCGCCATGCTTGTCATCGGTTGTGTTCCAGTATTGCCCTCCACCTCCTCTGGCTGCTCAGCACACAGGAGCCACACTGGGATCTGCCCACCCTGGCATTCCTTGTGGAGGTGAGCCGGGTGTCCAGCGCTGCCTTGCTGAGCAGCCTCCCAGCTCTCTGCCCTCTCATGGCAGCAGCCGCCTGGGACGGTGCCCGCACCCTGTGCTGCTGCTGCTGCTGCTGCGTCCTGGGCCCAGCCCTGTGCGGCTGTGGGCTCCTGCCGGCCGGCTCCCCCGTCACTGGCCTGTGCCTTTCAGGTCCTCGTGTGCCTGGATTCTAGTGAATGTGGCGACAGTGTTGTGAAGGTCTCTTCAAGGTACCTGCAGAGCGAGTGCAGGGAGAGGCGTCGCCTGGCGCTCAGGGCCCTTCTCGAGCTCATTGATGATCCCTCAATGGTGAGAAGGGGGCAGTGGCTGAAGCTGCGCTGGGAACGCAGTCACTTGGCCTGACCTGGGCTTTGGCCACTGGGGCAGCTGCTCCCAGCTCTCCTGCCTCCTGCTTCAGCTGCCCCAGTGCTTCAGGACAGTCCTTTGGCCTCTGGGCCCTGTGGCAGTAGGGTGGGACTTCACAGACTTGTGTTCCACACAGGCCGAAAGAATGTGGAGCTTGACCAAAAGCCTCATGCACCTACTGGGGGACAATGATGCAGAGATAGCTGGGATGACACTCATCACACTCAGCTTTATACTCCTGCACAAACACATTCTGCTGTCAACCCCCATTGCCATGCAGCTGGCTGAGGCACTCCTGCCACTCTTTGAGCACGTAAGGCTCCGTGCCCCCAGCTACAGCCACTGGCTGCTGCCTGGAAACTGTGTGCCCTGTGCATTTCCAGCCCTGTGCCCAGGGCGCCCTGGAGGAGCCAATGCTGAAGTGTTTTTTCTTTTTTTTTTCATCTAGGATAATAGCCAGGTACAGCTGCTCTCCATAAAACTCTTCCGAGACATGATGGAGTATTTGGAAGAGAGAGAAAAACCTTTGGAAAGCCCTGTGCAACAGAGCCTGCTTCCACTCTTCTTCCACTGCAATGATGAGAATCAGCATGTGGCAGAGGTGAGGACTCCTGGGCTGCTGCTGTCCGCCCGGCAGGGGGCTCGGCTGCCTCCTGCCCTGCGCCTGCTGGACCGCAGCCTCCTGCAGGCCATGGCAGGGCGAGGCGGGTCCCGTGCCCTGGGCTGCGGGGCCATCTCCGCGTCTCTGCTGCTCTCCAGGCTTCTCGGGAAACGCTGCTTTATGCGGTCAAGTTCATGAAGAGGAGGGATCTGAAAAAGCTGCTGAAGGAGCAGAAACTGTGGAAGTTCAGCAAGTGCCTGGTAAGGACGGCCTGGAATCCCCAACTCAGCCAGGAGAAGGCCCCTGAGGGCGGTGCTCAGTGTGTGAGGCGGGCAGCTGTGCTCCTGCGCGCTGCTGCAGCCAGAGGCCGCGCGGGCTCTTCTCCAGGCTCCCGTGGGCCTGAGCCGGGTGCCCATGAAAGCCCGGCCCGGCGGGGTTGCGGGGCAGGGGCGGCACCGCGGCTCCCCGGGCAGCAGCCGGCCCCCTCGCCCTCCCCTCGGGAGCCCGGCTCCAGCGGCTGCTGGCCGCGCCTCGGGGCTGTGCGGGCAGGGGAGGCCGGGGCGGAGGCAGCGCCCGGCCCAGGGGCTGAGCCCGCGCCAACCCTTCCCTCCTGCCGCTCTCTCCAGCTGGCAGAGGACAGCAGCAGAGTGGCCGAGCACCTGCGCCGGGCCCTGCGCTACCTGGAGAGCCCACAGGAGCCCCTGCGAGAGGCGGCCATCAGGTTCATGGGTGAGTTACGAGCCCGGGCTCCCTCCCCAGCCCGCCGCAGCTCGGCCCCAGCCCCGCCTGTTGCCCCGGCAGCGACAGCCGGGCCCGGTGCCGTGGAGCCCCGCCTGGCCTGGGCATTGCTGCTGCCGCCCTCTGACAGCCGTGCCCTGGGGCGACAGCGCGCTGCATGGGCTGAGCTGAGCGCTGCCGGGCCCGCAGCCCGTGTGGCCACAGCGCCGGCAGCGCCGCTGGCAGGGAGCTGTGCCGCTGGGGCCGTGACAGACTCTGTGTTCACAGGCATGGCCGGGCGGCACCTGAGGGGGCAGCAGCAAGAGCTGCAGCGGATCTGCACTGGTGAGTGAGGGCAGCGGGCTGACAGCGGGGGCTGCCGGGGGGAGCTGCAAGCCCTGCCCCGGCTGCGGAGGGCTCTGCTCCCGTGGGCAGAGCGCACGGAGATTTCAGGGCCACGTGGGCCATTCGTGGCCAGCAGCTTCGGGCTGATCCCCTTGCTCCCTTTGCTCCCTCCTGGCCATGGCAAGAGCCGGCTTGGGATGGCACTTGCAGGGGGCTCTTCCTCGGCTGCCTGCAGCTCCAGCTTCTGACCGTGCCTCTGTTCCTCTCTCTCGCAGCCCTGGAAGACAAAACGAATGACGTCAGCCTCGCCGTCGGAAGCCTGGCAATTCAAACGCTGTGCATCCTCAGGTCAGGAGAGCGGGCTCCCATCTCCAGGTTCCAGTGGCTCCAAAATCACCTGCGCAGGGCATGGAAGACATGGCCCCGTCTGTCACAGCTCGGCTGCCTGCCCTGCCAGAGCTCTGTGGAGAGCTGATCCCAGAAGCTCTTTTTGCTGGGGCCACCTGAGTCAGGTTTTATTTTGTTTTTCTTCAAGAATTTTTTTTCATTGGTTTTTTTTTTTTTTTCTTTTACCATGTAAATATAGACTATGTTAACATACACAGACCAGACTCCCAGCATTTTTCTTTTGCTGCCCAGGGTCCGTAGGGCATAGGGGAGGAGGGGGAAATGGGTGCTTGCGCTCAGCCAGCTGCCCAGGCGTGCAGTGGGCCAGGTGAAATGGCCAGAAGCCCCTTGGCCTTTGGTGGTTCTGCTGAAGCCTTTGTGCTGCCCAGAGAGCGGCTGGGCAGGGGCCGGAGCTGCGAGGATCCCTGCCAGAGCGGTGCCTGGAGATGGTCACAAGCCCTGTGCCAGGCAGGAAGCGCCAGCCGTGTCCTCCTGCCCATGTGCTGCTGGCTGCCTTGCTGAGGGCTCCCAGGTGCCTCTGGATGGGGCTGCTCTGGAGCTGCTGTGGGGCTGCGGCGCTGCTGCCGGGCGGCTTGGCCGGGCTGGGGCAGCCCCTGAGGGGCTGGGGCGCTGGCAAGCCCCGGGCAATGGGCTGTCAGAGGCCACAAGCAGCCGCCTTGTTCCTGCCACAGTTGACTTGCAAGACGCATCCTGGGCACTCTGCAACTAACAGCATCAGTGTTGTTGGAAACCCAAATGCAGAGAAATCTCAGACCTTTGGTCTTGTCAGCAAAGCTTAGAATTAAACACAGGATTTGATCTGAGACCTAGGAAAGGGCTCCCAAACTTAGGTGCTAGAAGCGAGAATGCGGACTTCTAGTTTATAGCAGCGACACGGGGAGAAAAGTTGAAGTGGAGGAAAGTTTAGAGTTTTCGAGTTCAAGATCTAGGAAGAAATCAAAGTAGTTACAATGCTAAACAAGAAGATTAGGATGCAGTGCTGTAGGTTTGTGTGTCATAGCATGATTGGCTAAGGAAGCTTACACTGTTAGCATGATGTGGGGACCCAGGAAATTCCTCTGGCTGCCCTGCAGGACTCGAGAGCCTGTCAGAGGGCTCAGAGATCTTGGCACAGAGCCCAAGACCCCCGTGCCTTTGATTTAGCACTTGGAAAAAACAATCACCAACCTTGTATGAAGAATGACCAGCCACAAAAAATGAAGTAGAATGATAGTGAATTTATCCCAGAGTGGAAACATAGATTTTGAGGGTTTTTAGAATGGGGCTTCAGGGGGCAAGATGGAGGAATCTGGGCATGTCCAGCCTTTCTCCTTCTTCTTCTTGGCCTCCATCTTCTGGTTGATGTTGGCACTTTGAGAATTGTCTAGAGTAGAAGCTCACTGTCTAACATAGATGGTAGAGATTGGAAAGTGATTGTAAATATTGTACAGGTAGTTTTTAGTATAAAAAGATAACACCACCCCAGGGGAGGCAGAGTGCCTTAGACTGTCTTGCTGAGCAGACGTCGGCAGGACAGGAGAAAGAATTTTATAGATAAGATACAATAAACAACCTTGAGACTGAGAAATTAAGAGCTCTGACTCCTTCTTCAACCACCGGGCTGGGACAAGAGACTTTTTAACTTATCTCAGGGTCACTCTGACCAGCTAGAGAGCCCGAGAGCATGAGTCCGTAAGATGAAATCTTGAAGATTGGGTCCAAAACATAAATATCCTTGCTGGCCGTGTCTTCTTGGCCAAGAAATCCTTCAAAGCTCTTGTAACTACAAGTCTTGCGGCCCTGTGAGCCATGCGGTGGAGATGTGAGCCCAACTCAACCTTCCTGCCTATGTAGAAGAGAAAAAAAAGCAATGGCATCATCTAAAAAACTCAGAGGTCCACTCTCCAGCGTGTTCCAAACCCCTTCCAATCCCCCAAAGTGTGATTTAGCTACAAATAGATGACAAGGACTCTTAGGGCTGCCTCTTTGACTCCAGAGCGGCTGCTTTAGAATCTTTCACATAACCCTGTGTAGTTAGGTGCCAGAAATGGATCATTTGAAGAAACTTTCCCAACTGACTTGCATGGAGGCTTGTTTGAAGGGTGTTTGAATGGAAAGCCTCCCAGCAGAGGTCTGGGCTTTGGCCTAGCTGTGTCCCCTGCTTGATTGTGAAGTGTGTCATCAGCTGAAGGGCTATCTGGGCTAAAAATATCATCCAGTCAATTGGACTTGCTCTTTTTGGCCTATAAAAGCTGGACCCACTTTTGGGGCAAATTTGGAGACCTCATCTATGGGTGGATGGACCACCGAGGATTTTCCCAGTTGTTGGGAATGGTTCTCCAGGTCCCTGGAGTAAAACGGGGCTGCCCAGCAACTGCGCATCTGCAAGATGACAAACAATTGTCTTGGTTTGAAGAGACAGGTGTCTGCTAAGGAAGGCAGAAGTCTTCTCTGAAATGGAAAATGTAAATGCCCTCCCTTCAAATGATTCTCATTTAGAAATTCAAATGCTCTCAGGGAAAGATATGGGGATAGGCCTGAGCCCGCAGAGCAGGGCGGCCTTTGCTTATGGTCTGAGCCCTTCCTAAAGATCCTGTCAGGCTGTCTTAGACACCTGGGGCCAGGGATTCCTTCCAAGCTGGGCCACTTTGGCTGGCCCGGGGCCAGCCCCAGGGCAGGAGGCAGTGTGTGCAAGGCCCCTGGGTGGCACGCTGCAGCACGGTCACCGTGCCATGGAACGGAACCCGGTCACCAAGGTCCCTTTGTGACACGTGGGAAATAGAAGCTTGCCCGGGTGCTGGGAACAGGCAACGGGGCACAACGGGACAGAGTAGTGCTGTGAGGAGCCCCCACACAGCGCACTCGTTGCCGTCTGACCAGGAGCTTTTCTGCAGCCTTGTTCCTGCAGCTGAGCTTGAGGCCAGAGCACAGGACTCGGTGACCCGTGGCCTTCCGAGGCTTCTATTCTGCAGCTGCCCTCAAGGGCAGAGCGTGGCACTTGGTGCCCCAGAGCTTTCCCAAGGTGTCTCTCCTGCAAGTAGCTCCTGTCACAGACATGGAGCAGAGACCCCCGAGAGTTCCCAAGATGGCCTGGGTGGAGGAGGAGGAGGAGGAAGAAGGACCTGGAGAAGCCCCAGCACAGGAGACTGAAGAGGTGGTGCCCTTCCATCCACCACAGCAGGGTGAGTGGCAGAGCTGGGCTGCAGGGCTGGAGCCTGCAGCCAACTTGGCCCCATGCCATGCCATGCCATGCCATGCCATGCCATGCCATGCCATGCCATGCCATGCCATCCCCTGGGAAAATGCCCACGGACAGGCGGGAAGAGGGGCCGCGCAGACACCCCACAGCGGCCTCACTCCATCCCCCTGGGGCATCCCAGGGCTCTGCCTGCCTGGGGAGCGCAGGCCTGGGCTGTGTTCTCCGGCCTCTCCCGCAGCCCCTCATCTCTGGCTGTGCTCCCTCTTTGCCAGATGAAGCTGCGGAGCGCACACAAGAGCAGGAATCCAGCCGTGGCCGCTTCCACAGAACAGCGCAGGTACCTGCAGCCACCTGCACCTGGGCTGGGCCTGCTGTCCCTGCTCAGCCCAGCACCGTATGTGCAGCACTCCATGCAACATCCCCGGCTTCTTGCCCTTCTCCTACAGCTCGTTTGCAACTTCATCCGGAGCATTCGGCAGGAGGAGACCCGCACCATGGGCACTGGGCTCAGAGCTCACTCCGAGCTCCTCAAGCATGAGACCAGTGCCGCCCTGCTGGATTTGCTCCTGGAGAAGGGTGTTGCCAGGCCAGAACAAGTAAGCAGCCTGGGGCCAGGCTTCAATTCCCCCGTGAGTTACGTGGCTTCCCCAGCCACGCCTGCTGGTCCCTCAGAGCCTTTGAGGCCATGGCAGTGCATTTCTCTGGGGAGCCTGGGGACATTGCTCTCTCTGGCAGCGTTCCAAGTCTCCCCGTGCCTCCTGCAGGTGCCTGCCATGGTGAGGTACATTCACCGATGGCTCCTGGCCAACGATTCTGCCGAGCACAGGCTGGACAAGGCCCTGCTGAAACTCACCAAAGCACACCCAGCTGACGCAGTCGTGACGCTCCTGCGTGTTGCCCCGTCCTGTGACAGGTATGGGGCCCACCTGCCCAGAGGCCTCAGGCCTCCCAAGCCCATCACCCTCTACCGCCTGGCCCAGGTGTCTGAGCAACAGAGAGTTCCAGAACCCTCTGGCTGCTGCCTTTCTCAGCCCTGGCATGTCAGCCCCTGAGCCTGCTGCCCTGCTGCCTTGCTGCCCCTCAGGGCCTGTCCTCACAGAGCTGGGCTGCCTGGCTGCTGCCAGCAAGGGCCAGTGGGCAGAGGCAGAGCCGGCAGTCAGCCCGGGCCCCTAGGGATGCCCAGGCCACGATGCTGTGTCTGGGACCCCCCATGAGACAGAGCTCTAACCCCGCAGAGCTGCCATCTCCATGTGGAAGACCATCATGTGCTCGTCCAGGACTGCCGAGCTGATCCTCCTGGATGTGCTAGGGAGCTGGCCAGAGTACAGCACGTGCACCTCGGATGGGGACAAAACGGCTGTCTTTGCCCTGGCTGTGAGTTTCCGCAACTGGCCTTTGCTGGCCCCAAGGCCGCCTCTCCAGCAGCTCTCCATCCTCCTTCCCCCACTGCATCTGCCTGCCTCAGGCCCTGGCCGGAAACCTGGCCCAGGGGCAGCTTCAGGCCCACCAGGCCCCGCGCTCCCCCTGCCTCTCTCCGGGCCTCTCCCTGCCACGTTCGGGCCCTGCCACACGGACACCTCGGCACTGAGCGCTGTCTCGGGGGGCTTTGTCCTTTGCAGGCAACTGTGGTGATGTGGAAGATCCTCCAGGAGTCCCCTGTCCCACGTGTAGTGAGGCCATATTTCCCCCGCCTTTTTGTTCATCTGCTCTTCCAAGTGTTCTCCAGCACAGAAGAGATGCCAGAGGAAGTCCAAACCTTCTGGAAGGATTGCCTGGAAGAGCACGGTCTTGCCACCAGCCCCAACAGGTGCTCCATCCCACTCCTCCTGTCCTTGACACGTGGCCTGCAAAGGAGCCAGTGCTGCCAGTGTGACCCGGGCTTTGCTGTGCACACAGGTTTGCAGTGCAGACTCTGAAGTCCCTGCTCTGCCAAAAGCAGTACAAGGATGTGGTGGTGTCAGTGGAACGCAAGCGTGGCTGGGACACGCTGCTCTGTGCTGACACCCGCCACTATGCTGTGGGTCTACTGGCCAGGTGAGACTCTCTTTCTCCCCATTGATCCTGCCATTTGTGCTCTGTGCCCGAGCTGTCCCACACATTCCCCAAGGCCCTGGGACACACTGAGGGACGGCTAACGACAGACTGAGGGACGGCCAAGCAGACTGGAAAAGGCTGGGAAGGGAGAGAGCACAGGAGGAGACACCTCCTAAAGGGCCCAGGTGCCCTTGCAGGGTGGTGGTAAAAGACCACCAGGCTCTGTAAGCCTGTCCTTGGAGAGATTTGCTCAGCTTCCTGGTCCCTTTTTTGCCCTCCTAGGGAGATGCGCCATGCTTGTCATCGGTTGTGTTCCAGTATTGCCCTCCACCTCCTCTGGCTGCTCAGCACACAGGAGCCACACTGGGATCTGCCCACCCTGGCATTCCTTGTGGAGGTGAGCCGGGTGTCCAGCGCTGCCTTGCTGAGCAGCCTCCCAGCTCTCTGCCCTCTCATGGCAGCAGCCGCCTGGGACGGTGCCCGCACCCTGTGCTGCTGCTGCTGCTGCTGCGTCCTGGGCCCAGCCCTGTGCGGCTGTGGGCTCCTGCCGGCCGGCTCCCCCGTCACTGGCCTGTGCCTTTCAGGTCCTCGTGTGCCTGGATTCTAGTGAATGTGGCGACAGTGTTGTGAAGGTCTCTTCAAGGTACCTGCAGAGCGAGTGCAGGGAGAGGCGTCGCCTGGCGCTCAGGGCCCTTCTCGAGCTCATTGATGATCCCTCAATGGTGAGAAGGGGGCAGTGGCTGAAGCTGCGCTGGGAACGCAGTCACTTGGCCTGACCTGGGCTTTGGCCACTGGGGCAGCTGCTCCCAGCTCTCCTGCCTCCTGCTTCAGCTGCCCCAGTGCTTCAGGACAGTCCTTTGGCCTCTGGGCCCTGTGGCAGTAGGGTGGGACTTCACAGACTTGTGTTCCACACAGGCCGAAAGAATGTGGAGCTTGACCAAAAGCCTCATGCACCTACTGGGGGACAATGATGCAGAGATAGCTGGGATGACACTCATCACACTCAGCTTTATACTCCTGCACAAACACATTCTGCTGTCAACCCCCATTGCCATGCAGCTGGCTGAGGCACTCCTGCCACTCTTTGAGCACGTAAGGCTCCGTGCCCCCAGCTACAGCCACTGGCTGCTGCCTGGAAACTGTGTGCCCTGTGCATTTCCAGCCCTGTGCCCAGGGCGCCCTGGAGGAGCCAATGCTGAAGTGTTTTTTCTTTTTTTTTTCATCTAGGATAATAGCCAGGTACAGCTGCTCTCCATAAAACTCTTCCGAGACATGATGGAGTATTTGGAAGAGAGAGAAAAACCTTTGGAAAGCCCTGTGCAACAGAGCCTGCTTCCACTCTTCTTCCACTGCAATGATGAGAATCAGCATGTGGCAGAGGTGAGGACTCCTGGGCTGCTGCTGTCCGCCCGGCAGGGGGCTCGGCTGCCTCCTGCCCTGCGCCTGCTGGACCGCAGCCTCCTGCAGGCCATGGCAGGGCGAGGCGGGTCCCGTGCCCTGGGCTGCGGGGCCATCTCCGCGTCTCTGCTGCTCTCCAGGCTTCTCGGGAAACGCTGCTTTATGCGGTCAAGTTCA
This sequence comes from Ammospiza caudacuta, assembly GCF_027887145.1. NCBI lineage: Eukaryota > Metazoa > Chordata > Aves > Passeriformes > Passerellidae > Ammospiza > Ammospiza caudacuta. The sequence continues at coordinate 4,846,860 of NC_080621.1, read as the reverse complement.
TGAAGAGGAGGGATCTGAAAAAGCTGCTGAAGGAGCAGAAACTGTGGAAGTTCAGCAAGTGCCTGGTAAGGACGGCCTGGAATCCCCAACTCAGCCAGGAGAAGGCCCCTGAGGGCGGTGCTCAGTGTGTGAGGCGGGCAGCTGTGCTCCTGCGCGCTGCTGCAGCCAGAGGCCGCGCGGGCTCTTCTCCAGGCTCCCGTGGGCCTGAGCCGGGTGCCCATGAAAGCCCGGCCCGGCGGGGTTGCGGGGCAGGGGCGGCACCGCGGCTCCCCGGGCAGCAGCCGGCCCCCTCGCCCTCCCCTCGGGAGCCCGGCTCCAGCGGCTGCTGGCCGCGCCTCGGGGCTGTGCGGGCAGGGGAGGCCGGGGCGGAGGCAGCGCCCGGCCCAGGGGCTGAGCCCGCGCCAACCCTTCCCTCCTGCCGCTCTCTCCAGCTGGCAGAGGACAGCAGCAGAGTGGCCGAGCACCTGCGCCGGGCCCTGCGCTACCTGGAGAGCCCACAGGAGCCCCTGCGAGAGGCGGCCATCAGGTTCATGGGTGAGTTACGAGCCCGGGCTCCCTCCCCAGCCCGCCGCAGCTCGGCCCCAGCCCCGCCTGTTGCCCCGGCAGCGACAGCCGGGCCCGGTGCCGTGGAGCCCCGCCTGGCCTGGGCATTGCTGCTGCCGCCCTCTGACAGCCGTGCCCTGGGGCGACAGCGCGCTGCATGGGCTGAGCTGAGCGCTGCCGGGCCCGCAGCCCGTGTGGCCACAGCGCCGGCAGCGCCGCTGGCAGGGAGCTGTGCCGCTGGGGCCGTGACAGACTCTGTGTTCACAGGCATGGCCGGGCGGCACCTGAGGGGGCAGCAGCAAGAGCTGCAGCGGATCTGCACTGGTGAGTGAGGGCAGCGGGCTGACAGCGGGGGCTGCCGGGGGGAGCTGCAAGCCCTGCCCCGGCTGCGGAGGGCTCTGCTCCCGTGGGCAGAGCGCACGGAGATTTCAGGGCCACGTGGGCCATTCGTGGCCAGCAGCTTCGGGCTGATCCCCTTGCTCCCTTTGCTCCCTCCTGGCCATGGCAAGAGCCGGCTTGGGATGGCACTTGCAGGGGGCTCTTCCTCGGCTGCCTGCAGCTCCAGCTTCTGACCGTGCCTCTGTTCCTCTCTCTCGCAGCCCTGGAAGACAAAACGAATGACGTCAGCCTCGCCGTCGGAAGCCTGGCAATTCAAACGCTGTGCATCCTCAGGTCAGGAGAGCGGGCTCCCATCTCCAGGTTCCAGTGGCTCCAAAATCACCTGCGCAGGGCATGGAAGACATGGCCCCGTCTGTCACAGCTCGGCTGCCTGCCCTGCCAGAGCTCTGTGGAGAGCTGATCCCAGAAGCTCTTTTTGCTGGGGCCACCTGAGTCAGGTTTTATTTTGTTTTTCTTCAAGAATTTTTTTTCATTGGTTTTTTTTTTTTTTTTCTTTTACCATGTAAATATAGACTATGTTAACATACACAGACCAGACTCCCAGCATTTTTCTTTTGCTGCCCAGGGTCCGTAGGGCATAGGGGAGGAGGGGGAAATGGGTGCTTGCGCTCAGCCAGCTGCCCAGGCGTGCAGTGGGCCAGGTGAAATGGCCAGAAGCCCCTTGGCCTTTGGTGGTTCTGCTGAAGCCTTTGTGCTGCCCAGAGAGCGGCTGGGCAGGGGCCGGAGCTGCGAGGATCCCTGCCAGAGCGGTGCCTGGAGATGGTCACAAGCCCTGTGCCAGGCAGGAAGCGCCAGCCGTGTCCTCCTGCCCATGTGCTGCTGGCTGCCTTGCTGAGGGCTCCCAGGTGCCTCTGGATGGGGCTGCTCTGGAGCTGCTGTGGGGCTGCGGCGCTGCTGCCGGGCGGCTTGGCCGGGCTGGGGCAGCCCCTGAGGGGCTGGGGCGCTGGCAAGCCCCGGGCAATGGGCTGTCAGAGGCCACAAGCAGCCGCCTTGTTCCTGCCACAGTTGACTTGCAAGACGCATCCTGGGCACTCTGCAACTAACAGCATCAGTGTTGTTGGAAACCCAAATGCAGAGAAATCTCAGACCTTTGGTCTTGTCAGCAAAGCTTAGAATTAAACACAGGATTTGATCTGAGACCTAGGAAAGGGCTCCCAAACTTAGGTGCTAGAAGCGAGAATGCGGACTTCTAGTTTATAGCAGCGACACGGGGAGAAAAGTTGAAGTGGAGGAAAGTTTAGAGTTTTCGAGTTCAAGATCTAGGAAGAAATCAAAGTAGTTACAATGCTAAACAAGAAGATTAGGATGCAGTGCTGTAGGTTTGTGTGTCATAGCATGATTGGCTAAGGAAGCTTACACTGTTAGCATGATGTGGGGACCCAGGAAATTCCTCTGGCTGCCCTGCAGGACTCGAGAGCCTGTCAGAGGGCTCAGAGATCTTGGCACAGAGCCCAAGACCCCCGTGCCTTTGATTTAGCACTTGGAAAAAACAATCACCAACCTTGTATGAAGAATGACCAGCCACAAAAAATGAAGTAGAATGATAGTGAATTTATCCCAGAGTGGAAACATAGATTTTGAGGGTTTTTAGAATGGGGCTTCAGGGGGCAAGATGGAGGAATCTGGGCATGTCCAGCCTTTCTCCTTCTTCTTCTTGGCCTCCATCTTCTGGTTGATGTTGGCACTTTGAGAATTGTCTAGAGTAGAAGCTCACTGTCTAACATAGATGGTAGAGATTGGAAAGTGATTGTAAATATTGTACAGGTAGTTTTTAGTATAAAAAGATAACACCACCCCAGGGGAGGCAGAGTGCCTTAGACTGTCTTGCTGAGCAGACGTCGGCAGGACAGGAGAAAGAATTTTATAGATAAGATACAATAAACAACCTTGAGACTGAGAAATTAAGAGCTCTGACTCCTTCTTCAACCACCGGGCTGGGACAAGAGACTTTTTAACTTATCTCAGGGTCACTCTGACCAGCTAGAGAGCCCGAGAGCATGAGTCCGTAAGATGAAATCTTGAAGATTGGGTCCAAAACATAAATATCCTTGCTGGCCGTGTCTTCTTGGCCAAGAAATCCTTCAAAGCTCTTGTAACTACAAGTCTTGCGGCCCTGTGAGCCATGCGGTGGAGATGTGAGCCCAACTCAACCTTCCTGCCTATGTAGAAGAGAAAAAAAAGCAATGGCATCATCTAAAAAACTCAGAGGTCCACTCTCCAGCGTGTTCCAAACCCCTTCCAATCCCCCAAAGTGTGATTTAGCTACAAATAGATGACAAGGACTCTTAGGGCTGCCTCTTTGACTCCAGAGCGGCTGCTTTAGAATCTTTCACATAACCCTGTGTAGTTAGGTGCCAGAAATGGATCATTTGAAGAAACTTTCCCAACTGACTTGCATGGAGGCTTGTTTGAAGGGTGTTTGAATGGAAAGCCTCCCAGCAGAGGTCTGGGCTTTGGCCTAGCTGTGTCCCCTGCTTGATTGTGAAGTGTGTCATCAGCTGAAGGGCTATCTGGGCTAAAAATATCATCCAGTCAATTGGACTTGCTCTTTTTGGCCTATAAAAGCTGGACCCACTTTTGGGGCAAATTTGGAGACCTCATCTATGGGTGGATGGACCACCGAGGATTTTCCCAGTTGTTGGGAATGGTTCTCCAGGTCCCTGGAGTAAAACGGGGCTGCCCAGCAACTGCGCATCTGCAAGATGACAAACAATTATCTTGGTTTGAAGAGACAGGTGTCTGCTAAGGAAGGCAGAAGTCTTCTCTGAAATGGAAAATGTAAATGCCCTCCCTTCAAATGATTCTCATTTAGAAATTCAAATGCTCTCGGGGAAAGATATGGGGATAGGCCTGAGCCCGCAGAGCAGGGCGTCCTTTGCTTATGGTCTGAGCCCTTCCTAAAGATCCTGTCAGGCTGTCTTAGACACCTGGGGCCAGGGATTCCTTCCAAGCTGGGCCACTTTGGCTGGCCCGGGGCCAGCCCCAGGGCAGGAGGCAGTGTGTGCAAGGCCCCTGGGTGGCACGCTGCAGCACGGTCACCGTGCCATGGAACGGAACCCGGTCACCAAGGTCCCTTTGTGACACGTGGGAAATAGAAGCTTGCCCGGGTGCTGGGAACAGGCAACGGGGCACAACGGGACAGAGCAGTGCTGTGAGGAGCCCCCACACAGCGCACTCGTTGCCGTCTGACCAGGAGCTTTTCTGCAGCCTTGTTCCTGCAGCGGAGCTCGAGGCCAGAGCACAGGACTCGGTGACCCGTGGCCTTCCGAGGCTTCTATTCTGCAGCTGCCCTCAAGGGCAGAGCGTGGCACTTGGTGCCCCAGAGCTTTCCCAAGGCGTCTCTCCTGCAAGTAGCTCCTGTCACAGACATGGAGCAGAGACCCCCGAGAGTTCCCAAGATGGCCTGGGTGGAGGAGGAGGAGGAGGAAGAAGGACCTGGAGCAGCCCCAGCACAGGAGACTGAAGAGGTGGTGCCCTTCCATCCACCACAGCAGGGTGAGTGGCACAGCTGGGCTGCAGGGCTGGAGCCTGCAGCCAACTTGGCCCCATGCCATGCCATGCCATGCCATCCCCTGGGAAAATGCCCACGGACAGGCGGGAAGAGGGGCTGCGCAGAACACCCCACAGCGGCCTCACTCCATCCCCCTGGGGCATCCCAGGGCTCTGCCTGCCTGGGGAGCGCAGGCCTGGGCTGTGTTCTCCGGCCTCTCCCGCAGCCCCTCATCTCTGGCTGTGCTCCCTCTTTGCCAGATGAAGCTGCGGAGCGCACACAAGAGCAGGAATCCAGCCGTGGCCGCTTCCACAGAACAGCGCAGGTACCTGCAGCCACCTGCACCTGGGCTGGGCCTGCTGTCCCTGCTCAGCCCAGCACCGTGTGTGCAGCACTCCATGCAACATCCCCGGCTTCTTGCCCTTCTCCTACAGCTCGTTTGCAACTTCATCCGGAGCATTCGGCAGGAGGAGACCCGCACCATGGGCACTGGGCTCAGAGCTCACTCCGAGCTCCTCAAGCATGAGACCAGTGCCGCCCTGCTGGATTTGCTCCTGGAGAAGGGTGTTGCCAGGCCAGAACAAGTAAGCAGCCTGGGGCCAGGCTTCAATTCCCCCGTGAGTTACGTGGCTTCCCCAGCCATGCCTGCTGGTCCCTCAGAGCCTTTGAGGCCATGGCAGTGCATTTCTCTGGGGAGCCTGGGGACATTGCTCTCTCTGGCAGCGTTCCAAGTCTCCCCGTGCCTCCTGCAGGTGCCTGCCATGGTGAGGTACATTCACCGATGGCTCCTGGCCAACGATTCTGCCGAGCACAGGCTGGACAAGGCCCTGCTGAAACTCACCAAAGCACACCCAGCTGACGCAGTCGTGACGCTCCTGCGTGTTGCCCCGTCCTGTGACAGGTATGGGGCCCACCTGCCCAGAGGCCTCAGGCCTCCCAAGCCCATCACCCTCTACCGCCTGGCCCAGGTGTCTGAGCAACAGAGAGTTCCAGAACCCTCTGGCTGCTGCCTTTCTCAGCCCTGGCATGTCAGCCCCTGAGCCTGCTGCCCTGCTGCCTTGCTGCCCCTCAGGGCCTGTCCTCACAGAGCTGGGCTGCCTGGCTGCTGCCAGCAAGGGCCAGTGGGCAGAGGCAGAGCCGGCAGTCAGCCCGGGCCCCTAGGGATGCCCAGGCCACGATGCTGTGTCTGGGAACCCCCATGAGACAGAGCTCTAACCCCGCAGAGCTGCCATCTCCATGTGGAAGACCATCATGTGCTCGTCCAGGACTGCCGAGCCAGTGCAGCTGATCCTCCTGGATGTGCTAGGGAGCTGGCCAGAGTACAGCACGTGCACCTCGGATGGGGACAAAACGGCTGTCTTTGCCCTGGCTGTGAGTTTCCGCAACTGGCCTTTGCTGGCCCCAAGGCCGCCTCTCCAGCAGCTCTCCATCCTCCTTCCCCCACTGCATCTGCCTGCCTCAGGCCCTGGCCGGAAACCTGGCCCAGGGGCAGCTTCAGGCCCACCAGGCCCCGCGCTCCCCCTGCCTCTCTCCGGGCCTCTCCCTGCCACGTTCGGGCCCTGCCACACGGACACCTCGGCACTGAGCGCTGTCTCGGGGGCCTTTGTCCTTTGCAGGCAACCGTGGTGATGTGGAAGATCCTCCAGGAGTCCCCTGTCCCACGTGTAGTGAGGCCATATTTCCCCCGCCTTTTTGTTCATCTGCTCTTCCAAGTGTTCTCCAGCACAGAAGAGATGCCAGAGGAAGTCCAAACCTTCTGGAAGGATTGCCTGGAAGAGCACGGTCTTGCCACCAGCCCCAACAGGTGCTCCATCCCACTCCTCCTGTCCTTGACACGTGGCCTGCAAAGGAGCCAGTGCTGCCAGTGTGACCCGGGCTTTGCTGTGCACACAGGTTTGCAGTGCAGACTCTGAAGTCCCTGCTCTGCCAAAAGCAGTACAAGGATGTGGTGGTGTCAGTGGAACGCAAGCGTGGCTGGGACACGCTGCTCTGTGCTGACACCCGCCACTATGCTGTGGGTCTACTGGCCAGGTGAGACTCTCTTTCTCCCCATTGATCCTGCCATTTGTGCTCTGTGCCCCAGCTGTCCCACACATTCCCCAAGGCCCTGGGACACACTGAGGGACGGCTAACGACAGACTGAGGGATGGCCAAGCAGACTGGAAAAGGCTGGGAAGGGAGAGAGCACAGGAGGAGACACCTCCTAAAGGGCCCAGGTGCCCTTGCAGGGTGGTGGTAAAAGACCACCAGGCTCTGTAAGCCTGTCCTTGGAGAGATTTGCTCAGCTTCCTGGTCCCTTTTTTGCCCTCCTAGGGAGATGCGCCATGCTTGTCATCGGTTGTGTTCCAGTATTGCCCTCCACCTCCTCTGGCTGCTCAGCACACAGGAGCCACACTGGGATCTGCCCACCCTGGCATTCCTTGTGGAGGTGAGCCGGGTGTCCAGCGCTGCCTTGCTGAGCAGCCTCCCAGCTCTCTGCCCTCTCGTGGCAGCAGCCGCCTGGGACGGTGCCCGCACCCTGTGCTGCTGCTGCTGCTGCTGCTGCGTCCTGGGCCCAGCCCTGTGCGGCTGTGGGCTCCTGCCGGCCGGCTCCCCCGTCACTGGCCTGTGCCTTTCAGGTCCTCGTGTGCCTGGATTCTAGTGAATGTGGCGACAGTGTTGTGAAGGTCTCTTCAAGGTACCTGCAGAGCGAGTGCAGGGAGAGGCGTCGCCTGGCGCTCAGGGCCCTTCTCGAGCTCATTGATGATCCCTCAATGGTGAGAAGGGGGCAGTGGCTGAAGCTGCGCTGGGAACGCAGTCACTTGGCCTGACCTGGGCTTTGGCCACTGGGGCAGCTGCTCCCAGCTCTCCTGCCTCCTGCTTCAGCTGCCCCAGTGCTTCAGGACAGTCCTTTGGCCTCTGGGCCCTGTGGCAGTAGGGTGGGACTTCACAGACTTGTGTTCCACACAGGCCGAAAGAATGTGGAGCTTGACCAAAAGCCTCATGCACCTACTGGGGGACAATGATGCAGAGATAGCTGGGATGACACTCATCACACTCAGCTTTATACTCCTGCACAAACACATTCTGCTGTCAACCCCCATTGCCATGCAGCTGGCTGAGGCACTCCTGCCACTCTTTGAGCACGTAAGGCTCCGTGCCCCCAGCTACAGCCACTGGCTGCTGCCTGGAAACTGTGTGCCCTGTGCATTTCCAGCCCTGTGCCCAGGGCGCCCTGGAGGAGCCAATGCTGAAGTGTTTTTTCTTTTTTTTTTCATCTAGGATAATAGCCAGGTACAGCTGCTCTCCATAAAACTCTTCCGAGACATGATGGAGTATTTGGAAGAGAGAGAAAAACCTTTGGAAAGCCCTGTGCAACAGAGCCTGCTTCCACTCTTCTTCCACTGCAATGATGAGAATCAGCATGTGGCAGAGGTGAGGACTCCTGGGCTGCTGCTGTCCGCCCGGCAGGGGGCTCGGCTGCCTCCTGCCCTGCGCCTGCTGGACCGCAGCCTCCTGCAGGCCATGGCAGGGCGAGGCGGGTCCCGTGCCCTGGGCTGCGGGGCCATCTCCGCGTCTCTGCTGCTCTCCAGGCTTCTCGGGAAACGCTGCTTTATGCGGTCAAGTTCATGAAGAGGAGGGATCTGAAAAAGCTGCTGAAGGAGCAGAAACTGTGGAAGTTCAGCAAGTGCCTGGTAAGGACGGCCTGGAATCCCCAACTCAGCCAGGAGAAGGCCCCTGAGGGCGGTGCTCAGTGTGTGAGGCGGGCAGCTGTGCTCCTGCGCGCTGCTGCAGCCAGAGGCCGCGCGGGCTCTTCTCCAGGCTCCCGTGGGCCTGAGCCGGGTGCCCATGAAAGCCCGGCCCGGCGGGGTTGCGGGGCAGGGGCGGCACCGCGGCTCCCCGGGCAGCAGCCGGCCCCCTCGCCCTCCCCTCGGGAGCCCGGCTCCAGCGGCTGCTGGCCGCGCCTCGGGGCTGTGCGGGCAGGGGAGGCCGGGGCGGAGGCAGCGCCCGGCCCAGGGGCTGAGCCCGCGCCAACCCTTCCCTCCTGCCGCTCTCTCCAGCTGGCAGAGGACAGCAGCAGAGCGGCCGAGCACCTGCGCCGGGCCCTGCGCTACCTGGAGAGCCCACAGGAGCCCCTGCGAGAGGCGGCCATCGGGTTCATGGGTGAGTTACGAGCCCGGGCTCCCTCCCCAGCCCGCCGCAGCTCGGCCCCAGCCCCGCCTGTTGCCCCGGCAGCGACAGCCGGGCCCGGTGCCGTGGAGCCCCGCCTGGCCTGGGCATTGCTGCTGCCGCCCTCTGACAGCCGTGCCCTGGGGCGACAGCGCGCTGCATGGGCTGAGCTGAGCGCTGCCGGGCCCGCAGCCCGTGTGGCCACAGCGCCGGCAGCGCCGCTGGCAGGGAGCTGTGCCGCTGGGGCCGTGACAGACTCTGTGTTCACAGGCATGGCCGGGCGGCACCTGAGGGGGCAGCAGCAAGAGCTGCAGCGGATCTGCACTGGTGAGTGAGGGCAGCGGGCTGACAGCGGGGGCTGCCGGGGGGAGCTGCAAGCCCTGCCCCGGCTGCGGAGGGCTCTGCTCCCGTGGGCAGAGCGCACGGAGATTTCAGGGCCACGTGGGCCATTCGTGGCCAGCAGCTTCGGGCTGATCCCCTTGCTCCCTTTGCTCCCTCCTGGCCATGGCAAGAGCCGGCTTGGGATGGCACTTGCAGGGGGCTCTTCCTCGGCTCCCTGCAGCTCCAGCTTCTGACCGTGCCTCTGTTCCTCTCTCTCGCAGCCCTGGAAGACAAAACGAATGACGTCAGCCTCGCCGTCGGAAGCCTGGCAATTCAAACGCTGTGCATCCTCAGGTCAGGAGAGCGGGCTCCCATCTCCAGGTTCCAGTGGCTCCAAAATCACCTGCGCAGGGCATGGAAGACATGGCCCCGTCTGTCACAGCTCGGCTGCCTGCCCTGCCAGAGCTCTGTGGAGAGCTGATCCCAGAAGCTCTTTTTGCTGGGGCCACCTGAGTCAGGTTTTATTTTGTTTTTCTTCAAGAATTTTTTTTCATTGTTTTTTTTTTTTTTTTTCTTTTACCATGTAAATATAGACTATGTTAACATACACAGACCAGACTCCCAGCATTTTTCTTTTGCTGCCCAGGGTCCGTAGGGCATAGGGGAGGAGGGGGAAATGGGTGCTTGCGCTCAGCCAGCTGCCCAGGCGTGCAGTGGGCCAGGTGAAATGGCCAGAAGCCCCTTGGCCTTTGGTGGTTCTGCTGAAGCCTTTGTGCTGCCCAGAGAGCGTCTGGGCAGGGGCCGGAGCTGCGAGGATCCCTGCCAGAGCGGTGCCTGGAGATGGTCACAAGCCCTGTGCCAGGCAGGAAGCGCCAGCCGTGTCCTCCTGCCCATGTGCTGCTGGCTGCCTTGCTGAGGGCTCCCAGGTGCCTCTGGATGGGGCTGCTCTGGAGCTGCTGTGGGGCTGCGGCGCTGCTGCCGGGCGGCTTGGCCGGGCTGGGGCAGCCCCTGAGGGGCTGGGGCGCTGGCAAGCCCCGGGCAATGGGCTGTCAGAGGCCACAAGCAGCCGCCTTGTTCCTGCCACAGTTGACTTGCAAGACGCATCCTGGGCACTCTGCAACTAACAGCATCAGTGTTGTTGGAAACCCAAATGCAGAGAAATCTCAGACCTTTGGTCTTGTCAGCAAAGCTTAGAATTAAACACGGGATTTGATCTGAGACCTAGGAAAGGGCTCCCAAACTTAGGTGCTAGAAGCGAGAATGCGGACTTCTAGTTTATAGCAGCGACACGGGGAGAAAAGTTGAAGTGGAGGAAAGTTTAGAGTTTTCGAGTTCAAGATCTAGGAAGAAATCAAAGTAGTTACAATGCTAAACAAGAAGATTAGGATGCAGTGCTGTAGGTTTGTGTGTCATAGCATGATTGGCTAAGGAAGCTTACACTGTTAGCATGATGTGGGGACCCAGGAAATTCCTCTGGCTGCCCTGCAGGACTCGAGAGCCTGTCAGAGGGCTCAGAGACCTTGGCACAGAGCCCAAGACCCCCGTGCCTTTGATTTAGCACTTGGAAAAAACAATCACCAACCTTGTATGAAGAATGACCAGCCACAAAAAATGAAGTAGAATGATAGTGAATTTATCCCAGAGTGGAAACATAGATTTTGAGGGTTTTTAGAATGGGGCTTCAGGGGGCAAGATGGAGGAATCTGGGCATGTCCAGCCTTTCTCCTTCTTCTTCTTGGCCTCCATCTTCTGGTTGATGTTGGCACTTTGAGAATTGTCTAGAGTAGAAGCTCACTGTCTAACATAGATGGTAGAGATTGGAAAGTGATTGTAAATATTGTACAGGTAGTTTTTAGTATAAAAAGATAACACCACCCCAGGGGAGGCAGAGTGCCTTAGACTGTCTTGCTGAGCAGACGTCGGCAGGACAGGAGAAAGAATTTTATAGATAAGATACAATAAACAACCTTGAGACTGAGAAATTAAGAGCTCTGACTCCTTCTTCAACCACCGGGCTGGGACAAGAGACTTTTTAACTTATCTCAGGGTCACTCTGACCAGCTAGAGAGCCCGAGAGCATGAGTCCGTAAGATGAAATCTTGAAGATTGGGTCCAAAACATAAATATCCTTGTTGGCCGTGTCTTCTTGGCCAAGAAATCCTTCAAAGCTCTTGTAACTACAAGTCTTGCGGCCCTGTGAGCCATGCGGTGGAGATGTGAGCCCAACTCAACCTTCCTGCCTATGTAGAAGAGAAAAAAAAGCAATGGCATCATCTAAAAAACTCAGAGGTCCACTCTCCAGCGTGTTCCAAACCCCTTCCAATCCCCCAAAGTGTGATTTAGCTACAAATAGATGACAAGGACTCTTAGGGCTGCCTCTTTGACTCCAGAGCGGCTGCTTTAGAATCTTTCACATAACCCTGTGTAGTTAGGTGCCAGGAATGGATCATTTGAAGAAACTTTCCCAACTGACTTGCATGGAGGCTTGTTTGTAGGGTGTTTGAATGGAAAGCCTCCCAGCAGACGTCTGGGCTTTGGCCTAGCTGTGTCCCCTGCTTGATTGTGAAGTGTGTCATCAGCTGAAGGGCTATCTGGGCTAAAAATATCATCCAGTCAATTGGACTTGCTCTTTTTGGCCTATAAAAGCTGGACCCACTTTTGGGGCAAATTTGGAGACCTCATCTATGGGTGGATGGACCACCGAGGATTTTCCCAGTTGCTGGGAATGGTTCTCCAGGTCCCTGGAGTAAAACGGGGCTGCCCAGCAACTGCGCATCTGCAATTGTCTTGGTTTGAAGAGACAGGTGTCTGCTAAGGAAGGCAGAAGTCTTCTCTGAAATGGAAAATGTAAATGCCCTCCCTTCAAATGATTCTCATTTAGAAATTCAAATGCTCTCAGGGAAAGATATGGGGATAGGCCTGAGCCCGCAGAGCAGGGCGGCCTTTGCTTATGGTCTGAGCCCTTCCTAAAGATCCTGTCAGGCTGTCTTAGACACCTGGGGCCAGGGATTCCTTCCAAGCTGGGCCACTTTGGCTGGCCCGGGGCCAGCCCCAGGGCAGGAGGCAGTGTGTGCAAGGCCCCTGGGTGGCACGCTGCAGCACGGTCACCGTGCCATGGAACGGAACCCGGTCACCAAGGTCCCTTTGTGACACGTGGGAAATAGAAGCTTGCCCGGGTGCTGGGAACAGGCAACGGGGCACAACGGGACAGAGCAGTGCTGTGAGGAGCCCCCACACAGCGCACTCGTTGCCGTCTGACCAGGAGCTTTTCTGCAGCCTTGTTCCTGCAGCTGAGCTTGAGGCCAGAGCACAGGACTCGGTGACCCGTGGCCTTCCGAGGCTTCTATTCTGCAGCTGCCCTCAAGGGCAGAGCGTGGCACTTGGTGCCCCAGAGCTTTCCCAAGGCGTCTCTCCTGCAAGTAGCTCCTGTCACAGACATGGAGCAGAGACCCCCGAGAGTTCCCAAGATGGCCTGGGTGGAGGAGGAGGAGGAGGAAGAAGGACCTGGAGCAGCCCCAGCACAGGAGACTGAAGAGGTGGTGCCCTTCCATCCACCACAGCAGGGTGAGTGGCACAGCTGGGCTGCAGGGCTGGAGCCTGCAGCCAACTTGGCCCCATGCCATGCCATGCCATGCCATGCCATGCCATGCCATGCCATGACATACCATGCCATGCCATCCCCTGGGAAAATGCCCACGGACAGGCGGGAAGAGGGGCCGAACAGAACACCCCACAGCGGCCTCACTCCATCCCCCTGGGGCATCCCAGGGCTCTGCCTGCCTGGGGAGCGCAGGCCTGGGCTGTGTTCTCCGGCCTCTCCCGCAGCCCCTCATCTCTGGCTGTGCTCCCTCTTTGCCAGATGAAGCTGCGGAGCGCACACAAGAGCAGGAATCCAGCCGTGGCCGCTTCCACAGAACAGCGCAGGTACCTGCAGCCACCTGCACCTGGGCTGGGCCTGCTGTCCCTGCTCAGCCCAGCACCGTGTGTGCAGCACTCCATGCAACATCCCCGGCTTCTTGCCCTTCTCCTACAGCTCGTTTGCAACTTCATCCGGAGCATTCGGCACGAGGAGACCCGCACCATGGGCACTGGGCTCAGAGCTCACTCCGAGCTCCTCAAGCATGAGACCAGTGCCGCCCTGCTGGATTTGCTCCTGGAGAAGGGTGTTGCCAGGCCAGAACAAGTAAGCAGCCTGGGGCCAGGCTTCAATTCCCCCGTGAGTTACGTGGCTTCCCCAGCCACGCCTGCTGGTCCCTCAGAGCCTTTGAGGCCATGGCAGTGCATTTCTCTGGGGAGCCTGGGGACATTGCTCTCTCTGGCAGCGTTCCAAGTCTCCCCGTGCCTCCTGCAGGTGCCTGCCATGGTGAGGTACATTCACCGATGGCTCCTGGCCAACGATTCTGCCGAGCACAGGCTGGACAAGGCCCTGCTGAAACTCACCAAAGCACACCCAGCTGACGCAGTCGTGACGCTCCTGCGTGTTGCCCCGTCCTGTGACAGGTATGGGGCCCACCTGCCCAGAGGCCTCAGGCCTCCCAAGCCCATCACCCTCTACCGCCTGGCCCAGGTGTCTGAGCAACAGAGAGTTCCAGAACCCTCTGGCTGCTGCCTTTCTCAGCCCTGGCATGTCAGCCCCTGAGCCTGCTGCCCTGCTGCCTTGCTGCCCCTCAGGGCCTGTCCTCACAGAGCTGGGCTGCCTGGCTGCTGCCAGCAAGGGCCAGTGGGCAGAGGCAGAGCCGGCAGTCAGCCCGGGCCCCTAGGGATGCCCAGGCCACGATGCTGTGTCTGGGACCCCCCATGAGACAGAGCTCTAACCCCGCAGAGCTGCCATCTCCATGTGGAAGACCATCATGTGCTCGTCCAGGACTGCCGAGCCAGTGCAGCTGATCCTCCTGGATGTGCTAGGGAGCTGGCCAGAGTACAGCACGTGCACCTCGGATGGGGACAAAACGGCTGTCTTTGCCCTGGCTGTGAGTTTCCGCAACTGGCCTTTGCTGGCCCCAAGGCCGCCTCTCCAGCAGCTCTCCATCCTCCTTCCCCCACTGCATCTGCCTGCCTCAGGCCCTGGCCGGAAACCTGGCCCAGGGGCAGCTTCAGGCCCACCAGGCCCCGCGCTCCCCCTGCCTCTCTCCGGGCCTCTCCCTGCCACGTTCGGGCCCTGCCACACGGACACCTCGGCACTGAGCGCTGTCTCGGGGGGCTTTGTCCTTTGCAGGCAACCGTGGTGATGTGGAAGATCCTCCAGGAGTCCCCTGTCCCATGTGTAGTGAGGCCATATTTCCCCCGCCTTTTTGTTCATCTGCTCTTCCAAGTGTTCTCCAGCACAGAAGAGATGCCAGAGGAAGTCCAAACCTTCTGGAAGGATTGCCTGGAAGAGCACGGTCTTGCCACCAGCCCCAACAGGTGCTCCATCCCACTCCTCCTGTCCTTGACACGTGGCCTGCAAAGGAGCCAGTGCTGCCAGTGTGACCCGGGCTTTGCTGTGCACACAGGTTTGCAGTGCAGACTCTGAAGTCCCTGCTCTGCCAAAAGCAGTACAAGGATGTGGTGGTGTCAGTGGAACGCAAGCGTGGCTGGGACACGCTGCTCTGTGCTGACACCCGCCACTATGCTGTGGGTCTACTGGCCAGGTGAGACTCTCTTTCTCCCCATTGATCCTGCCATTTGTGCTCTGTGCCCGAGCTGTCCCACACATTCCCCAAGGCCCTGGGACACACTGAGGGACGGCTAACGACAGACTGAGGGACGGCCAAGCAGACTGGAAAAGGCTGGGAAGGGAGAGAGCACAGGAGGAGACACCTCCTAAAGGGCCCAGGTGCCCTTGCAGGGTGGTGGTAAAAGACCACCAGGCTCTGTAAGCCTGTCCTTGGAGAGATTTGCTCAGCTTCCTGGTCCCTTTTTTGCCCTCCTAGGGAGATGCGCCATGCTTGTCATCGGTTGTGTTCCAGTATTGCCCTCCACCTCCTCTGGCTGCTCAGCACACAGGAGCCACACTGGGATCTGCCCACCCTGGCATTCCTTGTGGAGGTGAGCCGGGTGTCCAGCGCTGCCTTGCTGAGCAGCCTCCCAGCTCTCTGCCCTCTCATGGCAGCAGCCGCCTGGGACGGTGCCCGCACCCTGTGCTGCTGCTGCTGCTGCTGCGTCCTGGGCCCAGCCCTGTGCGGCTGTGGGCTCCTGCCGGCCGGCTCCCCCGTCACTGGCCTGTGCCTTTCAGGTCCTCGTGTGCCTGGATTCTAGTGAATGTGGCGACAGTGTTGTGAAGGTCTCTTCAAGGTACCTGCAGAGCGAGTGCAGGGAGAGGCGTCGCCTGGCGCTCAGGGCCCTTCTCGAGCTCATTGATGATCCCTCAATGGTGAGAAGGGGGCAGTGGCTGAAGCTGCGCTGGGAACGCAGTCACTTGGCCTGACCTGGGCTTTGGCCACTGGGGCAGCTGCTCCCAGCTCTCCTGCCTCCTGCTTCAGCTGCCCCAGTGCTTCAGGACAGTCCTTTGGCCTCTGGGCCCTGTGGCAGTAGGGTGGGACTTCACAGACTTGTGTTCCACACAGGCCGAAAGAATGTGGAGCTTGACCAAAAGCCTCATGCACCTACTGGGGGACAATGATGCAGAGATAGCTGGGATGACACTCATCACACTCAGCTTTATACTCCTGCACAAACACATTCTGCTGTCAACCCCCATTGCCATGCAGCTGGCTGAGGCACTCCTGCCACTCTTTGAGCACGTAAGGCTCCGTGCCCCCAGCTACAGCCACTGGCTGCTGCCTGGAAACTGTGTGCCCTGTGCATTTCCAGCCCTGTGCCCAGGGCGCCCTGGAGGAGCCAATGCTGAAGTGTTTTTTCTTTTTTTTTTCATCTAGGATAATAGCCAGGTACAGCTGCTCTCCATAAAACTCTTCCGAGACATGATGGAGTATTTGGAAGAGAGAGAAAAACCTTTGGAAAGCCCTGTGCAACAGAGCCTGCTTCCACTCTTCTTCCACTGCAATGATGAGAATCAGCATGTGGCAGAGGTGAGGACTCCTGGGCTGCTGCTGTCCGCCCGGCAGGGGGCTCGGCTGCCTCCTGCCCTGCGCCTGCTGGACCGCAGCCTCCTGCAGGCCATGGCAGGGCGAGGCGGGTCCCGTGCCCTGGGCTGCGGGGCCATCTCCGCGTCTCTGCTGCTCTCCAGGCTTCTCGGGAAACGCTGCTTTATGCGGTCAAGTTCATGAAGAGGAGGGATCTGAAAAAGCTGCTGAAGGAGCAGAAACTGTGGAAGTTCAGCAAGTGCCTGGTAAGGACGGCCTGGAATCCCCAACTCAGCCAGGAGAAGGCCCCTGAGGGCGGTGCTCAGTGTGTGAGGCGGGCAGCTGTGCTCCTGCGCGCTGCTGCAGCCAGAGGCCGCGCGGGCTCTTCTCCAGGCTCCCGTGGGCCTGAGCCGGGTGCCCATGAAAGCCCGGCCCGGCGGGGTTGCGGGGCAGGGGCGGCACCGCGGCTCCCCGGGCAGCAGCCGGCCCCCTCGCCCTCCCCTCGGGAGCCCGGCTCCAGCGGCTGCTGGCCGCGCCTCGGGGCTGTGCGGGCAGGGGAGGCCGGGGCGGAGGCAGCGCCCGGCCCAGGGGCTGAGCCCGCGCCAACCCTTCCCTCCTGCCGCTCTCTCCAGCTGGCAGAGGACAGCAGCAGAGCGGCCGAGCACCTGCGCCGGGCCCTGCGCTACCTGGAGAGCCCACAGGAGCCCCTGCGAGAGGCGGCCATCGGGTTCATGGGTGAGTTACGAGCCCGGGCTCCCTCCCCAGCCCGCGGCAGCTCGGCCCCAGCCCCGCCTGTTGCCCCGGCAGCGACAGCCGGGCCCGGCGCCGTGGAGCCCCGCCTGGCCTGGGCATTGCTGCTGCCGCCCTCTGACAGCCGTGCCCTGGGGCGACAGCGCGCTGCATGGGCTGAGCTGAGCGCTGCCGGGCCCGCAGCCCGTGTGGCCACAGCGCCGGCAGCGCCGCTGGCAGGGAGCTGTGCCGCTGGGGCCGTGACAGACTCTGTGTTCACAGGCATGGCCGGGCGGCACCTGAGGGGGCAGCAGCAAGAGCTGCAGCGGATCTGCACTGGTGAGTGAGGGCAGCGGGCTGACAGCGGGGGCTGCCGGGGGGAGCTGCAAGCCCTGCCCCGGCTGCAGAGGGCTCTGCTCCCGTGGGCAGAGCGCACGGAGATTTCAGGGCCACGTGGGCCATTCGTGGCCAGCAGCTTCGGGCTGATCCCCTTGCTCCCTTTGCTCCCTCCTGGCCATGGCAAGAGCCGGCTTGGGATGGCACTTGCAGGGGGCTCTTCCTCGGCTCCCTGCAGCTCCAGCTTCTGACCGTGCCTCTGTTCCTCTCTCTCGCAGCCCTGGAAGACAAAACTAATGACGTCAGCCTCGCCGTCGGAAGCCTGGCAATTCAAACGCTGTGCATCCTCAGGTCAGGAGAGCGGGCTCCCATCTCCAGGTTCCAGTGGCTCCAAAATCACCTGCGCAGGGCATGGAAGACATGGCCCCGTCTGTCACAGCTCGGCTGCCTGCCCTGCCAGAGCTCTGTGGAGAGCTGATCCCAGAAGCTCTTTTTGCTGGGGCCACCTGAGTCAGGTTTTATTTTGTTTTTCTTCAAGAATTTTTTTTCATTGGTTTTTTTTTTTTTTTTCTTTTACCATGTAAATATAGACTATGTTAACATACACAGACCAGACTCCCAGCATTTTTCTTTTGCTGCCCAGGGTCCGTAGGGCATAGGGGAGGAGGGGGAAATGGGTGCTTGCGCTCAGCCAGCTGCCCAGGCGTGCAGTGGGCCAGGTGAAATGGCCAGAAGCCCCTTGGCCTTTGGTGGTTCTGCTGAAGCCTTTGTGCTGCCCAGAGAGCGGCTGGGCAGGGGCCGGAGCTGCGAGGATCCCTGCCAGAGCGGTGCCTGGAGATGGTCACAAGCCCTGTGCCAGGCAGGAAGCGCCAGCCGTGTCCTCCTGCCCATGTGCTGCTGGCTGCCTTGCTGAGGGCTCCCAGGTGCCTCTGGATGGGGCTGCTCTGGAGCTGCTGTGGGGCTGCGGCGCTGCTGCCGGGCGGCTTGGCCGGGCTGGGGCAGCCCCTGAGGGGCTGGGGCGCTGGCAAGCCCCGGGCAATGGGCTGTCAGAGGCCACAAGCAGCCGCTTTGTTCCTGCCAGAGTTGACTTGCAAGACGCATCCTGGGCACTCTGCAACTAACAGCATCAGTGTTGTTGGAAACCCAAATGCAGAGAAATCTCAGACCTTTGGTCTTGTCAGCAAAGCTTAGAATTAAACACGGGATTTGATCTGAGACCTAGGAAAGGGCTCCCAAACTTAGGTGCTAGAAGCGAGAATGCGGACTTCTAGTTTATAGCAGCGACACGGGGAGAAAAGTTGAAGTGGAGGAAAGTTTAGAGTTTTCGAGTTCAAGATCTAGGAAGAAATCAAAGTAGTTACAATGCTAAACAAGAAGATTAGGATGCAGTGCTGTAGGTTTGTGTGTCATAGCATGATTGGCTAAGGAAGCTTACACTGTTAGCATGATGTGGGGACCCAGGAAATTCCTCTGGCTGCCCTGCAGGACTCGAGAGCCTGTCAGAGGGCTCAGAGACCTTGGCACAGAGCCCAAGACCCCCGTGCCTTTGATTTAGCACTTGGAAAAAACAATCACCAACCTTGTATGAAGAATGACCAGCCACAAAAAATGAAGTAGAATGATAGTGAATTTATCCCAGAGTGGAAACATAGATTTTGAGGGTTTTTAGAATGGGGCTTCAGGGGGCAAGATGGAGGAATCTGGGCATGTCCAGCCTTTCTCCTTCTTCTTCTTGGCCTCCATCTTCTGGTTGATGTTGGCACTTTGAGAATTGTCTAGAGTAGAAGCTCACTGTCTAACATAGATGGTAGAGATTGGAAAGTGATTGTAAATATTGTACAGGTAGTTTTTAGTATAAAAAGATAACACCACCCCAGGGGAGGCAGAGTGCCTTAGACTGTCTTGCTGAGCAGACGTCGGCAGGACAGGAGAAAGAATTTTATAGATAAGATACAATAAACAACCTTGAGACTGAGAAATTAAGAGCTCTGACTCCTTCTTCAACCACCGGGCTGGGACAAGAGACTTTTTAACTTATCTCAGGGTCACTCTGACCAGCTAGAGAGCCCGAGAGCATGAGTCCGTAAGATGAAATCTTGAAGATTGGGTCCAAAACATAAATATCCTTGCTGGCCGTGTCTTCTTGGCCAAGAAATCCTTCAAAGCTCTTGTAACTACAAGTCTTGCGGCCCTGTGAGCCATGCGGTGGAGATGTGAGCCCAACTCAACCTTCCTGCCTATGTAGAAGAGAAAAAAAAGCAATGGCATCATCTAAAAAACTCAGAGGTCCACTCTCCAGCGTGTTCCAAACCCCTTCCAATCCCCCAAAGTGTGATTTAGCTACAAATAGATGACAAGGACTCTTAGGGCTGCCTCTTTGACTCCAGAGCGGCTGCTTTAGAATCTTTCACATAACCCTGTGTAGTTAGGTGCCAGGAATGGATCATTTGAAGAAACTTTCCCAACTGACTTGCATGGAGGCTTGTTTGAAGGGTGTTTGAATGGAAAGCCTCCCAGCAGAGGTCTGGGCTTTGGCCTAGCTGTGTCCCCTGCTTGATTGTGAAGTGTGTCATCAGCTGAAGGGCTATCTGGGCTAAAAATATCATCCAGTCAATTGGACTTGCTCTTTTTGGCCTATAAAAGCTGGACCCACTTTTGGGGCAAATTTGGAGACCTCATCTATGGGTGGATGGACCACCGAGGATTTTCCCAGTTGTTGGGAATGGTTCTCCAGGTCCCTGGAGTAAAACGGGGCTGCCCAGCAACTGCGCATCTGCAAGATGACAAACAATTGTCTTGGTTTGAAGAGACAGGTGTCTGCTAAGGAAGGCAGAAGTCTTCTCTGAAATGGAAAATGTAAATGCCCTCCCTTCAAATGATTCTCATTTAGAAATTCAAATGCTCTCAGGGAAAGATATGGGGATAGGCCTGAGCCCGCAGAGCAGGGCGGCCTTTGCTTATGGTCTGAGCCCTTCCTAAAGATCCTGTCAGGCTGTCTTAGACACCTGGGGCCAGGGATTCCTTCCAAGCTGGGCCACTTTGGCTGGCCCGGGGCCAGCCCCAGGGCAGGAGGCAGTGTGTGCAAGGCCCCTGGGTGGCACGCTGCAGCACGGTCACCGTGCCATGGAACGGAACCCGGTCACCAAGGTCCCTTTGTGACACGTGGGAAATAGAAGCTTGCCCGGGTGCTGGGAACAGGCAACGGGGCACAACGGGACAGAGCAGTGCTGTGAGGAGCCCCCACACAGCGCACTCGTTGCCGTCTGACCAGGAGCTTTTCTGCAGCCTTGTTCCTGCAGCTGAGCTTGAGGCCAGAGCACAGGACTCGGTGACCCGTGGCCTTCCGAGGCTTCTATTCTGCAGCTGCCCTCAAGGGCAGAGCGTGGCACTTGGTGCCCCAGAGCTTTCCCAAGGCGTCTCTCCTGCAAGTAGCTCCTGTCACAGACATGGAGCAGAGACCCCCGAGAGTTCCCAAGATGGCCTGGGTGGAGGAGGAGGAGGAGGAAGAAGGACCTGGAGCAGCCCCAGCACAGGAGACTGAAGAGGTGGTGCCCTTCCATCCACCACAGCAGGGTGAGTGGCACAGCTGGGCTGCAGGGCTGGAGCCTGCAGCCAACTTGGCCCCATGCCATGCCATGCCATGCCATGCCATGCCATGCCATGCCATGACATACCATGCCATGCCATCCCCTGGGAAAATGCCCACGGACAGGCGGGAAGAGGGGCCGAACAGAACACCCCACAGCGGCCTCACTCCATCCCCCTGGGGCATCCCAGGGCTCTGCCTGCCTGGGGAGCGCAGGCCTGGGCTGTGTTCTCCGGCCTCTCCCGCAGCCCCTCATCTCTGGCTGTGCTCCCTCTTTGCCAGATGAAGCTGCGGAGCGCACACAAGAGCAGGAATCCAGCCGTGGCCGCTTCCACAGAACAGCGCAGGTACCTGCAGCCACCTGCACCTGGGCTGGGCCTGCTGTCCCTGCTCAGCCCAGCACCGTGTGTGCAGCACTCCATGCAACATCCCCGGCTTCTTGCCCTTCTCCTACAGCTCGTTTGCAACTTCATCCGGAGCATTCGGCACGAGGAGACCCGCACCATGGGCACTGGGCTCAGAGCTCACTCCGAGCTCCTCAAGCATGAGACCAGTGCCGCCCTGCTGGATTTGCTCCTGGAGAAGGGTGTTGCCAGGCCAGAACAAGTAAGCAGCCTGGGGCCAGGCTTCAATTCCCCCGTGAGTTACGTGGCTTCCCCAGCCACGCCTGCTGGTCCCTCAGAGCCTTTGAGGCCATGGCAGTGCATTTCTCTGGGGAGCCTGGGGACATTGCTCTCTCTGGCAGCGTTCCAAGTCTCCCCGTGCCTCCTGCAGGTGCCTGCCATGGTGAGGTACATTCACCGATGGCTCCTGGCCAACGATTCTGCCGAGCACAGGCTGGACAAGGCCCTGCTGAAACTCACCAAAGCACACCCAGCTGACGCAGTCGTGACGCTCCTGCGTGTTGCCCCGTCCTGTGACAGGTATGGGGCCCACCTGCCCAGAGGCCTCAGGCCTCCCAAGCCCATCACCCTCTACCGCCTGGCCCAGGTGTCTGAGCAACAGAGAGTTCCAGAACCCTCTGGCTGCTGCCTTTCTCAGCCCTGGCATGTCAGCCCCTGAGCCTGCTGCCCTGCTGCCTTGCTGCCCCTCAGGGCCTGTCCTCACAGAGCTGGGCTGCCTGGCTGCTGCCAGCAAGGGCCAGTGGGCAGAGGCAGAGCCGGCAGTCAGCCCGGGCCCCTAGGGATGCCCAGGCCACGATGCTGTGTCTGGGACCCCCCATGAGACAGAGCTCTAACCCCGCAGAGCTGCCATCTCCATGTGGAAGACCATCATGTGCTCGTCCAGGACTGCCGAGCCAGTGCAGCTGATCCTCCTGGATGTGCTAGGGAGCTGGCCAGAGTACAGCACGTGCACCTCGGATGGGGACAAAACGGCTGTCTTTGCCCTGGCTGTGAGTTTCCGCAACTGGCCTTTGCTGGCCCCAAGGCCGCCTCTCCAGCAGCTCTCCATCCTCCTTCCCCCACTGCATCTGCCTGCCTCAGGCCCTGGCCGGAAACCTGGCCCAGGGGCAGCTTCAGGCCCACCAGGCCCCGCGCTCCCCCTGCCTCTCTCCGGGCCTCTCCCTGCCACGTTCGGGCCCTGCCACACGGACACCTCGGCACTGAGCGCTGTCTCGGGGGGCTTTGTCCTTTGCAGGCAACCGTGGTGATGTGGAAGATCCTCCAGGAGTCCCCTGTCCCATGTGTAGTGAGGCCATATTTCCCCCGCCTTTTTGTTCATCTGCTCTTCCAAGTGTTCTCCAGCACAGAAGAGATGCCAGAGGAAGTCCAAACCTTCTGGAAGGATTGCCTGGAAGAGCACGGTCTTGCCACCAGCCCCAACAGGTGCTCCATCCCACTCCTCCTGTCCTTGACACGTGGCCTGCAAAGGAGCCAGTGCTGCCAGTGTGACCCGGGCTTTGCTGTGCACACAGGTTTGCAGTGCAGACTCTGAAGTCCCTGCTCTGCCAAAAGCAGTACAAGGATGTGGTGGTGTCAGTGGAACGCAAGCGTGGCTGGGACACGCTGCTCTGTGCTGACACCCGCCACTATGCTGTGGGTCTACTGGCCAGGTGAGACTCTCTTTCTCCCCATTGATCCTGCCATTTGTGCTCTGTGCCCGAGCTGTCCCACACATTCCCCAAGGCCCTGGGACACACTGAGGGACGGCTAACGACAGACTGAGGGACGGCCAAGCAGACTGGAAAAGGCTGGGAAGGGAGAGAGCACAGGAGGAGACACCTCCTAAAGGGCCCAGGTGCCCTTGCAGGGTGGTGGTAAAAGACCACCAGGCTCTGTAAGCCTGTCCTTGGAGAGATTTGCTCAGCTTCCTGGTCCCTTTTTTGCCCTCCTAGGGAGATGCGCCATGCTTGTCATCGGTTGTGTTCCAGTATTGCCCTCCACCTCCTCTGGCTGCTCAGCACACAGGAGCCACACTGGGATCTGCCCACCCTGGCATTCCTTGTGGAGGTGAGCCGGGTGTCCAGCGCTGCCTTGCTGAGCAGCCTCCCAGCTCTCTGCCCTCTCATGGCAGCAGCCGCCTGGGACGGTGCCCGCACCCTGTGCTGCTGCTGCTGCTGCTGCGTCCTGGGCCCAGCCCTGTGCGGCTGTGGGCTCCTGCCGGCCGGCTCCCCCGTCACTGGCCTGTGCCTTTCAGGTCCTCGTGTGCCTGGATTCTAGTGAATGTGGCGACAGTGTTGTGAAGGTCTCTTCAAGGTACCTGCAGAGCGAGTGCAGGGAGAGGCGTCGCCTGGCGCTCAGGGCCCTTCTCGAGCTCATTGATGATCCCTCAATGGTGAGAAGGGGGCAGTGGCTGAAGCTGCGCTGGGAACGCAGTCACTTGGCCTGACCTGGGCTTTGGCCACTGGGGCAGCTGCTCCCAGCTCTCCTGCCTCCTGCTTCAGCTGCCCCAGTGCTTCAGGACAGTCCTTTGGCCTCTGGGCCCTGTGGCAGTAGGGTGGGACTTCACAGACTTGTGTTCCACACAGGCCGAAAGAATGTGGAGCTTGACCAAAAGCCTCATGCACCTACTGGGGGACAATGATGCAGAGATAGCTGGGATGACACTCATCACACTCAGCTTTATACTCCTGCACAAACACATTCTGCTGTCAACCCCCATTGCCATGCAGCTGGCTGAGGCACTCCTGCCACTCTTTGAGCACGTAAGGCTCCGTGCCCCCAGCTACAGCCACTGGCTGCTGCCTGGAAACTGTGTGCCCTGTGCATTTCCAGCCCTGTGCCCAGGGCGCCCTGGAGGAGCCAATGCTGAAGTGTTTTTTCTTTTTTTTTTCATCTAGGATAATAGCCAGGTACAGCTGCTCTCCATAAAACTCTTCCGAGACATGATGGAGTATTTGGAAGAGAGAGAAAAACCTTTGGAAAGCCCTGTGCAACAGAGCCTGCTTCCACTCTTCTTCCACTGCAATGATGAGAATCAGCATGTGGCAGAGGTGAGGACTCCTGGGCTGCTGCTGTCCGCCCGGCAGGGGGCTCGGCTGCCTCCTGCCCTGCGCCTGCTGGACCGCAGCCTCCTGCAGGCCATGGCAGGGCGAGGCGGGTCCCGTGCCCTGGGCTGCGGGGCCATCTCCGCGTCTCTGCTGCTCTCCAGGCTTCTCGGGAAACGCTGCTTTATGCGGTCAAGTTCATGAAGAGGAGGGATCTGAAAAAGCTGCTGAAGGAGCAGAAACTGTGGAAGTTCAGCAAGTGCCTGGTAAGGACGGCCTGGAATCCCCAACTCAGCCAGGAGAAGGCCCCTGAGGGCGGTGCTCAGTGTGTGAGGCGGGCAGCTGTGCTCCTGCGCGCTGCTGCAGCCAGAGGCCGCGCGGGCTCTTCTCCAGGCTCCCGTGGGCCTGAGCCGGGTGCCCATGAAAGCCCGGCCCGGCGGGGTTGCGGGGCAGGGGCGGCACCGCGGCTCCCCGGGCAGCAGCCGGCCCCCTCGCCCTCCCCTCGGGAGCCCGGCTCCAGCGGCTGCTGGCCGCGCCTCGGGGCTGTGCGGGCAGGGGAGGCCGGGGCGGAGGCAGCGCCCGGCCCAGGGGCTGAGCCCGCGCCAACCCTTCCCTCCTGCCGCTCTCTCCAGCTGGCAGAGGACAGCAGCAGAGCGGCCGAGCACCTGCGCCGGGCCCTGCGCTACCTGGAGAGCCCACAGGAGCCCCTGCGAGAGGCGGCCATCGGGTTCATGGGTGAGTTACGAGCCCGGGCTCCCTCCCCAGCCCGCGGCAGCTCGGCCCCAGCCCCGCCTGTTGCCCCGGCAGCGACAGCCGGGCCCGGCGCCGTGGAGCCCCGCCTGGCCTGGGCATTGCTGCTGCCGCCCTCTGACAGCCGTGCCCTGGGGCGACAGCGCGCTGCATGGGCTGAGCTGAGCGCTGCCGGGCCCGCAGCCCGTGTGGCCACAGCGCCGGCAGCGCCGCTGGCAGGGAGCTGTGCCGCTGGGGCCGTGACAGACTCTGTGTTCACAGGCATGGCCGGGCGGCACCTGAGGGGGCAGCAGCAAGAGCTGCAGCGGATCTGCACTGGTGAGTGAGGGCAGCGGGCTGACAGCGGGGGCTGCCGGGGGGAGCTGCAAGCCCTGCCCCGGCTGCGGAGGGCTCTGCTCCCGTGGGCAGAGCGCACGGAGATTTCAGGGCCACGTGGGCCATTCGTGGCCAGCAGCTTCGGGCTGATCCCCTTGCTCCCTTTGCTCCCTCCTGGCCATGGCAAGAGCCGGCTTGGGATGGCACTTGCAGGGGGCTCTTCCTCGGCTCCCTGCAGCTCCAGCTTCTGACCGTGCCTCTGTTCCTCTCTCTCGCAGCCCTGGAAGACAAAACTAATGACGTCAGCCTCGCCGTCGGAAGCCTGGCAATTCAAACGCTGTGCATCCTCAGGTCAGGAGAGCGGGCTCCCATCTCCAGGTTCCAGTGGCTCCAAAATCACCTGCGCAGGGCATGGAAGACATGGCCCCGTCTGTCACAGCTCGGCTGCCTGCCCTGCCAGAGCTCTGTGGAGAGCTGATCCCAGAAGCTCTTTTTGCTGGGGCCACCTGAGTCAGGTTTTATTTTGTTTTTCTTCAAGAATTTTTTTTCATTGGTTTTTTTTTTTTTTTTCTTTTACCATGTAAATATAGACTATGTTAACATACACAGACCAGACTCCCAGCATTTTTCTTTTGCTGCCCAGGGTCCGTAGGGCATAGGGGAGGAGGGGGAAATGGGTGCTTGCGCTCAGCCAGCTGCCCAGGCGTGCAGTGGGCCAGGTGAAATGGCCAGAAGCCCCTTGGCCTTTGGTGGTTCTGCTGAAGCCTTTGTGCTGCCCAGAGAGCGGCTGGGCAGGGGCCGGAGCTGCGAGGATCCCTGCCAGAGCGGTGCCTGGAGATGGTCACAAGCCCTGTGCCAGGCAGGAAGCGCCAGCCGTGTCCTCCTGCCCATGTGCTGCTGGCTGCCTTGCTGAGGGCTCCCAGGTGCCTCTGGATGGGGCTGCTCTGGAGCTGCTGTGGGGCTGCGGCGCTGCTGCCGGGCGGCTTGGCCGGGCTGGGGCAGCCCCTGAGGGGCTGGGGCGCTGGCAAGCCCCGGGCAATGGGCTGTCAGAGGCCACAAGCAGCCGCTTTGTTCCTGCCAGAGTTGACTTGCAAGACGCATCCTGGGCACTCTGCAACTAACAGCATCAGTGTTGTTGGAAACCCAAATGCAGAGAAATCTCAGACCTTTGGTCTTGTCAGCAAAGCTTAGAATTAAACACGGGATTTGATCTGAGACCTAGGAAAGGGCTCCCAAACTTAGGTGCTAGAAGCGAGAATGCGGACTTCTAGTTTATAGCAGCGACACGGGGAGAAAAGTTGAAGTGGAGGAAAGTTTAGAGTTTTCGAGTTCAAGATCTAGGAAGAAATCAAAGTAGTTACAATGCTAAACAAGAAGATTAGGATGCAGTGCTGTAGGTTTGTGTGTCATAGCATGATTGGCTAAGGAAGCTTACACTGTTAGCATGATGTGGGGACCCAGGAAATTCCTCTGGCTGCCCTGCAGGACTCGAGAGCCTGTCAGAGGGCTCAGAGACCTTGGCACAGAGCCCAAGACCCCCGTGCCTTTGATTTAGCACTTGGAAAAAACAATCACCAACCTTGTATGAAGAATGACCAGCCACAAAAAATGAAGTAGAATGATAGTGAATTTATCCCAGAGTGGAAACATAGATTTTGAGGGTTTTTAGAATGGGGCTTCAGGGGGCAAGATGGAGGAATCTGGGCATGTCCAGCCTTTCTCCTTCTTCTTCTTGGCCTCCATCTTCTGGTTGATGTTGGCACTTTGAGAATTGTCTAGAGTAGAAGCTCACTGTCTAACATAGATGGTAGAGATTGGAAAGTGATTGTAAATATTGTACAGGTAGTTTTTAGTATAAAAAGATAACACCACCCCAGGGGAGGCAGAGTGCCTTAGACTGTCTTGCTGAGCAGACGTCGGCAGGACAGGAGAAAGAATTTTATAGATAAGATACAATAAACAACCTTGAGACTGAGAAATTAAGAGCTCTGACTCCTTCTTCAACCACCGGGCTGGGACAAGAGACTTTTTAACTTATCTCAGGGTCACTCTGACCAGCTAGAGAGCCCGAGAGCATGAGTCCGTAAGATGAAATCTTGAAGATTGGGTCCAAAACATAAATATCCTTGCTGGCCGTGTCTTCTTGGCCAAGAAATCCTTCAAAGCTCTTGTAACTACAAGTCTTGCGGCCCTGTGAGCCATGCGGTGGAGATGTGAGCCCAACTCAACCTTCCTGCCTATGTAGAAGAGAAAAAAAAGCAATGGCATCATCTAAAAAACTCAGAGGTCCACTCTCCAGCGTGTTCCAAACCCCTTCCAATCCCCCAAAGTGTGATTTAGCTACAAATAGATGACAAGGACTCTTAGGGCTGCCTCTTTGACTCCAGAGCGGCTGCTTTAGAATCTTTCACATAACCCTGTGTAGTTAGGTGCCAGGAATGGATCATTTGAAGAAACTTTCCCAACTGACTTGCATGGAGGCTTGTTTGAAGGGTGTTTGAATGGAAAGCCTCCCAGCAGAGGTCTGGGCTTTGGCCTAGCTGTGTCCCCTGCTTGATTGTGAAGTGTGTCATCAGCTGAAGGGCTATCTGGGCTAAAAATATCATCCAGTCAATTGGACTTGCTCTTTTTGGCCTATAAAAGCTGGACCCACTTTTGGGGCAAATTTGGAGACCTCATCTATGGGTGGATGGACCACCGAGGATTTTCCCAGTTGTTGGGAATGGTTCTCCAGGTCCCTGGAGTAAAACGGGGCTGCCCAGCAACTGCGCATCTGCAAGATGACAAACAATTGTCTTGGTTTGAAGAGACAGGTGTCTGCTAAGGAAGGCAGAAGTCTTCTCTGAAATGGAAAATGTAAATGCCCTCCCTTCAAATGATTCTCATTTAGAAATTCAAATGCTCTCAGGGAAAGATATGGGGATAGGCCTGAGCCCGCAGAGCAGGGCGGCCTTTGCTTATGGTCTGAGCCCTTCCTAAAGATCCTGTCAGGCTGTCTTAGACACCTGGGGCCAGGGATTCCTTCCAAGCTGGGCCACTTTGGCTGGCCCGGGGCCAGCCCCAGGGCAGGAGGCAGTGTGTGCAAGGCCCCTGGGTGGCACGCTGCAGCACGGTCACCGTGCCATGGAACGGAACCCGGTCACCAAGGTCCCTTTGTGACACGTGGGAAATAGAAGCTTGCCCGGGTGCTGGGAACAGGCAACGGGGCACAACGGGACAGAGCAGTGCTGTGAGGAGCCCCCACACAGCGCACTCGTTGCCGTCTGACCAGGAGCTTTTCTGCAGCCTTGTTCCTGCAGCTGAGCTTGAGGCCAGAGCACAGGACTCGGTGACCCGTGGCCTTCCGAGGCTTCTATTCTGCAGCTGCCCTCAAGGGCAGAGCGTGGGACTTGGTGCCCCAGAGCTTTCCCAAGGCGTCTCTCCTGCAAGTAGCTCCTGTCACAGACATGGAGCAGAGACCCCCGAGAGTTCCCAAGATGGCCTGGGTGGAGGAGGAGGAGGAGGAAGAAGGACCTGGAGCAGCCCCAGCACAGGAGACTGAAGAGGTGGTGCCCTTCCATCCACCACAGCAGGGTGAGTGGCACAGCTGGGCTGCAGGGCTGGAGCCTGCAGCCAACTTGGCCCCATGCCATGCCATGCCATGCCATGCCATGCCATGCCATGCCATGCCATGACATACCATGCCATGCCATCCCCTGGGAAAATGCCCACGGACAGGCGGGAAGAGGGGCCGAACAGAACACCCCACAGCGGCCTCACTCCATCCCCCTGGGGCATCCCAGGGCTCTGCCTGCCTGGGGAGCGCAGGCCTGGGCTGTGTTCTCCGGCCTCTCCCGCAGCCCCTCATCTCTGGCTGTGCTCCCTCTTTGCCAGATGAAGCTGCGGAGCGCACACAAGAGCAGGAATCCAGCCGTGGCCGCTTCCACAGAACAGCGCAGGTACCTGCAGCCACCTGCACCTGGGCTGGGCCTGCTGTCCCTGCTCAGCCCAGCACCGTGTGTGCAGCACTCCATGCAACATCCCCGGCTTCTTGCCCTTCTCCTACAGCTCGTTTGCAACTTCATCCGGAGCATTCGGCACGAGGAGACCCGCACCATGGGCACTGGGCTCAGAGCTCACTCCGAGCTCCTCAAGCATGAGACCAGTGCCGCCCTGCTGGATTTGCTCCTGGAGAAGGGTGTTGCCAGGCCAGAACAAGTAAGCAGCCTGGGGCCAGGCTTCAATTCCCCCATGAGTTACGTGGCTTCCCCAGCCACGCCTGCTGGTCCCTCAGAGCCTTTGAGGCCATGGCAGTGCATTTCTCTGGGGAGCCTGGGGACATTGCTCTCTCTGGCAGCGTTCCAAGTCTCCCCGTGCCTCCTGCAGGTGCCTGCCATGGTGAGGTACATTCACCGATGGCTCCTGGCCAACGATTCTGCCGAGCACAGGCTGGACAAGGCCCTGCTGAAACTCACCAAAGCACACCCAGCTGACGCAGTCGTGACGCTCCTGCGTGTTGCCCCGTCCTGTGACAGGTATGGGGCCCACCTGCCCAGAGGCCTCAGGCCTCCCAAGCCCATCACCCTCTACCGCCTGGCCCAGGTGTCTGAGCAACAGAGAGTTCCAGAACCCTCTGGCTGCTGCCTTTCTCAGCCCTGGCATGTCAGCCCCTGAGCCTGCTGCCCTGCTGCCTTGCTGCCCCTCAGGGCCTGTCCTCACAGAGCTGGGCTGCCTGGCTGCTGCCAGCAAGGGCCAGTGGGCAGAGGCAGAGCCGGCAGTCAGCCCGGGCCCCTAGGGATGCCCAGGCCACGATGCTGTGTCTGGGACCCCCCATGAGACAGAGCTCTAACCCCGCAGAGCTGCCATCTCCATGTGGAAGACCATCATGTGCTCGTCCAGGACTGCCGAGCCAGTGCAGCTGATCCTCCTGGATGTGCTAGGGAGCTGGCCAGAGTACAGCACGTGCACCTCGGATGGGGACAAAACGGCTGTCTTTGCCCTGGCTGTGAGTTTCCGCAACTGGCCTTTGCTGGCCCCAAGGCCGCCTCTCCAGCAGCTCTCCATCCTCCTTCCCCCACTGCATCTGCCTGCCTCAGGCCCTGGCCGGAAACCTGGCCCAGGGGCAGCTTCAGGCCCACCAGGCCCCGCGCTCCCCCTGCCTCTCTCCGGGCCTCTCCCTGCCACGTTCGGGCCCTGCCACACGGACACCTCGGCACTGAGCGCTGTCTCGGGGGGCTTTGTCCTTTGCAGGCAACCGTGGTGATGTGGAAGATCCTCCAGGAGTCCCCTGTCCCATGTGTAGTGAGGCCATATTTCCCCCGCCTTTTTGTTCATCTGCTCTTCCAAGTGTTCTCCAGCACAGAAGAGATGCCAGAGGAAGTCCAAACCTTCTGGAAGGATTGCCTGGAAGAGCACGGTCTTGCCACCAGCCCCAACAGGTGCTCCATCCCACTCCTCCTGTCCTTGACACGTGGCCTGCAAAGGAGCCAGTGCTGCCAGTGTGACCCGGGCTTTGCTGTGCACACAGGTTTGCAGTGCAGACTCTGAAGTCCCTGCTCTGCCAAAAGCAGTACAAGGATGTGGTGGTGTCAGTGGAACGCAAGCGTGGCTGGGACACGCTGCTCTGTGCTGACACCCGCCACTATGCTGTGGGTCTACTGGCCAGGTGAGACTCTCTTTCTCCCCATTGATCCTGCCATTTGTGCTCTGTGCCCGAGCTGTCCCACACATTCCCCAAGGCCCTGGGACACACTGAGGGACGGCTAACGACAGACTGAGGGACGGCCAAGCAGACTGGAAAAGGCTGGGAAGGGAGAGAGCACAGGAGGAGACACCTCCTAAAGGGCCCAGGTGCCCTTGCAGGGTGGTGGTAAAAGACCACCAGGCTCTGTAAGCCTGTCCTTGGAGAGATTTGCTCAGCTTCCTGGTCCCTTTTTTGCCCTCCTAGGGAGATGTGCCATGCTTGTCATCGGTTGTGTTCCAGTATTGCCCTCCACCTCCTCTGGCTGCTCAGCACACAGGAGCCACACTGGGATCTGCCCACCCTGGCATTCCTTGTGGAGGTGAGCCGGGTGTCCAGCGCTGCCTTGCTGAGCAGCCTCCCAGCTCTCTGCCCTCTCATGGCAGCAGCCGCCTGGGACGGTGCCCGCACCCTGTGCTGCTGCTGCTGCTGCTGCGTCCTGGGCCCAGCCCTGTGCGGCTGTGGGCTCCTGCCGGCCGGCTCCCCCGTCACTGGCCTGTGCCTTTCAGGTCCTCGTGTGCCTGGATTCTAGTGAATGTGGCGACAGTGTTGTGAAGGTCTCTTCAAGGTACCTGCAGAGCGAGTGCAGGGAGAGGCGTCGCCTGGCGCTCAGGGCCCTTCTCGAGCTCATTGATGATCCCTCAATGGTGAGAAGGGGGCAGTGGCTGAAGCTGCGCTGGGAACGCAGTCACTTGGCCTGACCTGGGCTTTGGCCACTGGGGCAGCTGCTCCCAGCTCTCCTGCCTCCTGCTTCAGCTGCCCCAGTGCTTCAGGACAGTCCTTTGGCCTCTGGGCCCTGTGGCAGTAGGGTGGGACTTCACAGACTTGTGTTCCACACAGGCCGAAAGAATGTGGAGCTTGACCAAAAGCCTCATGCACCTACTGGGGGACAATGATGCAGAGATAGCTGGGATGACACTCATCACACTCAGCTTTATACTCCTGCACAAACACATTCTGCTGTCAACCCCCATTGCCATGCAGCTGGCTGAGGCACTCCTGCCACTCTTTGAGCACGTAAGGCTCCGTGCCCCCAGCTACAGCCACTGGCTGCTGCCTGGAAACTGTGTGCCCTGTGCATTTCCAGCCCTGTGCCCAGGGCGCCCTGGAGGAGCCAATGCTGAAGTGTTTTTTCTTTTTTTTTTCATCTAGGATAATAGCCAGGTACAGCTGCTCTCCATAAAACTCTTCCGAGACATGATGGAGTATTTGGAAGAGAGAGAAAAACCTTTGGAAAGCCCTGTGCAACAGAGCCTGCTTCCACTCTTCTTCCACTGCAATGATGAGAATCAGCATGTGGCAGAGGTGAGGACTCCTGGGCTGCTGCTGTCCGCCCGGCAGGGGGCTCGGCTGCCTCCTGCCCTGCGCCTGCTGGACCGCAGCCTCCTGCAGGCCATGGCAGGGCGAGGCGGGTCCCGTGCCCTGGGCTGCGGGGCCATCTCCGCGTCTCTGCTGCTCTCCAGGCTTCTCGGGAAACGCTGCTTTATGCGGTCAAGTTCATGAAGAGGAGGGATCTGAAAAAGCTGCTGAAGGAGCAGAAACTGTGGAAGTTCAGCAAGTGCCTGGTAAGGACGGCCTGGAATCCCCAACTCAGCCAGGAGAAGGCCCCTGAGGGCGGTGCTCAGTGTGTGAGGCGGGCAGCTGTGCTCCTGCGCGCTGCTGCAGCCAGAGGCCGCGCGGGCTCTTCTCCAGGCTCCCGTGGGCCTGAGCCGGGTGCCCATGAAAGCCCGGCCCGGCGGGGTTGCGGGGCAGGGGCGGCACCGCGGCTCCCCGGGCAGCAGCCGGCCCCCTCGCCCTCCCCTCGGGAGCCCGGCTCCAGCGGCTGCTGGCCGCGCCTCGGGGCTGTGCGGGCAGGGGAGGCCGGGGCGGAGGCAGCGCCCGGCCCAGGGGCTGAGCCCGCGCCAACCCTTCCCTCCTGCCGCTCTCTCCAGCTGGCAGAGGACAGCAGCAGAGCGGCCGAGCACCTGCGCCGGGCCCTGCGCTACCTGGAGAGCCCACAGGAGCCCCTGCGAGAGGCGGCCATCGGGTTCATGGGTGAGTTACGAGCCCGGGCTCCCTCCCCAGCCCGCGGCAGCTCGGCCCCAGCCCCGCCTGTTGCCCCGGCAGCGACAGCCGGGCCCGGCGCCGTGGAGCCCCGCCTGGCCTGGGCATTGCTGCTGCCGCCCTCTGACAGCCGTGCCCTGGGGCGACAGCGCGCTGCATGGGCTGAGCTGAGCGCTGCCGGGCCCGCAGCCCGTGTGGCCACAGCGCCGGCAGCGCCGCTGGCAGGGAGCTGTGCCGCTGGGGCCGTGACAGACTCTGTGTTCACAGGCATGGCCGGGCGGCACCTGAGGGGGCAGCAGCAAGAGCTGCAGCGGATCTGCACTGGTGAGTGAGGGCAGCGGGCTGACAGCGGGGGCTGCCGGGGGGAGCTGCAAGCCCTGCCCCGGCTGCGGAGGGCTCTGCTCCCGTGGGCAGAGCGCACGGAGATTTCAGGGCCACGTGGGCCATTCGTGGCCAGCAGCTTCGGGCTGATCCCCTTGCTCCCTTTGCTCCCTCCTGGCCATGGCAAGAGCCGGCTTGGGATGGCACTTGCAGGGGGCTCTTCCTCGGCTCCCTGCAGCTCCAGCTTCTGACCGTGCCTCTGTTCCTCTCTCTCGCAGCCCTGGAAGACAAAACTAATGACGTCAGCCTCGCCGTCGGAAGCCTGGCAATTCAAACGCTGTGCATCCTCAGGTCAGGAGAGCGGGCTCCCATCTCCAGGTTCCAGTGGCTCCAAAATCACCTGCGCAGGGCATGGAAGACATGGCCCCGTCTGTCACAGCTCGGCTGCCTGCCCTGCCAGAGCTCTGTGGAGAGCTGATCCCAGAAGCTCTTTTTGCTGGGGCCACCTGAGTCAGGTTTTATTTTGTTTTTCTTCAAGAATTTTTTTTCATTGGTTTTTTTTTTTTTTTTCTTTTACCATGTAAATATAGACTATGTTAACATACACAGACCAGACTCCCAGCATTTTTCTTTTGCTGCCCAGGGTCCGTAGGGCATAGGGGAGGAGGGGGAAATGGGTGCTTGCGCTCAGCCAGCTGCCCAGGCGTGCAGTGGGCCAGGTGAAATGGCCAGAAGCCCCTTGGCCTTTGGTGGTTCTGCTGAAGCCTTTGTGCTGCCCAGAGAGCGGCTGGGCAGGGGCCGGAGCTGCGAGGATCCCTGCCAGAGCGGTGCCTGGAGATGGTCACAAGCCCTGTGCCAGGCAGGAAGCACCAGCCGTGTCCTCCTGCCCATGTGCTGCTGGCTGCCTTGCTGAGGGCTCCCAGGTGCCTCTGGATGGGGCTGCTCTGGAGCTGCTGTGGGGCTGCGGCGCTGCTGCCGGGCGGCTTGGCCGGGCTGGGGCAGCCCCTGAGGGGCTGGGGCGCTGGCAAGCCCCGGGCAATGGGCTGTCAGAGGCCACAAGCAGCCGCTTTGTTCCTGCCAGAGTTGACTTGCAAGACGCATCCTGGGCACTCTGCAACTAACAGCATCAGTGTTGTTGGAAACCCAAATGCAGAGAAATCTCAGACCTTTGGTCTTGTCAGCAAAGCTTAGAATTAAACACGGGATTTGATCTGAGACCTAGGAAAGGGCTCCCAAACTTAGGTGCTAGAAGCGAGAATGCGGACTTCTAGTTTATAGCAGCGACACGGGGAGAAAAGTTGAAGTGGAGGAAAGTTTAGAGTTTTCGAGTTCAAGATCTAGGAAGAAATCAAAGTAGTTACAATGCTAAACAAGAAGATTAGGATGCAGTGCTGTAGGTTTGTGTGTCATAGCATGATTGGCTAAGGAAGCTTACACTGTTAGCATGATGTGGGGACCCAGGAAATTCCTCTGGCTGCCCTGCAGGACTCGAGAGCCTGTCAGAGGGCTCAGAGACCTTGGCACAGAGCCCAAGACCCCCGTGCCTTTGATTTAGCACTTGGAAAAAACAATCACCAACCTTGTATGAAGAATGACCAGCCACAAAAAATGAAGTAGAATGATAGTGAATTTATCCCAGAGTGGAAACATAGATTTTGAGGGTTTTTAGAATGGGGCTTCAGGGGGCAAGATGGAGGAATCTGGGCATGTCCAGCCTTTCTCCTTCTTCTTCTTGGCCTCCATCTTCTGGTTGATGTTGGCACTTTGAGAATTGTCTAGAGTAGAAGCTCACTGTCTAACATAGATGGTAGAGATTGGAAAGTGATTGTAAATATTGTACAGGTAGTTTTTAGTATAAAAAGATAACACCACCCCAGGGGAGGCAGAGTGCCTTAGACTGTCTTGCTGAGCAGACGTCGGCAGGACAGGAGAAAGAATTTTATAGATAAGATACAATAAACAACCTTGAGACTGAGAAATTAAGAGCTCTGACTCCTTCTTCAACCACCGGG
This sequence comes from Ammospiza caudacuta, assembly GCF_027887145.1. Classification (NCBI taxonomy): domain Eukaryota; kingdom Metazoa; phylum Chordata; class Aves; order Passeriformes; family Passerellidae; genus Ammospiza; species Ammospiza caudacuta. The sequence goes on along the minus strand of NC_080621.1, from coordinate 4,811,716 downwards.
CTGGGACAAGAGACTTTTTAACTTATCTCAGGGTCACTCTGACCAGCTAGAGAGCCCGAGAGCATGAGTCCGTAAGATGAAATCTTGAAGATTGGGTCCAAAACATAAATATCCTTGTTGGCCGTGTCTTCTTGGCCAAGAAATCCTTCAAAGCTCTTGTAACTACAAGTCTTGCGGCCCTGTGAGCCATGCGGTGGAGATGTGAGCCCAACTCAACCTTCCTGCCTATGTAGAAGAGAAAAAAAAGCAATGGCATCATCTAAAAAACTCAGAGGTCCACTCTCCAGCGTGTTCCAAACCCCTTCCAATCCCCCAAAGTGTGATTTAGCTACAAATAGATGACAAGGACTCTTAGGGCTGCCTCTTTGACTCCAGAGCGGCTGCTTTAGAATCTTTCACATAACCCTGTGTAGTTAGGTGCCAGGAATGGATCATTTGAAGAAACTTTCCCAACTGACTTGCATGGAGGCTTGTTTGAAGGGTGTTTGAATGGAAAGCCTCCCAGCAGAGGTCTGGGCTTTGGCCTAGCTGTGTCCCCTGCTTGATTGTGAAGTGTGTCATCAGCTGAAGGGCTATCTGGGCTAAAAATATCATCCAGTCAATTGGACTTGCTCTTTTTGGCCTATAAAAGCTGGACCCACTTTTGGGGCAAATTTGGAGACCTCATCTATGGGTGGATGGACCACCGAGGATTTTCCCAGTTGTTGGGAATGGTTCTCCAGGTCCCTGGAGTAAAACGGGGCTGCCCAGCAACTGCGCATCTGCAAGATGACAAACAATTGTCTTGGTTTGAAGAGACAGGTGTCTGCTAAGGAAGGCAGAAGTCTTCTCTGAAATGGAAAATGTAAATGCCCTCCCTTCAAATGATTCTCATTTAGAAATTCAAATGCTCTCAGGGAAAGATATGGGGATAGGCCTGAGCCCGCAGAGCAGGGCGGCCTTTGCTTATGGTCTGAGCCCTTCCTAAAGATCCTGTCAGGCTGTCTTAGACACCTGGGGCCAGGGATTCCTTCCAAGCTGGGCCACTTTGGCTGGCCCGGGGCCAGCCCCAGGGCAGGAGGCAGTGTGTGCAAGGCCCCTGGGTGGCACGCTGCAGCACGGTCACCGTGCCATGGAACGGAACCCGGTCACCAAGGTCCCTTTGTGACACGTGGGAAATAGAAGCTTGCCCGGGTGCTGGGAACAGGCAACGGGGCACAACGGGACAGAGCAGTGCTGTGAGGAGCCCCCACACAGCGCACTCGTTGCCGTCTGACCAGGAGCTTTTCTGCAGCCTTGTTCCTGCAGCTGAGCTTGAGGCCAGAGCACAGGACTCGGTGACCCGTGGCCTTCCGAGGCTTCTATTCTGCAGCTGCCCTCAAGGGCAGAGCGTGGCACTTGGTGCCCCAGAGCTTTCCCAAGGCGTCTCTCCTGCAAGTAGCTCCTGTCACAGACATGGAGCAGAGACCCCCGAGAGTTCCCAAGATGGCCTGGGTGGAGGAGGAGGAGGAGGAAGAAGGACCTGGAGAAGCCCCAGCACAGGAGACTGAAGAGGTGGTGCCCTTCCATCCACCACAGCAGGGTGAGTGGCAGAGCTGGGCTGCAGGGCTGGAGCCTGCAGCCAACTTGGCCCCATGCCATGCCATGCCATGCCATGCCATGCCATACCATGCCATGCCATCCCCTGGGAAAATGCCCACGGACAGGCGGGAAGAGGGGCCGCGCAGACACCCCACAGCGGCCTCACTCCATCGCCCTGGGGCATCCCAGGGCTCTGCCTGCCTGGGGAGCGCAGGCCTGGGCTGTGTTCTCCGGCCTCTCCCGCAGCCCCTCATCTCTGGCTGTGCTCCCTCTTTGCCAGATGAAGCTGCGGAGCGCACACAAGAGCAGGAATCCAGCCGTGGCCGCTTCCACAGAACAGCGCAGGTACCTGCAGCCACCTGCACCTGGGCTGGGCCTGCTGTCCCTGCTCAGCCCAGCACCGTGTGTGCAGCACTCCATGCAACATCCCCGGCTTCTTGCCCTTCTCCTACAGCTCGTTTGCAACTTCATCCGGAGCATTCGGCAGGAGGAGACCCGCACCATGGGCACTGGGCTCAGAGCTCACTCCGAGCTCCTCAAGCATGAGACCAGTGCCGCCCTGCTGGATTTGCTCCTGGAGAAGGGTGTTGCCAGGCCAGAACAAGTAAGCAGCCTGGGGCCAGGCTTCAATTCCCCCGTGAGTTACGTGGCTTCCCCAGCCACGCCTGCTGGTCCCTCAGAGCCTTTGAGGCAATGGCAGTGCATTTCTCTGGGGAGCCTGGGGACATTGCTCTCTCTGGCAGCGTTCCAAGTCTCCCCGTGCCTCCTGCAGGTGCCTGCCATGGTGAGGTACATTCACCGATGGCTCCTGGCCAACGATTCTGCCGAGCACAGGCTGGACAAGGCCCTGCTGAAACTCACCAAAGCACACCCAGCTGACGCAGTCGTGACGCTCCTGCGTGTTGCCCCGTCCTGTGACAGGTATGGGGCCCACCTGCCCAGAGGCCTCAGGCCTCCCAAGCCCATCACCCTCTACCGCCTGGCCCAGGTGTCTGAGCAACAGAGAGTTCCAGAACCCTCTGGCTGCTGCCTTTCTCAGCCCTGGCATGTCAGCCCCTGAGCCTGCTGCCCTGCTGCCTTGCTGCCCCTCAGGGCCTGTCCTCACAGAGCTGGGCTGCCTGGCTGCTGCCAGCAAGGGCCAGTGGGCAGAGGCAGAGCCGGCAGTCAGCCCGGGCCCCTAGGGATGCCCAGGCCACGATGCTGTGTCTGGGACCCCCCATGAGACAGAGCTCTAACCCCGCAGAGCTGCCATCTCCATGTGGAAGACCATCATGTGCTCGTCCAGGACTGCCGAGCCAGTGCAGCTGATCCTCCTGGATGTGCTAGGGAGCTGGCCAGAGTACAGCACGTGCACCTCGGATGGGGACAAAACGGCTGTCTTTGCCCTGGCTGTGAGTTTCCGCAACTGGCCTTTGCTGGCCCCAAGGCCGCCTCTCCAGCAGCTCTCCATCCTCCTTCCCCCACTGCATCTGCCTGCCTCAGGCCCTGGCCGGAAACCTGGCCCAGGGGCAGCTTCAGGCCCACCAGGCCCCGCGCTCCCCCTGCCTCTCTCCGGGCCTCTCCCTGCCACGTTCGGGCCCTGCCACACAGACACCTCGGCACTGAGCGCTGTCTCGGGGGGCTTTGTCCTTTGCAGGCAACCGTGGTGATGTGGAAGATCCTCCAGGAGTCCCCTGTCCCACGTGTAGTGAGGCCATATTTCCCCCGCCTTTTTGTTCATCTGCTCTTCCAAGTGTTCTCCAGCACAGAAGAGATGCCAGAGGAAGTCCAAACCTTCTGGAAGGATTGCCTGGAAGAGCACGGTCTTGCCACCAGCCCCAACAGGTGCTCCATCCCACTCCTCCTGTCCTTGACACGTGGCCTGCAAAGGAGCCAGTGCTGCCAGTGTGACCCGGGCTTTGCTGTGCACACAGGTTTGCAGTGCAGACTCTGAAGTCCCTGCTCTGCCAAAAGCAGTACAAGGATGTGGTGGTGTCAGTGGAACGCAAGCGTGGCTGGGACACGCTGCTCTGTGCTGACACCCGCCACTATGCTGTGGGTCTACTGGCCAGGTGAGACTCTCTTTCTCCCCACTGATCCTGCCATTTGTGCTCTGTGCCCGAGCTGTCCCACACATTCCCCAAGGCCCTGGGACACACTGAGGGACGGCTAACGACAGACTGAGGGACGGCCAAGCAGACTGGAAAAGGCTGGGAAGGGAGAGAGCACAGGAGGAGACACCTCCTAAAGGGCCCAGGTGCCCTTGCAGGGTGGTGGTAAAAGACCACCAGGCTCTGTAAGCCTGTCCTTGGAGAGATTTGCTCAGCTTCCTGGTCCCTTTTTTGCCCTCCTAGGGAGATGCGCCATGCTTGTCATCGGTTGTGTTCCAGTATTGCCCTCCACCTCCTCTGGCTGCTCAGCACACAGGAGCCACACTGGGATCTGCCCACCCTGGCATTCCTTGTGGAGGTGAGCCGGGTGTCCAGCGCTGCCTTGCTGAGCAGCCTCCCAGCTCTCTGCCCTCTCATGGCAGCAGCCGCCTGGGACGGTGCCCGCACCCTGTGCTGCTGCTGCTGCTGCTGCGTCCTGGGCCCAGCCCTGTGCGGCTGTGGGCTCCTGCCGGCCGGCTCCCCCGTCACTGGCCTGTGCCTTTCAGGTCCTCGTGTGCCTGGATTCTAGTGAATGTGGCGACAGTGTTGTGAAGGTCTCTTCAAGGTACCTGCAGAGCGAGTGCAGGGAGAGGCGTCGCCTGGCGCTCAGGGCCCTTCTCGAGCTCATTGATGATCCCTCAATGGTGAGAAGGGGGCAGTGGCTGAAGCTGCGCTGGGAACGCAGTCACTTGGCCTGACCTGGGCTTTGGCCACTGGGGCAGCTGCTCCCAGCTCTCCTGCCTCCTGCTTCAGCTGCCCCAGTGCTTCAGGACAGTCCTTTGGCCTCTGGGCCCTGTGGCAGTAGGGTGGGACTTCACAGACTTGTGTTCCACACAGGCCGAAAGAATGTGGAGCTTGACCAAAAGCCTCATGCACCTACTGGGGGACAATGATGCAGAGATAGCTGGGATGACACTCATCACACTCAGCTTTATACTCCTGCACAAACACATTCTGCTGTCAACCCCCATTGCCATGCAGCTGGCTGAGGCACTCCTGCCACTCTTTGAGCACGTAAGGCTCCGTGCCCCCAGCTACAGCCACTGGCTGCTGCCTGGAAACTGTGTGCCCTGTGCATTTCCAGCCCTGTGCCCAGGGCGCCCTGGAGGAGCCAATGCTGAAGTGTTTTTTCTTTTTTTTTTCATCTAGGATAATAGCCAGGTACAGCTGCTCTCCATAAAACTCTTCCGAGACATGATGGAGTATTTGGAAGAGAGAGAAAAACCTTTGGAAAGCCCTGTGCAACAGAGCCTGCTTCCACTCTTCTTCCACTGCAATGATGAGAATCAGCATGTGGCAGAGGTGAGGACTCCTGGGCTGCTGCTGTCCTCCCGGCAGGGGGCTCGGCTGCCTCCTGCCCTGCGCCTGCTGGACCGCAGCCTCCGGCAGGCTATGGCAGGGCGAGGCGGGTCCCGTGCCCTGGGCTGCGGGGCCATCTCCGCGTCTCTGCTGCTCTCCAGGCTTCTCGGGAAACGCTGCTTTATGCGGTCAAGTTCATGAAGAGGAGGGATCTGAAAAAGCTGCTGAAGGAGCAGAAACTGTGGAAGTTCAGCAAGTGCCTGGTAAAGACGGCCTGGAATCCCCAACTCAGCCAGGAGAAGGCCCCTGGGGGCGGTGCTCAGTGTCCGGGCCGGGCAGCTGTGCTCCTGTGCGCTGCTGCAGCCAGAGGCCGCGCGGGCTCTTCTCCAGGCTCCCGTGGGCCTGAGCCGGGTGCCCATGAAAGCCCGGCCCGGCGGGGCTGCGGGGCAGGGGCGGCACCGCGGCTCCCCGGGCAGCAGCCGGCCCCCTCCCCCTCCCCTCGGGAGCCCGGCGCCAGCGGCTGCTGGCCGCGCCTCGGGGCTGTGCAGGCAGGGGAGGCCGGGGCGGGGCGGAGGCAGCGCCCGGCCCAGGGGCTGAGCCCGCGCCAACCCTTCCCTCCTGCCGCTCGCTCCATCTGGCAGAGGACAGCAGCAGAGCGGCCGAGCACCTGCGCCGGGCCCTGCGCTACCTGGAGAGCCCACAGGAGCCCCTGCGAGAGGCGGCCATCAGGTTCATGGGTGAGTTACGAGCCCGGGCTCCCTCCCCAGCCCGCCGCAGCTCGGCCCCAGCCCCGCCTGTTGCCCCGGCAGCGGCAGCCGGGTCCGTCGCGGTGGAGCTTTGCCTGGCCTGGGCATTGCTGCTGCCGCCCTCTGACAGCCGTGCCCTGGGGCGACAGCGCGCTGCATGGGCTGAGCTGAGCGCTGCCGGGCCAGCAGCCCGTGTGGCCGCAGCGCCGGCAGCGCCGCTGTCAGGGAGCTGTGCCGCTGGGGCCGTGACAGACTCTTTGTTCACAGGCATGGCCGGGCGGCACCTGAGGGGGCAGCAGCAAGAGCTGCAGCGGATCTGCACTGGTGAGTGAGGGCAGCGGGCTGACAGCGGGGGCTGCCGGGGGGAGCTGCAAGCCCTGTCCCGGCTGCGGAGGGCTCTGCTCCCGTGGGCAGAGCGCACGGAGATTTCAGGGCCACGTGGGCCATTCGTGGCCAGCAGCTTCGGGCTGATCCCCTTGCTCCCTTTGCTCCCTCCTGGCCATGGCAAGAGCCGGCTTGGGATGGCACTTGCAGGGGGCTCTTCCTCGGCTCCCTGCAGCTCCAGCTTCTGACCGTGCCTCTGTTCCTCTCTCTCGCAGCCCTGGAAGACAAAACTAATGACGTCAGCCTCGCCGTTGGAAGCCTGGCAATTCAAACGCTGTGCATCCTCAGGTCAGGAGAGCGGGCTCCCATCTCCAGGTTCCAGTGGCTCCAAAATCACCTGCGCAGGGCATGGAAGACATGGCCCCGTCTGTCACAGCTCGGCTGCCTGCCCTGCCAGAGCTCTGTGGAGAGCTGATCCCAGAAGCTCTTTTTGCTGGGGCCACCTGAGTCAGGTTTTATTTTGTTTTTCTTCAAGAATTTTTTTTCATTGTTTTTTTTTTTTTTTTCTTTTACCATGTAAATATAGACTATGTTAACATACACAGACCAGACTCCCAGCATTTTTCTTTTGCTGCCCAGGGTCCGTAGGGCATAGGGGAGGAGGGGGAAATGGGTGCTTGCGCTCAGCCAGCTGCCCAGGCGTGCAGTGGGCCAGGTGAAATGGCCAGAAGCCCCTTGGCCTTTGGTGGTTCTGCTGAAGCCTTTGTGCTGCCCAGAGAGCGGCTGGGCAGGGGCCGGAGCTGCGGGGATCCCTGCCAGAGCGGTGCCTGGAGATGGTCACAAGCCCTGTGCCAGGCAGGAAGCGCCAGCCGTGTCCTCCTGCCCATGTGCTGCTGGCTGCCTTGCTGAGGGCTCCCAGGTGCCTCTGGATGGGGCTGCTCTGGAGCTGCTGTGGGGCTGCGGCGCTGCTGCCGGGCGGCTTGGCCGGGCTGGGGCAGCCCCTGAGGGGCTGGGGCGCTGGCAAGCCCCGGGCAATGGGCTGTCAGAGGCCACAAGCAGCCGCCTTGTTCCTGCCACAGTTGACTTGCAAGACGCATCCTGGGCACTCTGCAACTAACAGCATCAGTGTTGTTGGAAACCCAAATGCAGAGAAATCTCAGACCTTTGGTCTTGTCAGCAAAGCTTAGAATTAAACACGGGATTTGATCTGAGACCTAGGAAAGGGCTCCCAAACTTAGGTGCTAGAAGCGAGAATGCGGACTTCTAGTTTATAGCAGCGACACGGGGAGAAAAGTTGAAGTGGAGGAAAGTTTAGAGTTTTCGAGTTCAAGATCTAGGAAGAAATCAAAGTAGTTACAATGCTAAACAAGAAGATTAGGATGCAGTGCTGTAGGTTTGTGTGTCATAGCATGATTGGCTAAGGAAGCTTACACTGTTAGCATGATGTGGGGACCCAGGAAATTCCTCTGGCTGCCCTGCAGGACTCGAGAGCCTGTCAGAGGGCTCAGAGACCTTGGCACAGAGCCCAAGACCCCCGTGCCTTTGATTTAGCACTTGGAAAAAACAATCACCAACCTTGTATGAAGAATGACCAGCCACAAAAAATGAAGTAGAATGATAGTGAATTTATCCCAGAGTGGAAACATAGATTTTGAGGGTTTTTAGAATGGGGCTTCAGGGGGCAAGATGGAGGAATCTGGGCATGTCCAGCCTTTCTCCTTCTTCTTCTTGGCCTCCATCTTCTGGTTGATGTTGGCACTTTGAGAATTGTCTAGAGTAGAAGCTCACTGTCTAACATAGATGGTAGAGATTGGAAAGTGATTGTAAATATTGTACAGGTAGTTTTTAGTATAAAAAGATAACACCACCCCAGGGGAGGCAGAGTGCCTTAGACTGTCTTGCTGAGCAGACGTCGGCAGGACAGGAGAAAGAATTTTATAGATAAGATACAATAAACAACCTTGAGACTGAGAAATTAAGAGCTCTGACTCCTTCTTCAACCACCGGGCTGGGACAAGAGACTTTTTAACTTATCTCAGGGTCACTCTGACCAGCTAGAGAGCCCGAGAGCATGAGTCCGTAAGATGAAATCTTGAAGATTGGGTCCAAAACATAAATATCCTTGTTGGCCGTGTCTTCTTGGCCAAGAAATCCTTCAAAGCTCTTGTAACTACAAGTCTTGCGGCCCTGTGAGCCATGCGGTGGAGATGTGAGCCCAACTCAACCTTCCTGCCTATGTAGAAGAGAAAAAAAAGCAATGGCATCATCTAAAAAACTCAGAGGTCCACTCTCCAGCGTGTTCCAAACCCCTTCCAATCCCCCAAAGTGTGATTTAGCTACAAATAGATGACAAGGACTCTTAGGGCTGCCTCTTTGACTCCAGAGCGGCTGCTTTAGAATCTTTCACATAACCCTGTGTAGTTAGGTGCCAGGAATGGATCATTTGAAGAAACTTTCCCAACTGACTTGCATGGAGGCTTGTTTGAAGGGTGTTTGAATGGAAAGCCTCCCAGCAGAGGTCTGGGCTTTGGCCTAGCTGTGTCCCCTGCTTGATTGTGAAGTGTGTCATCAGCTGAAGGGCTATCTGGGCTAAAAATATCATCCAGTCAATTGGACTTGCTCTTTTTGGCCTATAAAAGCTGGACCCACTTTTGGGGCAAATTTGGAGACCTCATCTATGGGTGGATGGACCACCGAGGATTTTCCCAGTTGCTGGGAATGGTTCTCCAGGTCCCTGGAGTAAAACGGGGCTGCCCAGCAACTGCGCATCTGCAATTGTCTTGGTTTGAAGAGACAGGTGTCTGCTAAGGAAGGCAGAAGTCTTCTCTGAAATGGAAAATGTAAATGCCCTCCCTTCAAATGATTCTCATTTAGAAATTCAAATGCTCTCATGGAAAGATATGGGGATAGGCCTGAGCCCGCAGAGCAGGGCGGCCTTTGCTTATGGTCTGAGCCCTTCCTAAAGATCCTGTCAGGCTGTCTTAGACACCTGGGGCCAGGGATTCCTTCCAAGCTGGGCCACTTTGGCTGGCCCGGGGCCAGCCCCAGGGCAGGAGGCAGTGTGTGCAAGGCCCCTGGGTGGCACGCTGCAGCACGGTCACCGTGCCATGGAACGGAACCCGGTCACCAAGGTCCCTTTGTGACACGTGGGAAATAGAAGCTTGCCCGGGTGCTGGGAACAGGCAACGGGGCACAACGGGACAGAGCAGTGCTGTGAGGAGCCCCCACACAGCGCACTCGTTGCCGTCTGACCAGGAGCTTTTCTGCAGCCTTCTTCCTGCAGCTGAGCTTGAGGCCAGAGCACAGGACTCGGTGACCCGTGGCCTTCCGAGGCTTCTATTCTGCAGCTGCCCTCAAGGGCAGAGCGTGGGACTTGGTGCCCCAGAGCTTTCCCAAGGCGTCTCTCCTGCAAGTAGCTCCTGTCACAGACATGGAGCAGAGACCCCCGAGAGTTCCCAAGATGGCCTGGGTGGAGGAGGAGGAGGAGGAAGAAGGACCTGGAGCAGCCCCAGCACAGGAGACTGAAGAGGTGGTGCCCTTCCATCCACCACAGCAGGGTGAGTGGCACAGCTGGGCTGCAGGGCTGGAGCCTGCAGCCAACTTGGCCCCATGCCATGCCATGCCATGCCATGCCATGCCATGCCATGCCATGCCATGCCATGACATACCATGCCATGCCATCCCCTGGGAAAATGCCCACGGACAGGCGGGAAGAGGGGCCGAACAGAACACCCCACAGCGGCCTCACTCCATCCCCCTGGGGCATCCCAGGGCTCTGCCTGCCTGGGGAGCGCAGGCCTGGGCTGTGTTCTCCGGCCTCTCCCGCAGCCCCTCATCTCTGGCTGTGCTCCCTCTTTGCCAGATGAAGCTGCGGAGCGCACACAAGAGCAGGAATCCAGCCGTGGCCGCTTCCACAGAACAGCGCAGGTACCTGCAGCCACCTGCACCTGGGCTGGGCCTGCTGTCCCTGCTCAGCCCAGCACCGTGTGTGCAGCACTCCATGCAACATCCCCGGCTTCTTGCCCTTCTCCTACAGCTCGTTTGCAACTTCATCCGGAGCATTCGGCAGGAGGAGACCCGCACCATGGGCACTGGGCTCAGAGCTCACTCCGAGCTCCTCAAGCATGAGACCAGTGCCGCCCTGCTGGATTTGCTCCTGGAGAAGGGTGTTGCCAGGCCAGAACAAGTAAGCAGCCTGGGGCCAGGCTTCAATTCCCCCATGAGTTACGTGGCTTCCCCAGCCACGCCTGCTGGTCCCTCAGAGCCTTTGAGGCCATGGCAGTGCATTTCTCTGGGGAGCCTGGGGACATTGCTCTCTCTGGCAGCGTTCCAAGTCTCCCCGTGCCTCCTGCAGGTGCCTGCCATGGTGAGGTACATTCACCGATGGCTCCTGGCCAACGATTCTGCCGAGCACAGGCTGGACAAGGCCCTGCTGAAACTCACCAAAGCACACCCAGCTGACGCAGTCGTGACGCTCCTGCGTGTTGCCCCGTCCTGTGACAGGTATGGGGCCCACCTGCCCAGAGGCCTCAGGCCTCCCAAGCCCATCACCCTCTACCGCCTGGCCCAGGTGTCTGAGCAACAGAGAGTTCCAGAACCCTCTGGCTGCTGCCTTTCTCAGCCCTGGCATGTCAGCCCCTGAGCCTGCTGCCCTGCTGCCTTGCTGCCCCTCAGGGCCTGTCCTCACAGAGCTGGGCTGCCTGGCTGCTGCCAGCAAGGGCCAGTGGGCAGAGGCAGAGCCGGCAGTCAGCCCGGGCCCCTAGGGATGCCCAGGCCACGATGCTGTGTCTGGGACCCCCCATGAGACAGAGCTCTAACCCCGCAGAGCTGCCATCTCCATGTGGAAGACCATCATGTGCTCGTCCAGGACTGCCGAGCCAGTGCAGCTGATCCTCCTGGATGTGCTAGGGAGCTGGCCAGAGTACAGCACGTGCACCTCGGATGGGGACAAAACGGCTGTCTTTGCCCTGGCTGTGAGTTTCCGCAACTGGCCTTTGCTGGCCCCAAGGCCGCCTCTCCAGCAGCTCTCCATCCTCCTTCCCCCACTGCATCTGCCTGCCTCAGGCCCTGGCCGGAAACCTGGCCCAGGGGCAGCTTCAGGCCCACCAGGCCCCGCGCTCCCCCTGCCTCTCTCCGGGCCTCTCCCTGCCACGTTCGGGCCCTGCCACACGGACACCTCGGCACTGAGCGCTGTCTCGGGGGGCTTTGTCCTTTGCAGGCAACCGTGGTGATGTGGAAGATCCTCCAGGAGTCCCCTGTCCCATGTGTAGTGAGGCCATATTTCCCCCGCCTTTTTGTTCATCTGCTCTTCCAAGTGTTCTCCAGCACAGAAGAGATGCCAGAGGAAGTCCAAACCTTCTGGAAGGATTGCCTGGAAGAGCACGGTCTTGCCACCAGCCCCAACAGGTGCTCCATCCCACTCCTCCTGTCCTTGACACGTGGCCTGCAAAGGAGCCAGTGCTGCCAGTGTGACCCGGGCTTTGCTGTGCACACAGGTTTGCAGTGCAGACTCTGAAGTCCCTGCTCTGCCAAAAGCAGTACAAGGATGTGGTGGTGTCAGTGGAACGCAAGCGTGGCTGGGACACGCTGCTCTGTGCTGACACCCGCCACTATGCTGTGGGTCTACTGGCCAGGTGAGACTCTCTTTCTCCCCATTGATCCTGCCATTTGTGCTCTGTGCCCGAGCTGTCCCACACATTCCCCAAGGCCCTGGGACACACTGAGGGACGGCTAACGACAGACTGAGGGACGGCCAAGCAGACTGGAAAAGGCTGGGAAGGGAGAGAGCACAGGAGGAGACACCTCCTAAAGGGCCCAGGTGCCCTTGCAGGGTGGTGGTAAAAGACCACCAGGCTCTGTAAGCCTGTCCTTGGAGAGATTTGCTCAGCTTCCTGGTCCCTTTTTTGCCCTCCTAGGGAGATGCGCCATGCTTGTCATCGGTTGTGTTCCAGTATTGCCCTCCACCTCCTCTGGCTGCTCAGCACACAGGAGCCACACTGGGATCTGCCCACCCTGGCATTCCTTGTGGAGGTGAGCCGGGTGTCCAGCGCTGCCTTGCTGAGCAGCCTCCCAGCTCTCTGCCCTCTCATGGCAGCAGCCGCCTGGGACGGTGCCCGCACCCTGTGCTGCTGCTGCTGCTGCTGCGTCCTGGGCCCAGCCCTGTGCGGCTGTGGGCTCCTGCCGGCCGGCTCCCCCGTCACTGGCCTGTGCCTTTCAGGTCCTCGTGTGCCTGGATTCTAGTGAATGTGGCGACAGTGTTGTGAAGGTCTCTTCAAGGTACCTGCAGAGCGAGTGCAGGGAGAGGCGTCGCCTGGCGCTCAGGGCCCTTCTCGAGCTCATTGATGATCCCTCAATGGTGAGAAGGGGGCAGTGGCTGAAGCTGCGCTGGGAACGCAGTCACTTGGCCTGACCTGGGCTTTGGCCACTGGGGCAGCTGCTCCCAGCTCTCCTGCCTCCTGCTTCAGCTGCCCCAGTGCTTCAGGACAGTCCTTTGGCCTCTGGGCCCTGTGGCAGTAGGGTGGGACTTCACAGACTTGTGTTCCACACAGGCCGAAAGAATGTGGAGCTTGACCAAAAGCCTCATGCACCTACTGGGGGACAATGATGCAGAGATAGCTGGGATGACACTCATCACACTCAGCTTTATACTCCTGCACAAACACATTCTGCTGTCAACCCCCATTGCCATGCAGCTGGCTGAGGCACTCCTGCCACTCTTTGAGCACGTAAGGCTCCGTGCCCCCAGCTACAGCCACTGGCTGCTGCCTGGAAACTGTGTGCCCTGTGCATTTCCAGCCCTGTGCCCAGGGCGCCCTGGAGGAGCCAATGCTGAAGTGTTTTTTCTTTTTTTTTTCATCTAGGATAATAGCCAGGTACAGCTGCTCTCCATAAAACTCTTCCGAGACATGATGGAGTATTTGGAAGAGAGAGAAAAACCTTTGGAAAGCCCTGTGCAACAGAGCCTGCTTCCACTCTTCTTCCACTGCAATGATGAGAATCAGCATGTGGCAGAGGTGAGGACTCCTGGGCTGCTGCTGTCCGCCCGGCAGGGGGCTCGGCTGCCTCCTGCCCTGCGCCTGCTGGACCGCAGCCTCCTGCAGGCCATGGCAGGGCGAGGCGGGTCCCGTGCCCTGGGCTGCGGGGCCATCTCCGCGTCTCTGCTGCTCTCCAGGCTTCTCGGGAAACGCTGCTTTATGCGGTCAAGTTCATGAAGAGGAGGGATCTGAAAAAGCTGCTGAAGGAGCAGAAACTGTGGAAGTTCAGCAAGTGCCTGGTAAGGACGGCCTGGAATCCCCAACTCAGCCAGGAGAAGGCCCCTGAGGGCGGTGCTCAGTGTGTGAGGCGGGCAGCTGTGCTCCTGCGCGCTGCTGCAGCCAGAGGCCGCGCGGGCTCTTCTCCAGGCTCCCGTGGGCCTGAGCCGGGTGCCCATGAAAGCCCGGCCCGGCGGGGTTGCGGGGCAGGGGCGGCACCGCGGCTCCCCGGGCAGCAGCCGGCCCCCTCGCCCTCCCCTCGGGAGCCCGGCTCCAGCGGCTGCTGGCCGCGCCTCGGGGCTGTGCGGGCAGGGGAGGCCGGGGCGGAGGCAGCGCCCGGCCCAGGGGCTGAGCCCGCGCCAACCCTTCCCTCCTGCCGCTCTCTCCAGCTGGCAGAGGACAGCAGCAGAGCGGCCGAGCACCTGCGCCGGGCCCTGCGCTACCTGGAGAGCCCACAGGAGCCCCTGCGAGAGGCGGCCATCGGGTTCATGGGTGAGTTACGAGCCCGGGCTCCCTCCCCAGCCCGCGGCAGCTCGGCCCCAGCCCCGCCTGTTGCCCCGGCAGCGACAGCCGGGCCCGGCGCCGTGGAGCCCCGCCTGGCCTGGGCATTGCTGCTGCCGCCCTCTGACAGCCGTGCCCTGGGGCGACAGCGCGCTGCATGGGCTGAGCTGAGCGCTGCCGGGCCCGCAGCCCGTGTGGCCACAGCGCCGGCAGCGCCGCTGGCAGGGAGCTGTGCCGCTGGGGCCGTGACAGACTCTGTGTTCACAGGCATGGCCGGGCGGCACCTGAGGGGGCAGCAGCAAGAGCTGCAGCGGATCTGCACTGGTGAGTGAGGGCAGCGGGCTGACAGCGGGGGCTGCCGGGGGGAGCTGCAAGCCCTGCCCCGGCTGCGGAGGGCTCTGCTCCCGTGGGCAGAGCGCACGGAGATTTCAGGGCCACGTGGGCCATTCGTGGCCAGCAGCTTCGGGCTGATCCCCTTGCTCCCTTTGCTCCCTCCTGGCCATGGCAAGAGCCGGCTTGGGATGGCACTTGCAGGGGGCTCTTCCTCGGCTCCCTGCAGCTCCAGCTTCTGACCGTGCCTCTGTTCCTCTCTCTCGCAGCCCTGGAAGACAAAACTAATGACGTCAGCCTCGCCGTCGGAAGCCTGGCAATTCAAACGCTGTGCATCCTCAGGTCAGGAGAGCGGGCTCCCATCTCCAGGTTCCAGTGGCTCCAAAATCACCTGCGCAGGGCATGGAAGACATGGCCCCGTCTGTCACAGCTCGGCTGCCTGCCCTGCCAGAGCTCTGTGGAGAGCTGATCCCAGAAGCTCTTTTTGCTGGGGCCACCTGAGTCAGGTTTTATTTTGTTTTTCTTCAAGAATTTTTTTTCATTGGTTTTTTTTTTTTTTTTCTTTTACCATGTAAATATAGACTATGTTAACATACACAGACCAGACTCCCAGCATTTTTCTTTTGCTGCCCAGGGTCCGTAGGGCATAGGGGAGGAGGGGGAAATGGGTGCTTGCGCTCAGCCAGCTGCCCAGGCGTGCAGTGGGCCAGGTGAAATGGCCAGAAGCCCCTTGGCCTTTGGTGGTTCTGCTGAAGCCTTTGTGCTGCCCAGAGAGCGGCTGGGCAGGGGCCGGAGCTGCGAGGATCCCTGCCAGAGCGGTGCCTGGAGATGGTCACAAGCCCTGTGCCAGGCAGGAAGCGCCAGCCGTGTCCTCCTGCCCATGTGCTGCTGGCTGCCTTGCTGAGGGCTCCCAGGTGCCTCTGGATGGGGCTGCTCTGGAGCTGCTGTGGGGCTGCGGCGCTGCTGCCGGGCGGCTTGGCCGGGCTGGGGCAGCCCCTGAGGGGCTGGGGCGCTGGCAAGCCCCGGGCAATGGGCTGTCAGAGGCCACAAGCAGCCGCTTTGTTCCTGCCAGAGTTGACTTGCAAGACGCATCCTGGGCACTCTGCAACTAACAGCATCAGTGTTGTTGGAAACCCAAATGCAGAGAAATCTCAGACCTTTGGTCTTGTCAGCAAAGCTTAGAATTAAACACGGGATTTGATCTGAGACCTAGGAAAGGGCTCCCAAACTTAGGTGCTAGAAGCGAGAATGCGGACTTCTAGTTTATAGCAGCGACACGGGGAGAAAAGTTGAAGTGGAGGAAAGTTTAGAGTTTTCGAGTTCAAGATCTAGGAAGAAATCAAAGTAGTTACAATGCTAAACAAGAAGATTAGGATGCAGTGCTGTAGGTTTGTGTGTCATAGCATGATTGGCTAAGGAAGCTTACACTGTTAGCATGATGTGGGGACCCAGGAAATTCCTCTGGCTGCCCTGCAGGACTCGAGAGCCTGTCAGAGGGCTCAGAGACCTTGGCACAGAGCCCAAGACCCCCGTGCCTTTGATTTAGCACTTGGAAAAAACAATCACCAACCTTGTATGAAGAATGACCAGCCACAAAAAATGAAGTAGAATGATAGTGAATTTATCCCAGAGTGGAAACATAGATTTTGAGGGTTTTTAGAATGGGGCTTCAGGGGGCAAGATGGAGGAATCTGGGCATGTCCAGCCTTTCTCCTTCTTCTTCTTGGCCTCCATCTTCTGGTTGATGTTGGCACTTTGAGAATTGTCTAGAGTAGAAGCTCACTGTCTAACATAGATGGTAGAGATTGGAAAGTGATTGTAAATATTGTACAGGTAGTTTTTAGTATAAAAAGATAACACCACCCCAGGGGAGGCAGAGTGCCTTAGACTGTCTTGCTGAGCAGACGTCGGCAGGACAGGAGAAAGAATTTTATAGATAAGATACAATAAACAACCTTGAGACTGAGAAATTAAGAGCTCTGACTCCTTCTTCAACCACCGGGCTGGGACAAGAGACTTTTTAACTTATCTCAGGGTCACTCTGACCAGCTAGAGAGCCCGAGAGCATGAGTCCGTAAGATGAAATCTTGAAGATTGGGTCCAAAACATAAATATCCTTGTTGGCCGTGTCTTCTTGGCCAAGAAATCCTTCAAAGCTCTTGTAACTACAAGTCTTGCGGCCCTGTGAGCCATGCGGTGGAGATGTGAGCCCAACTCAACCTTCCTGCCTATGTAGAAGAGAAAAAAAAGCAATGGCATCATCTAAAAAACTCAGAGGTCCACTCTCCAGCGTGTTCCAAACCCCTTCCAATCCCCCAAAGTGTGATTTAGCTACAAATAGATGACAAGGACTCTTAGGGCTGCCTCTTTGACTCCAGAGCGGCTGCTTTAGAATCTTTCACATAACCCTGTGTAGTTAGGTGCCAGGAATGGATCATTTGAAGAAACTTTCCCAACTGACTTGCATGGAGGCTTGTTTGAAGGGTGTTTGAATGGAAAGCCTCCCAGCAGAGGTCTGGGCTTTGGCCTAGCTGTGTCCCCTGCTTGATTGTGAAGTGTGTCATCAGCTGAAGGGCTATCTGGGCTAAAAATATCATCCAGTCAATTGGACTTGCTCTTTTTGGCCTATAAAAGCTGGACCCACTTTTGGGGCAAATTTGGAGACCTCATCTATGGGTGGATGGACCACCGAGGATTTTCCCAGTTGCTGGGAATGGTTCTCCAGGTCCCTGGAGTAAAACGGGGCTGCCCAGCAACTGCGCATCTGCAATTGTCTTGGTTTGAAGAGACAGGTGTCTGCTAAGGAAGGCAGAAGTCTTCTCTGAAATGGAAAATGTAAATGCCCTCCCTTCAAATGATTCTCATTTAGAAATTCAAATGCTCTCATGGAAAGATATGGGGATAGGCCTGAGCCCGCAGAGCAGGGCGGCCTTTGCTTATGGTCTGAGCCCTTCCTAAAGATCCTGTCAGGCTGTCTTAGACACCTGGGGCCAGGGATTCCTTCCAAGCTGGGCCACTTTGGCTGGCCCGGGGCCAGCCCCAGGGCAGGAGGCAGTGTGTGCAAGGCCCCTGGGTGGCACGCTGCAGCACGGTCACCGTGCCATGGAACGGAACCCGGTCACCAAGGTCCCTTTGTGACACGTGGGAAATAGAAGCTTGCCCGGGTGCTGGGAACAGGCAACGGGGCACAACGGGACAGAGCAGTGCTGTGAGGAGCCCCCACACAGCGCACTCGTTGCCGTCTGACCAGGAGCTTTTCTGCAGCCTTCTTCCTGCAGCTGAGCTTGAGGCCAGAGCACAGGACTCGGTGACCCGTGGCCTTCCGAGGCTTCTATTCTGCAGCTGCCCTCAAGGGCAGAGCGTGGGACTTGGTGCCCCAGAGCTTTCCCAAGGCGTCTCTCCTGCAAGTAGCTCCTGTCACAGACATGGAGCAGAGACCCCCGAGAGTTCCCAAGATGGCCTGGGTGGAGGAGGAGGAGGAGGAAGAAGGACCTGGAGCAGCCCCAGCACAGGAGACTGAAGAGGTGGTGCCCTTCCATCCACCACAGCAGGGTGAGTGGCACAGCTGGGCTGCAGGGCTGGAGCCTGCAGCCAACTTGGCCCCATGCCATGCCATGCCATGCCATGCCATGCCATGCCATGCCATGCCATGCCATGACATACCATGCCATGCCATCCCCTGGGAAAATGCCCACGGACAGGCGGGAAGAGGGGCCGAACAGAACACCCCACAGCGGCCTCACTCCATCCCCCTGGGGCATCCCAGGGCTCTGCCTGCCTGGGGAGCGCAGGCCTGGGCTGTGTTCTCCGGCCTCTCCCGCAGCCCCTCATCTCTGGCTGTGCTCCCTCTTTGCCAGATGAAGCTGCGGAGCGCACACAAGAGCAGGAATCCAGCCGTGGCCGCTTCCACAGAACAGCGCAGGTACCTGCAGCCACCTGCACCTGGGCTGGGCCTGCTGTCCCTGCTCAGCCCAGCACCGTGTGTGCAGCACTCCATGCAACATCCCCGGCTTCTTGCCCTTCTCCTACAGCTCGTTTGCAACTTCATCCGGAGCATTCGGCAGGAGGAGACCCGCACCATGGGCACTGGGCTCAGAGCTCACTCCGAGCTCCTCAAGCATGAGACCAGTGCCGCCCTGCTGGATTTGCTCCTGGAGAAGGGTGTTGCCAGGCCAGAACAAGTAAGCAGCCTGGGGCCAGGCTTCAATTCCCCCATGAGTTACGTGGCTTCCCCAGCCACGCCTGCTGGTCCCTCAGAGCCTTTGAGGCCATGGCAGTGCATTTCTCTGGGGAGCCTGGGGACATTGCTCTCTCTGGCAGCGTTCCAAGTCTCCCCGTGCCTCCTGCAGGTGCCTGCCATGGTGAGGTACATTCACCGATGGCTCCTGGCCAACGATTCTGCCGAGCACAGGCTGGACAAGGCCCTGCTGAAACTCACCAAAGCACACCCAGCTGACGCAGTCGTGACGCTCCTGCGTGTTGCCCCGTCCTGTGACAGGTATGGGGCCCACCTGCCCAGAGGCCTCAGGCCTCCCAAGCCCATCACCCTCTACCGCCTGGCCCAGGTGTCTGAGCAACAGAGAGTTCCAGAACCCTCTGGCTGCTGCCTTTCTCAGCCCTGGCATGTCAGCCCCTGAGCCTGCTGCCCTGCTGCCTTGCTGCCCCTCAGGGCCTGTCCTCACAGAGCTGGGCTGCCTGGCTGCTGCCAGCAAGGGCCAGTGGGCAGAGGCAGAGCCGGCAGTCAGCCCGGGCCCCTAGGGATGCCCAGGCCACGATGCTGTGTCTGGGACCCCCCATGAGACAGAGCTCTAACCCCGCAGAGCTGCCATCTCCATGTGGAAGACCATCATGTGCTCGTCCAGGACTGCCGAGCCAGTGCAGCTGATCCTCCTGGATGTGCTAGGGAGCTGGCCAGAGTACAGCACGTGCACCTCGGATGGGGACAAAACGGCTGTCTTTGCCCTGGCTGTGAGTTTCCGCAACTGGCCTTTGCTGGCCCCAAGGCCGCCTCTCCAGCAGCTCTCCATCCTCCTTCCCCCACTGCATCTGCCTGCCTCAGGCCCTGGCCGGAAACCTGGCCCAGGGGCAGCTTCAGGCCCACCAGGCCCCGCGCTCCCCCTGCCTCTCTCCGGGCCTCTCCCTGCCACGTTCGGGCCCTGCCACACGGACACCTCGGCACTGAGCGCTGTCTCGGGGGGCTTTGTCCTTTGCAGGCAACCGTGGTGATGTGGAAGATCCTCCAGGAGTCCCCTGTCCCATGTGTAGTGAGGCCATATTTCCCCCGCCTTTTTGTTCATCTGCTCTTCCAAGTGTTCTCCAGCACAGAAGAGATGCCAGAGGAAGTCCAAACCTTCTGGAAGGATTGCCTGGAAGAGCACGGTCTTGCCACCAGCCCCAACAGGTGCTCCATCCCACTCCTCCTGTCCTTGACACGTGGCCTGCAAAGGAGCCAGTGCTGCCAGTGTGACCCGGGCTTTGCTGTGCACACAGGTTTGCAGTGCAGACTCTGAAGTCCCTGCTCTGCCAAAAGCAGTACAAGGATGTGGTGGTGTCAGTGGAACGCAAGCGTGGCTGGGACACGCTGCTCTGTGCTGACACCCGCCACTATGCTGTGGGTCTACTGGCCAGGTGAGACTCTCTTTCTCCCCATTGATCCTGCCATTTGTGCTCTGTGCCCGAGCTGTCCCACACATTCCCCAAGGCCCTGGGACACACTGAGGGACGGCTAACGACAGACTGAGGGACGGCCAAGCAGACTGGAAAAGGCTGGGAAGGGAGAGAGCACAGGAGGAGACACCTCCTAAAGGGCCCAGGTGCCCTTGCAGGGTGGTGGTAAAAGACCACCAGGCTCTGTAAGCCTGTCCTTGGAGAGATTTGCTCAGCTTCCTGGTCCCTTTTTTGCCCTCCTAGGGAGATGCGCCATGCTTGTCATCGGTTGTGTTCCAGTATTGCCCTCCACCTCCTCTGGCTGCTCAGCACACAGGAGCCACACTGGGATCTGCCCACCCTGGCATTCCTTGTGGAGGTGAGCCGGGTGTCCAGCGCTGCCTTGCTGAGCAGCCTCCCAGCTCTCTGCCCTCTCATGGCAGCAGCCGCCTGGGACGGTGCCCGCACCCTGTGCTGCTGCTGCTGCTGCTGCGTCCTGGGCCCAGCCCTGTGCGGCTGTGGGCTCCTGCCGGCCGGCTCCCCCGTCACTGGCCTGTGCCTTTCAGGTCCTCGTGTGCCTGGATTCTAGTGAATGTGGCGACAGTGTTGTGAAGGTCTCTTCAAGGTACCTGCAGAGCGAGTGCAGGGAGAGGCGTCGCCTGGCGCTCAGGGCCCTTCTCGAGCTCATTGATGATCCCTCAATGGTGAGAAGGGGGCAGTGGCTGAAGCTGCGCTGGGAACGCAGTCACTTGGCCTGACCTGGGCTTTGGCCACTGGGGCAGCTGCTCCCAGCTCTCCTGCCTCCTGCTTCAGCTGCCCCAGTGCTTCAGGACAGTCCTTTGGCCTCTGGGCCCTGTGGCAGTAGGGTGGGACTTCACAGACTTGTGTTCCACACAGGCCGAAAGAATGTGGAGCTTGACCAAAAGCCTCATGCACCTACTGGGGGACAATGATGCAGAGATAGCTGGGATGACACTCATCACACTCAGCTTTATACTCCTGCACAAACACATTCTGCTGTCAACCCCCATTGCCATGCAGCTGGCTGAGGCACTCCTGCCACTCTTTGAGCACGTAAGGCTCCGTGCCCCCAGCTACAGCCACTGGCTGCTGCCTGGAAACTGTGTGCCCTGTGCATTTCCAGCCCTGTGCCCAGGGCGCCCTGGAGGAGCCAATGCTGAAGTGTTTTTTCTTTTTTTTTTCATCTAGGATAATAGCCAGGTACAGCTGCTCTCCATAAAACTCTTCCGAGACATGATGGAGTATTTGGAAGAGAGAGAAAAACCTTTGGAAAGCCCTGTGCAACAGAGCCTGCTTCCACTCTTCTTCCACTGCAATGATGAGAATCAGCATGTGGCAGAGGTGAGGACTCCTGGGCTGCTGCTGTCCGCCCGGCAGGGGGCTCGGCTGCCTCCTGCCCTGCGCCTGCTGGACCGCAGCCTCCTGCAGGCCATGGCAGGGCGAGGCGGGTCCCGTGCCCTGGGCTGCGGGGCCATCTCCGCGTCTCTGCTGCTCTCCAGGCTTCTCGGGAAACGCTGCTTTATGCGGTCAAGTTCATGAAGAGGAGGGATCTGAAAAAGCTGCTGAAGGAGCAGAAACTGTGGAAGTTCAGCAAGTGCCTGGTAAGGACGGCCTGGAATCCCCAACTCAGCCAGGAGAAGGCCCCTGAGGGCGGTGCTCAGTGTGTGAGGCGGGCAGCTGTGCTCCTGCGCGCTGCTGCAGCCAGAGGCCGCGCGGGCTCTTCTCCAGGCTCCCGTGGGCCTGAGCCGGGTGCCCATGAAAGCCCGGCCCGGCGGGGTTGCGGGGCAGGGGCGGCACCGCGGCTCCCCGGGCAGCAGCCGGCCCCCTCGCCCTCCCCTCGGGAGCCCGGCTCCAGCGGCTGCTGGCCGCGCCTCGGGGCTGTGCGGGCAGGGGAGGCCGGGGCGGAGGCAGCGCCCGGCCCAGGGGCTGAGCCCGCGCCAACCCTTCCCTCCTGCCGCTCTCTCCAGCTGGCAGAGGACAGCAGCAGAGCGGCCGAGCACCTGCGCCGGGCCCTGCGCTACCTGGAGAGCCCACAGGAGCCCCTGCGAGAGGCGGCCATCGGGTTCATGGGTGAGTTACGAGCCCGGGCTCCCTCCCCAGCCCGCGGCAGCTCGGCCCCAGCCCCGCCTGTTGCCCCGGCAGCGACAGCCGGGCCCGGCGCCGTGGAGCCCCGCCTGGCCTGGGCATTGCTGCTGCCGCCCTCTGACAGCCGTGCCCTGGGGCGACAGCGCGCTGCATGGGCTGAGCTGAGCGCTGCCGGGCCCGCAGCCCGTGTGGCCACAGCGCCGGCAGCGCCGCTGGCAGGGAGCTGTGCCGCTGGGGCCGTGACAGACTCTGTGTTCACAGGCATGGCCGGGCGGCACCTGAGGGGGCAGCAGCAAGAGCTGCAGCGGATCTGCACTGGTGAGTGAGGGCAGCGGGCTGACAGCGGGGGCTGCCGGGGGGAGCTGCAAGCCCTGCCCCGGCTGCGGAGGGCTCTGCTCCCGTGGGCAGAGCGCACGGAGATTTCAGGGCCACGTGGGCCATTCGTGGCCAGCAGCTTCGGGCTGATCCCCTTGCTCCCTTTGCTCCCTCCTGGCCATGGCAAGAGCCGGCTTGGGATGGCACTTGCAGGGGGCTCTTCCTCGGCTCCCTGCAGCTCCAGCTTCTGACCGTGCCTCTGTTCCTCTCTCTCGCAGCCCTGGAAGACAAAACTAATGACGTCAGCCTCGCCGTCGGAAGCCTGGCAATTCAAACGCTGTGCATCCTCAGGTCAGGAGAGCGGGCTCCCATCTCCAGGTTCCAGTGGCTCCAAAATCACCTGCGCAGGGCATGGAAGACATGGCCCCGTCTGTCACAGCTCGGCTGCCTGCCCTGCCAGAGCTCTGTGGAGAGCTGATCCCAGAAGCTCTTTTTGCTGGGGCCACCTGAGTCAGGTTTTATTTTGTTTTTCTTCAAGAATTTTTTTTCATTGGTTTTTTTTTTTTTTTTCTTTTACCATGTAAATATAGACTATGTTAACATACACAGACCAGACTCCCAGCATTTTTCTTTTGCTGCCCAGGGTCCGTAGGGCATAGGGGAGGAGGGGGAAATGGGTGCTTGCGCTCAGCCAGCTGCCCAGGCGTGCAGTGGGCCAGGTGAAATGGCCAGAAGCCCCTTGGCCTTTGGTGGTTCTGCTGAAGCCTTTGTGCTGCCCAGAGAGCGGCTGGGCAGGGGCCGGAGCTGCGAGGATCCCTGCCAGAGCGGTGCCTGGAGATGGTCACAAGCCCTGTGCCAGGCAGGAAGCGCCAGCCGTGTCCTCCTGCCCATGTGCTGCTGGCTGCCTTGCTGAGGGCTCCCAGGTGCCTCTGGATGGGGCTGCTCTGGAGCTGCTGTGGGGCTGCGGCGCTGCTGCCGGGCGGCTTGGCCGGGCTGGGGCAGCCCCTGAGGGGCTGGGGCGCTGGCAAGCCCCGGGCAATGGGCTGTCAGAGGCCACAAGCAGCCGCTTTGTTCCTGCCAGAGTTGACTTGCAAGACGCATCCTGGGCACTCTGCAACTAACAGCATCAGTGTTGTTGGAAACCCAAATGCAGAGAAATCTCAGACCTTTGGTCTTGTCAGCAAAGCTTAGAATTAAACACGGGATTTGATCTGAGACCTAGGAAAGGGCTCCCAAACTTAGGTGCTAGAAGCGAGAATGCGGACTTCTAGTTTATAGCAGCGACACGGGGAGAAAAGTTGAAGTGGAGGAAAGTTTAGAGTTTTCGAGTTCAAGATCTAGGAAGAAATCAAAGTAGTTACAATGCTAAACAAGAAGATTAGGATGCAGTGCTGTAGGTTTGTGTGTCATAGCATGATTGGCTAAGGAAGCTTACACTGTTAGCATGATGTGGGGACCCAGGAAATTCCTCTGGCTGCCCTGCAGGACTCGAGAGCCTGTCAGAGGGCTCAGAGACCTTGGCACAGAGCCCAAGACCCCCGTGCCTTTGATTTAGCACTTGGAAAAAACAATCACCAACCTTGTATGAAGAATGACCAGCCACAAAAAATGAAGTAGAATGATAGTGAATTTATCCCAGAGTGGAAACATAGATTTTGAGGGTTTTTAGAATGGGGCTTCAGGGGGCAAGATGGAGGAATCTGGGCATGTCCAGCCTTTCTCCTTCTTCTTCTTGGCCTCCATCTTCTGGTTGATGTTGGCACTTTGAGAATTGTCTAGAGTAGAAGCTCACTGTCTAACATAGATGGTAGAGATTGGAAAGTGATTGTAAATATTGTACAGGTAGTTTTTAGTATAAAAAGATAACACCACCCCAGGGGAGGCAGAGTGCCTTAGACTGTCTTGCTGAGCAGACGTCGGCAGGACAGGAGAAAGAATTTTATAGATAAGATACAATAAACAACCTTGAGACTGAGAAATTAAGAGCTCTGACTCCTTCTTCAACCACCGGGCTGGGACAAGAGACTTTTTAACTTATCTCAGGGTCACTCTGACCAGCTAGAGAGCCCGAGAGCATGAGTCCGTAAGATGAAATCTTGAAGATTGGGTCCAAAACATAAATATCCTTGTTGGCCGTGTCTTCTTGGCCAAGAAATCCTTCAAAGCTCTTGTAACTACAAGTCTTGCGGCCCTGTGAGCCATGCGGTGGAGATGTGAGCCCAACTCAACCTTCCTGCCTATGTAGAAGAGAAAAAAAAGCAATGGCATCATCTAAAAAACTCAGAGGTCCACTCTCCAGCGTGTTCCAAACCCCTTCCAATCCCCCAAAGTGTGATTTAGCTACAAATAGATGACAAGGACTCTTAGGGCTGCCTCTTTGACTCCAGAGCGGCTGCTTTAGAATCTTTCACATAACCCTGTGTAGTTAGGTGCCAGGAATGGATCATTTGAAGAAACTTTCCCAACTGACTTGCATGGAGGCTTGTTTGAAGGGTGTTTGAATGGAAAGCCTCCCAGCAGAGGTCTGGGCTTTGGCCTAGCTGTGTCCCCTGCTTGATTGTGAAGTGTGTCATCAGCTGAAGGGCTATCTGGGCTAAAAATATCATCCAGTCAATTGGACTTGCTCTTTTTGGCCTATAAAAGCTGGACCCACTTTTGGGGCAAATTTGGAGACCTCATCTATGGGTGGATGGACCACCGAGGATTTTCCCAGTTGTTGGGAATGGTTCTCCAGGTCCCTGGAGTAAAACGGGGCTGCCCAGCAACTGCGCATCTGCAAGATGACAAACAATTGTCTTGGTTTGAAGAGACAGGTGTCTGCTAAGGAAGGCAGAAGTCTTCTCTGAAATGGAAAATGTAAATGCCCTCCCTTCAAATGATTCTCATTTAGAAATTCAAATGCTCTCGGGGAAAGATATGGGGATAGGCCTGAGCCCGCAGAGCAGGGCGTCCTTTGCTTATGGTCTGAGCCCTTCCTAAAGATCCTGTCAGGCTGTCTTAGACACCTGGGGCCAGGGATTCCTTCCAAGCTGGGCCACTTTGGCTGGCCCGGGGCCAGCCCCAGGGCAGGAGGCAGTGTGTGCAAGGCCCCTGGGTGGCACGCTGCAGCACGGTCACCGTGCCATGGAACGGAACCCGGTCACCAAGGTCCCTTTGTGACACGTGGGAAATAGAAGCTTGCCCGGGTGCTGGGAACAGGCAACGGGGCACAACGGGACAGAGCAGTGCTGTGAGGAGCCCCCACACAGCGCACTCGTTGCCGTCTGACCAGGAGCTTTTCTGCAGCCTTGTTCCTGCAGCTGAGCTCGAGGCCAGAGCACAGGACTCGGTGACCCGTGGCCTTCCGAGGCTTCTATTCTGCAGCTGCCCTCAAGGGCAGAGCGTGGCACTTGGTGCCCCAGAGCTTTCCCAAGGCGTCTCTCCTGCAAGTAGCTCCTGTCACAGACATGGAGCAGAGACCCCCGAGAGTTCCCAAGATGGCCTGGGTGGAGGAGGAGGAGGAGGAAGAAGGACCTGGAGCAGCCCCAGCACAGGAGACTGAAGAGGTGGTGCCCTTCCATCCACCACAGCAGGGTGAGTGGCACAGCTGGGCTGCAGGGCTGGAGCCTGCAGCCAACTTGGCCCCATGCCATGCCATGCCATGCCATCCCCTGGGAAAATGCCCACGGACAGGCGGGAAGAGGGGCTGCGCAGAACACCCCACAGCGGCCTCACTCCATCCCCCTGGGGCATCCCAGGGCTCTGCCTGCCTGGGGAGCGCAGGCCTGGGCTGTGTTCTCCGGCCTCTCCCGCAGCCCCTCATCTCTGGCTGTGCTCCCTCTTTGCCAGATGAAGCTGCGGAGCGCACACAAGAGCAGGAATCCAGCCGTGGCCGCTTCCACAGAACAGCGCAGGTACCTGCAGCCACCTGCACCTGGGCTGGGCCTGCTGTCCCTGCTCAGCCCAGCACCGTATGTGCAGCACTCCATGCAACATCCCCGGCTTCTTGCCCTTCTCCTACAGCTCGTTTGCAACTTCATCCGGAGCATTCGGCAGGAGGAGACCCGCACCATGGGCACTGGGCTCAGAGCTCACTCCGAGCTCCTCAAGCATGAGACCAGTGCCGCCCTGCTGGATTTGCTCCTGGAGAAGGGTGTTGCCAGGCCAGAACAAGTAAGCAGCCTGGGGCCAGGCTTCAATTCCCCCGTGAGTTACGTGGCTTCCCCAGCCACGCCTGCTGGTCCCTCAGAGCCTTTGAGGCCATGGCAGTGCATTTCTCTGGGGAGCCTGGGGACATTGCTCTCTCTGGCAGCGTTCCAAGTCTCCCCGTGCCTCCTGCAGGTGCCTGCCATGGTGAGGTACATTCACCGATGGCTCCTGGCCAACGATTCTGCCGAGCACAGGCTGGACAAGGCCCTGCTGAAACTCACCAAAGCACACCCAGCTGACGCAGTCGTGACGCTCCTGCGTGTTGCCCCGTCCTGTGACAGGTATGGGGCCCACCTGCCCAGAGGCCTCAGGCCTCCCAAGCCCATCACCCTCTACCGCCTGGCCCAGGTGTCTGAGCAACAGAGAGTTCCAGAACCCTCTGGCTGCTGCCTTTCTCAGCCCTGGCATGTCAGCCCCTGAGCCTGCTGCCCTGCTGCCTTGCTGCCCCTCAGGGCCTGTCCTCACAGAGCTGGGCTGCCTGGCTGCTGCCAGCAAGGGCCAGTGGGCAGAGGCAGAGCCGGCAGTCAGCCCGGGCCCCTAGGGATGCCCAGGCCACGATGCTGTGTCTGGGAACCCCCATGAGACAGAGCTCTAACCCCGCAGAGCTGCCATCTCCATGTGGAAGACCATCATGTGCTCGTCCAGGACTGCCGAGCCAGTGCAGCTGATCCTCCTGGATGTGCTAGGGAGCTGGCCAGAGTACAGCACGTGCACCTCGGATGGGGACAAAACGGCTGTCTTTGCCCTGGCTGTGAGTTTCCGCAACTGGCCTTTGCTGGCCCCAAGGCCGCCTCTCCAGCAGCTCTCCATCCTCCTTCCCCCACTGCATCTGCCTGCCTCAGGCCCTGGCCGGAAACCTGGCCCAGGGGCAGCTTCAGGCCCACCAGGCCCCGCGCTCCCCCTGCCTCTCTCCGGGCCTCTCCCTGCCACGTTCGGGCCCTGCCACACGGACACCTCGGCACTGAGCGCTGTCTCGGGGGGCTTTGTCCTTTGCAGGCAACCGTGGTGATGTGGAAGATCCTCCAGGAGTCCCCTGTCCCACGTGTAGTGAGGCCATATTTCCCCCGCCTTTTTGTTCATCTGCTCTTCCAAGTGTTCTCCAGCACAGAAGAGATGCCAGAGGAAGTCCAAACCTTCTGGAAGGATTGCCTGGAAGAGCACGGTCTTGCCACCAGCCCCAACAGGTGCTCCATCCCACTCCTCCTGTCCTTGACACGTGGCCTGCAAAGGAGCCAGTGCTGCCAGTGTGACCCGGGCTTTGCTGTGCACACAGGTTTGCAGTGCAGACTCTGAAGTCCCTGCTCTGCCAAAAGCAGTACAAGGATGTGGTGGTGTCAGTGGAACGCAAGCGTGGCTGGGACACGCTGCTCTGTGCTGACACCCGCCACTATGCTGTGGGTCTACTGGCCAGGTGAGACTCTCTTTCTCCCCACTGATCCTGCCATTTGTGCTCTGTGCCCGAGCTGTCCCACACATTCCCCAAGGCCCTGGGACACACTGAGGGACGGCTAACGACAGACTGAGGGACGGCCAAGCAGACTGGAAAAGGCTGGGAAGGGAGAGAGCACAGGAGGAGACACCTCCTAAAGGGCCCAGGTGCCCTTGCAGGGTGGTGGTAAAAGACCACCAGGCTCTGTAAGCCTGTCCTTGGAGAGATTTGCTCAGCTTCCTGGTCCCTTTTTTGCCCTCCTAGGGAGATGCGCCATGCTTGTCATCGGTTGTGTTCCAGTATTGCCCTCCACCTCCTCTGGCTGCTCAGCACACAGGAGCCACACTGGGATCTGCCCACCCTGGCATTCCTTGTGGAGGTGAGCCGGGTGTCCAGCGCTGCCTTGCTGAGCAGCCTCCCAGCTCTCTGCCCTCTCGTGGCAGCAGCCGCCTGGGACGGTGCCCGCACCCTGTGCTGCTGCTGCTGCTGCTGCGTCCTGGGCCCAGCCCTGTGCGGCTGTGGGCTCCTGCCGGCCGGCTCCCCCGTCACTGGCCTGTGCCTTTCAGGTCCTCGTGTGCCTGGATTCTAGTGAATGTGGCGACAGTGTTGTGAAGGTCTCTTCAAGGTACCTGCAGAGCGAGTGCAGGGAGAGGCGTCGCCTGGCGCTCAGGGCCCTTCTCGAGCTCATTGATGATCCCTCAATGGTGAGAAGGGGGCAGTGGCTGAAGCTGCGCTGGGAACGCAGTCACTTGGCCTGACCTGGGCTTTGGCCACTGGGGCAGCTGCTCCCAGCTCTCCTGCCTCCTGCTTCAGCTGCCCCAGTGCTTCAGGACAGTCCTTTGGCCTCTGGGCCCTGTGGCAGTAGGGTGGGACTTCACAGACTTGTGTTCCACACAGGCCGAAAGAATGTGGAGCTTGACCAAAAGCCTCATGCACCTACTGGGGGACAATGATGCAGAGATAGCTGGGATGACACTCATCACACTCAGCTTTATACTCCTGCACAAACACATTCTGCTGTCAACCCCCATTGCCATGCAGCTGGCTGAGGCACTCCTGCCACTCTTTGAGCACGTAAGGCTCCGTGCCCCCAGCTACAGCCACTGGCTGCTGCCTGGAAACTGTGTGCCCTGTGCATTTCCAGCCCTGTGCCCAGGGCGCCCTGGAGGAGCCAATGCTGAAGTGTTTTTTCTTTTTTTTTTCATCTAGGATAATAGCCAGGTACAGCTGCTCTCCATAAAACTCTTCCGAGACATGATGGAGTATTTGGAAGAGAGAGAAAAACCTTTGGAAAGCCCTGTGCAACAGAGCCTGCTTCCACTCTTCTTCCACTGCAATGATGAGAATCAGCATGTGGCAGAGGTGAGGACTCCTGGGCTGCTGCTGTCCTCCCGGCAGGGGGCTCGGCTGCCTCCTGCCCTGCGCCTGCTGGACCGCAGCCTCCGGCAGGCTATGGCAGGGCGAGGCGGGTCCCGTGCCCTGGGCTGCGGGGCCATCTCCGCGTCTCTGCTGCTCTCCAGGCTTCTCGGGAAACGCTGCTTTATGCGGTCAAGTTCATGAAGAGGAGGGATCTGAAAAAGCTGCTGAAGGAGCAGAAACTGTGGAAGTTCAGCAAGTGCCTGGTAAAGACGGCCTGGAATCCCCAACTCAGCCAGGAGAAGGCCCCTGGGGGCGGTGCTCAGTGTGCGGGCCGGGCAGCTGTGCTCCTGTGCGCTGCTGCAGCCAGAGGCCGCGCGGGCTCTTCTCCAGGCTCCCGTGGGCCTGAGCCGGGTGCCCATGAAAGCCCGGCCCGGCGGGGCTGCGGGGCAGGGGCGGCACCGCGGCTCCCCGGGCAGCAGCCGGCCCCCTCCCCCTCCCCTCGGGAGCCCGGCGCCAGCGGCTGCTGGCCGCGCCTCGGGGCTGTGCAGGCAGGGGAGGCCGGGGCGGGGCGGAGGCAGCGCCCGGCCCAGGGGCTGAGCCCGCGCCAACCCTTCCCTCCTGCCGCTCGCTCCATCTGGCAGAGGACAGCAGCAGAGCGGCCGAGCACCTGCGCCGGGCCCTGCGCTACCTGGAGAGCCCACAGGAGCCCCTGCGAGAGGCGGCCATCAGGTTCATGGGTGAGTTACGAGCCCGGGCTCCCTCCCCAGCCCGCCGCAGCTCGGCCCCAGCCCCGCCTGTTGCCCCGGCAGCGGCAGCCGGGTCCGTCGCGGTGGAGCTTTGCCTGGCCTGGGCATTGCTGCTGCCGCCCTCTGACAGCCGTGCCCTGGGGCGACAGCGCGCTGCATGGGCTGAGCTGAGCGCTGCCGGGCCAGCAGCCCGTGTGGCCGCAGCGCCGGCAGCGCCGCTGTCAGGGAGCTGTGCCGCTGGGGCCGTGACAGACTCTTTGTTCACAGGCATGGCCGGGCGGCACCTGAGGGGGCAGCAGCAAGAGCTGCAGCGGATCTGCACTGGTGAGTGAGGGCAGCGGGCTGACAGCGGGGGCTGCCGGGGGGAGCTGCAAGCCCTGTCCCGGCTGCGGAGGGCTCTGCTCCCGTGGGCAGAGCGCACGGAGATTTCAGGGCCACGTGGGCCATTCGTGGCCAGCAGCTTCGGGCTGATCCCCTTGCTCCCTTTGCTCCCTCCTGGCCATGGCAAGAGCCGGCTTGGGATGGCACTTGCAGGGGGCTCTTCCTCGGCTCCCTGCAGCTCCAGCTTCTGACCGTGCCTCTGTTCCTCTCTCTCGCAGCCCTGGAAGACAAAACTAATGACGTCAGCCTCGCCGTTGGAAGCCTGGCAATTCAAACGCTGTGCATCCTCAGGTCAGGAGAGCGGGCTCCCATCTCCAGGTTCCAGTGGCTCCAAAATCACCTGCGCAGGGCATGGAAGACATGGCCCCGTCTGTCACAGCTCGGCTGCCTGCCCTGCCAGAGCTCTGTGGAGAGCTGATCCCAGAAGCTCTTTTTGCTGGGGCCACCTGAGTCAGGTTTTATTTTGTTTTTCTTCAAGAATTTTTTTTCATTGTTTTTTTTTTTTTTTTCTTTTACCATGTAAATATAGACTATGTTAACATACACAGACCAGACTCCCAGCATTTTTCTTTTGCTGCCCAGGGTCCGTAGGGCATAGGGGAGGAGGGGGAAATGGGTGCTTGCGCTCAGCCAGCTGCCCAGGCGTGCAGTGGGCCAGGTGAAATGGCCAGAAGCCCCTTGGCCTTTGGTGGTTCTGCTGAAGCCTTTGTGCTGCCCAGAGAGCGGCTGGGCAGGGGCCGGAGCTGCGGGGATCCCTGCCAGAGCGGTGCCTGGAGATGGTCACAAGCCCTGTGCCAGGCAGGAAGCGCCAGCCGTGTCCTCCTGCCCATGTGCTGCTGGCTGCCTTGCTGAGGGCTCCCAGGTGCCTCTGGATGGGGCTGCTCTGGAGCTGCTGTGGGGCTGCGGCGCTGCTGCCGGGCGGCTTGGCCGGGCTGGGGCAGCCCCTGAGGGGCTGGGGCGCTGGCAAGCCCCGGGCAATGGGCTGTCAGAGGCCACAAGCAGCCGCCTTGTTCCTGCCACAGTTGACTTGCAAGACGCATCCTGGGCACTCTGCAACTAACAGCATCAGTGTTGTTGGAAACCCAAATGCAGAGAAATCTCAGACCTTTGGTCTTGTCAGCAAAGCTTAGAATTAAACACAGGATTTGATCTGAGACCTAGGAAAGGGCTCCCAAACTTAGGTGCTAGAAGCGAGAATGCGGACTTCTAGTTTATAGCAGCGACACGGGGAGAAAAGTTGAAGTGGAGGAAAGTTTAGAGTTTTCGAGTTCAAGATCTAGGAAGAAATCAAAGTAGTTACAATGCTAAACAAGAAGATTAGGATGCAGTGCTGTAGGTTTGTGTGTCATAGCATGATTGGCTAAGGAAGCTTACACTGTTAGCATGATGTGGGGACCCAGGAAATTCCTCTGGCTGCCCTGCAGGACTCGAGAGCCTGTCAGAGGGCTCAGAGACCTTGGCACAGAGCCCAAGACCCCCGTGCCTTTGATTTAGCACTTGGAAAAAACAATCACCAACCTTGTATGAAGAATGACCAGCCACAAAAAATGAAGTAGAATGATAGTGAATTTATCCCAGAGTGGAAACATAGATTTTGAGGGTTTTTAGAATGGGGCTTCAGGGGGCAAGATGGAGGAATCTGGGCATGTCCAGCCTTTCTCCTTCTTCTTCTTGGCCTCCATCTTCTGGTTGATGTTGGCACTTTGAGAATTGTCTAGAGTAGAAGCTCACTGTCTAACATAGATGGTAGAGATTGGAAAGTGATTGTAAATATTGTACAGGTAGTTTTTAGTATAAAAAGATAACACCACCCCAGGGGAGGCAGAGTGCCTTAGACTGTCTTGCTGAGCAGACGTCGGCAGGACAGGAGAAAGAATTTTATAGATAAGATACAATAAACAACCTTGAGACTGAGAAATTAAGAGCTCTGACTCCTTCTTCAACCACCGGGCTGGGACAAGAGACTTTTTAACTTATCTCAGGGTCACTCTGACCAGCTAGAGAGCCCGAGAGCATGAGTCCGTAAGATGAAATCTTGAAGATTGGGTCCAAAACATAAATATCCTTGTTGGCCGTGTCTTCTTGGCCAAGAAATCCTTCAAAGCTCTTGTAACTACAAGTCTTGCGGCCCTGTGAGCCATGCGGTGGAGATGTGAGCCCAACTCAACCTTCCTGCCTATGTAGAAGAGAAAAAAAAGCAATGGCATCATCTAAAAAACTCAGAGGTCCACTCTCCAGCGTGTTCCAAACCCCTTCCAATCCCCCAAAGTGTGATTTAGCTACAAATAGATGACAAGGACTCTTAGGGCTGCCTCTTTGACTCCAGAGCGGCTGCTTTAGAATCTTTCACATAACCCTGTGTAGTTAGGTGCCAGGAATGGATCATTTGAAGAAACTTTCCCAACTGACTTGCATGGAGGCTTGTTTGAAGGGTGTTTGAATGGAAAGCCTCCCAGCAGAGGTCTGGGCTTTGGCCTAGCTGTGTCCCCTGCTTGATTGTGAAGTGTGTCATCAGCTGAAGGGCTATCTGGGCTAAAAATATCATCCAGTCAATTGGACTTGCTCTTTTTGGCCTATAAAAGCTGGACCCACTTTTGGGGCAAATTTGGAGACCTCATCTATGGGTGGATGGACCACCGAGGATTTTCCCAGTTGTTGGGAATGGTTCTCCAGGTCCCTGGAGTAAAACGGGGCTGCCCAGCAACTGCGCATCTGCAAGATGACAAACAATTGTCTTGGTTTGAAGAGACAGGTGTCTGCTAAGGAAGGCAGAAGTCTTCTCTGAAATGGAAAATGTAAATGCCCTCCCTTCAAATGATTCTCATTTAGAAATTCAAATGCTCTCGGGGAAAGATATGGGGATAGGCCTGAGCCCGCAGAGCAGGGCGTCCTTTGCTTATGGTCTGAGCCCTTCCTAAAGATCCTGTCAGGCTGTCTTAGACACCTGGGGCCAGGGATTCCTTCCAAGCTGGGCCACTTTGGCTGGCCCGGGGCCAGCCCCAGGGCAGGAGGCAGTGTGTGCAAGGCCCCTGGGTGGCACGCTGCAGCACGGTCACCGTGCCATGGAACGGAACCCGGTCACCAAGGTCCCTTTGTGACACGTGGGAAATAGAAGCTTGCCCGGGTGCTGGGAACAGGCAACGGGGCACAACGGGACAGAGCAGTGCTGTGAGGAGCCCCCACACAGCGCACTCGTTGCCGTCTGACCAGGAGCTTTTCTGCAGCCTTGTTCCTGCAGCTGAGCTCGAGGCCAGAGCACAGGACTCGGTGACCCGTGGCCTTCCGAGGCTTCTATTCTGCAGCTGCCCTCAAGGGCAGAGCGTGGCACTTGGTGCCCCAGAGCTTTCCCAAGGCGTCTCTCCTGCAAGTAGCTCCTGTCACAGACATGGAGCAGAGACCCCCGAGAGTTCCCAAGATGGCCTGGGTGGAGGAGGAGGAGGAGGAAGAAGGACCTGGAGCAGCCCCAGCACAGGAGACTGAAGAGGTGGTGCCCTTCCATCCACCACAGCAGGGTGAGTGGCACAGCTGGGCTGCAGGGCTGGAGCCTGCAGCCAACTTGGCCCCATGCCATGCCATGCCATGCCATCCCCTGGGAAAATGCCCACGGACAGGCGGGAAGAGGGGCTGCGCAGAACACCCCACAGCGGCCTCACTCCATCCCCCTGGGGCATCCCAGGGCTCTGCCTGCCTGGGGAGCGCAGGCCTGGGCTGTGTTCTCCGGCCTCTCCCGCAGCCCCTCATCTCTGGCTGTGCTCCCTCTTTGCCAGATGAAGCTGCGGAGCGCACACAAGAGCAGGAATCCAGCCGTGGCCGCTTCCACAGAACAGCGCAGGTACCTGCAGCCACCTGCACCTGGGCTGGGCCTGCTGTCCCTGCTCAGCCCAGCACCGTATGTGCAGCACTCCATGCAACATCCCCGGCTTCTTGCCCTTCTCCTACAGCTCGTTTGCAACTTCATCCGGAGCATTCGGCAGGAGGAGACCCGCACCATGGGCACTGGGCTCAGAGCTCACTCCGAGCTCCTCAAGCATGAGACCAGTGCCGCCCTGCTGGATTTGCTCCTGGAGAAGGGTGTTGCCAGGCCAGAACAAGTAAGCAGCCTGGGGCCAGGCTTCAATTCCCCCGTGAGTTACGTGGCTTCCCCAGCCACGCCTGCTGGTCCCTCAGAGCCTTTGAGGCCATGGCAGTGCATTTCTCTGGGGAGCCTGGGGACATTGCTCTCTCTGGCAGCGTTCCAAGTCTCCCCGTGCCTCCTGCAGGTGCCTGCCATGGTGAGGTACATTCACCGATGGCTCCTGGCCAACGATTCTGCCGAGCACAGGCTGGACAAGGCCCTGCTGAAACTCACCAAAGCACACCCAGCTGACGCAGTCGTGACGCTCCTGCGTGTTGCCCCGTCCTGTGACAGGTATGGGGCCCACCTGCCCAGAGGCCTCAGGCCTCCCAAGCCCATCACCCTCTACCGCCTGGCCCAGGTGTCTGAGCAACAGAGAGTTCCAGAACCCTCTGGCTGCTGCCTTTCTCAGCCCTGGCATGTCAGCCCCTGAGCCTGCTGCCCTGCTGCCTTGCTGCCCCTCAGGGCCTGTCCTCACAGAGCTGGGCTGCCTGGCTGCTGCCAGCAAGGGCCAGTGGGCAGAGGCAGAGCCGGCAGTCAGCCCGGGCCCCTAGGGATGCCCAGGCCACGATGCTGTGTCTGGGAACCCCCATGAGACAGAGCTCTAACCCCGCAGAGCTGCCATCTCCATGTGGAAGACCATCATGTGCTCGTCCAGGACTGCCGAGCCAGTGCAGCTGATCCTCCTGGATGTGCTAGGGAGCTGGCCAGAGTACAGCACGTGCACCTCGGATGGGGACAAAACGGCTGTCTTTGCCCTGGCTGTGAGTTTCCGCAACTGGCCTTTGCTGGCCCCAAGGCCGCCTCTCCAGCAGCTCTCCATCCTCCTTCCCCCACTGCATCTGCCTGCCTCAGGCCCTGGCCGGAAACCTGGCCCAGGGGCAGCTTCAGGCCCACCAGGCCCCGCGCTCCCCCTGCCTCTCTCCGGGCCTCTCCCTGCCACGTTCGGGCCCTGCCACACGGACACCTCGGCACTGAGCGCTGTCTCGGGGGGCTTTGTCCTTTGCAGGCAACCGTGGTGATGTGGAAGATCCTCCAGGAGTCCCCTGTCCCACGTGTAGTGAGGCCATATTTCCCCCGCCTTTTTGTTCATCTGCTCTTCCAAGTGTTCTCCAGCACAGAAGAGATGCCAGAGGAAGTCCAAACCTTCTGGAAGGATTGCCTGGAAGAGCACGGTCTTGCCACCAGCCCCAACAGGTGCTCCATCCCACTCCTCCTGTCCTTGACACGTGGCCTGCAAAGGAGCCAGTGCTGCCAGTGTGACCCGGGCTTTGCTGTGCACACAGGTTTGCAGTGCAGACTCTGAAGTCCCTGCTCTGCCAAAAGCAGTACAAGGATGTGGTGGTGTCAGTGGAACGCAAGCGTGGCTGGGACACGCTGCTCTGTGCTGACACCCGCCACTATGCTGTGGGTCTACTGGCCAGGTGAGACTCTCTTTCTCCCCACTGATCCTGCCATTTGTGCTCTGTGCCCGAGCTGTCCCACACATTCCCCAAGGCCCTGGGACACACTGAGGGACGGCTAACGACAGACTGAGGGACGGCCAAGCAGACTGGAAAAGGCTGGGAAGGGAGAGAGCACAGGAGGAGACACCTCCTAAAGGGCCCAGGTGCCCTTGCAGGGTGGTGGTAAAAGACCACCAGGCTCTGTAAGCCTGTCCTTGGAGAGATTTGCTCAGCTTCCTGGTCCCTTTTTTGCCCTCCTAGGGAGATGCGCCATGCTTGTCATCGGTTGTGTTCCAGTATTGCCCTCCACCTCCTCTGGCTGCTCAGCACACAGGAGCCACACTGGGATCTGCCCACCCTGGCATTCCTTGTGGAGGTGAGCCGGGTGTCCAGCGCTGCCTTGCTGAGCAGCCTCCCAGCTCTCTGCCCTCTCGTGGCAGCAGCCGCCTGGGACGGTGCCCGCACCCTGTGCTGCTGCTGCTGCTGCTGCTGCGTCCTGGGCCCAGCCCTGTGCGGCTGTGGGCTCCTGCCGGCCGGCTCCCCCGTCACTGGCCTGTGCCTTTCAGGTCCTCGTGTGCCTGGATTCTAGTGAATGTGGCGACAGTGTTGTGAAGGTCTCTTCAAGGTACCTGCAGAGCGAGTGCAGGGAGAGGCGTCGCCTGGCGCTCAGGGCCCTTCTCGAGCTCATTGATGATCCCTCAATGGTGAGAAGGGGGCAGTGGCTGAAGCTGCGCTGGGAACGCAGTCACTTGGCCTGACCTGGGCTTTGG
This sequence comes from Ammospiza caudacuta, assembly GCF_027887145.1. Classification (NCBI taxonomy): domain Eukaryota; kingdom Metazoa; phylum Chordata; class Aves; order Passeriformes; family Passerellidae; genus Ammospiza; species Ammospiza caudacuta. Next base: position 4,775,078 of record NC_080621.1, on the reverse strand, counting down.
CCACTGGGGCAGCTGCTCCCAGCTCTCCTGCCTCCTGCTTCAGCTGCCCCAGTGCTTCAGGACAGTCCTTTGGCCTCTGGGCCCTGTGGCAGTAGGGTGGGACTTCACAGACTTGTGTTCCACACAGGCCGAAAGAATGTGGAGCTTGACCAAAAGCCTCATGCACCTACTGGGGGACAATGATGCAGAGATAGCTGGGATGACACTCATCACACTCAGCTTTATACTCCTGCACAAACACATTCTGCTGTCAACCCCCATTGCCATGCAGCTGGCTGAGGCACTCCTGCCACTCTTTGAGCACGTAAGGCTCCGTGCCCCCAGCTACAGCCACTGGCTGCTGCCTGGAAACTGTGTGCCCTGTGCATTTCCAGCCCTGTGCCCAGGGCGCCCTGGAGGAGCCAATGCTGAAGTGTTTTTTCTTTTTTTTTTCATCTAGGATAATAGCCAGGTACAGCTGCTCTCCATAAAACTCTTCCGAGACATGATGGAGTATTTGGAAGAGAGAGAAAAACCTTTGGAAAGCCCTGTGCAACAGAGCCTGCTTCCACTCTTCTTCCACTGCAATGATGAGAATCAGCATGTGGCAGAGGTGAGGACTCCTGGGCTGCTGCTGTCCTCCCGGCAGGGGGCTCGGCTGCCTCCTGCCCTGCGCCTGCTGGACCGCAGCCTCCGGCAGGCTATGGCAGGGCGAGGCGGGTCCCGTGCCCTGGGCTGCGGGGCCATCTCCGCGTCTCTGCTGCTCTCCAGGCTTCTCGGGAAACGCTGCTTTATGCGGTCAAGTTCATGAAGAGGAGGGATCTGAAAAAGCTGCTGAAGGAGCAGAAACTGTGGAAGTTCAGCAAGTGCCTGGTAAAGACGGCCTGGAATCCCCAACTCAGCCAGGAGAAGGCCCCTGGGGGCGGTGCTCAGTGTGCGGGCCGGGCAGCTGTGCTCCTGTGCGCTGCTGCAGCCAGAGGCCGCGCGGGCTCTTCTCCAGGCTCCCGTGGGCCTGAGCCGGGTGCCCATGAAAGCCCGGCCCGGCGGGGCTGCGGGGCAGGGGCGGCACCGCGGCTCCCCGGGCAGCAGCCGGCCCCCTCCCCCTCCCCTCGGGAGCCCGGCGCCAGCGGCTGCTGGCCGCGCCTCGGGGCTGTGCAGGCAGGGGAGGCCGGGGCGGGGCGGAGGCAGCGCCCGGCCCAGGGGCTGAGCCCGCGCCAACCCTTCCCTCCTGCCGCTCTCTCCAGCTGGCAGAGGACAGCAGCAGAGCGGCCGAGCACCTGCGCCGGGCCCTGCGCTACCTGGAGAGCCCACAGGAGCCCCTGCGAGAGGCGGCCATCAGGTTCATGGGTGAGTTACGAGCCCGGGCTCCCTCCCCAGCCCGCCGCAGCTCGGCCCCAGCCCCGCCTGTTGCCCCGGCAGCGGCAGCCGGGTCCGTCGCGGTGGAGCTTTGCCTGGCCTGGGCATTGCTGCTGCCGCCCTCTGACAGCCGTGCCCTGGGGCGACAGCGCGCTGCATGGGCTGAGCTGAGCGCTGCCGGGCCAGCAGCCCGTGTGGCCGCAGCGCCGGCAGCGCCGCTGTCAGGGAGCTGTGCCGCTGGGGCCGTGACAGACTCTTTGTTCACAGGCATGGCCGGGCGGCACCTGAGGGGGCAGCAGCAAGAGCTGCAGCGGATCTGCACTGGTGAGTGAGGGCAGCGGGCTGACAGCGGGGGCTGCCGGGGGGAGCTGCAAGCCCTGTCCCGGCTGCGGAGGGCTCTGCTCCCGTGGGCAGAGCGCACGGAGATTTCAGGGCCACGTGGGCCATTCGTGGCCAGCAGCTTCGGGCTGATCCCCTTGCTCCCTTTGCTCCCTCCTGGCCATGGCAAGAGCCGGCTTGGGATGGCACTTGCAGGGGGCTCTTCCTCGGCTCCCTGCAGCTCCAGCTTCTGACCGTGCCTCTGTTCCTCTCTCTCGCAGCCCTGGAAGACAAAACTAATGACGTCAGCCTCGCCGTCGGAAGCCTGGCAATTCAAACGCTGTGCATCCTCAGGTCAGGAGAGCGGGCTCCCATCTCCAGGTTCCAGTGGCTCCAAAATCACCTGCGCAGGGCATGGAAGACATGGCCCCGTCTGTCACAGCTCGGCTGCCTGCCCTGCCAGAGCTCTGTGGAGAGCTGATCCCAGAAGCTCTTTTTGCTGGGGCCACCTGAGTCAGGTTTTATTTTGTTTTTCTTCAAGAATTTTTTTTCATTGTTTTTTTTTTTTTTTTCTTTTACCATGTAAATATAGACTATGTTAACATACACAGACCAGACTCCCAGCATTTTTCTTTTGCTGCCCAGGGTCCGTAGGGCATAGGGGAGGAGGGGGAAATGGGTGCTTGCGCTCAGCCAGCTGCCCAGGCGTGCAGTGGGCCAGGTGAAATGGCCAGAAGCCCCTTGGCCTTTGGTGGTTCTGCTGAAGCCTTTGTGCTGCCCAGAGAGCGGCTGGGCAGGGGCCGGAGCTGCGGGGATCCCTGCCAGAGCGGTGCCTGGAGATGGTCACAAGCCCTGTGCCAGGCAGGAAGCGCCAGCCGTGTCCTCCTGCCCATGTGCTGCTGGCTGCCTTGCTGAGGGCTCCCAGGTGCCTCTGGATGGGGCTGCTCTGGAGCTGCTGTGGGGCTGCGGCGCTGCTGCCGGGCGGCTTGGCCGGGCTGGGGCAGCCCCTGAGGGGCTGGGGCGCTGGCAAGCCCCGGGCAATGGGCTGTCAGAGGCCACAAGCAGCCGCCTTGTTCCTGCCACAGTTGACTTGCAAGACGCATCCTGGGCACTCTGCAACTAACAGCATCAGTGTTGTTGGAAACCCAAATGCAGAGAAATCTCAGACCTTTGGTCTTGTCAGCAAAGCTTAGAATTAAACACAGGATTTGATCTGAGACCTAGGAAAGGGCTCCCAAACTTAGGTGCTAGAAGCGAGAATGCGGACTTCTAGTTTATAGCAGCGACACGGGGAGAAAAGTTGAAGTGGAGGAAAGTTTAGAGTTTTCGAGTTCAAGATCTAGGAAGAAATCAAAGTAGTTACAATGCTAAACAAGAAGATTAGGATGCAGTGCTGTAGGTTTGTGTGTCATAGCATGATTGGCTAAGGAAGCTTACACTGTTAGCATGATGTGGGGACCCAGGAAATTCCTCTGGCTGCCCTGCAGGACTCGAGAGCCTGTCAGAGGGCTCAGAGACCTTGGCACAGAGCCCAAGACCCCCGTGCCTTTGATTTAGCACTTGGAAAAAACAATCACCAACCTTGTATGAAGAATGACCAGCCACAAAAAATGAAGTAGAATGATAGTGAATTTATCCCAGAGTGGAAACATAGATTTTGAGGGTTTTTAGAATGGGGCTTCAGGGGGCAAGATGGAGGAATCTGGGCATGTCCAGCCTTTCTCCTTCTTCTTCTTGGCCTCCATCTTCTGGTTGATGTTGGCACTTTGAGAATTGTCTAGAGTAGAAGCTCACTGTCTAACATAGATGGTAGAGATTGGAAAGTGATTGTAAATATTGTACAGGTAGTTTTTAGTATAAAAAGATAACACCACCCCAGGGGAGGCAGAGTGCCTTAGACTGTCTTGCTGAGCAGACGTCGGCAGGACAGGAGAAAGAATTTTATAGATAAGATACAATAAACAACCTTGAGACTGAGAAATTAAGAGCTCTGACTCCTTCTTCAACCACCGGGCTGGGACAAGAGACTTTTTAACTTATCTCAGGGTCACTCTGACCAGCTAGAGAGCCCGAGAGCATGAGTCCGTAAGATGAAATCTTGAAGATTGGGTCCAAAACATAAATATCCTTGTTGGCCGTGTCTTCTTGGCCAAGAAATCCTTCAAAGCTCTTGTAACTACAAGTCTTGCGGCCCTGTGAGCCATGCGGTGGAGATGTGAGCCCAACTCAACCTTCCTGCCTATGTAGAAGAGAAAAAAAAGCAATGGCATCATCTAAAAAACTCAGAGGTCCACTCTCCAGCGTGTTCCAAACCCCTTCCAATCCCCCAAAGTGTGATTTAGCTACAAATAGATGACAAGGACTCTTAGGGCTGCCTCTTTGACTCCAGAGCGGCTGCTTTAGAATCTTTCACATAACCCTGTGTAGTTAGGTGCCAGGAATGGATCATTTGAAGAAACTTTCCCAACTGACTTGCATGGAGGCTTGTTTGAAGGGTGTTTGAATGGAAAGCCTCCCAGCAGAGGTCTGGGCTTTGGCCTAGCTGTGTCCCCTGCTTGATTGTGAAGTGTGTCATCAGCTGAAGGGCTATCTGGGCTAAAAATATCATCCAGTCAATTGGACTTGCTCTTTTTGGCCTATAAAAGCTGGACCCACTTTTGGGGCAAATTTGGAGACCTCATCTATGGGTGGATGGACCACCGAGGATTTTCCCAGTTGCTGGGAATGGTTCTCCAGGTCCCTGGAGTAAAACGGGGCTGCCCAGCAACCGCGCATCTGCAATTGTCTTGGTTTGAAGAGACAGGTGTCTGCTAAGGAAGGCAGAAGTCTTCTCTGAAATGGAAAATGTAAATGCCCTCCCTTCAAATGATTCTCATTTAGAAATTCAAATGCTCTCAGGGAAAGATATGGGGATAGGCCTGAGCCCGCAGAGCAGGGCGGCCTTTGCTTATGGTCTGAGCCCTTCCTAAAGATCCTGTCAGGCTGTCTTAGACACCTGGGGCCAGGGATTCCTTCCAAGCTGGGCCACTTTGGCTGGCCCGGGGCCAGCCCCAGGGCAGGAGGCAGTGTGTGCAAGGCCCCTGGGTGGCACGCTGCAGCACGGTCACCGTGCCATGGAACGGAACCCGGTCACCAAGGTCCCTTTGTGACACGTGGGAAATAGAAGCTTGCCCGGGTGCTGGGAACAGGCAACGGGGCACAACGGGACAGAGCAGTGCTGTGAGGAGCCCCCACACAGCGCACTCGTTGCCGTCTGACCAGGAGCTTTTCTGCAGCCTTGTTCCTGCAGCTGAGCTTGAGGCCAGAGCACAGGACTCGGTGACCCGTGGCCTTCCGAGGCTTCTATTCTGCAGCTGCCCTCAAGGGCAGAGCGTGGGACTTGGTGCCCCAGAGCTTTCCCAAGGCGTCTCTCCTGCAAGTAGCTCCTGTCACAGACATGGAGCAGAGACCCCCGAGAGTTCCCAAGATGGCCTGGGTGGAGGAGGAGGAGGAGGAAGAAGGACCTGGAGCAGCCCCAGCACAGGAGACTGAAGAGGTGGTGCCCTTCCATCCACCACAGCAGGGTGAGTGGCACAGCTGGGCTGCAGGGCTGGAGCCTGCAGCCAACTTGGCCCCATGCCATGCCATGCCATGCCATGCCATGCCATGCCATGCCATGCCATGCCATGACATACCATGCCATGCCATCCCCTGGGAAAATGCCCACGGACAGGCGGGAAGAGGGGCCGAACAGAACACCCCACAGCGGCCTCACTCCATCCCCCTGGGGCATCCCAGGGCTCTGCCTGCCTGGGGAGCGCAGGCCTGGGCTGTGTTCTCCGGCCTCTCCCGCAGCCCCTCATCTCTGGCTGTGCTCCCTCTTTGCCAGATGAAGCTGCGGAGCGCACACAAGAGCAGGAATCCAGCCGTGGCCGCTTCCACAGAACAGCGCAGGTACCTGCAGCCACCTGCACCTGGGCTGGGCCTGCTGTCCCTGCTCAGCCCAGCACCGTGTGTGCAGCACTCCATGCAACATCCCCGGCTTCTTGCCCTTCTCCTACAGCTCGTTTGCAACTTCATCCGGAGCATTCGGCAGGAGGAGACCCGCACCATGGGCACTGGGCTCAGAGCTCACTCCGAGCTCCTCAAGCATGAGACCAGTGCCGCCCTGCTGGATTTGCTCCTGGAGAAGGGTGTTGCCAGGCCAGAACAAGTAAGCAGCCTGGGGCCAGGCTTCAATTCCCCCATGAGTTACGTGGCTTCCCCAGCCACGCCTGCTGGTCCCTCAGAGCCTTTGAGGCCATGGCAGTGCATTTCTCTGGGGAGCCTGGGGACATTGCTCTCTCTGGCAGCGTTCCAAGTCTCCCCGTGCCTCCTGCAGGTGCCTGCCATGGTGAGGTACATTCACCGATGGCTCCTGGCCAACGATTCTGCCGAGCACAGGCTGGACAAGGCCCTGCTGAAACTCACCAAAGCACACCCAGCTGACGCAGTCGTGACGCTCCTGCGTGTTGCCCCGTCCTGTGACAGGTATGGGGCCCACCTGCCCAGAGGCCTCAGGCCTCCCAAGCCCATCACCCTCTACCGCCTGGCCCAGGTGTCTGAGCAACAGAGAGTTCCAGAACCCTCTGGCTGCTGCCTTTCTCAGCCCTGGCATGTCAGCCCCTGAGCCTGCTGCCCTGCTGCCTTGCTGCCCCTCAGGGCCTGTCCTCACAGAGCTGGGCTGCCTGGCTGCTGCCAGCAAGGGCCAGTGGGCAGAGGCAGAGCCGGCAGTCAGCCCGGGCCCCTAGGGATGCCCAGGCCACGATGCTGTGTCTGGGACCCCCCATGAGACAGAGCTCTAACCCCGCAGAGCTGCCATCTCCATGTGGAAGACCATCATGTGCTCGTCCAGGACTGCCGAGCCAGTGCAGCTGATCCTCCTGGATGTGCTAGGGAGCTGGCCAGAGTACAGCACGTGCACCTCGGATGGGGACAAAACGGCTGTCTTTGCCCTGGCTGTGAGTTTCCGCAACTGGCCTTTGCTGGCCCCAAGGCCGCCTCTCCAGCAGCTCTCCATCCTCCTTCCCCCACTGCATCTGCCTGCCTCAGGCCCTGGCCGGAAACCTGGCCCAGGGGCAGCTTCAGGCCCACCAGGCCCCGCGCTCCCCCTGCCTCTCTCCGGGCCTCTCCCTGCCACGTTCGGGCCCTGCCACACGGACACCTCGGCACTGAGCGCTGTCTCGGGGGGCTTTGTCCTTTGCAGGCAACCGTGGTGATGTGGAAGATCCTCCAGGAGTCCCCTGTCCCATGTGTAGTGAGGCCATATTTCCCCTGCCTTTTTGTTCATCTGCTCTTCCAAGTGTTCTCCAGCACAGAAGAGATGCCAGAGGAAGTCCAAACCTTCTGGAAGGATTGCCTGGAAGAGCACGGTCTTGCCACCAGCCCCAACAGGTGCTCCATCCCACTCCTCCTGTCCTTGACACGTGGCCTGCAAAGGAGCCAGTGCTGCCAGTGTGACCCGGGCTTTGCTGTGCACACAGGTTTGCAGTGCAGACTCTGAAGTCCCTGCTCTGCCAAAAGCAGTACAAGGATGTGGTGGTGTCAGTGGAACGCAAGCGTGGCTGGGACACGCTGCTCTGTGCTGACACCCGCCACTATGCTGTGGGTCTACTGGCCAGGTGAGACTCTCTTTCTCCCCATTGATCCTGCCATTTGTGCTCTGTGCCCGAGCTGTCCCACACATTCCCCAAGGCCCTGGGACACACTGAGGGACGGCTAACGACAGACTGAGGGACGGCCAAGCAGACTGGAAAAGGCTGGGAAGGGAGAGAGCACAGGAGGAGACACCTCCTAAAGGGCCCAGGTGCCCTTGCAGGGTGGTGGTAAAAGACCACCAGGCTCTGTAAGCCTGTCCTTGGAGAGATTTGCTCAGCTTCCTGGTCCCTTTTTTGCCCTCCTAGGGAGATGCGCCATGCTTGTCATCGGTTGTGTTCCAGTATTGCCCTCCACCTCCTCTGGCTGCTCAGCACACAGGAGCCACACTGGGATCTGCCCACCCTGGCATTCCTTGTGGAGGTGAGCCGGGTGTCCAGCGCTGCCTTGCTGAGCAGCCTCCCAGCTCTCTGCCCTCTCGTGGCAGCAGCCGCCTGGGACGGTGCCCGCACCCTGTGCTGCTGCTGCTGCTGCTGCGTCCTGGGCCCAGCCCTGTGCGGCTGTGGGCTCCTGCCGGCCGGCTCCCCCGTCACTGGCCTGTGCCTTTCAGGTCCTCGTGTGCCTGGATTCTAGTGAATGTGGCGACAGTGTTGTGAAGGTCTCTTCAAGGTACCTGCAGAGCGAGTGCAGGGAGAGGCGTCGCCTGGCGCTCAGGGCCCTTCTCGAGCTCATTGATGATCCCTCAATGGTGAGAAGGGGGCAGTGGCTGAAGCTGCGCTGGGAACGCAGTCACTTGGCCTGACCTGGGCTTTGGCCACTGGGGCAGCTGCTCCCAGCTCTCCTGCCTCCTGCTTCAGCTGCCCCAGTGCTTCAGGACAGTCCTTTGGCCTCTGGGCCCTGTGGCAGTAGGGTGGGACTTCACAGACTTGTGTTCCACACAGGCCGAAAGAATGTGGAGCTTGACCAAAAGCCTCATGCACCTACTGGGGGACAATGATGCAGAGATAGCTGGGATGACACTCATCACACTCAGCTTTATACTCCTGCACAAACACATTCTGCTGTCAACCCCCATTGCCATGCAGCTGGCTGAGGCACTCCTGCCACTCTTTGAGCACGTAAGGCTCCGTGCCCCCAGCTACAGCCACTGGCTGCTGCCTGGAAACTGTGTGCCCTGTGCATTTCCAGCCCTGTGCCCAGGGCGCCCTGGAGGAGCCAATGCTGAAGTGTTTTTTCTTTTTTTTTTCATCTAGGATAATAGCCAGGTACAGCTGCTCTCCATAAAACTCTTCCGAGACATGATGGAGTATTTGGAAGAGAGAGAAAAACCTTTGGAAAGCCCTGTGCAACAGAGCCTGCTTCCACTCTTCTTCCACTGCAATGATGAGAATCAGCATGTGGCAGAGGTGAGGACTCCTGGGCTGCTGCTGTCCGCCCGGCAGGGGGCTCGGCTGCCTCCTGCCCTGCGCCTGCTGGACCGCAGCCTCCTGCAGGCCATGGCAGGGCGAGGCGGGTCCCGTGCCCTGGGCTGCGGGGCCATCTCCGCGTCTCTGCTGCTCTCCAGGCTTCTCGGGAAACGCTGCTTTATGCGGTCAAGTTCATGAAGAGGAGGGATCTGAAAAAGCTGCTGAAGGAGCAGAAACTGTGGAAGTTCAGCAAGTGCCTGGTAAGGACGGCCTGGAATCCCCAACTCAGCCAGGAGAAGGCCCCTGAGGGCGGTGCTCAGTGTGTGAGGCGGGCAGCTGTGCTCCTGCGCGCTGCTGCAGCCAGAGGCCGCGCGGGCTCTTCTCCAGGCTCCCGTGGGCCTGAGCCGGGTGCCCATGAAAGCCCGGCCCGGCGGGGTTGCGGGGCAGGGGCGGCACCGCGGCTCCCCGGGCAGCAGCCGGCCCCCTCGCCCTCCCCTCGGGAGCCCGGCTCCAGCGGCTGCTGGCCGCGCCTCGGGGCTGTGCGGGCAGGGGAGGCCAAGGCGGAGGCAGCGCCCGGCCCAGGGGCTGAGCCCGCGCCAACCCTTCCCTCCTGCCGCTCTCTCCAGCTGGCAGAGGACAGCAGCAGAGCGGCCGAGCACCTGCGCCGGGCCCTGCGCTACCTGGAGAGCCCACAGGAGCCCCTGCGAGAGGCGGCCATCGGGTTCATGGGTGAGTTACGAGCCCGGGCTCCCTCCCCAGCCCGCCGCAGCTCGGCCCCAGCCCCGCCTGTTGCCCCGGCAGCGACAGCCGGGCCCGTCGCGGTGGAGCCCCGCCTGGCCTGGGCATTGCTGCTGCCGCCCTCTGACAGCCGTGCCCTGGGGCGACAGCGCGCTGCATGGGCTGAGCTGAGCGCTGCCGGGCCCGCAGCCCGTGTGGCCACAGCGCCGGCAGCGCCGCTGGCAGGGAGCTGTGCCGCTGGGGCCGTGACAGACTCTGTGTTCACAGGCATGGCCGGGCGGCACCTGAGGGGGCAGCAGCAAGAGCTGCAGCGGATCTGCACTGGTGAGTGAGGGCAGCGGGCTGACAGCGGGGGCTGCCGGGGGGAGCTGCAAGCCCTGCCCCGGCTGCGGAGGGCTCTGCTCCCGTGGGCAGAGCGCACGGAGATTTCAGGGCCACGTGGGCCATTCGTGGCCAGCAGCTTCGGGCTGATCCCCTTGCTCCCTTTGCTCCCTCCTGGCCATGGCAAGAGCCGGCTTGGGATGGCACTTGCAGGGGGCTCTTCCTCGGCTGCCTGCAGCTCCAGCTTCTGACCGTGCCTCTGTTCCTCTCTCTCGCAGCCCTGGAAGACAAAACGAATGACGTCAGCCTCGCCGTCGGAAGCCTGGCAATTCAAACGCTGTGCATCCTCAGGTCAGGAGAGCGGGCTCCCATCTCCAGGTTCCAGTGGCTCCAAAATCACCTGCGCAGGGCATGGAAGACATGGCCCCGTCTGTCACAGCTCGGCTGCCTGCCCTGCCAGAGCTCTGTGGAGAGCTGATCCCAGAAGCTCTTTTTGCTGGGGCCACCTGAGTCAGGTTTTATTTTGTTTTTCTTCAAGAATTTTTTTTCATTGTTTTTTTTTTTTTTTTTCTTTTACCATGTAAATATAGACTATGTTAACATACACAGACCAGACTCCCAGCATTTTTCTTTTGCTGCCCAGGGTCCGTAGGGCATAGGGGAGGAGGGGGAAATGGGTGCTTGCGCTCAGCCAGCTGCCCAGGCGTGCAGTGGGCCAGGTGAAATGGCCAGAAGCCCCTTGGCCTTTGGTGGTTCTGCTGAAGCCTTTGTGCTGCCCAGAGAGCGGCTGGGCAGGGGCCGGAGCTGCGAGGATCCCTGCCAGAGCGGTGCCTGGAGATGGTCACAAGCCCTGTGCCAGGCAGGAAGCGCCAGCCGTGTCCTCCTGCCCATGTGCTGCTGGCTGCCTTGCTGAGGGCTCCCAGGTGCCTCTGGATGGGGCTGCTCTGGAGCTGCTGTGGGGCTGCGGCGCTGCTGCCGGGCGGCTTGGCCGGGCTGGGGCAGCCCCTGAGGGGCTGGGGCGCTGGCAAGCCCCGGGCAATGGGCTGTCAGAGGCCACAAGCAGCCGCTTTGTTCCTGCCAGAGTTGACTTGCAAGACGCATCCTGGGCACTCTGCAACTAACAGCATCAGTGTTGTTGGAAACCCAAATGCAGAGAAATCTCAGACCTTTGGTCTTGTCAGCAAAGCTTAGAATTAAACACGGGATTTGATCTGAGACCTAGGAAAGGGCTCCCAAACTTAGGTGCTAGAAGCGAGAATGCGGACTTCTAGTTTATAGCAGCGACACGGGGAGAAAAGTTGAAGTGGAGGAAAGTTTAGAGTTTTCGAGTTCAAGATCTAGGAAGAAATCAAAGTAGTTACAATGCTAAACAAGAAGATTAGGATGCAGTGCTGTAGGTTTGTGTGTCATAGCATGATTGGCTAAGGAAGCTTACACTGTTAGCATGATGTGGGGACCCAGGAAATTCCTCTGGCTGCCCTGCAGGACTCGAGAGCCTGTCAGAGGGCTCAGAGACCTTGGCACAGAGCCCAAGACCCCCGTGCCTTTGATTTAGCACTTGGAAAAAACAATCACCAACCTTGTATGAAGAATGACCAGCCACAAAAAATGAAGTAGAATGATAGTGAATTTATCCCAGAGTGGAAACATAGATTTTGAGGGTTTTTAGAATGGGGCTTCAGGGGGCAAGATGGAGGAATCTGGGCATGTCCAGCCTTTCTCCTTCTTCTTCTTGGCCTCCATCTTCTGGTTGATGTTGGCACTTTGAGAATTGTCTAGAGTAGAAGCTCACTGTCTAACATAGATGGTAGAGATTGGAAAGTGATTGTAAATATTGTACAGGTAGTTTTTAGTATAAAAAGATAACACCACCCCAGGGGAGGCAGAGTGCCTTAGACTGTCTTGCTGAGCAGACGTCGGCAGGACAGGAGAAAGAATTTTATAGATAAGATACAATAAACAACCTTGAGACTGAGAAATTAAGAGCTCTGACTCCTTCTTCAACCACCGGGCTGGGACAAGAGACTTTTTAACTTATCTCAGGGTCACTCTGACCAGCTAGAGAGCCCGAGAGCATGAGTCCGTAAGATGAAATCTTGAAGATTGGGTCCAAAACATAAATATCCTTGTTGGCCGTGTCTTCTTGGCCAAGAAATCCTTCAAAGCTCTTGTAACTACAAGTCTTGCGGCCCTGTGAGCCATGCGGTGGAGATGTGAGCCCAACTCAACCTTCCTGCCTATGTAGAAGAGAAAAAAAAGCAATGGCATCATCTAAAAAACTCAGAGGTCCACTCTCCAGCGTGTTCCAAACCCCTTCCAATCCCCCAAAGTGTGATTTAGCTACAAATAGATGACAAGGACTCTTAGGGCTGCCTCTTTGACTCCAGAGCGGCTGCTTTAGAATCTTTCACATAACCCTGTGTAGTTAGGTGCCAGGAATGGATCATTTGAAGAAACTTTCCCAACTGACTTGCATGGAGGCTTGTTTGAAGGGTGTTTGAATGGAAAGCCTCCCAGCAGAGGTCTGGGCTTTGGCCTAGCTGTGTCCCCTGCTTGATTGTGAAGTGTGTCATCAGCTGAAGGGCTATCTGGGCTAAAAATATCATCCAGTCAATTGGACTTGCTCTTTTTGGCCTATAAAAGCTGGACCCACTTTTGGGGCAAATTTGGAGACCTCATCTATGGGTGGATGGACCACCGAGGATTTTCCCAGTTGTTGGGAATGGTTCTCCAGGTCCCTGGAGTAAAACGGGGCTGCCCAGCAACTGCGCATCTGCAATTGTCTTGGTTTGAAGAGACAGGTGTCTGCTAAGGAAGGCAGAAGTCTTCTCTGAAATGGAAAATGTAAATGCCCTCCCTTCAAATGATTCTCATTTAGAAATTCAAATGCTCTCAGGGAAAGATATGGGGATAGGCCTGAGCCCGCAGAGCAGGGCGGCCTTTGCTTATGGTCTGAGCCCTTCCTAAAGATCCTGTCAGGCTGTCTTAGACACCTGGGGCCAGGGATTCCTTCCAAGCTGGGCCACTTTGGCTGGCCCGGGGCCAGCCCCAGGGCAGGAGGCAGTGTGTGCAAGGCCCCTGGGTGGCACGCTGCAGCACGGTCACCGTGCCATGGAACGGAACCCGGTCACCAAGGTCCCTTTGTGACACGTGGGAAATAGAAGCTTGCCCGGGTGCTGGGAACAGGCAACGGGGCACAACGGGACAGAGCAGTGCTGTGAGGAGCCCCCACACAGCGCACTCGTTGCCGTCTGACCAGGAGCTTTTCTGCAGCCTTGTTCCTGCAGCTGAGCTTGAGGCCAGAGCACAGGACTCGGTGACCCGTGGCCTTCCGAGGCTTCTATTCTGCAGCTGCCCTCAAGGGCAGAGCGTGGCACTTGGTGCCCCAGAGCTTTCCCAAGGTGTCTCTCCTGCAAGTAGCTCCTGTCACAGACATGGAGCAGAGACCCCCGAGAGTTCCCAAGATGGCCTGGGTGGAGGAGGAGGAGGAGGAAGAAGGACCTGGAGAAGCCCCAGCACAGGAGACTGAAGAGGTGGTGCCCTTCCATCCACCACAGCAGGGTGAGTGGCAGAGCTGGGCTGCAGGGCTGGAGCCTGCAGCCAACTTGGCCCCATGCCATGCCATGCCATGCCATGCCATGCCATGCCATGCCATACCATGCCATGCCATCCCCTGGGAAAATGCCCACGGACAGGCGGGAAGAGGGGCCGCGCAGACACCCCACAGCGGCCTCACTCCATCGCCCTGGGGCATCCCAGGGCTCTGCCTGCCTGGGGAGCGCAGGCCTGGGCTGTGTTCTCCGGCCTCTCCCGCAGCCCCTCATCTCTGGCTGTGCTCCCTCTTTGCCAGATGAAGCTGCGGAGCGCACACAAGAGCAGGAATCCAGCCGTGGCCGCTTCCACAGAACAGCGCAGGTACCTGCAGCCACCTGCACCTGGGCTGGGCCTGCTGTCCCTGCTCAGCCCAGCACCGTATGTGCAGCACTCCATGCAACATCCCCGGCTTCTTGCCCTTCTCCTACAGCTCGTTTGCAACTTCATCCGGAGCATTCGGCAGGAGGAGACCCGCACCATGGGCACTGGGCTCAGAGCTCACTCCGAGCTCCTCAAGCATGAGACCAGTGCCGCCCTGCTGGATTTGCTCCTGGAGAAGGGTGTTGCCAGGCCAGAACAAGTAAGCAGCCTGGGGCCAGGCTTCAATTCCCCCGTGAGTTACGTGGCTTCCCCAGCCACGCCTGCTGGTCCCTCAGAGCCTTTGAGGCCATGGCAGTGCATTTCTCTGGGGAGCCTGGGGACATTGCTCTCTCTGGCAGCGTTCCAAGTCTCCCCGTGCCTCCTGCAGGTGCCTGCCATGGTGAGGTACATTCACCGATGGCTCCTGGCCAACGATTCTGCCGAGCACAGGCTGGACAAGGCCCTGCTGAAACTCACCAAAGCACACCCAGCTGACGCAGTCGTGACGCTCCTGCGTGTTGCCCCGTCCTGTGACAGGTATGGGGCCCACCTGCCCAGAGGCCTCAGGCCTCCCAAGCCCATCACCCTCTACCGCCTGGCCCAGGTGTCTGAGCAACAGAGAGTTCCAGAACCCTCTGGCTGCTGCCTTTCTCAGCCCTGGCATGTCAGCCCCTGAGCCTGCTGCCCTGCTGCCTTGCTGCCCCTCAGGGCCTGTCCTCACAGAGCTGGGCTGCCTGGCTGCTGCCAGCAAGGGCCAGTGGGCAGAGGCAGAGCCGGCAGTCAGCCCGGGCCCCTAGGGATGCCCAGGCCACGATGCTGTGTCTGGGACCCCCCATGAGACAGAGCTCTAACCCCGCAGAGCTGCCATCTCCATGTGGAAGACCATCATGTGCTCGTCCAGGACTGCCGAGCCAGTGCAGCTGATCCTCCTGGATGTGCTAGGGAGCTGGCCAGAGTACAGCACGTGCACCTCGGATGGGGACAAAACGGCTGTCTTTGCCCTGGCTGTGAGTTTCCGCAACTGGCCTTTGCTGGCCCCAAGGCCGCCTCTCCAGCAGCTCTCCATCCTCCTTCCCCCACTGCATCTGCCTGCCTCAGGCCCTGGCCGGAAACCTGGCCCAGGGGCAGCTTCAGGCCCACCAGGCCCCGCGCTCCCCCTGCCTCTCTCCGGGCCTCTCCCTGCCACGTTCGGGCCCTGCCACACAGACACCTCGGCACTGAGCGCTGTCTCGGGGGGCTTTGTCCTTTGCAGGCAACCGTGGTGATGTGGAAGATCCTCCAGGAGTCCCCTGTCCCACGTGTAGTGAGGCCATATTTCCCCCGCCTTTTTGTTCATCTGCTCTTCCAAGTGTTCTCCAGCACAGAAGAGATGCCAGAGGAAGTCCAAACCTTCTGGAAGGATTGCCTGGAAGAGCACGGTCTTGCCACCAGCCCCAACAGGTGCTCCATCCCACTCCTCCTGTCCTTGACACGTGGCCTGCAAAGGAGCCAGTGCTGCCAGTGTGACCCGGGCTTTGCTGTGCACACAGGTTTGCAGTGCAGACTCTGAAGTCCCTGCTCTGCCAAAAGCAGTACAAGGATGTGGTGGTGTCAGTGGAACGCAAGCGTGGCTGGGACACGCTGCTCTGTGCTGACACCCGCCACTATGCTGTGGGTCTACTGGCCAGGTGAGACTCTCTTTCTCCCCATTGATCCTGCCATTTGTGCTCTGTGCCCGAGCTGTCCCACACATTCCCCAAGGCCCTGGGACACACTGAGGGACGGCTAACGACAGACTGAGGGACGGCCAAGCAGACTGGAAAAGGCTGGGAAGGGAGAGAGCACAGGAGGAGACACCTCCTAAAGGGCCCAGGTGCCCTTGCAGGGTGGTGGTAAAAGACCACCAGGCTCTGTAAGCCTGTCCTTGGAGAGATTTGCTCAGCTTCCTGGTCCCTTTTTTGCCCTCCTAGGGAGATGCGCCATGCTTGTCATCGGTTGTGTTCCAGTATTGCCCTCCACCTCCTCTGGCTGCTCAGCACACAGGAGCCACACTGGGATCTGCCCACCCTGGCATTCCTTGTGGAGGTGAGCCGGGTGTCCAGCGCTGCCTTGCTGAGCAGCCTCCCAGCTCTCTGCCCTCTCGTGGCAGCAGCCGCCTGGGACGGTGCCCGCACCCTGTGCTGCTGCTGCTGCTGCTGCGTCCTGGGCCCAGCCCTGTGCGGCTGTGGGCTCCTGCCGGCCGGCTCCCCCGTCACTGGCCTGTGCCTTTCAGGTCCTCGTGTGCCTGGATTCTAGTGAATGTGGCGACAGTGTTGTGAAGGTCTCTTCAAGGTACCTGCAGAGCGAGTGCAGGGAGAGGCGTCGCCTGGCGCTCAGGGCCCTTCTCGAGCTCATTGATGATCCCTCAATGGTGAGAAGGGGGCAGTGGCTGAAGCTGCGCTGGGAACGCAGTCACTTGGCCTGACCTGGGCTTTGGCCACTGGGGCAGCTGCTCCCAGCTCTCCTGCCTCCTGCTTCAGCTGCCCCAGTGCTTCAGGACAGTCCTTTGGCCTCTGGGCCCTGTGGCAGTAGGGTGGGACTTCACAGACTTGTGTTCCACACAGGCCGAAAGAATGTGGAGCTTGACCAAAAGCCTCATGCACCTACTGGGGGACAATGATGCAGAGATAGCTGGGATGACACTCATCACACTCAGCTTTATACTCCTGCACAAACACATTCTGCTGTCAACCCCCATTGCCATGCAGCTGGCTGAGGCACTCCTGCCACTCTTTGACCACGTAAGGCTCCGTGCCCCCAGCTACAGCCACTGGCTGCTGCCTGGAAACTGTGTGCCCTGTGCATTTCCAGCCCTGTGCCCAGGGCGCCCTGGAGGAGCCAATGCTGAAGTGTTTTTTCTTTTTTTTTTTCATCTAGGATAATAGCCAGGTACAGCTGCTCTCCATAAAACTCTTCCGAGACATGATGGAGTATTTGGAAGAGAGAGAAAAACCTTTGGAAAGCCCTGTGCAACAGAGCCTGCTTCCACTCTTCTTCCACTGCAATGATGAGAATCAGCATGTGGCAGAGGTGAGGACTCCTGGGCTGCTGCTGTCCGCCCGGCAGGGGGCTCGGCTGCCTCCTGCCCTGCGCCTGCTGGACCGCAGCCTCCTGCAGGCCATGGCAGGGCGAGGCGGGTCCCGTGCCCTGGGCTGCGGGGCCATCTCCGCGTCTCTGCTGCTCTCCAGGCTTCTCGGGAAACGCTGCTTTATGCGGTCAAGTTCATGAAGAGGAGGGATCTGAAAAAGCTGCTGAAGGAGCAGAAACTGTGGAAGTTCAGCAAGTGCCTGGTAAGGACGGCCTGGAATCCCCAACTCAGCCAGGAGAAGGCCCCTGAGGGCGGTGCTCAGTGTGTGAGGCGGGCAGCTGTGCTCCTGCGCGCTGCTGCAGCCAGAGGCCGCGCGGGCTCTTCTCCAGGCTCCCGTGGGCCTGAGCCGGGTGCCCATGAAAGCCCGGCCCGGCGGGGTTGCGGGGCAGGGGCGGCACCGCGGCTCCCCGGGCAGCAGCCGGCCCCCTCGCCCTCCCCTCGGGAGCCCGGCTCCAGCGGCTGCTGGCCGCGCCTCGGGGCTGTGCGGGCAGGGGAGGCCGGGGCGGAGGCAGCGCCCGGCCCAGGGGCTGAGCCCGCGCCAACCCTTCCCTCCTGCCGCTCTCTCCAGCTGGCAGAGGACAGCAGCAGAGCGGCCGAGCACCTGCGCCGGGCCCTGCGCTACCTGGAGAGCCCACAGGAGCCCCTGCGAGAGGCGGCCATCAGGTTCATGGGTGAGTTACGAGCCCGGGCTCCCTCCCCAGCCCGCCGCAGCTCGGCCCCAGCCCCGCCTGTTGCCCCGGCAGCGACAGCCGGGCCCGGTGCCGTGGAGCCCCGCCTGGCCTGGGCATTGCTGCTGCCGCCCTCTGACAGCCGTGCCCTGGGGCGACAGCGCGCTGCATGGGCTGAGCTAAGCGCTGCCGGGCCCGCAGCCCGTGTGGCCACAGCGCCGGCAGCGCCGCTGGCAGGGAGCTGTGCCGCTGGGGCCGTGACAGACTCTGTGTTCACAGGCATGGCCGGGCGGCACCTGAGGGGGCAGCAGCAAGAGCTGCAGCGGATCTGCACTGGTGAGTGAGGGCAGCGGGCTGACAGCGGGGGCTGCCGGGGGGAGCTGCAAGCCCTGCCCCGGCTGCGGAGGGCTCTGCTCCCGTGGGCAGAGCGCACGGAGATTTCAGGGCCACGTGGGCCATTCGTGGCCAGCAGCTTCGGGCTGATCCCCTTGCTCTCTTTGCTCCCTCCTGGCCATGGCAAGAGCCGGCTTGGGATGGCACTTGCAGGGGGCTCTTCCTCGGCTCCCTGCAGCTCCAGCTTCTGACCGTGCCTCTGTTCCTCTCTCTCGCAGCCCTGGAAGACAAAACTAATGACGTCAGCCTCGCCGTCGGAAGCCTGGCAATTCAAACGCTGTGCATCCTCAGGTCAGGAGAGCGGGCTCCCATCTCCAGGTTCCAGTGGCTCCAAAATCACCTGCGCAGGGCATGGAAGACATGGCCCCGTCTGTCACAGCTCGGCTGCCTGCCCTGCCAGAGCTCTGTGGAGAGCTGATCGCAGAAGCTCTTTTTGCTGGGGCCACCTGAGTCAGGTTTTATTTTGATTTTCTTCAAGAATTTTTTTTCATTGGTTTTTTTTTTTTTTTTCTTTTACCATGTAAATATAGACTATGTTAACATACACAGACCAGACTCCCAGCATTTTTCTTTTGCTGCCCAGGGTCCGTAGGGCATAGGGGAGGAGGGGGAAATGGGTGCTTGCGCTCAGCCAGCTGCCCAGGCGTGCAGTGGGCCAGGTGAAATGGCCAGAAGCCCCTTGGCCTTTGGTGGTTCTGCTGAAGCCTTTGTGCTGCCCAGAGAGCGGCTGGGCAGGGGCCGGAGCTGCGAGGATCCCTGCCAGAGCGGTGCCTGGAGATGGTCACAAGCCCTGTGCCAGGCAGGAAGCGCCAGCCGTGTCCTCCTGCCCATGTGCTGCTGGCTGCCTTGCTGAGGGCTCCCAGGTGCCTCTGGATGGGGCTGCTCTGGAGCTGCTGTGGGGCTGCGGCGCTGCTGCCGGGCGGCTTGGCCGGGCTGGGGCAGCCCCTGAGGGGCTGGGGCGCTGGCAAGCCCGGGGCAATGGGCTGTCAGAGGCCACAAGCAGCCGCCTTGTTCCTGCCACAGTTGACTTGCAAGACGCATCCTGGGCACTCTGCAACTAACAGCATCAGTGTTGTTGGAAATCCAAATGCAGAGAAATCTCAGACCTTTGGTCTTGTCAGCAAAGCTTAGAATTAAACACGGGATTTGATCTGAGACCTAGGAAAGGGCTCCCAAACTTAGGTGCTAGAAGCGAGAATGCGGACTTCTAGTTTATAGCAGCGACACGGGGAGAAAAGTTGAAGTGGAGGAAAGTTTAGAGTTTTCGAGTTCAAGATCTAGGAAGAAATCAAAGTAGTTACAATGCTAAACAAGAAGATTAGGATGCAGTGCTGTAGGTTTGTGTGTCATAGCATGATTGGCTAAGGAAGCTTACACTGTTAGCATGATGTGGGGACCCAGGAAATTCCTCTGGCTGCCCTGCAGGACTCGAGAGCCTGTCAGAGGGCTCAGAGACCTTGGCACAGAGCCCAAGACCCCCGTGCCTTTGATTTAGCACTTGGAAAAAACAATCACCAACCTTGTATGAAGAATGACCAGCCACAAAAAATGAAGTAGAATGATAGTGAATTTATCCCAGAGTGGAAACATAGATTTTGAGGGTTTTTAGAATGGGGCTTCAGGGGGCAAGATGGAGGAATCTGGGCATGTCCAGCCTTTCTCCTTCTTCTTCTTCTTGGCCTCCATCTTCTGGTTGATGTTGGCACTTTGAGAATTGTCTAGAGTAGAAGCTCACTGTCTAACATAGATGGTAGAGATTGGAAAGTGATTGTAAATATTGTACAGGTAGTTTTTAGTATAAAAAGATAACACCACCCCAGGGGAGGCAGAGTGCCTTAGACTGTCTTGCTGAGCAGACGTCGGCAGGACAGGAGAAAGAATTTTATAGATAAGATACAATAAACAACCTTGAGACTGAGAAATTAAGAGCTCTGACTCCTTCTTCAACCACCGGGCTGGGACAAGAGACTTTTTAACTTATCTCAGGGTCACTCTGACCAGCTAGAGAGCCCGAGAGCATGAGTCCGTAAGATGAAATCTTGAAGATTGGGTCCAAAACATAAATATCCTTGCTGGCCGTGTCTTCTTGGCCAAGAAATCCTTCAAAGCTCTTGTAACTACAAGTCTTGCGGCCCTGTGAGCCATGCGGTGGAGATGTGAGCCCAACTCAACCTTCCTGCCTATGTAGAAGAGAAAAAAAAGCAATGGCATCATCTAAAAAACTCAGAGGTCCACTCTCCAGCGTGTTCCAAACCCCTTCCAATCCCCCAAAGTGTGATTTAGCTACAAATAGATGACAAGGACTCTTAGGGCTGCCTCTTTGACTCCAGAGCGGCTGCTTTAGAATCTTTCACATAACCCTGTGTAGTTAGGTGCCAGAAATGGATCATTTGAAGAAACTTTCCCAACTGACTTGCATGGAGGCTTGTTTGAAGGGTGTTTGAATGGAAAGCCTCCCAGCAGAGGTCTGGGCTTTGGCCTAGCTGTGTCCCCTGCTTGATTGTGAAGTGTGTCATCAGCTGAAGGGCTATCTGGGCTAAAAATATCATCCAGTCAATTGGACTTGCTCTTTTTGGCCTATAAAAGCTGGACCCACTTTTGGGGCAAATTTGGAGACCTCATCTATGGGTGGATGGACCACCGAGGATTTTCCCAGTTGTTGGGAATGGTTCTCCAGGTCCCTGGAGTAAAACGGGGCTGCCCAGCAACTGCGCATCTGCAAGATGACAAACAATTGTCTTGGTTTGAAGAGACAGGTGTCTGCTAAGGAAGGCAGAAGTCTTCTCTGAAATGGAAAATGTAAATGCCCTCCCTTCAAATGATTCTCATTTAGAAATTCAAATGCTCTCAGGGAAAGATATGGGGATAGGCCTGAGCCCGCAGAGCAGGGCGGCCTTTGCTTATGGTCTGAGCCCTTCCTAAAGATCCTGTCAGGCTGTCTTAGACACCTGGGGCCAGGGATTCCTTCCAAGCTGGGCCACTTTGGCTGGCCCGGGGCCAGCCCCAGGGCAGGAGGCAGTGTGTGCAAGGCCCCTGGGTGGCACGCTGCAGCACGGTCACCGTGCCATGGAACGGAACCCGGTCACCAAGGTCCCTTTGTGACACGTGGGAAATAGAAGCTTGCCCGGGTGCTGGGAACAGGCAACGGGGCACAACGGGACAGAGCAGTGCTGTGAGGAGCCCCCACACAGCGCACTCGTTGCCGTCTGACCAGGAGCTTTTCTGCAGCCTTGTTCCTGCAGCTGAGCTTGAGGCCAGAGCACAGGACTCGGTGACCCGTGGCCTTCCGAGGCTTCTATTCTGCAGCTGCCCTCAAGGGCAGAGCGTGGCACTTGGTGCCCCAGAGCTTTCCCAAGGCGTCTCTCCTGCAAGTAGCTCCTGTCACAGACATGGAGCAGAGACCCCCGAGAGTTCCCAAGATGGCCTGGGTGGAGGAGGAGGAGGAGGAAGAAGGACCTGGAGAAGCCCCAGCACAGGAGACTGAAGAGGTGGTGCCCTTCCATCCACCACAGCAGGGTGAGTGGCAGAGCTGGGCTGCAGGGCTGGAGCCTGCAGCCAACTTGGCCCCATGCCATGCCATGCCATGCCATGCCATGCCATGCCATGCCATGCCATGCCATGCCATGCCATGCCATCCCCTGGGAAAATGCCCACGGACAGGCGGGAAGAGGGGCCGCGCAGACACCCCACAGCGGCCTCACTCCATCGCCCTGGGGCATCCCAGGGCTCTGCCTGCCTGGGGAGCGCAGGCCTGGGCTGTGTTCTCCGGCCTCTCCCGCAGCCCCTCATCTCTGGCTGTGCTCCCTCTTTGCCAGATGAAGCTGCGGAGCGCACACAAGAGCAGGAATCCAGCCGTGGCCGCTTCCACAGAACAGCGCAGGTACCTGCAGCCACCTGCACCTGGGCTGGGCCTGCTGTCCCTGCTCAGCCCAGCACCGTGTGTGCAGCACTCCATGCAACATCCCCGGCTTCTTGCCCTTCTCCTACAGCTCGTTTGCAACTTCATCCGGAGCATTCGGCAGGAGGAGACCCGCACCATGGGCACTGGGCTCAGAGCTCACTCCGAGCTCCTCAAGCATGAGACCAGTGCCGCCCTGCTGGATTTGCTCCTGGAGAAGGGTGTTGCCAGGCCAGAACAAGTAAGCAGCCTGGGGCCAGGCTTCAATTCCCCCGTGAGTTACGTGGCTTCCCCAGCCACGCCTGCTGGTCCCTCAGAGCCTTTGAGGCCATGGCAGTGCATTTCTCTGGGGAGCCTGGGGACATTGCTCTCTCTGGCAGCGTTCCAAGTCTCCCCGTGCCTCCTGCAGGTACCTGCCATGGTGAGGTACATTCACCGATGGCTCCTGGCCAACGATTCTGCCGAGCACAGGCTGGACAAGGCCCTGCTGAAACTCACCAAAGCACACCCAGCTGACGCAGTCGTGACGCTCCTGCGTGTTGCCCCGTCCTGTGACAGGTATGGGGCCCACCTGCCCAGAGGCCTCAGGCCTCCCAAGCCCATCACCCTCTACCACCTGGCCCAGGTGTCTGAGCAACAGAGAGTTCCAGAACCCTCTGGCTGCTGCCTTTCTCAGCCCTGGCATGTCAGCCCCTGAGCCTGCTGCCCTGCTGCCTTGCTGCCCCTCAGGGCCTGTCCTCACAGAGCTGGGCTGCCTGGCTGCTGCCAGCAAGGGCCAGTGGGCAGAGGCAGAGCCGGCAGTCAGCCCGGGCCCCTAGGGATGCCCAGGCCACGATGCTGTGTCTGGGACCCCCCATGAGACAGAGCTCTAACCCCGCAGAGCTGCCATCTCCATGTGGAAGACCATCATGTGCTCGTCCAGGACTGCCGAGCCAGTGCAGCTGATCCTCCTGGATGTGCTAGGGAGCTGGCCAGAGTACAGCACGTGCACCTCGGATGGGGACAAAACGGCTGTCTTTGCCCTGGCTGTGAGTTTCCGCAACTGGCCTTTGCTGGCCCCAAGGCCGCCTCTCCAGCAGCTCTCCATCCTCCTTCCCCCACTGCATCTGCCTGCCTCAGGCCCTGGCCGGAAACCTGGCCCAGGGGCAGCTTCAGGCCCACCAGGCCCCGCGCTCCCCCTGCCTCTCTCCGGGCCTCTCCCTGCCACGTTCGGGCCCTGCCACATGGACACCTCGGCACTGAGCGCTGTCTCGGGGGGCTTTGTCCTTTGCAGGCAACCGTGGTGATGTGGAAGATCCTCCAGGAGTCCCCTGTCCCACGTGTAGTGAGGCCATATTTCCCCCGCCTTTTTGTTCATCTGCTCTTCCAAGTGTTCTCCAGCACAGAAGAGATGCCAGAGGAAGTCCAAACCTTCTGGAAGGATTGCCTGGAAGAGCACGGTCTTGCCACCAGCCCCAACAGGTGCTCCATCCCACTCCTCCTGTCCTTGACACGTGGCCTGCAAAGGAGCCAGTGCTGCCAGTGTGACCCGGGCTTTGCTGCGCACACAGGTTTGCAGTGCAGACTCTGAAGTCCCTGCTCTGCCAAAAGCAGTACAAGGATGTGGTGGTGTCAGTGGAACGCAAGCGTGGCTGGGACACGCTGCTCTGTGCTGACACCCGCCACTATGCTGTGGGTCTACTGGCCAGGTGAGACTCTCTTTCTCCCCATTGATCCTGCCATTTGTGCTCTGTGCCCGAGCTGTCCCACACATTCCCCAAGGCCCTGGGACACACTGAGGGACGGCTAACGACAGACTGAGGGACGGCCAAGCAGACTGGAAAAGGCTGGGAAGGGAGAGAGCACAGGAGGAGACACCTCCTAAAGGGCCCAGGTGCCCTTGCAGGGTGGTGGTAAAAGACCACCAGGCTCTGTAAGCCTGTCCTTGGAGAGATTTGCTCAGCTTCCTGGTCCCTTTTTTGCCCTCCTAGGGAGATGCGCCATGCTTGTCATCGGTTGTGTTCCAGTATTGCCCTCCACCTCCTCTGGCTGCTCAGCACACAGGAGCCACACTGGGATCTGCCCACCCTGGCATTCCTTGTGGAGGTGAGCCGGGTGTCCAGCGCTGCCTTGCTGAGCAGCCTCCCAGCTCTCTGCCCTCTCGTGGCAGCAGCCGCCTGGGACGGTGCCCGCACCCTGTGCTGCTGCTGCTGCTGCTGCGTCCTGGGCCCAGCCCTGTGCGGCTGTGGGCTCCTGCCGGCCGGCTCCCCCGTCACTGGCCTGTGCCTTTCAGGTCCTCGTGTGCCTGGATTCTAGTGAATGTGGCGACAGTGTTGTGAAGGTCTCTTCAAGGTACCTGCAGAGCGAGTGCAGGGAGAGGCGTCGCCTGGCGCTCAGGGCCCTTCTCGAGCTCATTGATGATCCCTCAATGGTGAGAAGGGGGCAGTGGCTGAAGCTGCGCTGGGAACGCAGTCACTTGGCCTGACCTGGGCTTTGGCCACTGGGGCAGCTGCTCCCAGCTCTCCTGCCTCCTGCTTCAGCTGCCCCAGTGCTTCAGGACAGTCCTTTGGCCTCTGGGCCCTGTGGCAGTAGGGTGGGACTTCACAGACTTGTGTTCCACACAGGCCGAAAGAATGTGGAGCTTGACCAAAAGCCTCATGCACCTACTGGGGGACAATGATGCAGAGATAGCTGGGATGACACTCATCACACTCAGCTTTATACTCCTGCACAAACACATTCTGCTGTCAACCCCCATTGCCATGCAGCTGGCTGAGGCACTCCTGCCACTCTTTGACCACGTAAGGCTCCGTGCCCCCAGCTACAGCCACTGGCTGCTGCCTGGAAACTGTGTGCCCTGTGCATTTCCAGCCCTGTGCCCAGGGCGCCCTGGAGGAGCCAATGCTGAAGTGTTTTTTCTTTTTTTTTTCATCTAGGATAATAGCCAGGTACAGCTGCTCTCCATAAAACTCTTCCGAGACATGATGGAGTATTTGGAAGAGAGAGAAAAACCTTTGGAAAGCCCTGTGCAACAGAGCCTGCTTCCACTCTTCTTCCACTGCAATGATGAGAATCAGCATGTGGCAGAGGTGAGGACTCCTGGGCTGCTGCTGTCCGCCCGGCAGGGGGCTCGGCTGCCTCCTGCCCTGCGCCTGCTGGACCGCAGCCTCCTGCAGGCCATGGCAGGGCGAGGCGGGTCCCGTGCCCTGGGCTGCGGGGCCATCTCCGCGTCTCTGCTGCTCTCCAGGCTTCTCGGGAAACGCTGCTTTATGCGGTCAAGTTCATGAAGAGGAGGGATCTGAAAAAGCTGCTGAAGGAGCAGAAACTGTGGAAGTTCAGCAAGTGCCTGGTAAGGACGGCCTGGAATCCCCAACTCAGCCAGGAGAAGGCCCCTGAGGGCGGTGCTCAGTGTGTGAGGCGGGCAGCTGTGCTCCTGCGCGCTGCTGCAGCCAGAGGCCGCGCGGGCTCTTCTCCAGGCTCCCGTGGGCCTGAGCCGGGTGCCCATGAAAGCCCGGCCCGGCGGGGTTGCGGGGCAGGGGCGGCACCGCGGCTCCCCGGGCAGCAGCCGGCCCCCTCGCCCTCCCCTCGGGAGCCCGGCTCCAGCGGCTGCTGGCCGCGCCTCGGGGCTGTGCGGGCAGGGGAGGCCGGGGCGGAGGCAGCGCCCGGCCCAGGGGCTGAGCCCGCGCCAACCCTTCCCTCCTGCCGCTCTCTC